>NC_137790.1:61522739-62122739 GCF_963383645.1 Muscardinus avellanarius | reverse complement strand
GAATCGCTGATGTGTCCTATCACAGCAGGGTGACTATAGAAAACACTAATGCACTGTATATCTCAAAAGGATAAAATAAAGGATCCTGAATGCTTTCTCAAAAAAGAAATGGTAAACCGGGCATGGTGGCGCACGCTTGTAATCCCAGCATTTGGGAGGATGAGACCAGAGGATCGCAGTTCGCAGACAGCCTCAGCTACTTAGTGAGGCCCTTTGCAACTCAGTGAGACCCGGCTTCAAAACAAAGAATAAAAAATAGGGCAGGGGGTATAGCTCGGAGGTCGAATGCCCCTGGGTTCCATCCCCAGACCCTCAAAAAAATAAAAATAAAAATAAAAAAATAAATGGTACATTTTTCAGGAGATAAATATGTTTAACCTGACCTGAGCATTATATAACATAAAAATACATTAAAACATGACATGGTCCCCCATAAACAATATTCAATTTTCATATTTTTACATATCAGTTAGAAAATACATTTGATTTAAATTTAAAAAATAATATTTAAAAATTTAAAAAACAAAGACATTGATATTAATATAATCTCACTTGAATTCATGACTTCATGGAATTGGATTATATACTTAAACAAAACTTGATTTCCACTTATTTCTAAAATGATTTCTTTTTTTTTTTTTTTCCTTTCTTTCTTTTTTTGCAGGTCTGGAGATGGAACCCAGGGGCATTTGACCTCTGAGCTACAGCCCCTGCCCTATTTTTTATTCTTTATTTTTGAAGCCGGGTCTCACTGAGTTGCAGAGGGCCTCACTAAGTAGCTGAGGCTGTCCGCGAACCGCGATCCTCTGTTCTCAGACTCCTGAATGCTGAGTGCGCCACCATGCCCGGCTTAAAATGATTATTTCTGTTACCAAGTATGAACTTTAATTTGGGAGCTGCGACCACACTATCTGATAATAGCTACTTAGAGGAGGGAAATTTTGTTTGGCCATAGTTTCTGCAGTCTCAGCCATGGTCATGTGGCTACGCTGCTTTGAGTCTGAGATGAGGCAGAACATCATGGCACAAGTTTGCAGTGAGGAAAGCTGCTCAGCTCTTGTCATCCAGAAAGCAGAGAGAAAGGGTGGGAAGAAAAGCTAAGAGAAGATAAACGCTAGGGTGCTCCCTGGTCACCCCGTTCCTCCAACTAAGTCCCGCCTCCCAGTACTCCATTCAGCTATCACTGGGTGAGTGCATCAAACAGACTAATCCACTGATGAGGTCAGAGCTCTCATGACCCAGTCTTTGCCTGAAAGCGCCACCTCTGAACCTTGCTACACTGGGGACCACGCAGTCAACGGGAGACTTTGGAGGACATTCTAGATTCAAATCAAAACAGAAGAGTAAGTCTTAAATTTGAAGAATCCTCAATGACGGCAAACATAAACATAAAAACAAAACATCAAAGATAAATCCGACACTGCCAACTACCTGTGTGTCATTAAGGTCTCCGTGTGAGGCTGTCTCAGCTGGAGTGATGGTTCACACACATTCTCAGACCTAGAGATATAATGAAATTAATAGACCCAAAAGATGAATATAGCTCAAACATGCCCCCTTATGGCCTCCCACTGTAAGGGCATGCTGGGAACAAAATGTTGGAAGGTTCTGATTCCAATTCTCAAGAGATTGATCAAAATATCTTTTCATATGCTTGGCTCAGCATAAAAATAATCCAATTACAGTATCTGCATCTTATTTCTACTCTTTAATAGTGAGAATAATAACTTGCGGTTGTTCCTTTGTAGAATATATCCACTCTGCTCCTAAACTTAACTACTTCTGGACCTTAACTACTCCCAAAATTCCAGATTCATATATGTAGATACTTAATTAACATATTCCTTCAGATGTAAAATAGGCATTTCAAAATTAACATGTTTAAAATAGAATCCTTATTCCTTGTTCCAAAGCTTGCTCTTTAAATATTCTTTTCCATATTTGAAAAAGTTTTCTTTATCTAATGTCCAAAAGCTTATAATGATTAGGATAATTCTTCCCTTTGGATGTTTCCACATCTGACCTAAGAGCAAATCTTGTACTAAATACATTGCTGGAATGGGGATATAGTTACCTAGCATGTCCCAGGCTGTGGTTTGGAACACTCCCTATCCCCTAACACACACACACACACACACACACACACACACTCTCTCTCTCTCTCTCTCTCTCTCTCTCTCTCTCTCTCTCTCTCTCTCTCTCTCTCTTATAAATATATCCCCAATCCCACTTCTAACCATCATCATATCTCACATTGATTACTACAACCATCTCTCAAGGGAACTAAATAGACACTTCACAAAAGAATAAATTCAAATGGCCAATATATGCATGAAAGATGCTCAACATTATTAGAAATCAGAGATACAAATCAAAACTACCCTGAGATTTCACCTAACTCCAACTAGAATGGCAATCATTCAAAACACAAACAACAATAAATTCTGGAGAGGATGTGGAGAAGTGAGAACTCTACTACATTGTTGGTGGGATTGCAAATTAGTGCAACCACTTTGGAAATCTGTATGGAGGGTCCTTAGCAGAATGGGAACAAACTTACCATATGACCCAGCAATACCACTTCTGGGTGTCTACCCAAAAGAAAGGAAGTCAAACTACCAAACTAATGCATGTGTATCTATGTTGATAGCTGCACAATTCACCATTGCCAAACTATGGAACCAGCCAAGATGTCCATCAACAGATGAATGGACTACAAAACTGTGTACACAATGGAATTTTACTCAGCCATAAAGAAGAACACAATTACATCATTTACAGGGAAATGGATGGAACTGGAGGACATTATGCTAAATGAGATTAGTTATTCACAAAAAATAAAACATCTAATGCTCTCCCTAATATGGGGAAGCTAGGGAGAAAATGGGTCATAGGAGGAACTCTAAATGAAGGAAATACTATAGATGAGCAAATAATGTGACCTGAGGAGATGAGAGGGGAGAAGAGGGAAATTTTCTAATGCACATGGTGTTATATAACAAACATATCAATGTCAATCACTAAGCTAAACATGAGAAGGAAGGAGGGGGAGGTAATGGGGCCGGGAATTGGATAAGGGCTAATTGGGCGAAGTGCGCATGTATGCCTCCTCCATCTTGTATTACATTAAGCTGTATGATTACAATGCACCAATAAAAAGTTTAAAAAAAACTTCTGCCGGGCGTGGTGGTGCACACTTGTAATCCCAGCATTTGGGAGGCTGAGACCTGGAGGATCGCAGTTTGCGGTCAGCCTCAGCTATTTAGTGAGGCTCTCTGCAACTCAGTGAGACCTGTTTTCAAAATAAAAAATAAGGCAGGGGGTGTAGCTCGGAGGTCAAATGCCCCTGGGTTCCATCCCCACACCCGCAAAAAAAAAAAAAAAAACAACTCCTTCCTTTCATTTCTAATTTCTAAGAAACCTTGTCCACATTCTAGCAAGAGAGAGCTTTTGAAAGTGTAAATCACATTCTTGTGCTCCCTGGTTTTATCCACTCTATGCATTGAGATGACAGGCAGTAAAGAATCCAAATGCTCTTCCTGGCTTGTGGGCCTAGCCTGTTCTGGCTCCCCCTCCATTTCCACGGTCCTGTAGGAGGCATCCTGGCCTTTCTTGTATTCTTGGAACTCCCTAGGCTCATTCACACACTGGTATCTGAACTAAATAGTACTTTTTCTCTGGAATGCTCCTCATCAAGAATTTCACTCATACCTTTTTTATTTATCACTCAGATATCATTCAAAATGTCACTTCTACCCCCAGAGATCACCTAACACAGACCTATAGAAACCCTATAGTCTTTTTCAGTCATATCAGCCTTTCTCTTTCCTCTACAGTCTATACTACTGCCTGGTATTTTCTTGTCTCCTTTTATCTTTCCATTATTTATTCCTCTCTACTAGAATATAAGCTCTCGAAGGCAAATAACTCATTTGTTTCTTTCTTATTTTTTCACTTTTTTTGGAGTTTTATTCATGCAATATGATTACACAGCACAGGGAGATTAAAAGCACTATATTCACATACCCACACAGGATCTCTTCATGTAGTTCTCTCCTACCCTTATCCTGCTATACCCCCTCGCTCCTCAGACGTGCTAGGAAGATTGTTAGTGAGACTTTCACATATAGACGTAATGTTATTTGGTCTATTTTAGCACCTGCTTCAATCATGCCTCTGTTTTCCACATTGAGAACAATGCACAGTAATAGAGAGGTACTCAGAAAGTATTTAACAAATAGATGGACATTTTATTATGTTAGTCCTGTAAAGTAAGTTTACTTTTGCCTCATTATGGCTTAGTGAGATAGACTTATCTAAGACTTATCTTATAAAGGCTTCTAACCTCAGATTTTTCTCTTTTCTTCTCCCTAACTTCTTTCCTCAGCCTCTTCCCCCTTTAACTATTTTATGGGTCTCTCCATCGGCAGTATTTAACGCCCTTTATGTTTTCTATTTTCTCTCTAGCTTCTACAAATGAGAGAAAACGTATCAACCTTGTCTGAGAAATCTCACTTAGCATAATATTCTCCAGTTCCATACATTTTCCTGCAAATGACATATTTTTTCTTCATGGCTGAATAGAAGTCCTTCCTTTATCCATTCTTCTACTGATGAACACATGGATCGGCTACATAATTTGGATACTGTGAACTGTTCTTCTATAAGCTTGGATATGAATGTTTCATTATAGTATTCTGCCTTTAATTCTTTTGGAAAGTTACTGAGAAATGGTATAGCTGGGTCATATAATGATTCTATTCCTAGTTTTTTGAGGAATATCTAAACTGATCTCCATAGTGTTTGTACTAATTTACAATTTCACCAACAGTGTATAAGAATTCCCACGTTTCCACACTGCATTTGTTATTGTTTGTATTCATGATGACTGCTATTCTAAGTGGAATTAGGTGGAATCTCAGTATAGTTTGACTTGCATTTCCCTAATTGCTGGTGATATTGAATATTTTTTCACATATTTATTGGCCAATTGTATTTTTTTTTGAGAAGTGTTTGTTCAGTTCTATTGTTCAGGTTTTACCCATTGGGTTATCCGTTTTTTTTTTTTTTTTTTTTTTTTTTGTGGGGTGGGGTACTAGGGATGAAACCCAGGGGCATTCTACCCCCAAGATACAAGATACAGCTCCATTTTTTATTCTTTATTTTTGAAACAGGGTCTCACTAAGTTGTAGAGGGCCTCACTTGGTAGCTGAGGCTGACCTCAAACCTGAGATCCTCCTGTCTCAGCTTCCCAAGTACTGGAATTACAAGTTGCACCACCACGCCAGGCTGGGTTATCTGGGTGTTTAATGTTAAGTTTTTTGAGTCTGTTATATATTCTAGATATTAGTTCTCTATCAGAGGAGTAGCTAGAAAAATTTTTCTCTCATTCTATAGATTTCCTCTTTAGAATGAAGAAAGAAATTGAAGATCTTAGAAGAGGAGAAAACTCCCCATGTTCTTGTATAGGCAAAATAAATATTGTCAAAATGACCATACTACCTAAAGCAATCTCAATTCAATGCAATCCCTATCAAAATACCAATGAGATTCTCCGCAGAGCTAGAAAAAAATGATCCTAAAATTCATATGGATGAACAAAAGATTCAGAATAGCCAAAGCAACTCTGGCAATAAGAACCATGCTATAAGAATCACAATACCTGATTTCAAAATTATACTACAGGGCTATAGTAACAAAACCAGCAAGATATTTTCACAAAAGCAGACACATAGACCAGTGAAACAGAATAGGAGATACAAAAACAAATCTACATACTTAGAGTCAGCTGGTTTTTGATGAAGGAGCCAAAAACATACACTGGAGAAAAGACATTCTCTTCAACTAACAGTGCTGGAAAAACTGGAAGTCTCTATGTAGAGCATTGAAACTAGATCCTTATGTCTGACTGTACAAAGATCAACTCAAGATGGATCGAAAATGTGCAAGTCAGATCGGAAACCATGCAATTACTAGGAGAAAATATAGGACCAACTCTCCAACCTAGAGACGCTGGTATAGACTTTCTAACAAAATTCCCCAAGTTCAGGAAATAAAACTAAAAATCAGTAGACAGGATGGTACTGAATTAAAAACCTTCTGCACATATTAAAAACAATTTGCTTTGTTTTATCCTCTTTTTCTGTCATTAATAGGTAGCATAAAACTTACCTTTTATTTCTCTGAATATAGAAAATGATGATTGATGGCAAAAGTAAAATGCCGATAACAAGGACAGGTATCCAAATAGATGAAGAGTCAGTCGTACCTGAAAAACACAAACGAGAAACATGTTCCTTGTGACTGTTTCTTTTCTATGCACTGTCCTACCATCTTAGTACCTTTAATTTGCAGTGCTCTTTTGATTGCCTCTGCTCCATTGTCTTTCAGACTTGTTCTATATGATAATGCGCCACATTTCAATTTTAAAAGAATATATTAATATGTATTTAAACTGCTGCATGTTCTTCATGTTTCATTAATCCTGTCATTCTCAAGAATAAGGAAAATGATATAACCACCTACATGTTCATCACAAAATGGTTAAATAAAATATAGTTGATTACTATATAACTAAAATGGAATTTACCAAGTCTGTATTAGCAGAAAATAAATGTATAATAATAATAATAAATATTTAAGGTTAATTTGCCTAGCAATGTGATAAAGATCTATAAGCACTATTTAGATTAACTGGATGAGTACAATTAATTAGGTACAGATGTTAAGAAACTCACTAAAAGATACACAAGTAATTAGGTGCCAAAACCGGGAAACAAATTTAGTTCGACTCCGGAGCCTCAACTCTTGTAAAAAAAAAATTACAAAATTTTACGCATCCACACTTTTTAAATGATTGTTCTTAGATGCAATAGAAAGAAAATGAACATACAATATTTTACCTTGGCTCTTAAGGAAAATTTCATTTACATTCAATGTATGCGATAGCATGAGTTTTATATTCTGCGGTCTTGTTACAGTAGTTTTTTTTTTTAATTCCTTCTCTTCTTAATTTTCCTAAATATAAAAACTCATTTTTCTTCCCATTATATTCTTTACCCCTTTTTAAAGTGTTGCTTTGAGTTTTCCAGTACCATCAAAGGAAAAGAGATATCCTTGCTAGTAGTTTCTTCTTTCTTAAAATACTATGAGGAAAGTACATTTGTTTTAGTTGAAGAACTTTGACTGCTCAGGCATGATTTTTGTTCAGTTTTTATTATTTATGGATATTACTTTTCGATGAGGTACTACATAACTATTTTAAGTAGGCAGAAGAGACTGAATCTAAAAGATGTGACACTAAAATGTGAAGACAACTCTAAATTTAACAACAATCATTTAGTGGGATAAAGGCTCCATATGAGATTCCAACAGAATTAGGGATTAATGTCCTTAAATATTTGTTGCAAAAGCAAGGAAAAATCCTCTTCCAAATTGTTTACATTTTACTATCCTTTTAATCTCTGCAAGAAGTAAAATTAGTCAAAATAGTAGCAAATAGATTGGTGAGAGAGACACATTCAATTGGCATAATCCAATTTCATAAATTGGGGAAAGTTACCAGGAAAAGGAAGTTGGTTAATTTTAGTTTCTAGAGACACACATTACAAAAATACTTATGACTAATCTTTCTTGAGACTCCATAAAACAGCAGTGATAGGAATAAAATATTTAAATGCAAAACGTTAAAATTACCAGAGTGACCTCTGGTAACAATAAATTGTAAAGAAACAGACAGAAAAGATGTGAAGTGGACAAAGGAATGAGCAATCTAAGTGCAGGAAGAAAGAGGCTACACGGAACGGAGGCACAAAGCAGACCTCTGCACCGAGCCCTGAAGGGCCTGGAGAGACCCCGGACTTTGAGCAAAAGAAAGGGGAGCGAGTAACAGAGTTCTAGTCACAAGCACCCACTTCAATATTCCACAGCACAGTTTTAGCAGCCAGATGCCTGCTCCCCAATCAAAAGGAAAATAGAAATCTTGTTACTGTAATTAATCGAACATACTGGGAATATCTAGGATAGTGGGGGTCAGGGCTCCAGAGCAAAGGCTTTTATGTTTAGATCTTTGGGGTCTCCTAAGTCCTCCTGCTCTCTACAAACAAACGTTCACAAACTGCAGCCCTTCAAAAGTCACCGATTGCAAACCTTCATAAATGTCTACTAAAAGCTCACCAGACACTGAAGAGAGCTTCATCTAAGTGAGAAGCCTGAATAAAAGAAACAGGATATTAAAATAAGGGGGGCACATGGGAGAGGAGATAATCAAAGCATCAGAAGATGATTATAATACTTTCAAATTATTAATCCCAGATATATCAGAGATGTTACTTCCTTAAAGCAGGAAAGGGAATCTTTAAAAATATCAAACAATTTTAATTTTAAATTGCAAAAGCAATTCTAAGTTAAAAGCCTGATTGTCAAAGAAGAAAAAATTCAATAAAATAGTTTGAAGATTTTTTTCGAAAAATCTTCCAGAAAACATAAAAAAAAAAAAAAAAAAAGAAGAAGCCGGTCGTGGTGGTGCACGCTTGTAATCCCCGCGCTTGGGAGGCAGAGACAGGAGGATCGCGCAGGTTCGAAGCCAGCCGCGCACGCTGGCTTAGGAGACCCTGTTTCCAAATAAAAATGTAAAAATAGGTCTGGGAGTGTAGCCCGGAGGTAGAAGGGCTTCCAGGAACCCCAGTACCACCAAAAAATAAAAATTAAAAAAAATTTAAAAAAGATGTATATTAATAGAAAGAAGAAAAATAACTTTAATGCTCATTTAATTAAATGTTTCTAAAAAAAAAAGAACCAGTTAGATGATCAGAAAATTCTTAAAGAAATGAAGAAATATTCAGAATGAAGGATTTGAGTCTCTAAATTGAAGGAAATCACCAAATGTCCATCACATTAAAGGATAAAACAAATAAACAAAAGTAAAAATAGCGCTAGAATAAAAAAGAGAAGGAAAATAGAATATATTACAATTACCAGATTGACATTTGACTTTTCATCAGCAATAATAGATAGCCCAAGAGAAATAATCTAGAACAATATAATGGATAATTTTATCTTCCTCCAGAGAACATTTACTTTTATTTGCAATTTTTATTGGTGCTTTTCATTGTATGCGATAGTAGTATTCATAGTGATATATTCACTTATGCACATAACATTATTTAGTCTGTCTCTAAATGCTCTAGTTTTAAAAGATTACTAGGTGAAATATAGAAACAATTATTTATATACAATCTATTGACTTCTACTTTTTAGGATTCCTATAGAAAGTCATTATTCTACCTGGTCGTGGTGGCACACGCTTGCAATTCCGCGCTTGGGAGGCGGAGACAGGAGGATCGTGCAGGTTCGAAGCCAGCAAGGCTTAAGAGACTCTGTTTCCAAATAAAAATATAAAAAATAGGTGTCTGGGAGTGTAGTCCGGAGGTAGAAGGGTTTCCAGGAACCCCAGTACCACCCCCCCCCAAAAAGTCATTATTCTATAGTAGAAGTCAATAGATGAGATGTAAGCAATTATTTTTATATTTGAAAAAATAGATAATTATATACTTATAATTTATATATAACTATTTTAAAGGATAATCATACCCTGCTTACTGGTTATGGTTATAAAACAGAAGATAAATAGTGTTGATAGATATTGGAAAGAAGAAAGGTAAGCCAGGCATGGTGGCACACATATGTAATCTCAGTAGTTTAGAGGCTGAGACAGGAGAATTGCAGGTTCATGACCAGCCTAAGAAATTTAGTCAGGCCCTTCACAATTTAGTGAGATCCTGTTTCAAGATAAAAATAAAATACAATAGGCTTTGGAGTGTAACTCAGAGGTAGAATACCCCTGAGTTCAATCCCCAGTATAAAAAGAAAAAAAGAAGGAAGGCAAAAACAGAAGTGGACTGCTAAGAGGAATTTTCTGTGGTTCATAAGACAGGAATCAGGTTTAGCCATGAAGGCTGCAGAAATAAGCAGCAAAAGCCTATATTGGCAGGAAAACATGAGATTAGGGCAAATGAGTCTAATTTTCAGTGACTGAAGCAGAAATTCAGTATATGACATATGAAGAAGATCAATTTTTAAAAATTCGCCACGTAAGCTAGATGTGGTGGCACATGCTTACGTAATCCCAATACTTGGGAGAATGAGACAGGAGAAGTTCAGGTTTTATGACAGCCTCAGCAAGTAGTGAGACTCTCATCAATCTCAAATAAAAATAAAATCAGGCTGGGGGTGTAGCTCAGATGTAGAATACCTCTAAGTTCCCAGTAGTACAAAAAAGAAAAATAATTACCAAATAAGAACAGTTACCTTGATGAGTAACATTAAGATCATCTTCATTATTTTAGTTTTGAACCATGTATGCATATTACATTGGTTGAAAATTTCAAGAGTAGATTACTTACAGAAACACTTGTGCTAGTGATTTTTTAAAAAAGAGAGCTATTTCCCTTTATTGAGTTATCACTTCTACTTACATTCTTCTTTTACTGACAGAGGAACAATCTTCTCTTCATTCCGTAGAGGATGACTCATGAGCACAACCAGGTGTTGGAGTCCTAGAGACCTCACAGTCTCCAACGAGATGTTGTACAATTTAATAACAGTTACTGTGCCATTTGGGTTTTGAGCAAGGTATTCCTTCGGTGGACTAATTAGAATTTGTGAGGGGAAAAGAGAGATTCGAGGAGCAGGTTTTCCCATGGCTGAATAATTAAAGCTAAGGAAACCTTTGGAATCAGGAATTAGTCGGAGTTCATTTGTTAATTCAGATACAGCTAAGGAAAAAAAAAAAGAACAAAATTATATATATAAAATATCATATCATATCAGTTTTCTATTCTGTTAAAGACTAGACTTCTCCAAATTTGTATATGAAGTCAAAACGTTGAAACCATACCCCTTTCTGATACCTCTGAGTTTTATACAACTTTACAATAGCATTTCCTATACTCACTGACAAGCCATTCAGTGTGAGAACAACTGGTGTTTCAGTTTTTACTCAGCCATAAAAGTACATTGTAGAAACACCCAAAACTTTAATATATTACAATATTATAATAAGAGAGCTCTATTGTAAAATCACTAGCCCCATAACCTTTTTTTTTTTTTGAAAACTGGGAAATCTCTTTCTCCTCTACAGTTTCCTTCTTTTTCTCTCTTTTCCTCTGCTCTCCATTTGAACTAAGGAATGGTCCATGGAAAGCCAGTATAGTGTGGTGTAAAGAAGCGAAATGAGAGTAAAGGTTTTTACAATATGTGAAAATGGGCAATTCACATAACCATCACTGCCTTCCTTTTCTTTTCTTTTTTTATTGTTTGTATAATGAATGACTTGGCCTGGATGATCTCTATTCTTTATTCCTTCTACTATTCTACCTTTGGACACCAACCTTAAAATACTAGAACCTCATGATTTCTGTCCCAGTAATACCCTAAAGGAAACATCGATATACTTAAAATGTTAAGGCAGATCTGTCCCGCATGACTGCCATAGGGGAACACATTGAAGAGACATTTGTAGCAGGCTTCATCTTCGAATGTCACTTCACGTATAGTTATGAATGAGGAATCGGGTTCAATGATCTTGCAGTGCAGCCTGTCTACATATGGTGGAAGAATCTTTTCTCCATATTTACTGCTGTAAGTGCCAATATTTTGTGGCAACGAGTCTTGAATCTTCTGCCAGGTAATTTGCACAACATCTGCTGGAGTTGTCAAATTGCAGAAAATAGTCACATTTCCTCCCAATACAGCTGTCTCATTATTTTTATGCTTTATCCTATGGGAAAAATCTGAAAATAAAATCTGGTATTAAGAGAAATGTATTTTTATGTTAACCCAGATTACCCATATAATCATACTTATCTCTCTGACTTTTAATTGTCATTACATCTGTCTCTCTTAATCACTAGAAAATGGAATGGTCGACCTTCTTCACCAATGAATATCTAGTTTTTAAAATCGTTTCCAACATATATTACCTAATCAGTAAAAATTTATTGAGTATAAAAGTTGAAACATAAATTAACAAACATGAGTATTGTTATCTTCAAAAAATGCTTTTCAGTTAGTAGGTAACAAGGAAAGATTGCTATTAACTAATCCAAACTAAAGGTGTGGTGATTATAGGCACAGAATCTAAAGATAAGAGCAATTATTCTCAGATCTTTAAAAGCACTGATTTCCTCAGCCCCTTGCTATAATAAAAGATTGGCCTCATGGCCACTGTTTCTCTGTTGGTAGAGAAAAAATAATAATTTTTATAGTATGTAGAAAAGGGTATCTGATTAATTCTTCTCCAATAGGAAGATAAAAGGAATTATTCTTTATTACCTTTTTGTCCAAATGAAGACTTTGAAAATTTGTGTATTAAGTGATACACATATGTGTGTGCATGAAGGTATGTGAATTTTCAAAGTGTCATAATATGCAAACATAAACATTAAAAACACATCTTCAAAACTGTCATTTCTAGAGAGGACAGAGTAGTCTCCAGGAGGTTAACATTTCCACTGACTTGTAGAAAAGTTGAATTTGTTGCATAATAGTATTTTAAATGGTGTCAGATGACGGAAAACCAATGAAAATTGGAAGAAATAAGATTTCAGAGAAGAGAGAGTCTTCTGAGGTGAGCTGTGGGTCAGCCACAGTAATTTAGGGTGATATGTCAGCCCTCCGTGTGTTACAATCTGGAAATTAGGAAACAGATAAATCACTTCTTTTTAATTCTGCAGGGCTAGAGCCAGCGGAATGACAAGTGGAGGACTTTGTGACATTTCAGATGCCCGGCAATGTTCCCTTTAAGATCTTTGCCGTATTGCGAATCTGCTAAACCAAAACCTAAGGAGGGCAGACTAGTTTTCCAGTCTCAAAGTAGTTCTTAGAAAAACAAATTTCTAGAAAAGGGCCCTAGAGAATTAAAAGCTCTGCAAGAACTGGTGAATTTACACTGAAAAGCTCACACTTTTCCTAGAGATAGGTACTAATCTAGGTTAAAAATTCAGTTTTGGCCTTCAGTAAAACTTTGAAGTCATGCACAAAGAAGTTCACAGCTTTTGATGGTTGCATGGGACAGGGTAATAAGACTAGAGACTTGAGGAAGCGCAAATGTAGCACAGCCTCCCCTCGTGACATTTTAGAACATACTGAGTTTGTTCAAGGCAAGAAACCAAAGACCTAAGTCAAATATCTCAAAAGCTCGAAGAAACTCTCACAGCCATTTAGTGCTGAAGGGACAAATATGCATCTGTTTTTCTTACTTCTGAAGGCTCTAGAGGTCTGTCCTTTAAAATGAGAAATAAACCAATTAGGGCATCAAACCCAAGGACTCACACCTGCCAGCAAAGGGCTTTACCAATGAGCTTCATTCCCAGCCCAGAAAATATTTTGAGCTGGATGACATAATTACATGACCTATCAGAAGTGTAATATGCAACTGAAGAAGTGAACAGAGAAAAATGGGTTTCCTTAAATCTAAACATTAGGCCAGGCATGACGGCACACACCTATAATCCCAGTACTTGGAAGGCCGAGACAGAAGGCTCTACCTCAGCAACTTAGCAATTTAGTGACACTCTCAGCAACCTAGCAAAACTTTGTTTCAAAATGAAAACTTTAAAAAGGGATGGGGTGTATCTTGAAGGTATAATGACCCTACGTTTAATTCCTAGTATTGAAAATAAATAAAGTAAAAAATCAAGATATTAGAAGATGATTAAAGTTTCTTCTTTCTTTCTTTTTTTTTTTTTTTTTTGGCAGTACTGGGGTTGGAAACCAGGGGCATTCTACCCCTACCTCCGAGCTATGCCTCAGCCTTATTTGTTTTTTAAGTTTTATTTTTTGTGGGTCTGGGTATGGAACCTAGGGGCATTTGACCTCTGAGCTACACCCCCTGCCCTATTTTTTATTCTTTACTTTGAAGCCGGGTCTCACTGAGTTGCAGAAGGCCTCAATGGATAGCTGAGGCTGTCCACGAACCGTGATCCTCCAGGTCTCAGCCTCCCAAATGCTGGGATTGCAAGCGTGTGCCACCACGCCCAGCTTTATTCTTTATTTTGAAACAGGATCTCACTGAGCTGAAAAGGGCCTCACTAAGTAGCTGAGGCTGTTCGCGAACCCATATCCTCCTGTCTCAGCCTTCCAAGTACTAGGATTACAAGCATGCAACACCATGCCCAGCTAAAGCTTCCATTTCAAGATGCTAATAAATTAGCAGAAAATTAAAACTATATAAAGTAAAAAAAAAAGGAAATAGCAAAGTTTAGAGAAGATTTAATAAAATAGAAGAGAAAATAACATTCATATGGGTTTTTAAAATATTAGTAAATTAGCCGGGTGTGGTGGTGCATGCTTGTAATCCCCGCGCTTGGGAGGCCGAGACAGGAGGATCGCGCAGGTTTGAAGCCAGCCACGCTGGCTTAGGAGACCCTGTTTCCAAATAAAAATGTAAAAATAGGTCTGGGAGTGTAGGCCGAAGGTAGGCGGGCTTCCAGGGACCTCAGTACCAACATATATATATATATAGCGTGTGTGTGTAAATTAATATACCTCAAAAACAATTGACCAAAAAAAAGGAAGAAAATAAAATTTACAATAATATGATAAAAAGATGATATTTAAAAATTCTATATATGTTAAACAGATAATAAGAAAGAATTATATTAAATGTATGCAATACAACTTTCAAAATTATTATAAAACACAGCTTTCAAAACTGACACACAAAATTAAAGAGAGATTATTTTTTATCATGATTTTTTTCAGTCCATGAATAGTTGGTTCCACTGCTTTTGGATCTGTGGCAAAGGAATACATCATGTGTGGCGGAGGAAGCTGCTCACTTTGAGGCAGCCAAGAAGCAATAAGAAAGGAAGAGGAGGGGCAAGGGTTCCAATATACCCTTCAAGGCATGCTTGCAATGATCTAGCTCCTTCTACTAGACTGCACCCCCTAAAGATTCTACCACCTAGGCCAGGGAATCAAGCCTTCAACACATGAGCTCTTAAGGACACTTAAGATCCCAAATGTAATATCATGCATAAAAAGAATTATACAACATGACCAAGTGGGATCTATTCCAGGAATTCAACATCTAAACATCAGTGCACCAATAAAAGTATTTAAAAGTATTAAAATAAATAGACTTAAAAATAAAATAAATAAGTGACTAGAAGACAAAAGGACTGAATATTTTTATTAAGGTATCTCAGCATATAATGATAGACAAAGATACAAAGAAAATTACTTATAGGTATAACAGCATAATCAAAGTTGCCTTAATGACAAAGTGAGTAGGTAAAAGACATAAAGACAGGTAGAAAAGAGAGACATGAGACAGAAAGAGTGGCCACAATTAAAAGTCCAGATTTAGCCGGGTGTGGTGGCGCACGCTTGTAATCCCTGCGCTTGGGAGGCGAAGACAGGAAGATCGCACAGTTTTGAAGCCAGCCTCACTGGCTTAAGAGACCCTGTTTCCAAATAAAAATATAAAATAGGTCTGGGAGTGTAGCCTGGAAGTAGAAGGGCATCCAGAAACCCCAGTACCACCAAAAAAAGTCCAGATTTAAAGTTCACTTTAAATGTGGCATCGAGGATCCTCACTCAAAGGGACTTTAGATTAATGAGGAGAAAGACCAGTAGAATAATGGAAGAAGACCAGAAGAGGGAAATGGGAAGGGGGAAAAGGAGAACTGACAAAGGAAAAGTTCAAGTGATGCCATATCTGTACATGAAGGTATCACTACCAGTCCCATTAACATGTCGGGGGAGGCTGGATAGCAGGGTGGGATCCAGGAGGAAGCACACCAAGTCCTGTGTGCGTTTGTATCTGTATCGCTCTGATGTACAATTAATGTATAATCACTTTGATGTATAATTATGACATGTCAGTAGAAGTATAAAGTCCTCCTGTTAGAACATGTAAAAATCACTCTCCAGGTCTGCCAAACTCTAAATCCAGCAACTTTTCTTCTTTTCACAAGAAGAAAGCAATTTGCTTCATTCCCATATGGAAACTGTCAAATAGATTTATGCTAACAAATAGATTTATGATCAATCTTTACCCAACACTTATTGAATAATTTACAGATGGAAGCAACTACATGAAAAGGCAATTATGCAACAGATTTCAGCATTTAATTGAAGCAATTCCATTTTCTCTAGATATCTCAGCACAAAAGGCCGGAATACTGGCCTTTATGTGAGCCTTGCAATTTGAAAAGATAAATGAGTTGACATATATGCAGACACCAAATATTCTTTCTTAGGACTCCATGCCCATGCAGCTATAGGGGGGAAAAAGAGGGAGAGAGAGATACTTATAGTAAAAAAAAAAAAAATCTTCCCAAACAAACAGGGCTCTGAAGTTCTTTCCCTCCTAGAACTAGTCTGGCTACCTGCTCATGTAGCAATGGTATATTACAAGGAGCATTCAAAGGATAGTTCCCCTGTAATGCAGGAAAATAAATTGGCAAATCAAAGTGCTAGACTAGTAGCACTTCAGGAAATTTTAGAAATATCCTTAGCCGGGCGTGGTGGCACAAGCTTGCAATCCCAGCATTTGGGAGGCTGAGACCAGAGGATCGCAGTTCACGGACAACCTCAGCTACTTAGTGAGGCCCTCTGCAACTCAGTGAGACCCTGTTTCAAAATAAAGAATAAAAAATTTGGCAGGGGATATAGCTCAGAGGTCAAATGACTCTGGGTTCCATCCCCAAACCCACACACACAAAAAGATATATCCTGAATACCTTTGGCCCCCAATTTAGAAGCAAGTTCATCTTATTTAAAACTTATCAAAGCCACTCACTGTGCTGAGCATGGGGAGGAGGGGCAGGGGAGGAAATGGGGTAGGAACTGGGGGAGGGTTCAGTGAATATTGTGTGCATATATGCCTCTATTATCCTGAACTTCAACAGGATACATGATTCGATGCACCAATAAATTAAAAAAAAAGTAAAGAAGTCCAAGATGAACCCATAAAATAACTACAAAAAAATTGAGGACTAATGGGCATGCCCACAAAGATATAATTCAACAAAAAAATGGCTGTGCATAAATGAGTGGAACCATAAAGTTTTGCTATCACAAGCTGATCAGTGGAAAATTATTCAAAGAATTCTCTTATGCTATCTGGAAAGAGACGTATGAACTACTTTTGTTACCTATGCCTTTTGGGGGAAAGGCCTCAAGTCCGTCCTTCCTTCCTTCCTTCCTTCCTTCTTTCTCTCTCTTTCTCTCCCTCTATTTATTTCTTTATTTCTTTCTTGCTTGCTTGCTTGTTTTCCTTTTGTAGTAGAAGTACTGGGGAACGAATCTAGAAACATTCTACCTCTGGGCTATACCCCCAGTTCTTTCTATTTTATTTTTGTTTGTTTCTCAACAGAGTCTTGTAGGTTGCTAAGAGTCTCACTAAGTTGCTGAGGCTGGTCTTGAACTTGCAATCCTCCAGTCTCAGCCTCCCAAGTACTAGGATTACAGGTTTGCTCTACCATACTTGGCTTTGAGCCCAATATTTGAAAGATCACAAAAGCCTGCTCCCTCTGTCTCCCTAATAAACCTGGGTATGGGCAGGGAGGGAGAGTAGAAACCAAACCACACCTTTACTTAGCTCAATACAATGATAAGGCACATTCCTTGAGAAAACTGGCAATTAGACTTTACCTTGATGCCCCCATGTCAAGGAAATGAATATATTTTGGTTGCTAATAATGTAATGATACTCCCAAAATACAACCTGGAGATTATGTAGGACAAAGTTCTATTAATTCCTGATAATATAACGTATACTTCAAAAGCACAATCTGCAGACTATTTATTGCTTAACACTGAGAAGAGAGACTTCCCTCAGACCAGCTTCTTCTAAGATGGAAGGATCTATATCAAGTTATTTTAAGTTTCCATATGGTGGGGAAGTTACAAGGACACACTTCATGGATTCATGTGTCAAGGATAAAACTTATTTTTGTGTATTCACAGTACCATGAATCAAAGATTCCATCTCTTACTTCTGTGAGACTTTATAATACTTAAAGATTTTTTTCTGAAAAAAAGACAAAAAAAAGAGACTGATCATTAATAATTAAGCTAAGTCTTATAAGTCCTACTTTACTATTAACATTAATAGTTTTTTAAAAAGTTTTTCTTCTCATTGTTTGCTCTTTAGGTATAATTTTTATGTACAATAGACAATAATCTTGTGTTTGGCTGTTTTATTTTTATGTGGTTTTTATTTGGGAACAATCCTTTTATGTTTAACTACTTATCCTACTAATACTCAATTGTATTTTATCTAAACTCCTATGTATAATATCCCAGGGTTACTATTACTTCCTACATTAGGATTTCTTGTCCTCCTTATTTTAAGAGGGGCTCTTTATCTATTTTAACCTATACCATATATATTCCTTAACCTACATCATATAGGGGATTCATTTTGGTCTCAATATTTTTATTATTCTACTACTCACTCTAACATGCATACCTCCAAGAACAAAACAATATGTGTATACATAAGGCCAATATATATTCTGCTTATAATATTTTCCATTCCCTTTTCCCAGGAAGAATCAAATTTATTTCTTGATTAGGCCTAATACTGTATTAATTATATTAACAAAGATTATTGTTGAATTTATGTCCCATTTCCCATCTCTAGTACTTCAGAGCTATCTTGGTGGGTATCTACATTACAGTGAAATTACTGGCTAAAAACTTCAAACACTTTTAAGAGAAAAATAGGAAGAGCCTTTCATTTTAACAGTTGCCAAAGATTTAATGTATCTCATTGGCCTGTTAATGCAACTGTACACCTAAAAGGCTGTGGGAAAATTTCTCTTTCCCAGAGATAGAAGCTCAAATGTGGAAGTATGCAAAGCCCCAATTAGATAAGACAGTCAATATACCTATAATAAGGAAAAACAGTCAGAGATATTCAGAAGGTTACTTTCAGATATGAGCTAGTTACTACTGGCTTACTCCCACTACAGGAAAACTTAGTCAAAAGGTTCCTAGTTTCTGGGAACAGAGAAACCATTTACTGATTCATTGGGAAAACTCAATTCCAAGTTTAGGCTGAATAACTATCAAAAACTATAACATCAAAATACTCAAGAAATGGATTAGATTGCAACAGATTGGACCTGGAAACCAGGAATAAAATGGGCCCCTCCAAACAGCATCCAATAGCTTTGTGGTACTGACCTGTGGCCCTGGTTGCTGCCAGGCTGGTTGGGAAGCTGTGCAATAGAATATCTTTAGGGACAAGGATGATGGCTCTAGATGAGCCAGCCCATCTACCAATTGTACATCATGGGTGAATGTGTTGTTTTCCATTAGTCTGAGCATCTGGCCTCTGTTTCTTTTTTTTTTTCCCCCACAAGTAGGACTAGAGGATGCTATATTACCTCTTGAACCTTTTCCTAAATATACCCAAAAGGCTTTACATGATATCATCTACGGTATTTTATTATCAAATTCTGAGGTAACAGTGATGAGTAAGCCTATTCTACAAAATACAATGGCTCCTGACATCTTGACAGCAGCATAAGGTGGAACCTGTGCCATTATCCGAGTATTCTGAAGATGAATTCCTGATAACTCTGGAAATGTTTTTTCAAGGCTTTGATGATTTAAAGTCACATATCAGTACTCTCTTTGATTCTGTCTTAAACTTGAATGATCCTCTTGGTTTTCTGGAGCCTGCTGGTAGAAAAAATATCCTTTTCTTTCTAGCTCTTATACTATGTATTGGAATATTGGTATGCTGTGTCATACATTGTTTCTGTGGAATGCTGGATACACTAATTTCTGAAAAGTTTGTGCCCGTTTTTCTAGGTCATCAAAATTTGCCAACTTCCAAACAATGGAACTGAACCTTCCTGTGTCTCCTTAAGATCAGTCACGTGGAGACTTTCAGTCCCTGGCTAAATAGGGCCATCACCCCTTTTCAACTCAAAGAAATTTCACAAGGTGAGTCCTTGACCTTTTATCTCCCCTTGGGCATAAGAGTTTAAGTTTGAGGCAGGAGTGAGGTAGGATAGAAGATATAAGAATAGGTAGGAAGGAGACATACGGGAATAAAAGAGTGGCCATGATTAAAAGTACAGGTTTAAAATTCACTTTCACATGATTTAAAGTCTAAATCTAAATTCTAGGGTTTTTTTTAATTACACACACACACACACACACACACACACACTTATGAAATCAATTATGCAACTTTATCCATAGGTCCATAAGTAACCTGAAGATAAAACAGGTCTAAGAACACTTTTTCTCAACATATAGATTATGTTTTTTATATTTAAGATCTGAGTATAGCTGGGCATGGTGATACACGCGTGTAATCCCAGTACTTGGGAGGATGAGACAGGAGGATCGCACAGGTTCAAAGCCAGCCTCAGCTACTTAGTGAGGCTCTCAGCAACTTAGTGACACCCTGTTTCCAATAAAATATAAAATAATCTGAGAGTGTAGCATGGAGGTAGAAACCCCCTGGGTTCCATCCCCAGAAGCACAAAAAGAAGAAGAAAAAGGAGGAGGAGGGGGGGGGGGAGGAGGAGGAGGTCTGAGTACTTCATGTATATGTTACACTCTCAATTGAACTCTAAATGTTATACTAATGTAGTGCTGTTTAAATTTACCAAGCAGAATGATTAAGCTCCCAAATGAGGAAAGTAATAAAGAGTTTTCATTAAAAACAAAGAAGCCAGGCACAGGCCTGTAATTCCAGTACTTGGTAGGCTGAGACAGGAGGATCTCAAGTTTGAGAGCAGCCTCAGCAACTTAGTGAAAATCTCAGCAGACTAGTGAGACCTTGACTGAAAACAACAACAGTAAAAAATTTAAAAGGGCTGGGGTATAGCTTGGAGGCACAACAACTCTGGGTTCAATCTCCAGCACCCAAAAACAAAATAAAAAGAAAAAAGAAAATAAGCCCAATAGGTGAAAGTTAACAATGTCAAGTCACTAACAACCTCTTAGGTCATGTCTCTATACTATAGATTTTACATGTATGAATGTTCCTTGCTAGGGGGAAGCTGTCCAGCATGTTCTCCAATGCTGACTTCACCCTGTCTCTGAGATTGAGTATTTCTTGCTTTTTCTTAATAAAATCCATCTATGTTTCACTCTGGCACATCTTTAAATTCCTCTTGTAATGATGTTAAGGACCCTCACCGCCTGAATGAGGTCCATGTACTTTTGGGGACGTCCTTGGGACTCCCATCCTGGTGACACAAGAAAAGCCTCAAAACAAGTCAAACTCAAAATTGAAAGGCAAATATGCTGCTCAGAAATGTTTACAAGAAAGACAATAAAAAAAAGCATAAATTCGCTAAGAGTTCATTTGCTTCTAGTTGGCTTATAGGCTCCTGTTTAAGCTGCCTGTGCTTACCTCTGAAGTCTTTCTTCATTCTTACCTTTTTTCACTGTTTAAATTATTATTTCAAATATACAAAAATTAAACACTTGCTAATGACATAATTAACACACTGACCCAAACATACTGCCCTGTTACTTTGTAAAAGTAAATAGCCATTGATTTCCAATTGGGCAAAAATGTGTTACGTTACCTGATTCTTGTGCACATATGGGCAGAATCAAGAGCTGGGTGAGGAGATGGAGTGGAAAGCCCATGGAATTGGTGGATGAAAAATCTTCACTAAAAATCTTCACTAGCCAAACTCAGCACTGAAACTGAAAATTCACTTAAGCTCTCTCTGTTTCCCAGCACAATCCATTACTCATTAAGCCAATGTCAGTTAAAATTCCTTTTGCAATATTTCCACTTCCTGCCTGGCCTCCTATTCTTTTCAGATATTATTGGCCATTGTTCTCTTATAAGCTTCTCCCTGTATCAAGCAGTTTACAAAGAAGGGAAACGTTTGGGTTCTGGTTCTAGTTACACTTTTTGTCATTTGAGTTCCAATCTAATCACCTGCCTACTGGAATGCTATGCACGTCAATTTACGCCAGCCTCCCAACAGGTCTTTCTTTTAGAAAAGCTGTGTTCATTTACTGCCAGTTCATAGTATATTTTAATGTAATCAATACACTTGAAAATGAAGATTTTGTCCTAATACATTTTTGTTGGTAGTTTTTTTAATGATTATGGTTTCCAGCACTGTATGCTTTATTAATTTTTTCATATATTCTATCCTTCAAAGTTAAGAATAATGTTCTTTATCCAGAACTCTCAGAAGTATACTTTATCAGCCACATAAAACTGGGTTGGAGAAAATTGCCGCCAAATCTGGGTACTGGGGCAAATATTATTCTCAGAGGAGTGCAGTTGGTTTAGGCTTTCCTAAACTGAGATCAGTAGCCAGCCAGTTTTTGTTTCACACACACATATACTTATACTCCCTCCCCTTGCATGAAAAGGATATTTCATGCAAATGAACAGGGGTGTATGAGATGAGACAGACCTTTGGTAAAAATGTCCTAAGAGGCAGAGGCCATTGTATAATGTGTATACACAAAAGACATGTTCTGGTTAATGAGCAGTCTCTTTTTTGCTGTCATCCCATATTAATTCCTGTTAAAAATGTTTTCTCCCCTCAGAATGTTTCCCTTAATTTATATTTCAGAAGAAACAAAAGTCTCTGCTGCTTTTGGTCAGACACACCTCACCCTACCCCATACATCAATATTTGTCTTTCCTTTGGCTGCAGGTGTTACAGACTTTTCCCCTTTCTCAGCCCTTAAAGCAAAACAAATCTGTATCTATATTTCAGCCTCTAAGCCCATGATCACTCACTTGAGAGCTATTTTCTTGGTTAATTAGGTGGAGAAAACTTGGTTTCTAAATGTAAAATGCAGTGTGAATCTATTACCTCTGGTTTTGGTGCCATTCCTGGCACAGAAGAAGGGCTCATTGTGAGTAAGGATTCTTTAGATGTGTATCAGCCTCTAACTTGATGAGTAACACTCCTGCTATGCTGAAGGGCCTGAAAGGAAATTTTTTTGAAGTGAAAACTCAGCCTCTGACGTGTGTGTGTGTGTGTGTGTGTGTGTGTGTGTGTGTGGTGTATACTAAAGATAGAGCACCATATTTAAACTTTAAAGACTTACTGAAATCCCAGGAGTATGCTCTAAAGAAAACCACATCTAATAAATTAAAGGAAAGTATGAAAATGAGGAACATAGATGAATGTATTAAAAAAAAAAAAAAAACAGGACCCAACTCTATGCTTCCTACAAGTGACTCGTGTTAGCTTTAAGACCACACATGGGTGAAAATGAAAGAATGAAAAAAAAAAAAAGATATTCCATGCAAATGGTAACCAAAAGAGTGGCTATACCTGCATGAGATGAAATAGACCTTTGGTGGAAACTGTCCTAAGAGACAAAGAAAGCCATTGTATGATGATAAGGGGGATAGCTCATTGATAGGACATAACAATTATAAACACGTATGCACCCAACATCAGAGCACCTAAATATCCAAAGCAAAAAATCGATAGATCTGAACCAAGGAATTGACATCTACGCAGGATGCACACTTGTAATCCCAGCATTCGGGAGGTTGAGACAGGAAGATCGCGGTTCACGGACAGCCTCAGCTACTTGGTAAGGCTCTTTGCAACTCAGTGAGACCTTGTTTCAAAATAAAGAATAAAAAAATAGGGCTGGGGGTGTAGCTTGGAGGTAGAATGCCCCTGGGTTCCATCCCCAGTACCACACACACACAAAAAAAAGTAGGGGACTTCAATATCCCACTTTCAACAGTGATTAGCTCATTCAGACAGAAAAGCAGTACCTACATATTAGAACTGAACATTATAGATATATGTACCTAGGAGACATATGTCAAATATTCTATCAAATAGTAACCAAGTAGATTTGGGTGGAAGCAATAGCTGAGTGGTGGTGTCTACTGATTGGGTTCTAACGGGACCGACTGGGGGAAGACATTTGCTCTCCTGAAACAGCCTATCTCTTTCCTTTCCTCCGATTACCCATGAAGAGTCAGGGGGGCAGTGATGGCAGCAGCAGAGGCAGCAGCTTCAGTGACATGTTCTGCACGAATCCCAAATGTGATTATGTATTCAAGTTACTTCTGATTGGTGACTCTGGTGTTGGAACGTCTTGCCTCCTCCTCAGGTTTGCAGATGACACATACACAGAAAGCTACATCACACAATTTGTGTGGATTTCAAAATAAGAGCCATAGAATTAGACGGGGAAACAGTCATGCTCCAAATATGGGCCACAGCAGGCCAAGAAAGATTTCGAACAATCACCTCCAGTTACTACAGAAAAGCCCGGGGCCTCATAGTTGTGTATGGCGTGACAGATCAGGTGTTCTTCAATAATGTTAAACAGTGGCTGCAGGAAATAGATCGTTATTCCAGTGAAAATATCAATAAGTTGTTGGTAGGGAACAAATGTAATCTGACCACAAAGAAAGTAGTAGGAATTTGCTGATTCCCTTGGAATTCCATTTTTGGAAACGAGTGCTAAGAATGCAACATACATGCATAAAAAAACATAGATGAATACATAAAAACCACGATCCAACTCTATGCTTTCTACAGAGTTATTAAATTCTAAAATTTGCCTCCATCCTTTTCTCAGCAATGAATTTGCAATCTGAACCCAAGTGAAAAACCAAAATTGCCTGAATTGTAGCTGCATTCCAACAAATTCTTACCATCTCCACAAAGGTCAGAGACTGTAAATAGTCATTACTAACTTTTTTTTTATTCCTTTGTCTCAAGATAGCTAACTTCATTTCCAGAACTGTTTTAAACCTTGTGTGCAGCCGGGGCGTGGTGGCGCACGCTTGTAATCCCTGCATTCGGGAGGCTGAGACCAGAGGATCACGGTTCACGGAAGGCCTCAACTACTTAGTGAGGCCCTCTGCAACTTAATGAGAACCTGTTTCAAAATAATGAATAAATAGCTGGGCGTGGTGGCGCACACTTGTAATCCCCGCACTTGGGAGGCTGAAACAGGAGGATCGCACAGGTTTGAAGCCAGCCTCAGCTACTTAGTGAGGCTCTCATCAACTTAGTGAGACTCTGTTTCCAAATAAAATATAAAATAGGTCTGGGAGTATAGCCTGGAGGTAGAAAGCCTCTGGGTTCCACCCCCAGTACCACAAAAAAAAATTGATTAAAAAAATAAATAAATAAATAGGGGAGGGGTGTAGCTCAGAGGTATAATGCCCCTGGGTTCCATCCCTAGACTCGCAAAATAAATAAATAAATAAATAAATAAATAAATAAATAAATAAATAAAATACATACATACATACATACATACATACATACATACATACATAACCTCCTTGTGTGCTGGCTTATAAAATAATGTGTGTAATATTTGTTGCTTTCCTGATACCAGACTCTTTCCCATAGCTGGTGAAAATATATTTTGCTTTGATGTTGTGATGTTGCTGTGGTTAGATGTCGGGTTTAGTCTTCTGAAGATGAAGTTCAGCCATTTTGTATCAAACAGCACAACCAGTGTCTGCCACTTTCCAGGCATAAAGTTTAGTGAGATGGTCTACGTAAGATTCATTTTGCTAGTTCTTCCTTACAGAGTTATGAATGGAAAGATTACATTATCTGATTAATAGTTTTTTCATACTCTGTATATAATTTGTGGCTGCAGAATATTGTAATTTGTTGCATACCCTGTAACAAAACAACTGAAGATATGTTTAATAAATATTGTGCTTATTGGAAGTAATATAAAACTGTATGGTGATGTTTTGTTTTCATTCTTACGGTTAAAGGGAAATAGAGTCTTGTGTTACACTCCAAACAGTCATGTGTGTAACCAGAGCAGTGTTGACCTATGTATAGTGCAGCATCCGATATTTGCTTTTCTAGCTGATAGATCTGACAAATGACCTTAGGGAGGCTTCTGTGCTGTGCAGGGATTTAGCCAAGTTTAGTGGCTCAAGGAGGTCAAACTGTATCGAGAAGAAATTGAAAATGTGTGCTACTCGGCCCATCATCTCTGTTCCTTCTCTGAAACTATTTGGAATGGCTCTACTGATGAATATTCTTTAACTCATCTGCAGTAGGGGAAGGCAGCACACCCTTCCTAACTGGCAAGGGATCAGGTAGTGCGTGCTGATATTTTTCCTGTGCTGAGTCAGATGTCAACTATTTTATCCATCACAACTGTATAACTCCTGTTGGTGGAGTTTAAGCATTAAAGGAGAAAAAGCAGAAAACCTGACTGCCCTAATTTTAGAAACCCTACCCCTAAAAATTAACGGATAATGTGAATGCTGGGTGGGAATTACAAATGAGAGAAATATATTTATTTTGGTGGAATTTTTGTATGCGTGAAAATTTTGTTAAGTAGGATGTTCAAGATTCTGGGGTTTGTTTTAATCTGTGGGAAACAAAAATATTTTGCTGATGCTAGCATTTTAAGGTGACAGATGTCAAAGATTGTTTACTTGGACTGAAAAAACAGCCAAAACAATCCTCATCTGGAGCTTGGGATTTGGCTGTCGGCAGCACATCTTATTGTGGGGTCTTTCAATGACAAAATTTAAGCTAAAAGCAAGGAAAAAATTATAGGTTTTCTATTTTTCACTAAACAGGCAATTGAAATACATGGTACAAAAATAAGTGGTAAGATTATTCTAAAATTAAATGTGCTGAATAAATATTCATTTACTTTTCTATCTTTGAGAATTTCACAATAAAATCATAGTTTACTTTTAAAAAAAAATAGTAACAAAGTAAATATTATTTCCAAGTACCTATAAACCATTCTAGAGGATAAATCATATATCGGGCCACAAAATAAGTCTTAGTATATTCAAGAAGATTGAAATAATATAAAAAAGTATGAAATCTAAGCACAGTGGTATGAAAGTATGGGTCTATAAAAGGAAGAAAGCTTAAAACTTCACAAACATGTGAAACTAAAAATATACTCTTGAAAAACCAATGATTCAAAGACTATCTCAAAAAGAAAATGGAAAAAATCTTGAGAGAGATGAAAATGGATATGCAACATGTTCAAACTTATGGAATGCAGCAAAAGCAGTTCTAAGAGGTAGGTGCGAAACAGTAAGTACCTACATTCATAAGGTTAAAAGATCTTACATAAGTCCCCTTGAGTCAGGTGTGGTGGTACATGTCGGAAACCTAGTAGGCTAGTAGGCTGAAATAGAAGGATCCCCAATTCAAGGCTAGCCTGGGAAACTTTTTGAGTTTCTGTCTCAAATTTTAAAAAGGGCTGGGAGAGGGTTGGATATGTAGTTCAGAGGTAAGATATTTGTGCAAAATTGTGAAATACTAGGTTTAGTTCCCAGTTTTTTAAAAAAAAAACTTTAACTTTACATCTTAAGGAACTAGAGAAAGAAGAACAAACTAAATACAAAGAAGAAAGAAAATCTTAAATATTATAGCATAAGTAAATTATATAGAAACTGGAAAAACTATACAAAAGATCAACAAAATTAAGATCAACAAAATTAAGGGGTTTTTTTGTTGTTGTTTTTTGGTGGTACTGGGGTTCCTGGAAACCCTTCTACCTCCAGGCTACACTCCCAGACCAGACCTATATTTTATATATAGATTTTTTTATTTGGAAATAGGGTCTCTTAAGCCAGCAAGGCTGGCTTCGAACCTGCGCAATCCTCCTGTCTCTGCCTCTAAAGCGCGGGGATTACACGTGTGCGCCACCACGCCTCCCAAGTGTTCATTTTTTTAAAAGAAAAAAATCTAGAAACCCTATCTAGACAGAGAGAGAAAGAGAGAGAGAGAGAGAGAGAGAGAGAGAGAGAGAGAGAGAAAGAGAGAGAGAGAGACAGAGAAGACTTAACAAAATCCAGAATCAACAACAGAAAAAGATTGCAAGTGATTTCACAAAATACAAAGGATCATAAAAGACTACTATGAACAAGTAACAGCAAAAAACATACAAATAATACACAAATTCCTAAAAACATACAACCTACCAAAACTGCGTCATGAAGATATGGAAAAATCTAAGCATAAAAATAACAAGTAAAAATATTCACTCAGAGCCGGGCGTGGTGGCGCACACTTGTAATCCCAGCATTTGGGAGGCTGAGACAGAAGGATTCTGGTTTGCAGACAGCCTCAGCTACTTAGTGAGGCTGTCCACAACTTAGTGAGACCCTGTTTCAAAATAAAGAATAAAAAATAGGGCAGGGGGTATAGCTCAGAGGTTGAATGCTCCTGGGTTCCATCCCCAAACCCTAAAAAAAAAAAAAAAAAAAAAAAAAAAAAAATTCAATCAGTTAAAAAAAAAAAAAAACTCAGATGGATCAAAGACTTAGACATTAGACCTGAGACTGTGAAGTTAGTAGAGGAGAGCATAGGTTCAACACTACAACATATTGGCACAGGCAGTAACTTTCTCAACAAAACCCCCAAAGCTCAGGAAACTAAAGCAAGAATAAACAAGTGGGATAACATCAAACTAAAAAGTTTCTTCTCATCAAAGGAAACTATCAATAACCTAAAGAAGAAGCTGGCAGAATGGGAAAGGATCTTTACCAGCCACCATTCTGATAGGGGGCTAATATCCAGAATATACAAAGAGCTCAAAAAACTCTACACTAGTAAAACAAACAACCCAATCAAGAAATGGGCAAATGAACTAAATAGACACTTCACAAAAGAAGAGATACAAAGGGCCAATAGATACATGAAAAGATGTTCTTCATCACTGGCCATCAGGGAGATGCAAATCAAAACTACACTGAGATTCCATCTAACCCCAGTCAGAGTGGCAAGCATAAAGAAATCAAACAACAACAAATGCTGGCGAGGATGTGGGGAAAGAGGAACTCTTTTACACTGTTGGTGGGAATGCAAACTAGTTCAACCACTATGGAGATCTGTGTGGAGATTCCTAAGAAAGGTGGGAATAGATCCACCATATGATCCAGCTATACCACTCCTGGGTATCTTTCCAAAGGGGTTGAATCCAGAAAAATTCAGCAACATATGCATACATATGTTCATAGCAGCACAATTTGTAATAGCCAAAATATGGAACCAACCCAGACCACCATCAACAGATGAATGGATAGCAAAACTGTGGGAAATACACACAATGGAATTCTATTCAGCCATAAAGAAGAACAAAATTATATCATTTGCAAGAAGATGGAAAGCCATGGAGAACATTATGTTAAGTGAGATCAGCCAAGCACAGAAGGAGAAGGTACATATGTTTCCTCTAATATGCCCAAACTAGGAAACACAGAGGATACCAGTGGGACTCCAGATAATGGAGGGGAAATATCAGCAAAGCTTGAATGGAAAGATAGGAGAGGAGGAAGGCTGATCTTGATTAATGAGGGTCTACATCTGAACATATGTAAAATTATGAATAAGACATGGTTAACCTAGACAACCATTGGTGGGAGGGGGGAAGGGAAAATGGGGGCGGGGAGGGGAGAGGGCACCAAATATAGTTTAAATGTATACTATTTATGTTCAATAAAAAAATTGTTAAAAAAAACTCCCCCAAAAGAAAAGCCCAACCTCAGATTGTTTTACTAATACATTCTACCAAATATTAAGAACTATCACCAATCCTTCTAAACTCTTCAAAAAAAATTTTTTTTAAATTCTTCTAAATTCATTGTTACCCTTTGGTGTCAGGCTAGCACCCTGACATCAAATCCAGAAAAGAATACTATATGAAAAGAAAATTATAAGCCAATATCCCTAATTAACACAGATATGAAATATTTGATATATTTCAAAGCCATACAACTGCACATTAAAAAGATCATGCACCATAATCAAGTGAGATTTATCTTAGGCAAGAATGGTTTATCATTTGCAAATCAGTAAATATGATAAACAATTAAAGAATGAAAGACAAAAATCATATGGTCATTTCAATAGATGCAGAAAAGACAACCAAGAAATCAACATATATTTTTAAGAAAAACCTACCTAGAAGTGAGATATAGAAGGAATGTTTCTCAACATAATAAAGGCCATACATGACAAAATTTTATATATGGAAAACTTTAAACATTCCACCAGAAAAAAATCTATTAGCACCAATAAACCAACTCAATAAAGTTGAAGGATAAAAATTAACTTATAAAAGTACTTTTTTTTCAGTATCAGTAATTGAACTCAGGGCCTTGTATGCAAGCCAAACACTCTACCACTGAGCTACACCCTGAACCAAACAGGCACAACTTCTCTATAGTAACAACAACAGCAACAAAAAAAGTTTAAAAAGAAATTGAGAAATAATTCCATTTACAACAGTATTAAAAGAAAAATCTTACAAATAAATTTAACCACCGGGGTAAATGAAAGGTATGCAAATACTATAAAACACTGATGAAATAAATTGAAAAGGCACCCATAAATATAAAGACTTTCCATTTTCATGATTAGAATAATTAATAATGCTAAAATATCTATACTTTCTAAAAGAATTCATAGAGCCAATACAAACTCTTTCAAAATTCTTATGACAAAAATTTAGAAATTTTGTCTGGAACTACCAAAGACACCAAAAAAACCACCAAAATTCTATTAGAACTAATGAATGAGTGTTCCAAGGTTAGAAGAAATAAGATTAATATAGAAAAACTAGTTTTACTTATGTACAGTAATAATAAATAATATAAAAATAGAATTAAGAAACTGACCCGATTATATTAGCATCAAAAAATAATTATATGTTGAGGAATAAATTTATCCAAGGAAATGTAAGGCTGGTGAGTCCATTTGTTGATATTTTAAATTTTGATTTATTGTATTTGTATGGGAAGTATCATGGGAAAACACAATAACTTTTGTGGGTTCTTGGCTTCCATGGCAAAAAATAATTTTCACACCCAGCAGTCAGAAAGAAAGACAGAGGCTTTACTTAGGAAAAACGAGGGATTCAAGGGGAAGGCAAGCCATCTTAAGAGGTGGAGAGCACCTGAGCAAGAACAAAAGGATCTTTGTCACTTTTTTAAGAATTCTTTTATAGAACTTCCATGAGCTGATAGATGAGGTCCCATAGTGAGGGTCTAAGACTTCATCTTAATCTTCAGATTCCCCTGGCAACAGGGAGGGATGGTGGGTGGCAGGCATTCCAACCTTTGTCCTTCACCTCTTGGGCCCTTTGTTTTCTAGGATTCCCAAAATCCAAGGTGGGGAAAGGAACCATTATGATGTTCCCTTCGAGGCTTCTGCCTAAGACACACCCTATAGGAGTTAGAGGTTATGACCTTTCCAGATTTTAAAACTATTATATGAAAATCCCAGCTCTTACCAGGCCTTTTCTGATACCACTCTCATTGGCATATAGAGAGGCAGAGTCTGGCACCTGGTTGTAGCCTAACTTTATTTTATTTTTTTGTGGGTGATCTTGAGTGGAAGTGTTTTCTCAATTTCTTTTTCAGTGGGTTTATGGTTGGTGTACAGAAAAGCTTCTGATTTTTTAAGATTGATTTTGTATCCAGACACTTTGCGGAATTTGTTGATCAGTTCTATATGCCTTTTGGTTGAGTTTATTGGGTTTTCTAAATATAGTATCATGTTGTCTGCAAATATTGAAAGTTTGAGTTCTTCTTTCCCTATTTGTACTCCTTTGATTTCCTTCTCTTGCCTTATTGCTCTGGCTAAAGTCTCTAGTACTATATTGAAAAGAAGTGATGATAATGGACATCCTTGTCTTGTTCCTGGTTTTAGGGGGAATTCTTGAAGTTTTTCCCCATTTAGTATGATATTGGCTGTGGGCTTATTGTAGATTGCCTTTATGATGCTGAGATATGTTCCTTCTATTCTGATTCTCTGCAGTGCTTTTATCATAAATGGATGTTGGATTTTATCAAAGGCTTTTTCAGCATCTATTGAAATGATCATGTGATTTTTGTCTTTGGTTCTGTTTATATGATGAATTACATGGATTGATTTTCATATGTTGAACCAGCCTTGCACACCTTGGATGAACCCTACCTGGTCGTGATTTATGATTTTCTTTATGTGTTTTTGAATGCGTGTTGGTAGTATTTTGTTTAGCAGTTTTGAATCCAAATTCATCAAAGATATAGGCCTCTAGTTCTCCTTCCTTGAACTGTTGTCATTTGGTTTTGGTATTAATGTGATGTTGGCTTCATAGAATGTATTTGGGAGAGTCCCAGTTTTTTCTGTTTCACAAAATAGATTGAGGAATATTGGTATTAGCTCTTCTATAAAGGTTTTATAGAATTCACTTGGGAAACCATCTAGTCCTGGGCTTTTCTTTGGTGGTAGGATCTTTATTGCTGTTTCAATCTCTTTGATTGTTATTGGTTGGTTTAAGTGTTCTATATCTTCTTGACTCAGCTTAAGAAGGTTGTATTTATCTAGAAAGTTGTCAATTTCCTCCAGATTTTCCATTTTGTTGGAGTATAGTTTTTCAAAGTAGTTTTTGATAATCCTCTGGATTTCTACACTGTCAGTAGTAATATCTCCTTTTTCATCTCTTATCTTCATAATATGGGTTGGTTCTCTCTTTTTTTTAGTTAGGTTGCCTAGTGGTTTGTCCATCTTGTTAATTTTTTCAAGAAACCAGCTTTTGGTTTTGTTGATTTTCTGTATTGTTTTTTATTCTCTACTTTGTTAATTTCTGCTCTGATTTTAATAATTTCCTGTCTACTACTGGCTTTGGGATTAGATTGTTCTTGTTTTTCAAGGGCTTTGAGGTGTGTCATTAGGTTATTTATTTGATGATTTTCTGTTTTTCTTATGTGAGCACTTAGTGCTATAAATTTTCCTCTTAATACTGCCTTCAAAGTGTACCAGAGGTTTCGGTATGTTGTGTCTTTATTTTTGCTTGTTTCTAGAAATTTCTTGATTTCACCTCTTACACTTCTATGACCCATTCTTCATTCAGAAGTGTGGTGATCAGCCTCCACATCTTCATGTGCTTTTTTGGGGGGTCTTTTTATAGTTGATTTCTAATTTTATTCCATTATGATCTGAAAAGACACAGGGAAGTATGTCACATTTTTTGAATTTGCTAGTGCTCATTTTGTGTCCCAGGAAGTCACACACATACCAATGTTGTGTGTGTGTGTGTGTGTGTGTGTGTATGTGTGTGTGTGGTACTTAGGGGCTTTTCTACCTCTGGGCTATACTGCCAGACCTATTTTATACTTTATTTAGAAACAGGTTCTCACTAAGTTGCTGAGAGCCTCACTAAGTAGCTAAGGCTGATTTCGAACATGTGTGATTCTCCTGTCTCAGCCTCCCAAGCGCTGGGACAACAAGCGTGTGCCACCACACCCTGCTTCACATACTGATTTTAAGAAAAGACCACAGACTTAAACAAGCATTTTACAAACAAGAATATTCAAATAGCCAATCAATACATGAAAAGTTAAGTGTTCAGCATTATCATTTACTATCTCTTTTTTATTACATCTTCCAGCCCTTTCTACCTTAGTTCCCACTACAGTAAACTTCAGCATTTTTTTTTTTGTGTGTGTGTGTGTGTGTGGTACTGGGCATGGAACCCAAGGGCATTCGACCCTCGAGCTATACCCCCAGCCCTATTTTTTATTCTTTATTTTGAAACAGGTCTCAGTGAGTTGCAAAGGACCGCACAAAGTAGCCAAGGCTGTACTTGAACCGCCTGTTTCAGTCTAAGGAATGCTAGGATTACAAGCATGCACCACCATGCCTGGCTTCTCAGCATTTTTAGATATGTTCTTCTACCCATCTGTCAAAACCTGTGAAATGGCCCCAGTGTCTACAATGAAGAGCTACTTAGAATATTCTGAGTATAACATGGAATTTCACAAAACCCTTTGTGTAAAATATAGCTTGCTTTGTCAAACTGTGTATTAGAAAATTCACTCCATTTGTGTTGATCTATTAAATCTCAGAAGCAGCTCATTATTTCTTTGTATAAGTAATTACCACATAATTGCACACAATAAATGTACATAGCATGCCATTGTTAACTGTTTGTTTACCTACAAATAATCCACTGGGGAAAATAAATCACTTATCATTTTCTCTGTATCCACAAAGGCCTTCTATATATAAAAACTATACAGACAAGATAAATTTTATTTTTCCTAGAGACCCCCATTTCCTCACAGAATTCATGCATTCGACCAGTTCCTGCCTATCTTCACAAGGCTCAAATCCTGCTTCTTCTGTAGTCTTCACTGATCATCTCAACTATAGGTAACCATGACTTTGTTTCTGAAGAGTGATAATACATGGTCTATAAACTCTACAGACATTTACTTTGCACCAAAACAATTCTGAAGAAATCTTGAGTTAAACAGACTTTTAAAAAATTTTAATTCATAGCCAGGTGAGGTGGCATACGCCTGTAATCCCAGTACTTGGGAGGCTGAGAGAGAAGGGTTCCAGGTTCCAGTGCAGCCTCAGAGTGTAGCAAGAATCTCAGCAACTTAGCAAGATTCTATTTCAAAAGAAAACATAAATAAATAAACAACTCAAAACAAACAAACAAACAAACAAATACATAAAAAGCTAGGGATATGGGTCAGAGGTAGAATGCCTCTGGGTTCAATCTCCAGTCATACACACAAACACGCAAATTTAATTCATTAAAAACTGAAAGTAAGCCAGGCATGGTGGCACACGCTTATAATCCCAGCTTTCCGAAGGCTGAGACAGGAGGATTGCAGTTCTCAGACACCCTCAGCTACTTAACGAGGCCCTCCGCAACTTAGTGAGACCCTGTTTCAAAATAAAAATAAAAAATATGGCAGGGGGTGTAGCTCGAAGGTCGAATGCTCCTGGGTTCCATCCCCAGACTCGCAAAAAAAAAAAAAAAAAAAAAAAATGGAAGTAGAGTTTAATATTTATTAAACTTCTTAACTGTAAAAGGAGGATTTCACTTAAAAATGAAAGAAAAAATCTGTGCATGAAAAGAATCAATAGATTTTATTATATGAAATTTTTAAATTAAAAAACACACAGCAACGTTTTAAAATATCATGATAAAAAAAGAAAAATAATGATTGAGAGGCAATCACACACAGTAGATATATTAGTGGAAATAAACCAAGATTACTTGTTTTACACTAAATTTTAGCCAAATAAGTAAGGAGGGGGAGTGGAAATACAGTTAGTTATCTAATCATGTAGACAATGGAGTGAAGAAAGAGATTAAATACAGATAATAAAAAATAAAGTTAAACATAGTTTATAACATATCAGTTATCTTTTTTTTTTTTTTTTTTTTGGTGATACTGGGGTTCCTGGAAGCCCTTCTACCTCCGGGCTACACTCCCAGATCTATTTTATTTTTTTTATTTGGAAACAGGGTCTTTTAAGCCAGTACGGCTGGCTTCGAACCTGCACGATCCTCCTGTCTACACCTCCCAAGCGCGGGGATTACAAGCGTGCGCCACCACGCCCGGCATCAGTTATCTTTTTTGTAAACATATATAGTAATTGTTTCATTTGCTAATCTATCTCTAATACAAGCTATGAAGCTAATCATATATGTTCACCTAAATGAATTACTTAGAATGATCTCCACTTTTGTTTTATTAAAGTGTACTTTATTACTGTAACAGTGCCACACCAAAACTGTAACAGAGACCCCGTTGGGCACCAAAATTGTAATGGTGTGAGATGGAGCCATGGGTTCTTGTTCTTAGCTAGTTTTAGAAAAAATAGCCAGAACTCTACTGCTGTAAACTTAAGCAATTTTTATTATTACAAAGGTAGAAAGAAGGGACAGAAACTGTTAAAGCACTATGTGAGGGAGAGAGAGAGAGAGAGAGAGAGACAGACAGACAGACAGACAGACAGACATAGTAGAGTGCCTTAAAGGTATGATACTGAAGTTTTTGGATAAAGAACAGTTTATAAAGATTTATTACCTTCTCTCTTGCCTAACCAAGTCTTCCGGACCCGTAGGTGTAGAATCCACCCATTCTCTCTAAGGCAAGCCTTTTGATGTGATTATGAGAATTCACTACCTTAAATCCTGTTTAGTCTTCTCATTTGCTCCTGACCTAATGCAGGTGCAGGCCTGGCCCTGTCTCCAGTGGTTTAGCAAAGTCAAGAGATGTCCTCCTCCTCGTCCTTGGGGAGTTTTAGCCTATCTGGTAGAAGTTATTTATTATGTAAACTTGTCTTTAAAATATGGAGGCCTTGGGCTACAACTCTTGTGTTCTTGCTAATCACTTTTGGTGCCCAGAACTCTGCAGGGTAACAGCTGACTCCTCCTCCCTGCCTAAGTGTCTGCACCGCACCCAAGCTCTGGAAATTAATACCAAAGCTATTTTCCAATACACTGAGAAATTAGTACAGAAGCCATTTCCCAATACCGGCACAATTAGTTTTTAAATTCTTTCTTAGTATCTCTGAATAAACCCATTCCTAAAATGGGTTTGCATTGTTAACTTCCTGAGGCTCATTTCCTTCAACCACAACTATTGTTCTGTGACCCATGTAGGACTGTGCAAAGCAATGACTGACAGCCAAGAAGAAAATTTAGCAGCTATTTCGAAGCCTTTACTTCTGTCTTGGTCATCCTCTTTCACTTCCCCAGGTCCCTCTGGCCTCTACCATCCCCGTTTTATCCCTTCTCATAGGAAAAAAAAGCTTTACAAAAACTTTGTGTAACTGAGAGTGTAAAGAGGTATTTCACGAGCTAAATAATAAGTTAGATTTCAAAATCATCACAAAATCTACTCCCAAATATTTTGTGAGTAGAAGTCTGAAAATTGGTTCTATAGTAATACTGCTAAAAAATACTTATAAAAAATACCTTTAATTTCAATTAAAATACACTTTAAACCCGCTGTGGTGGTGCACGCTTGTAATCCCTGAGCTTGGAGGCAGAGACAGGAGGATTGCGCAGGTTCAAAGCCAGCCTCGCTGTCTTAAGAGATCCTGTTTCCAAATAAAAATATAAAATAGGTCTGGGAGTGTAGTCCGGAAGTAGAAGGGTTTCCAGGAACCCCAGTACCACACACACACACACACACACACACACACACACACACACACACACACACTATATATATATATATATATATATATATATATATATATATATATATATATATTGTATTAGGCTTAGAAAACGGCATATACCATTATTCCTAAAATTTTCTTCACATAAGACTCAGTATGGATGTCCACTTTGCCTGTCTGTTTTCATTTCGTTTTACTAGGCAGAACAGCCATTATCACTCCCTTATTCTTTTTCCTAACTGAGCAGCCAATATTTTTAGATTTCAAAATCTCAATCACCCTATCTTATCTAGGAAACTCCCTCCTACTCGAATTTTGAGGAGCGTCCATGGGATCTTTGCCAGAAATCCACTGTTCCAAAGCTTTACATTACATAGGCAATAAACTTTCTGGAGGTTCCTTTTCACCCCTTGTTTGTGTCTTTCTTTATGTAAACACAGCCTTAAAGCTTTACATGTTCAGGTGTACAGGGAAACTTTGCCACATTTCATTAACCAATCAAGTCAGGGGCTGTGAGCCTACAGCCAATGGCTGCAGATCAGGGGCGGGTCTTGGAGCAAATAACTGTCAGTGAGGATGCAGTTGGCCTGGGTGTTCCGGAGGGAGTGAAATACCTGGGCTCTGCTTTTCACTTAGGTTTCACAGGTGAGACCTGCTACCGGTTCTCTTTCTGCAAGTTGACCTTCCCCACTGGTACTTCCTCTCTCAGCCTCCCTTCCCCGAAGAACAAACGCTCCCACAGTATTCCAGCTTCAAATATGCCCAGTCTGTCTTGGAGTTTTTGCCCTTATAAAGCAGATGAGCGAGGACTCGCACCAGATCCACCTGGCTGAGCTTGAACGCCTTGGCCCTGCCCCTCTCCACTAGGTTTTTCATGTCAACTCTTTCAGAACCGTTTCCTGGCATGTGAATGATGTCTTTGCATTGATGAGGCTCTGAAAAGTCAAGACTCAGAGGAAGGTGGTGAAGCTCGAGCATCTCAGGTGCAGGTAAAGGTCCTGAAGAAGGAAGGCTTATTCTGAGCAAGGAGATGGTAGTAGAGACCACCCACCAAAAGAAAGGGTTGGCCGTTCATTCACCACCCTAATCCTGAAAATAAGAACTATCTTTTTCGTGTATGTGTGGTTTCCGGGATGGAACCCAGAGGCATCCTGCCTCTGAGATACACCTCCAGCCCTATTTTATTCTTTTATTTTTGAAACAGGGTATCACTAAGTTGCAGAGGGCCTCACTAAGTTGCTGAGCTTCTGGGTTCAGTCCATGTGAGGCCAAGGTCTGAAGCTCAGAGCAGACACCACCCACCTGCAGAGTCAGTGAGAAAGAGGGCTTCCTAGTACGCCAGGAGAGTTTGCTGAGAAGAGCCAACTGCTGTTGTTATACTTAAGAAACCACTAAGCTTTGCTGCTATTGATTACTGGGATCCCAAGTGCCCTCCTTGATACTTTGGGTCACTGCATTCCTGTAAAATGTAGTGATGAAAGAAATCACGATAGTTCTGATATTGGGCATGGTGGTCCATGTTTGTAATCCCAGTACTTGGGAGCCTGAGACGGAAGGATCACAGTTCATAGCCAGGCTCAGCAACTTAGTGAGACCCTCTGCAACTTTGTGAGGCCCTGTTTCAAAAGAATAAAACAGGGCTGGGGATATATCTCAGAAGCAGGGTGTCCCTGGGTTCCATCCCTAAAACCATACATAAAAAAAGATAGTTTTCATTTTCAGGATTAGTGTGGTGAATGAACGTCCAATCCTTCCTTTTGGCCTCCTCTTATGCCACTCCAAAGAGGACGGCAAGGGCCCCTGTCTTAGTCAACACCCTCACTGCTATCATCCAAATGACTGACAAACTTAGAGAAGGAAGATTTATTTGCTCACAGTTTCCTGGAGATTCTGGGTTCAGTCCATGTGAGGCCAGGGTCTGAAGCTCAGAGCAGCATGGTGGTGGGAAGCAAGGAGAGAGAGAGAGAGAGACAGACAGACAGACAGACAGACAGACAGAGAGAGGTGGCATACCATCTCTGCTCTCACATCCTGGAAGCCAGAAGCAAGAAGGCAGGAGCAAACAAGAGAATTCAAAGACACAAACCCAATCCCAAAGGCCACACCTCAGGGACCCACCTTCTCCATCCACATCCCACTGGCATAGGTTACCACCCAGAGAAAAATCCATAATTGGTGAGATTACAATCTCATGTCTTAACTATATCAACCTTGACATCTTCAGGGGACATTCTGTATCTGACCATTATAGGCACCTTGATGGACTAGGTGAGTGTAGAAAGCCCATGAGAAAGAGACTTTCTGAGGGCAGGTACTGGCTGGCTGCTACGGCCAATCTACATGCCCTTTTATCTAGAGGACAGTCACTAATTACCTTCACACAAAAAGAAATGTGAGATATTAGCATTTTATTCATCCATTAAAGCAGAGAACTATATTGGAAATATGTTATTTTTTCCATAAAGAGACTTGGATTCATAAACTTACTCAAAGCTGTCAGAAGTCAATTTAAGCTAAAGATCTAATTTTAATTGCATTGAAAATCTGTTTAATCTAACTGATGCTACATTACTCAAACCCTTAAAATATTAAACTAGAATAATATTAGCATATACAAGCTAATTTAATATGAATTCTTATGTCAGGTAAAAATTACTTAGGCTGTTTTAGAGTAAATTTTGCGGATGTCAAGCTAAATAGGTTTAGCACATATTCACAGGATAGAGAAATTGTGTAACTTGAACATATATATATATATATATATATATATATATATATATATATATTCCTGAATTTCAGGGATAATCAGAGGATTTCAGATAATTTTATTATTTTTCTGAAAGAAATTTATTAGGATTGAATGTATAAATGCCTATAAAGGCTTTTAAATAAACAATTTTAAATTGAGAGACATGCTTCTGGGAACATGTATTTCTACTTATCATTTAATAAACAACAGATTTCTTAACTATGTTAAGTTCTAAAAAAATGTAGAAATGTGTAGCTATGATGTAAGATTATATATATATATATATATATATATATATATATATATATATATATATATTCCCAGTGTGCTTAGTTTTGGAGTAAGAGTGGGGGAATCACAAGATGGCATTAAACAACACATTTTCCTAGTAGGTATGGTGGCACATGTCTGTAATCCCCATACTTGGGAGGCTGCAACAGGAGGATTGCAGATTCAAGGGCAGCCTCAGCAAATAGTGAGACTCTCATCAACCTAGTGAGACAATGTTTACAAATGAAAATAAAATAGGGCTGGAGGTGTAGCTCAGAGGTAGAATGTCCCTGGGTTCAAGACCCTGTGCCACACACACACAAAATTTTCTAAGTAGTTAACACACAACAAAGTAAAAAAAAAAAAAAAAAAAAAACCCAAGGTCCTTGCATAACCCACGCAACACCAAGCATTCCCACTCTCAATGAGGATAAGTAGCTGCCACGTCTATACCATACAGTTCATCTTTGCTCTTGAGTGCTCTCCTGATACACAGGAGCTGTTGGGGTACCCAGTCACAGAATCATTCTCATTTTTCTGACACACCCAAAGGAGAATGCAGCCTCAATTTCTTTAGACAGTCTCCAAAATTACCCAGCTCACACCCATATCCTATAATAGGTTCTGTCTAACCTTTTTCTACTGAGTAGCTCCATGGGGCCAAAGATGAACATCATTTTTTAGTTTGGGCAGATCAAGGCAGTTGCTAACACAGTAAAAGCACCTGTGGAGCCCAGAGTAACCCAGACTGAATTAAATCAGAATCTTTGACGAGAGGGCCCTGACATCAGTATCATTACGGCTCCCTGGATGCTTACAAAAATTAGTAAACACAAGGAGAAACATGTCACAGAGTAGGAAACAGAACTGAAAACGGAGGCCAATAGAGTGGAAGTAAGATGTATAGAGTCCGTCCCCTGACAAGCAGCCCATGAGTCCTTTGTGTCCACACAGACTAACCACACCATCTGCACTTTTACTTTGTGGCTAATAGAAATTTTAGAGAAAAATCTAACCTGTTGGTGTTCCAAATGAGATTTAGAATGTCATGATTGGCTACCAGCATAACTTAGTAGATTCCGTCTGGATAAAACAATAGAGATCAGAATATTCTTCTTGACCTGTCACCAAAACATTCTTCAAGAGGGTCAGATAAACAGAGGGCAGTTTCCTTCCCTGCCCATCCAAGAGCTAATTCACCTGTACCAGCTTGTGGTTTGAATGACAGGTGATGGGAAACTGAGGCAAGAGGATCACAGGTTCAGGATCAGCCTCAGCAACTTAGCAAGACCCTCAGCAGCTTATTGAGACCCTGCTTTAAAATAAAAAAAAAAAATAGGTCTGAGGGGAAAGGTCAGAGATAGAGCACCCCTGGATTCAATCTCAATACCAAAAAATAAAAAATAAAGAACTTTATTTTTGCCTGTAGGATAAATAATGGAGTCATGTTTGGTATTGTGAATGAGCACAGGTGTTTTTATTTCATTAAAATGGAAAGTATCAAAAAGTAGAGTCACTCTTACCATAAGCTACCACAAGAAATAACTGAGAAAGAAATATGTTCTTTTTTTAGAAAATCATCAGAAGGCCACCAAGAAGACAGACCTCGTGTACATTTGCTTCTCTCTGAGTTCTTCAGAGAGAGATAGAGTCGCTTTCAGACAGACTCTAAGGAAGGACAGGATGGACACCATTTCCAATGAGACTATTCAAAGAGAATATAGCAGCACCTGGTGGGAGTTTCTCAGTTCCTTGTTTCTGGGTACTCCTCCCGACCTCCCTGAAATCATTCTCATACTGTCTTTGATCTGTGCTATTGGAGGTAAGTGTAACTCCCTGAGTTGATACTATGCCTATGTTTTATAAATGCTACAATACAGAAACAAAGTTTCAATAATAGAGAATTAAAATGACATCTCTAAACTCATACCTTTATCCCAATACTTTCAGTCAAATGAATTAACAATATTCTGCCTCTGAAAAGACACATGTAGAATCTGACTTCCAAATTGTCTGTTGGGTTAAAAGTATTGACTGATTTCAGTGATGAGGATGATTGAAGAAAATAAGCTGAAAATTGAAGGTTGGGGTAAAGGGTTATATTCAAATGAAAAAAAAATATATATATATATTTAGCTATTATGAAAAGAGAAGAATGCTGTAGAAACCAGAAGAAAGTCCTTTTTTTCTCCTCTTTTATTTGGCCCAATTAGAGATTATATTACAAAAAGGCAGAAAAAATTAAATGAGAAAAAATATGAAATATATATGTTACATTTACTTATTGGTCTTTGATAACAAAGAAAAATAATGTTAAACAAAGTTAATATTTATTTTGGGTTTCTAATGTTCAATATGTAGTTTGTAATAGGTAACGAGGTTTTTTATTCTCCTTTTTTTTTTTTTTTGAGGTAATTATAGCTAGCTCCTGAGCCAGAAGTTTTTGCTAAAGTTTATTTATTAACCTTTCTCTGCGGGACTGCTAACTAATCTCTGATTTATAGCATGTGTAGAAACCACTATATTTTAGTAATAACCAAAGAGCCACTGATTGCCAGCATGCTTACTAAAGAATATAATAAAAAGATAAGATGCATCATAAGAGAGGAAAGGTAGGAAACTAATAGGTTAACGATTACAGTGATTTTGTGTGCTGTAAGGGGAGGGGAGGTCTCAGTCTTGGAAAAGTAGGAAAATAGTAGAGGAATGGTATTTTGTTGTCCTCAGTACTAAGAAGCCATAGTCCATTAAAGTTCTACATATGTGGTATAGTATTATATTAACTTTCAGTAATAACATATTTTTGCAGCATTTTTGAACATGCATTTGAAAGACTTTCCAATTCCTCTCCCTGTGATATTATTTTTAATTGGATGCAGTTTTGAAATGCTAAGTTTTACATCTTTTCAGGTATGTATAATAAGTATATCACACGATATCCAAGAATGACTTAAATACAAAAAAAAAAAACCTTGCAAAAATACTTACCCCCTTACCTCCTTGTTCATGCTTGTGATGTAGAAAAAGGAGCCAGGCATGAAAAAGGCGAGACCCAGGAAAATGTAGTGAAACAGAGCCTGAGTGTCCAAGCAGAATTCAATGGCTCAGACAAGAAAGTGGCCAACAAGATATGAGACTCGGGAGACTTACACTGCTAGTACAGGCCTTAGTAGCAAGATAATTCTGCCTTCGAACCAGTTCTTTGAGCTTCAGCTAGAAATGTTTTATAAGGTTTGCTTGAGGATAGATATTACAGTAGACTATGTCAAGAAACAAGAATTGGACCTCTTTCCCAGAGTCAGCAGTGAGAAGCAAGGCAAGTTATAGATACAGTCTTGCAGAATAGTTGGGAACAATCAGGGTAGGCAGAGGAGAGAGAAGATACTTACTGTAAGCTACACAGAATGCATTACTCACACATTAAGTAGTACCGTAACCCAGAAATTTGTGGCACACTTATTTGGTAAAATAAACATTTTACATTATGTAGGCCTTATCATCTCTGTAGCAATTACTGAAAACTCTGCTGTTAGAGCGCAGAAGCAGCCATTAACTGGGATGGTGGTGCCTGCCTGTAATTCCATGACTTGGGAGGCTGAGACAGGAGTATCTCAAGTTCAGGCCAGCTTCAGCAACTCAGCTAGGTCCTCTGCAACTTAGAGAGACCCTGCTTCAAAATAAAAAATAATAAAATAGGGGGTGTGGCTCAGAAATAGAATGCTCCTGTGTTCAATCCCCAGTACCCCTGCACATACACACAGAAAAAAAGAAAAGAAAGAAAAAGAAAATAAGAAAGGAAAAGAAGGACAAAGAAAAAGCAATACACAAATGAAGTGACATTTCTGTGTCCCAGTGAAACTTTATTTATGAATACAAAAAATGGACCAGATTTGGTCCAGAGGCCACAGTTTGCCAATGCCTGGTTTGGTCAGTCAGTATGGATGTGAGAACTTGTCTGAAAATGAGCAATCTTCAGACAAGTAATGCTCAAAAAATTATGAAAACCATGTATTCATGGAAAAATCAGAAGCAGATTATTATTTGTCATAAAGATATTTTATAATCATATGATTTTGATATAAATGTAATTTCAAGTACTTTTATAAACTATTTGTCAGCAGCTTTCAAAGGAAGAGACCATATGTCAAGCAGCAGGAAGGTGTGAGATTTTACTCTACTTGCAAGCTAATGAGCTAGCCTGCCACAGTTTCATGATGTTAGCAAAAAAACATGGGGCTTCTGGGTCAGAGACAAAGGAATTTATGGCTAACAGCAATAGCAGCAGCTAGAGTGTGAGAGTTTTCCTGTGCCTATTCTTAGAATCCCAATGCCATCTGAGTGCAGTGTTTCACACCTGTAATCGGAGTACTTGGGAGGATGAGACAGGAGGATCACAGATTTGGGGACAGCATCAGCAAGTAGAGAGACTCAAAGCAACCTAGTAAGATCCTGTTTCAAAACAAAAATGTATTAAAAATAAAAAAGGCCTTGGGGGTGTAGGTCAGAGGTAGAATGCCCCTAAGTTTAATCCCCAGGACAAAAGAGAGAGAAAAAAAGGAGGAGGAGGAAGGGGAAAGAGGAAGGAAGTAGAAAAAGGAAGAAGGAAGGAGAAGAAAAAAAGAAAACACAGAATACCAATCCTACAGGGAGAAGCAAAGAGGGATAGGTGAAATCAGCACACACACAGTGGGACTGAATTACTCTTGCTCTTCAAAGGTTAGCCACACGAACACTGAAGTATTCCTGAGGAAAAGCAACTAGCCTTTGTGTGCATAAGACACAGAGTAAAAAAGGCAATGTGGAGAATTATCTCCCCAATGCAAGGATATCACCTAGCACTGTAGGTACTCAGTGCTTCTTTAGTGAATGAATGAATGTGGAATGCATGCCCGGAGTAGTATATACAAATATCAGCTAAGTGTTATATGATAGACGCTATTAATTGGTTATGTTATGAGCTGCCTTAACTTTTCAGTCTCTATCCCTGAAAATTTTCTTATTCTTTTACATATATTTTCTACATAAGCCATGGGTAAACATTTGTAATTTCTGAAATTTAATATGATCCTTTATTCTTTTATGGGTTTTCGTGCTTGACCATCCACTTACTTGAAATTTCTTTCTTTTGTATGCCTGAAAATCTACTACATAATTTCAAATACCAATGTGCTTCCTATATCCAGTCTTTAAAAATAGACATAGAGCCGGGCATGGTGGTGCATGCTTGTAATCCCCACACTTGGGAGGCTGAGACAGGAGGATCTTACAGGTTTGAAGCTAGCCTCAGCTACTTAGTGAAGCTCTCAGCAACGTAGTGAGACCCTGTTTCCAAGTTTAAAAAATGTAAAATAGGTCTAGGAATGTAGCCCAGAGGTAGAAGGACCCATGGGTTCCACCCTCAGCACTGCAAAAAAAAAAAAAAAAATAGACATAGAGATGTGTATTAACTGTCCTCCATAAATGGTAATTACCAGATGAAAATTGATAAAAATCCAGCTGAGTTAAGATGCTAGCACTTATTACATTGTGCCATGTCTTTTCAAACCTCCTCTAGAGATTAAAATGTTTGGCATGTATTTGATGCTGAGAGATAGACACATAAGAATAAAAGATTTTTTAATATTACCAGGTGCAAAAATATGCAGATTCCATACAATGGATGAACCCACAGTTATTTTTTAGCATATTTATACCAGTAATTATCTTTAATGTTGCGTTTGACATGGACGTGTACATGCTCCAGAAGTTACTATCACAGGTAAGTATGCTCTTCCAGGGATACTATTCACTCATGTATGTCCTACATGCTATTTTCAGATTTTGAAAATTCAGCTCTAAAATGAAAAACAAGGAACATGGAAAATGTCCAGGGTATCAGAGCATTAAATTTAGCTTATATTTGAGTGAAAAAAACTGCATCTTGGCAGTTGTCTAGCCTACTGAAAACTTAGGTTAAAAAAAATCACGGAGGCCGGGCGTGGTGGCGCACGCTTGTAATCCCCGCGCTTGGGAGGCGGAGACAGGAGGATCGAGCAGGTTCAAAGCCAGTCGTGGTGGCTTAAGAGACCCTGTTTCCAATTTTTAAAAAGTATAAAATAGGTCTGGGAGTGTAGCCCGGAGGTAGAAGGGCTTCCAGGAACCCCAGTACAACAAAAACAAACAAACAAACAAACAAAAAATCATGGAGAAAAAAAAAGAGCAATTTTGAAAATCTAGCCAGCAGATTTTCAAACTGATTATAATTTTGGTTCTGAGAATCTTTCAGACAGCAATTATGAACTATATTAGCACTAGTAAACAGAAATTGTTGAAAAAAAGTCGTGTTTTAAATTCACACCATCTAAAGTATTCTATACCTACATGCAAACGAACAAAAGAGAAAAAGGAAATTCACAGAATTAGTTATAGCCCATTTTACAAATTATAATGACTATTTTAATTGTGGGAGATTTGGACTATACTAGGGAAAGACTTTGAGATAAGATACTCCACTCACATGGGGTTCACAAAAAGGATTCAAAAATGAAATTTAAAAGAACAGAGATATGAAAATGGGTTGGGTTGGCTTGATGGTCTTTGCTGAGCCATTTCCTGCATCTCTGCTCAGGTGGAGACAGAGAGGAGGAGGAAGGGGTCTCTGGAACATGTGGGCTAGATGGCCTCATCTGTACATCTGATGGTGGGTGTGTTAGTGTTAGCTTACTCTACACCTCTAATAATGCTGATTATCTGCTTTTTAAAATGGGATGCAAAAGCAATCTGATTTTTCTACTGTAAAATTACTTTGCAGATCCTTTTAATTACAATTCCTGGATTCGTGTTTAATTACATCTTAATTCTTTTGTATCTGCAATCTGTGAATAAATTATTATTGAAGACCATACCATGGTTGCTATTTTCAGCTATCCTTGTGAGTTCAGACCCCATGCTGACTGCAGCTGCCATAAGAGACCTGGGTAGGAATATATTTTTCTTTCACTATACTGAGTATATCATATTTTATAAATAACCTGTCTTAGTTTTAAGGTCTTTTGTTTGTGGTAGCTTTGAACTGTGTGAAGTGGTGTGAGGGAGGGATTGAAGATAAGGATTAGCAGAGATTCTGGAAATGATTCTTCATATAGAAAGAAATGCTAGTGGGCTTGCCTTGTTTCCAAAAAGAGTGTTTTAGCTAGTTGTGAACTAGGACAGGAAATTATTCAGAATTCTTTTTACATGCTTTTTCTCTGAACTAACAGGATAGTTCTGTGCCTTCACAATATTAAGTGCACATTGTGGCGACATTTCTGTTGGCCAATATTTTTTGTACTTTGCAAATGGTTATTAGGATAGTGCCATTATTTTTTTAAAAAAAACATCTTTGGAGTCATTGTCATTATTATTATAAAAATAATTATGATAAAAATCAATAAAATCACCAGGCATATAGTAATAAATCCCTCTCTCTTTGATACATTTATTAAGAGAGAGAGATCTTTGTACATGTTGTACTTGGGTATTGAACACAGTCTTTCTACCTTCCAAGTTATGCCCCGGACGCTCTTTTTATTTTGAAGTAAGATCTTGCTAGGTTTTTAAGAGTCCCACTACTTACTGAGCCTGTCTTCAAGCCTGTAATCAGTAGTCTACCAACTACTGGCATCAAATCTATATTTAAAGGCAAAATATCAAGTTAATTTAAGTCAGAGAAGCAAAACAATCTAAGAGCCTCATACAAGAAAAATAACACATTTTTCTTCTCAGCTACTTTTTCATGATGAGAACTAGAAAAGTTGAGTTTTCTCAGTACCATTTTAAGAAAGGGGGTCTTTTTTCCAACATACATTTTGGACCTTGTTGTCAAGGATAAGATCTCTGTGGGTTTGTCTTTGTGTCCTTCATTCTATTCCATTGACCTATATGTCTCTTCTTATGTCAGTATCACACTATTTTTGTTACTATAGATCTTTGTGGAATAATTTCAAATTGGGGATGGTATGTTTTAAAATAGAATATTAATATAGTATTAATATAGCCTACCCATGCATGACCATACATATGTGTACACACAGACATTATTTTTTATTTAAATATGACTTTATGGCCAGTTAAAAAGGAAAGAGCCTTATGAGGCAAGTAGAAATGAAGTGTGGGAAACTCGAGTGTCAATTTATAAGTGAAGAAAAGTTGAGTCTTCCAGACAAGGAATTTAAGAAAGTATGGTGAAACACTGGCAAAAAGTGGCAGGTTCTAGCACCCAATACTTTATTTCTCTCCCTACTCTTTTACCCCACATTCCCAATTTGTGTGGTTTTGTCAGTGCCAGAACTTTCCTACTCAAAAGATTGGAGGGAGTTGACAGCTTGGAACTGATCCCAAACATCTCTTAATTTTTCATTCATGTAATCTAGATTTCCATTGCCTTTTCTAGCTTGTCATTGCTGAATTTATTTACTTAATGGCAGTAGGAAAGATTTAATCCAGAAGCATTCTACCTCTAAGCTACATCCTCAGCCCTATTTTATTATTTTGAAACAGGATCTCACTAAGTTGCTGAGGGCCTTGCTAAGTTGCCAAGTCTGGCCTCAAACCTGTGAGCCTCTTGTCTCAACATCCCAAGTCCTGAGATTACAGGCATGCACCACTGTGCTTGGCTCATTGCTGAATTTAAACAATTTATTTGATGTATCTTGAAAGGTTATTCTCATGAATTCCAATCATCTTGACATTACATTTGGAATTTTGTTTCTCCTCTCTTTTCATCTTTCAAAAAAAAATGTTTAAGTGTTTTCCTATTAGCAGTATTTTTTGCCTGACTTTGCAAACAAATATTTATAAGTAAACACTTGTCTACAAATTTACAAATATTTATAAGTATATATGTATATAGCAAAGTATCTTAAACATACATGTTTATATGTTATATACAACTATATTCTTTGTGGATGTGTGCATGTGTTTTCTTAAGTTGGTACATTGTAAATATAGACCATAATGTAATACCGTGTCTGCAGGGTGCACTGGCCTTGTCTGTAGCATGAACGGCACTGCTGGGGCATGGGCAGCTTCTGCCAGCTACTGAGGCCCACTGTTGAGGTGCACGTGTTGGTGGCTAGTGGCTTCTCCCATCTGTGGCCCACACAGCTGTGACCATCATCTGGGGCACTTGGTGTTTCCCGAATGCCAAATTCCCTGAGAATGACTTGCTCCGGGCTCCTCTCCACTGCACTCCACTAGTTGGTAGAGAAGGGGGAGCAGGGGCCTTTGGGGACTTTCACCCAGCAGGGATCCCTCTGCACAGGTTATCTGCCAGCCTGTCTCAAAGGTGTTCTCTCCCTATGATACTCTTCGCTGCTATCTGTAGGTGAGATAACACTGCAGAGACTGAATTTCTTCTCTTGAAGCAGGTTTCGGGGAGGCCTCTAGGAACTGGCTGCCCGGCATAGCTTTTCACCAGCAGGTAGAGACCACCTGTGCACTTCTTGCTCAACAAGTGGATTTGCAGCTATGCTCCACTTTAACTGAGTCTGACTTTTGATTCCACTGTTGTATCTGAAGCTTATCAGCTTTGCCTCTCACTCTTTCTCCCCTGACCTGTCCAGATCAGGGTTTAGGGGTAAGGAGTTCTTTCCTGTTTTCTGTTCTGATAACCAATATTTCTGAGTCTCTCCAAATATCTGACTGTCCACTGTTGGGTCTCGGTGCGCTCCCTCCGCCACCCACCTCTTCCCGACCTCTGCTCAGGCTTCAGTCCCCCCTGCAGAACAGGCGAGATTTGCTGCCTCATTCCATCCTGACATTTTGCCTCTATAATGCTTAAGTATTTGGGGTATATATAATATCCTCAAAATTTTGATTTTCTCAAGTGTGTCAGGAGAATACATGAGCACATTCACATTATTTTAAACTTTTTTTTTGGCCCTTTGGCTTTTACTTCTAAATCTCTAAATTTGTTATTTATTTCTAGTTACTCACTTGTTACTCTCCTATTTTCTAAAATGGAATAATTATACCATAATAGTAGTTTTGCTGAATCATAACTCTAAATGTAATGTCATTCCTTTTTTTATGGTACTGGGGATTGAACCCAGGGGCATTCTGTCTCCAAGATACACCCCAGCCCGTTTTATTTTATTTTACTTTTTTTTGTTTTAAAGCAGGATTTCAGTAGGTTGCTGAGTCTCAGTAAGTTGCTGAGGCTGGCCTTGAACCTGTGATCCTCTTGTCTCAGTTTCCCAAGTACTAGGATTACAGGCATGCACCACCTAGTGTCTTAAAACAATATTTATTTATTATTTCTTTTGAGGTGGCACTTCTGGTGATATGGGCTGGGCTCTACTGACTGTAGCGAGGGTCCACTGGAAGATGAGTCTCTGGAGACTCATCTGGGGATTCGGGATGCTTAGCTGGGAAGATCACCCTTTCTTCCATGTACCTCACAGTCCTCCTGTAGGGCAGCCAAGGACCGCTGCTGTGCTGGTGGCAGGGTTGCGAAAGACAAGCAGAGTGTTTTTGCTTACATGGAGTCTCAAAACAAAATAGATGATGTTTTTGTAATGTCTTACAGCAATGGGCAGAAATTCAAGGAAAGAAAAAACGGAAACATTAAGACAGTTGAGCCATCATAGCAACAAGCTGCCCTGGTTTCTCTTCTCTGGACAAATTTATTATAGTTCTGTTTTAATGCCAATGTAAAGAATGGTTGATTCACAATAAGGACTTTTTTTCTTTTTATTTTATTTATTTATTTATTTATTTATTTATTTATTTATTTAGTGGGTCTGGGGATGGAACCCAGAGGCATTTGACCTCCGAACTATACCCCCTGCCCAATTTTTTATTCTTTATTTTGAAACAGGGTCTCACTGAGTTGCAGAGGGCCTCACTAAGTAGCTGAGGCTGTCCGCGAACCGTCATCCTCCAGTCTCAGCCTCCCAAATGGTGGGATTACAAGCGTGCGCCACCACGCCCGGCTCAAAAAGGACTTTTCTTACATAATAACATTTCCCTCCTATAGCTTTTAGAAACTCACTAAAAATCCTCAAAGTTACCCAATGTAGGCACACCGAATGACAGAGGGAAAGAACAACCAATAAATATTGAAGCTTGGAGTGCTGTCATAAGTAGAGGGAAATTGGGATGGAAGTGGGTAACATGGGGCTGCTTTCTATTCATGGAGCTTGACTTCTAAAACTATTGACAGGAATGTGTGGGAAAGCAGGTAACTCCTAGTTCTAGTTTGTTTTATGGGCAATTGCTTTAATACCTTGCTTAGATGCCATGTCATAAAGCCTTGGCCGATGAAGTTCTCATCATTCATTGTTTTTGTCTTGCATCTAATACATTTATTTAGGCCATCTCACAGAGTATTTAAAAAGCAATAAATTTTATGTCTTTACCAGTACTCTCAGAAAATAAGACTTTTGTAAATATAATAGGCCACCATTAATTTGGCATCTAATTATGGTTGTCTAGACTTATCTCAGAGTTGTCAAATAATTAGATTTTTTTTTGAAGGGTGTTTTTGAACATGACTAAAGTTTAAGTGGGTAGGGGGAAATTATGACACAAATTGTTAGCAAAGAATATTCTACTTGATAAATTTTATTTTTTAATATTGATGTTTTTCTCTTTAAAATTCTATTTAATATGCACAGGTCTTTCTAGAGGCCTCGTAAATTTAATTAATGGAGAAAGTCTGATGACCTCTGTTATATCGTTAATTATATTTAAAAGTGTTATGAATGTTAACACCCAAAGTCAACAAATGAAGAACCATACCTTAGGTAAGTACTATGTTTCTTAATTTCTTATAGTCAGAATTCTGTATTTTTTGAAAGCTGACATGGATTTTATAACATCTCACTATCAATTATGCTTGTAGAAATAAAATAATGATGTAGTGATTTGCCCTTTTCATAGCAGTACCACACATCCTTATTTAATATTGTTTATGATTTTGTCGTGAGGTTGGGTGGGAATTTTTATGAGGATGCTTCTGAGCATTATGTTTCTCAGGCCTGGTCTGATCCAATGCCAGACCACAGGATGAGAGGAGTTTTTTTTGTCTTTTGTTTTTGTTTTTGTTTTTTTCATGTGTTAAAGAACAGCTTAGCAGATCAGCCAGTACATCCATTAGTAGTGAAAAGAGACCTCTTCCTTTCCCTTGGCCCTGTGGCTGTCTCCCAGGAGGCAACCTAGAAAGAGGCACATTCAGGGACAGAGTGTGTGTTATATGGCCATCTCTGGGATCAAAGAGTAGTGCTAATAAGCAGAGAATTGCAAGACACTCATTAGCTCTTCCATTTACCTTTTTCAGATCGTCTTGATTCATAAATTTTTTTCCTTTATCATATGTGCATGTGCGCATAAAATAAATGATATATGTACATTATAATAAATGATGGTAAAGTATACAGCTGTGTAATTTTCACATAGAACAAGATATAATTGTGTTATCAGCATTCACAGAAGCATCCTAGTGCCTCTCCCTTGTCAAAACCCCATATCTTCCTCCTAGAAAATTGTTTTCAAAGTGTACTCTCTGAATCATTAAATAGTAGGGAAAGAGGGTCCCACAGGATCCCTTCAAGGTGTTCATGAAGTAAAAACTATTTTATAATAATACTAAGAAGTTATTTACCCTTTTTTATTATGTCAGCACTTTTACTGATTTTGGAAGGGCAATGCTTATGGCCTTCCTGAGAAACTAATAACAGACCCTATTCCGCTCACTATGTGCCCTTGTTTTAAGACCTTCTGTAGGATTGTCTCATTCCACCATCATCCCTGCCCCCTTGAGAAAAAAAGTGTTTGGGAGGTGCCTCCAGAGTAAGGAGTCTGCATGATAGCAAATAACCCATTCTGTTGGAATATGATCCTTCTACTAGCCCCTCTCCTCAAAAAATGAAGAATGGCCCACATTACTTTTCCAACTGCCCAAGAAGAGTAGGTTCTAGCTGTCCTTGTTTCTCCTTGTCCTTGAGATTGCTTCATTGTTGAGCATCCAGCTGGCCTATTTACCTCTATTCCGACTACCACTGTCTTGCATTATATTTAAACTCCGAAGTAAAGACTATTCTTCCCAAGAAGATCCATTGTGGGAACCACCACCCCTCTCACCTCTTCCTCAAAGAAGATGGTCTAGTTTTCTGACATCTAACCCACTTGGGCATAAAAAATCCTTTGATTTCAGCTCTTAATACTTGTAAGCAATGAAATAATAGAGCTGTATCCATCACTAGTTTACCCAGGCCATGATGGAATGTCTGTCGTGAAGATGGTATCTTTACCTGGCATAGAAAAGTGTATCATGTTTAAGTACTTCAAATGTTCTGTCTGTGATACATAAGTCAGCCAAACAACCACATACACGGCTTCTTCCAAAACCCAGAGTCCAAGGGTGTGACCCGATAAAGCACACAGAGACCTTCTAAACTGCCTACAGATATGATCTTCCTGCAGGTGGCTAAGGTGAACAAAAGATGTTCTATGTCCTGAAGTAGTATCTTTAAAACTCAAGGATCACCTATGGAGTAAATGAAAAGTATAAAGAAATAGAATTGTGCAAGCTGGTCAAGAAGGTCCATGCCCAGATATTGATGTGGTCAAGTGTTCTACTAGGTCCCATTTAATATTGAAATGTTGACCTCAGTGTGTCAGGAAAACTTATAAATATTTTATACAGTCTAATTAAGAGGACTTTCTTTAAGCTTATAAGTGGTAGGAGGAAAAAGAAGAAAAAGGTACTGATGTGGAAGTTTGTTCATTCATCAACAGAACAATTGTTTTATTTATTTTATTTTTTATTTTTTATGGCACTGGGGATTGAACCCAGGGGGCATTCTACCTCTGAGCTACACTCCCAGCCTGATTTTTTTATTCTTTTATTTTTTTTGAAACAAGTTCTCACTAAGTTTCGGAGAGCCTCACTAGGTTGATGAGGCTGGCTGCAAACCTGGATCCTCCTGTCTCAACCTCCCAAGTACTAGGATTATAAGCGTGCACCACCACACCTGGATCTAATTGAACAATTATTAGCGCTATGCTGTATGTTGTAGTTCCTGTTCTTGGCTCCCGGAATTCAGCCATGTACAATAGACAAAGCATCTCCCTTTCACAGAGCTTGTCTTGCTGTTTTGAGAACAATCAATGAAACAGAACTTGGTGGGGTTTATTTTCAGGCTTCCAAGGGACAGAAACTATAAATAATCTCTATTAAAATAATCATATAATATCAATAACTTCAGTGATTAAAAACTCTGCTGGGGGAAAGTTAATTTACTTTCTTAGACATTAGGACTTGGAACTTTAAATAGCTTTGAAAGAAAAATTTCCCTGAAGAAATAGAAATGCTTGGCAAGCTTTCATAGCAAACACTGCTTTTAAGCATATGTAATTAGCTCAATACTGTTACCGTTTGAAGTTATTGCATATTTTACAACAGGGAAAAATGAACAGAAGTATTGTTCTTATCTTATCTAACTTGGGTGCTAGAAGATTAGGAAAGACATAAGTAATAATGTATTTGCCTTGAGACTGTTCCTGGTTTAACAAATCTAGCCAGTGAACATATGATTTATTAAAAGCTCTTCTCCTTTCTTCAATAAGAAAGCAACTTTTAAACTGGTTTTCTAGATCCAGATCGCAGTATGCTTCTGAAACATGAGCCAGCCGCCATCCCACATTTTCGTGACAGGATGTCGGACTCTGACGTGGTGGTTCAGGACCATTCATTAAGTTCTCCTCATGTGTTGAAATTATTTCTAGAGTCAACTCTCGCTAGCTGGTAAATCTGGAAACTACAGCTCTCTTTCATCTGTGGGAATGAGTCCAAGTGGAAAGGAGTCCGGATAACCCCAGTAATCGCCATAGTGACCTCCCCACAAATGGATGGCTATGAAGAAGAACTCATAAAGGATTCTTCTCCCTTTACTCGGCCACCGCAGAGCACTGCTCTAGGATTTACCTCTCAAACTTAGCCTTGTTTTTTTGTTGAGGCAGTTGTTTTTCTGGCATTCTTCATAACCACTTAATTTTTTATTTCTACTTAGCCCGTTGGAGTTGCCCTCCTGCTTCCTGGTCCAAGGAAAGTCCCAATCTCAGCTGTGAATCAGATTTTGCTCTCCAGTTTCCCAGTCTATACCAAGGGAAGGGCTTCCTTGACCACTGGCCTGCCTGGCGCCAGCAACTGAGACTATCTTGGGCTCACCTTCCTCTTTTCCTAGGCAGGGCGTCATAATGTAGCTTTGTGGAAAGCGAGTAAGAAAAGCCAAAAGACATCAATAATGGAGTAACTATCTTTTGTTATAATGATTCCATGGTTATTTCCTAAGAAAGTAATCAGAAAGGCACAAAAAAATTGATAAAAATTAACAATTCCACTTTTAGTATCTAAGAAAGTAATAAAAGCACAGAAAATGAAGTACAAAAATAAATATGCAACATAAACTTAAATAAAAAATATGCATGCAGAATTTTTTATCAGGGGGGAAATTTCAAGCAAATGAAATGCCCAACAGTAAAGAAAGTCAGTTTGACAGGTCAGGACAACGCAGAAGATTCATTCTGTAGGGAATCTGAGGGCATTCCTTTTTCTGTTGCCCTGTGCATATAATATTAGAACTAGAATAGAAGTTCTATGAATTTGGGACTTTCTACTTCATTTCTGTATCTCCAAGATTTACTTCAATACTCAATGCACAGATGACACTCTATTTATTTATTTATTTATTTATTTATTTATTTATTTATTTGGTGGTACTGAGGTTCCTGGAAGCCCTTCTATCTCTGGGCTACACTCCCAGACCTATATTTATATTTTTATTTGGAAACAGGGTCTCAAGACAGCGCGGCTGGCTTCGAACCTATGCGATCCTCCTGTCTCCGCCTCCCAAGCGCGGGGATTAAAAGCATATGCGCTGCCACGCCCGGCAAGACACTCAATTTAAATCTATACTCTTTAAAGGAGACTGAAGGAAAGAAGCTCTTACACTAACCTGAGCAAATATTTACTGAGTTAAGTGTGGCTTTTAGAATTTGAAAAGAAAATCTTTCAACCTAGACATAAGAAAATACTGCCCATATGCCTAAAGATTTTACCCTAAAGGCTAAAAACTACATTTAAATTATTATTATTTTTTCTGTACTGGGAATGGAAACCAGAGCATTCTACCTCTGAGCTATACCCCCAGCCCGATGTTTTATTTGTTTGTTTGTTTATTTATTTATTTATTTATTTATTTATTTATTTATTTATTTTGTGGTTCTGGGGTTCCTGGAAACCCTTCTACCTCTGGGCTACACTCCCAGACCTATTTTATATTTTTAATTGGAAACAGGGTCTCCTAAACCAGTAAGGCTGGCTTCAAACCTGCAGGATTCTCCTGTCTCTGCCTCCCACGCGTGGGGATTACAAGCGTGGGCCACCATAACCGGTTTATTCTTTATTTTGAAACAGAATTTCACTGAATTGTAAAGTGCCTCAGTAAGTCGCTGAGGCTGTGCATGAACCCCGATCCTCCTGTCTCAGCCTCCCAAAAGCTGGGATTACAAGCATGCACCACCATGCCTGGCTTAAATTAATTCTATTTTAATTTAACAAACTATTAGTGTGTGTACTTGTGTCGTGCAATGTGATGTTTTAATATATGTACACAGTGTGGAATAAAATAAAATTAATGTTCATATCCACAACTTTACTGATCTGTAATTTTTTATGGTGAGATGTTTGAAATTTACTCTTAATTATTTTAAAATGTACAATAAATGATTATTGCATGTAGTCACTCTGCTGTACAACAAATCTCAAAACTTATGTTCATCTGACACTTTGTACCCTCTGATGAACAGTCTCCCATTCTTTCTTCTCTGCCACCCCCACCCAGTCTCTAGTAACCATTCTACTTCTCACTTTTATGAGTTCCCGTTTGTGAGATTTCACATATAAATCAGATGGTATTTTTCTTTCTGTGCTTGACTTAATTTATTTCTTTTAAGTTTATCCATGTTGTTGCTCATGACAGAATTCCCTTTCTGATGGCTGTTTATGTGTGTGTGTGTGTGTGTGTGTGTGTGTGTATACATATATATATATATATATGATATTTTCTTTATCTATTGATTAAAATCCACTTAGGTGGATTCTTGGAAATAAATACCCCAATTTTAAAAGTGGGCAAATGACCTAGACAGACATTTCTCAAAAGAAGACACACACATCTATAATAAATACAAAAAAGACACTCTATACCACTAATTGTTACTAATCTGAGTTTAGTCGTTTGGAAAGGTACCCAGGAGTGGTAGAGCTGGATCATATCGCGAATCCATTCCCAGTTTTCTGAGGAATCTCCACACTGATCTCCATAGCATTTGAACTAATTTGTAATCTCACCAACAGTGTAGAAGAGTTCCAATTTTCCCACATCCTTACCAGCATTTATAGTTTTTTTTTTTTTTTTACTTCTTGATGATTGCCATTCTGATTGGGGTTAGATGGAATCTCAGTGTAGTTTTAATTTGCATATCTCTGATTGCTAATGATGTGAAAATTTTTTATGTATTTATTGGTCATTTGTATCTTTTCTTTTTTCTTTTTTTTTTTTTTTTTTGGTGGTACTGGGGGTGGAGCCCAGGGGCTTTATACCTCTGGGATACACTCCCAGGCCTATTTTATATTTTATTTGGAAACAGGGTCTCACTAAGTTGCTGAGAGCCTCACTAAGTAGCTGAGGCTGGCTTCGAACCTGCATGATCCTGCTGTCTCAGCCTCCCAAGCGCGGGGATTACAAGCGTGCAGCCACCATGGCTGGCTTGTATCTTTTCTTTTGTGAAGTGTCTATTTAGTTCAATTGCCCATTCTTGATTTTTTTTTTAGCATAAAGTCTTTTAAGTTATTTGTATATTCTAGATGTTAATCCTCTAACAGAGGGATAACTGGTAATGATCCTCACCCATTCAATAAGCTTTCTCTTTAGACCCTTGATGGTTTGTTTTGTTTTGTTTTGTTTTTTGGTGGTGCTGGGGTTCCTGGAAGCCCTTCTACTTCCGGACTGCACTCCCAGACTTATTTTTTATACTTTTTATTTGGAAACAAGGTCTCTTAAGCCAGCACGCCTGGCTTCAAACCTGTGCGATCCTCCTGCCTCTGCCTCCCAAGCGTGGGGATTACAAGAGTGCACCACCACACCGGGCTTTGATGGTTTCTTTTAATGAGCAGAAACAATGTAGTTCAATGTCATCCCATTTATTAATCTTGTTTTAATTTCCTGAGCTATGGAGATCTTGTGGAAGTTTCTACCTGTGTCTATAAGTTGGAATTGTTGGGCCTATAAATGTGTGGATTTGTTTCTGTAACTTCCATTCTATTCCACTGGTCTATGTGTCTATTTTTGTCCTAATAAAATGCTCTTTATTCCACATCAGGATAGATTTTTTTCTGAAAAATAAATAAATAAATGTATGATAGTTTCACCTAAAAAAAAAAGAAAAAATTATTCTCTGGTAAGAAATAAAGCAAAAAGAAATATTGAAATATTATCTTTAAGTCATCAAAAGCTTGGTATCAGACAAGTGAAACTGTTATGTGAGATTATCATCGTTAATATTGGATAAATTGCTATAAAACTAGATGTCAACCACTAAGCCAAGCATGGGAAGGAGGGATGGGGAGGGAACGGGGTGGGGATCAGGTAGGGGCTAACTGGGCGATGTGTGCATGTATGTCTACAAAAGTATTTTCTTTATACCATTATGATGTATGAACACAGTGCATCAATAAAAAAAGAAAAAAAATGCTCTTTTTGTTATATTGCTCTGTAGTATAATTTGAAGTCATGAATTGTGATGCCTCCTACATGGTTTTATTGCTGAGAATTGTTTTGGCTATTCTGAGCTTTGTTCCTCCATATAAAGTTTAGGACTGATTTTTCTAGGTCTGTGAAGAATGACATTGATATTTTGATGGGGATTGTATTGATTGTGTAGGTAACTTTTGGTAGAATGACCACTTTGTTGACCAGCTCTAGTGGACTTTTGGTTGAGTTATTTTGGGGTCTTCTAAACATAGGATCATGTCTGCAAATAAAGACAAATCGAAACAATTTAGTTTTTTTCTTTTTAAATTCTTTGATATCCACCTTTTGTCTTATTGCTCTGATAAGAGTCTTGAGGACTATATTAAAAAGGAGTGGTTATAGTGGGTATCCTTGACTTGTTCCTGATTTTAAAGAGAATTCTTGCAATTTTCCCCCCATTCAATAGTTGTTGACTTTGGGTTTATTGTATATTCCCTTAATGATGTTGAGATAAGTTCCTTCTATTCTGATTTTCTTCAGTGTTTTTAACCTGAATGGATACTGAATTTTGTCAAATGTGTTTTCACCATCTATTCAGATGATCATGTGATTTTCATCCTTAGTCATATTTACATGGTGTATTTTATGTATTTATTTGCATATGTTGGACCAGCCTTACATTACTAGAATGAAATCAACTTGATTATGATGTACAATTTTAAAAATTTAGTATTAAATGAAAATAGAAACACAGCATACCAAAATTTATGGGATACTTTGAAGATGGTTTTAAAATGTATAGCACTGAGTACCCACATACAAAAAATAGAAAGTTACCAAATAATGTAAAGACACACCTCAAAGACTTGGAAAAACAGGAACAGTCTGATCCCAAAGTCAGTATAAGGCAGGAAATAATTAAAATTAGAGCAGAAATCAATAAAGTAGAGAACAACAAAAACAAACAAAAAATAAAAGATCAATAAAACAAAAATCTGGTTCTTTGAAAAGATTAACAAGATTAAAAATACCTTTAGCCAACCTAACCAAAAAGAAAGAATCAACCCAAGTTTTTAAAATCAGATATGCAAAAAGAGACATCACCACTGACAGTGGGGAAATCCATGGGAACATCAGAAACTATTTTGAAATTTATACTCCAATAAGCTGGGAAACATGGAAAAAATAGATTTCTAGACACAACCTACCTACACTGAACCAAGAAGACAGAGAAAACCTAAACCGACCAATATCAAGAAAAGAATTAGAAACAGCAAGAAAATAATTAGAAACAGCAATTTTTTTTCCATTAAAAAAAAAAAAAGCTCAGGTCCAGATGGAGTTTCGGTTGAGAACATAAATTATTATTGTCATTAGGTATAACAGTATGGAAGTTCCTCAAAATACTAAATATAAAACTACCATCTGATCCAGTAATCTCACTTGTGGGTGTATAACCAAAGGAATTGAAATTCAATATGTTGAAGGGCTTTCTGTACTCAAATATGCACTGTAACAATGATCTAATCTGAAAGATAACAAGAAGAAAAATTGATCCACCATATTACTTAAAGTTAAGGACAATTAGGTTCCATTAACTAATTTCTATTTTCTCTTTTTCTTGCAGTCCATCATGTCCTACATGGAATATGGTCATATTTTATAGCAAGTTTCTTATTTGGAATTCTAAATTCAAAACTGATTCAGCTGTGGATGGCAACCGTGCTTGGTGATGATATCAGTCATATCAGTCTCATCTTCTCTGTTCTGTACCTTGTCTTTTATATTTGTAAGTAAGGGGGTCTGTGCCAAATTTAAAATGATATAGAAAATTCAAAGTAAATACGTGAGGAAACTGCATAGTAGGCACAAGTATGTAAAGAAAACCTCAACTGACCTAAGCGGAAATATTTTTTAAAGTAATCTATCAAAAATAGAAAAGATGTGAATATTTATACACAGAAAAAGTGTCAGCATATATAAGCAAATATTATTGTAAAAGAAAAAAGAATTTGACAAAAACAACAACTTCAGTAAATACTTTATTATGCCATTCCTAGAGACACTTGACTCTAGACTGTATTTACTTAGGCTTTTTTTTTTTTTTTTGCTTGTAATTATTCCCTAAACATTACAGCATAGCAACTATTTACATGGAATTTACATAACAAATTGGACAAAAGTTAAGACTCTAAAACATTTTAATAACTATTATATTCTTGGTTTATGAGACACACAAAGAGTTTTATCTCCCCAAATAGAACACACATTCTTTATATATCCAATAGGCCCTCCAAATCTGCAGGCCACACATCAATCAACCACAGATGGAATATGCATCTGTATTATACCTGTTTAGGCTTGTTTTACTTGTAATTATTTTATAAATAATATATTATAGCAACTATTTATGTGGCATTTATATTGTGTGAGATATTATAAGTAATCTAGAGATGACTTAAAGTGTTTAGGAACATGTGTGTGTGTTTATGCAAATGATATTCCATTTTATAAATGAGCATCATTAGACTTGGGGTGGTCTTCCCAGAGCCAATCCTCTGTGAACATCTGTAGACCATTTACAGAAATTAACTAACAGAACATTTCAATAAAATTCCAAACATTGGCTATCATGCAATTAAATTAAATATTGACTAGAAAAAGACAATTCAATAAAACATTCTATCTGCCTATATACTAAATATACTTTTCTGGATAACTGTTAGATCAAAAAATGAAAGACAGAAATTATAGATCAACTAAGGTTAAATGTTAGAAAAATATGTCATATTATTAGTTCTTTTACCACAATTGCCTCTTCAGAGAAGTATGGCGGGTATTGATAATTAACCACATCACTATCTTCAGACAGCCTTCAAAGCCTGTTTAATTAATGTAAAAGACCTACAAAAAGGATGTGCAGTTGGCACGTGAGATCATACCTTGTTACCAAACCTATGCTATGTTTTTCTATTATGTGTAGACATGGTGTATATTTTCACATTCATGACTTCAAATAGTTCTAGAAGCCAGATGTGGTTACACACACATATGTAATCCCTATATTTGGGAGGCTGAAACAGGAGGATTGCAGGTTTGAGACCAGCCTCAGCAACTTAAAGAGTCCCTCAGCAATTTAGTGAGACAGTGTTTCAAAAAAAAAAAAAAAAGGGCTGAGAATGTAGCTCAGAGGTGAAATATTTCCTAGTAACACACACACACACACACACACACACACACACACACACACAGTTCTAGCTAACACAATGGGAAAAACAAGAGTTTATACACATTTTAAAAATTAAAGTGATTACATTTTCTGTAACATTTTATATTGCATAGAAAACCCAACACAATTAAGAAACTTCGCCAACAAGACTTTTTAATAGCTTAACATAGATAAACTTAACAAAAGAAAAAATAATGTTCTTATAGTAGCCAACAGTAACTGCTTAGAAAATGCAAGAAAATTTTTATTATTTTTACATTTTAAAAAAGCTTTAAAATATCAGGGAGTAAACTTAAGAAGTTTGGACCTTAATATAGAAAATTATGAGACACACATAAGTTTACTGAGATATATAAACAAAAGTTTACTGGGATATATAAATTGAGACACAGAAAACCTCTCTTCAGAAGTGCTGGAACAACAGTATTATTTCCTTATCTGAGGATGGAAGGACAGAGCACAGGTTCTTGAGGCCAAGAAACCGTTGTATCATCGCCAATTCTAATGCTGTGGTCACAACATCACGTCAGTGAATAAACAGACATTGAGGAATAACCAGCTAGTTTGGTTAGTTTTTTCACAGAGTAGCATAAATGTGTATAATTAAATTTCTATAAAAATACATTGCAAGCTGGGCGTGGTGGCGCACGCTTGTAATCCCAGTAGCTGGAAGGAAGAAACAGGAGGATCACAGGTTTGCAACCAGCCTCGGCTACTTTGTGAGGCTCTCTGCAACTTAGTAAGACCCTGTTTCAAAACACAAAATAAAATATTGGGCTGGGGTGTAGCTCAGAGGTAGAATGCCCCTGAATTCAATCCCCAGTACAGCAAATAAAATAAATAAAATAAAACTTCATTCCAATAAATATAATTTCTTCTAACATTATTTAATGATTAAGTTCAGCCTCAAGAATATGGGTTATTACCCGAAAATAGTTTAAAACTTTTAGGATCAAGATTTCTCAATGGATGTTTTACAAAGAAAAGTGTCAGAACAGCCTTTAATAATAATAATAATAAAGAAACAGAAAACCTATAAATCTAATGTGAAAGGACTTCCTCTCTGACCTGCATTCGTGTGTAATGTGTTAGTGTCTTCAAGATAATCATCATAAATTTTCCCTAGTTTTGCATCATCTAACACATTATTATCACTAGCCCAGGACTCTGTCTTCTCAAAGTGCCTGCGTCTGTGGTTCCTCCTCTATTCATTCCTGCCTTTGAGACCAATCCTAGCCAGGCCAAAAATTAGAAATATAAAACTTGTAATTTTCCATCTCTAGAAGGGAAGACTCAATGCTGTGGCAATGATGCTAATTTTACTTTAGTTTATTGCAATACAAATCAAGCACTGACAGAATTTTTTGGTTTAGAACATTAGTAAAAATTCAAAAGCTCATTTAGAAAATTAGAGCATGTGAATATATGAAACAATCTTCTAGACAGTGGAGAATTTTCCCTATGAGGTAGATACCAAAACATTTAAGGAGCTTCCAGTAATTAAAATATAGCTACAGTAAAAAAGGAATGAAAAAATAAAGAAGCACCAGGGTCACAGAACTGATCCACATATGTAAGTGTATGGAAATTTGATATATGATAAAAGTCAGGTGTGGTAGCATACACCTGTAATCCAGTAGGTGGGAACCTAAGACAGGAGGATCCCAACTCAACTTCAAGGCCAGGCCTCTATCACTTAGTGAGATCCTATTTCAAAATTAACAAAAAAAAAAAAAAAAAATCGAGCCCGGCGTGGTGGCGCACGCTTGGGAGGTGGAGACAGGAGGATCACGCAAGTTTGAAGCCAGCCTTGCTGGCTTAAGAGACTCTGTTTCCAAATAAAAATATAAAAGAGGTCTGGGAGTGTAACCCAGAGGTAGAAGGCCCCTGGGCTCCATCCCCAGTACCACCCAAAAAAAAAAAAAAAATTAAAATAAATGAAATGAAATTGGGCTGAGGTTTAACCCAGAAGTAGGTACTGGGGACTACTACACATATTCTCTCTCTCTCTCTCTCTCTCTCTCTCTCTCTCTCTCTCTCCTCTCACACACACACACACACACATACACACTGCACATTAAAAATCATACATCAACAACACTATTATGAAAAATAAAATGTTTTAAATGTTATTTATTTACTAGACCAATGTCTGTTGAATATTAAGTGGAAATAAGATCTGTAACAGAACTAAATTATTATAGACTTCCATTATGGGTTTTTGGTTTATTTTATTTTATTTTATTTTATTTTATTTTATTGTGGTACTAGGAGTTGAACCCAAGGGCATTTAACCCTCAACCCCATTAATTTATTTTTATTTTTATTTTTTGTGTATGTGTATATGACACTAGGGATTGAACCCAGGGGCATTCTACTTCTGAAACACACCCAAGCCCTATTTTATATTTTATTTTGAAACAAAGTCTCACTAAGTTGTGGAGGGCCTCACTAGATTATTGAGGCTGCCTGAAACCTATAGTTCTCCTGTCTCAGCCTCTGATTTACTGGGGTTACAGACCTGTGCCACCACACCTAGCCCACGATGGTTATTTAAATGTGTGATTACATGTATATATGTGTGGGTTGTGTACTATAGAAGTTCATTGGGTACTCAATTCTTTAGATATTATGATACAATTAGCTGAAATTTCCAATTGTATGAAAACCCAGAGATGAAATGCTACTCAATAATTTCTGGGTCTTTTGGTCTCATGATATCCTGCACCTCCTCCTGTACAGTGGTTTCTGGTTTGCAATAAATTTTTCTGAAGATAGGCAAAAGGAGACTCACAGGGAGAGTTATACAGTTCAAAATTTTGTGATCTGAAAGCTACCTCTGTTACCTCACTCTTTTATCTTTCCTGCTTAATTTTTACCACTTTTCTCCAGTAGAGAAACTCACCAAGCAGCCAGGAGTGGTAGCACATACCTGTAATCCCAGCTACTTGGGAGGCTGAGGCAAGAGGATCTCAAGTGTGAGGCCAGCCTGGGAAATCTAGAAAGATTCAGTGTCAAAATATAATGAAACAAAAAATGACAGGAATGTAACTCAGTGTGTGCCAAGCATTCTTGAAAGTCCTGGGTCCAATCCCCAGGAGCAGTAGTAATAATAATAATAATAATAATAATAATAATAATAATAATAATAAACAGAACTAAAGAAATTCAGCAAGCATCCTTCAATACTTGAAACTGCCTCTTGAATCTCCTCTACTTTCAAGAAGCCAAACAAATTATTTCTAGGCAAATACACATTCATGTTTAAAATGTCTTTATTATTATGCCCAAAGTCTTGGCAGTGAAATTATAAGTTCTGTCTCTTTCCAAAAATATAATCTTTATACTGTATCACATTATTTGAAATTTTCACGTGAAAGATACTCCTTTGATAAGTTCAAGGAAAAAACAACTCTAATTAGAATACTATTAAGAAAAGGCCACAAGCATTTTTCTCTTCCCTTTTCAGTCCCTCATAGTAAACGCAGTAAACACCCCCCCCCCCCGCCCACACACACACACACACACACATATCTATTAAGGAGGCAGATCCATAAAGTCAAGGTGTTTGATATATTCATGTCCAGTAAGATTTGTGCTACTGTTTATATTAATAGTTCATATTTATTTCCTTTTAAAAACAGGCGAATTGGTTGGAATGTCTGGGATATTTACTCTGGCCATTATGGGGATCTTTTTAAATTCGACAAGCTTTAAACCAGGAGTTGAAGCACTTCTTCTCGAGTGAGTGACTCGTGTGTTTTCACTTTGTTTCCTGCATCATTGGTAAAGAAATGAAGAAAAGAAAAGCTCTGCACACTGTCGATGAGCGTGTAAATGGTAAAGCCACTGTGAAAAACAGTGGGGAGTTTTCACAAAATGAAAACTGGGATGCTCGTAAACTACGGGAGTAACCCCACTTCTGATTAGTGCCCTTAACAGAGGCAATCAGTACTTTCAAGAGATATTTGCGTTTCCGTGTTCTCTCTCTGCAACATCACCCACAACAACTAAGAAGGAAAACTTACCCAAATGTCTGTTGACAGATACAAATTGAAAATAAAAATGTGTGAGACAGATAGATAGACCAACATGGAGGCACATACACATTCCGTTGTGTCCATTATTTACAACAACTATGATAGGAAAATAACCTAAATGTCTGTTGACAGATACAAATGGAATCTTACTCAGCCTTAAAAAAGAAGAAAACTTGTCATTTTCAAAACATGGATGAACCTGGAGGATATTCTACTATTATGTTAAATAAACCAGACACAGAAAGATAAATATTGTATGATTTTTGCTTATATGTGGAATCTAAAATATGAAAACACATAGAAGCATAGAGTAGAATGGAGGTTGCCAGGGGTGAAAAGTACAAAGGGAAAAAAGGAACAAACATGAGTCATATGTGAGAAGTTCGGGAGATTTGATATTTGGTATGCCGGTGCCTATAGTTTAAAAGACTCCGTTGTGTACTTGCAATTTGTGAAAAGAATAGATATTAAATGTATTCAGTGTTCTCTCTCATAGACACACAGGCACACACACAGTAAGTGAAGTGGTGGGTATATAAATCAGATATATATATCTCATTGTCTGTATACATATATAATGCATATATATGTATATGTGTGTGTACATATATATTCACATATATGCACCAAAACATCAAATTTTATACCTTAAAATGCTCAGTTTCTATTTTTCAATTAAAGCTGGCAGAAAAAAAAAAGATAAATCTTCTGAACACCGCTAGATTTTAGGAAATAGGTTAATTCTAACACTATGTAACTCAGACTAGCATTTGATAGTCCCTTTAAAAGTAAATGATTTTTACTCTTCCTAAAAGAAACAAGCATTTGCAATCTGTGTTTGCAATTTATATGAAGGATGATGTTTGAATGTCTGAGTCTCATCAACTAGCAGGACCACAGCCTAAACGCTTCTTCCAGATGCAACGATCAAAAAAGAAAGGCACCAATTTACCAGCACAAACAGACTTAATTAGGGCGTTAGACTCTTTGGCTGGCTCCTTTCTTCACAGTTCAACATTAAGCTTTATTGAGTGTTAATGAAGGCTTTATTCATCTTTATTTTCATGATAATGAATGACACAAGTCTCATATAAATATTCTTTGCAATAAATTTATTAGACTAATTAGTTATAATTATATTTTATTTTTCCCTAAAAAAACAGATTCTGGAGTTGTCTATCGTTTGTTGCTTTTCTTATGGTGTTTACTTTCACTGGACTTCTAATTCCGGCACATACATATTTATATATCTCATTTTCTGATATATATTATTCATTAAACATCTACTTCACACTGATTGTTTTAAGGTAAGAATGCTATTTGAATTTTTTTATTTATAGGAATGTTTTATTTATATGGAATAGAGTGCCTATTTTTTTTGCAGTACTGAAGATGGTATCAAGGGGTATTCTACTTCTGAGCTACACCCCCAGACCTATTTTTATATTCTTTATTTTGAAGCAGTGTCTCACTAAGTTGCAAAGGACCTCACTAAGTAGCTGAGGCTGGCCACAAACCAGCAATCCTCCTGTCTCAGCCTCCCCTGTACTGGGATTACGAGGATGTGCCACCACATCTGGCTCTCAAGGCTCTACAAATTATTATTTTTTTTAATTGCCTAACGTGGTGGCGCACACTTGTAATCTCCACGCTTGGAAGGCGAAGACAGGAGGATCGTGCAGGTTTCAAGCCAGCCTTGCTGGTTTAAGAGACCCTGTTTCCAAATAAAAATATAAAAAATAGGTCTGGGAGTGTGTAGCCCGGAGTAGAAGGGTTTCCAGGAACCCCAGTACCACCAATATATATATATATGTACCATATATTGAACAGTTGACTCAAACTTATCAAAGAATCATCAGCAAATTAATGCTTAGTACTTTAGTGCTTTTCTCAGTTTTTCATTGGATTTCTAAGCAAAGAAAACATTCCATAAGATTTCTGAAAATAAGAACAAAGAAATCTTCCATAATCTATTAACAGTCTCATAATTGGCATATCTCATCCAGTGTTTTTCTGTGAGTTTTCATGAAGTTAAGCATCCATCATAAATAAAAAAATTTATCTTATTGTTTTTCTTCATATTATATCTAAGAATGTGTTTTTTTAAAAATCATAAGGAGCTGGGTATGGTGGCGCACACTTGTAATCCCCGCACTTGGGAGGCGGAGACAGGAGGATCGCGCTGGTTCGAAGCCAGCCCAGCTGGCTTAAGAAACCCTGTTTCCAAAAATAAAAAAGTATAAATTAGGTCTGGGAGTGTAGCCCGGAGGTAGAAAGGCTTCCAGGAACCCCAGTACCACCAAAAACAAACAAAACAAAAAAAATCATAAAGGAAAACATAGAGGCACATGTCTGTAATCCTAGTACTTGGGAGACTGAAACATGAGATTTGCAAGTTTGAAACTAGCCTCAGCAATGTAGCAAGGTGCTGAGAAATCTAGCAAGACCCAGTTTTAAAATAAAAAATCAAAAGGGTTGAAGGTGTAGCTCTGGGATAGACTTTCCCGGGTTTCAATCCCCAGTATCAAAACATACACACACACACACACACACACACCCCATAAGAAAACCAGGCATGGTGGTACATGCCTACAATTCTAGTACTTGAGAAGCCGAGACAGGAGAATCACAGGTTCAAGGCCAGCCTGAGCAACTTGCTGAGATACTCAGAACTTAAGCCCTTTTAAAAATAAAAAGATTTGGGGATATAGCTTGGAGGTAGACTGCCCCTAAATTCAATCTCCAGTACACACACACACACACACACACACACACACACACACACACACACAAAAGAAGCACTCTTTATAAATGATATGTATGTATGTATGTATTTTTGATACTGGGGTTAGATCCCAGGGATGTTCTACCACTGAATTATATCCTCAGCCTTTTTTATTATTATTATTTTGAGATAGGGTCTCCCTAAGTTGTGCAGGCTAGCCTCAAAGTTGTGATTTTTTTTTTTAGCCTCAGCCTTCCCAGTCTTTAGGATTATAAATATCTTTCTTGCTTACATAATTTATGTAGTCATTTTTTTTTTTTTTTTTTTTTTTGCAATTTGAAGAGGCAGAAGAGTCCACTCTTGTGACATAGAATGAGGGAAAGTCACGCAGTTTCTCAGTCTCCATCTCTCAAGTTGCTAGCAGTGCACTTCCATGTAGGGAAATTAGCTGGGTGCTTGACATCAACTCAGCTTGTGTCACATAAATGAAAATAATTTCTAAATTATCAGATAAAATTAATGTAAAGTGTGGGAATGATAAAACACTGGGGAAGAAATTTTTAAAAAAAGTTCTGACTGATATTGGGCAGATTTAGCACGATGATAATCTATGAAGGAAAGAGAGGGAGGACACTTCTTATTTCTCATTCATTTAATTTATTTTATTTCTTGTTGGGATTCAGAATATACCTATAAAATATCTCTAACTTTTTTACTACCCAAGGAAACACTACTCAATGGTGATATAAAAAGATCCTACCACTCACTCACTCAGTACAAAGAAACATCTAGAATATCATCACTTTCTTGGCACACCTCCCCGCGGTACCATGCCGCCAGTGTGGGGGCCGTGGCCCATTTGTTTAAGTGTTAGCGATTCCACAGGGAATCAGCTGGGAGAGGACTGAGTGGCGTGGAAATAATTGTCTATGGCAAGAAAAAATCTTTTAAAAACGGTTTTGTCTTTTAGACTTCTGGTCTTCTTATTAATGAGTCCCCTCCTGTCTCGAGTCGGCCATGGGTTCAGCTGGCGCTGGGCCTTCATCATGGTCTGGAGCGAAATGAAAGGCACACCCAACATAAACATGGCCCTCCTGCTCGCCTACTCAGACTCTTCTCTTGGATCGGAGAGGGAAAAATCCCAAGTAAAGAAAGCCGTCGTTTTCTTATTTGAATATTTTAGTAAGAAGTGTTACTGTGTATTCAAAATATAGTGTGTGGTGAAGTAGCAGAACCCCCTTGGACTGAAGGAGTGGTCTGTCTCTGATGGGGGAGAGGGAGGACCACTGACGGCTTTCCTCTTCTCCGTTTCAGTTTAGGGATTCCTGAATGCCTTCACATGCCTGAAAATGGTATTATCATGAAGATTAAAGAAGTTAAAACTTGTAGATCACTTAAAATAGTGCTTGATACAAGGCATGCACTTAGTGTTTTCATTTTTATTTACTCCTAATATCCACTCAAAAGAGGCAGAAACCTACCGATGGTTGACTCTATTGCTTTCTGGAATTTGGGGAAATAAATTAAGAAGTGAGCTACAACTCCAAAATGCCCAATGCCAATCTCAATATCCTGTACGGGGAAGGGGCAGAGTAGGGTGGGAGGCTGTGGGGATGCTCGCCAAGTGCTATGTGCGTGGGTGTCTCTGTTTCTCTGAACTTCATTGTAATGTATGATTACAGTGCACTAATAAAAGTAAAAAAAAAGTCAATATTGTTCACTATGTACAGAATAAAGAAAAAACCCATATAATAATTTCTACAGATCAAGAGAAAGACTGTCAAAATTAAACACCTATCCATAAATTTTAAAAATTTTTTTCTATAAAAAACTTTAAAAGCCTACCCTAATTAGATAGAGGGTATTTATTTAAATAAAAAAGTGTATGTTCCACTGAATGGTACAATACTGTGCTTTCCGCCTAAGTTTGGCAAAATGGCTAATATATCTGCTTTTTCTATTTTTATGGAACGACCTATTCAATGTGCTACCAGAGGCAATGGGCAGAAAAAGGCACAGTAATTAGTGAATTTTAGCAAGATCATGAGATACATACACATTATATAATCAGAAACTAAATAATAAGGCTGGGGGTGTAGCTCAGTGGTACAGTGTGTACTTAGCATGCATGAAGTCCTAGGTTCAATCCCCAGGAGAAAAAAAGAAAGAAAGGAGAAAAGATATGTGAAGAACCAGGCATGGTGGCACACGCTTATAATCCCAGTACTTGTGAGGCTGAGACAAGAGGATCAAAGGTTTAAAGTCAGCCTCAGCAACTTAGTGAGACCTTGTTTCCAAATAAAAAATAAATAAAAATAAGGCTGGGGGTATAGCCCGAAGGTAGACTTCCCCTAGATTCAATTCCCAGTACCTCAAAAAACAAAACAAAAAAAGATATATAAAGTAATAACTAACAGTAGCATTAAGAACATGATATAGGAATAAAAATTAAATGTGCCTGTATTAGTTGTCTATGCTCATGTAACAGACGATGCCCACGTTTTGTTGCTTTAAACAAGAAGCATTTATTATGTGAATTTCTCTGAGTTGGGAACCTGGGTACAGATTAGCCGGGGCTTCTGGCCCAGTTTTCTAATAAGCTTCTTAGGCATACATGAGGGGCAGCCATCAAAGACTCAACCGAGGCTGGAGAAGGTGCTTCCAAACTCACACTTGTAGTCATTGAGGATTCAGCCCTTTGCGGGCAGGGCAGTTGGACTAAGGACCTCAGATCCTTGCTGCCCATTGGTCAGAGGCCTTCTAAGTTCTTGTGACTTTCATGTCTACACAGGGACCAATATGGTAGCTGTCTTCCTCAGAATGAGCAAACCAGAATACTAGAAAGGGCCTGCCTACAAGACACAGTTCTAATTTTGGTTTAATTCTAAAACATAATTGAAGTACTTACAGAAAGGTAGGGAAGCCCCAGAGAGCTTTCATCATACCTGACATCCAAATTCTTTACCTGCCACAAGCATCTATTATCATAAGAAAACCTAGTTTAATTGGTAAATATAAAAGATATTAATAATAAATCATTCTGAATACTTTATTTTTTCAATTCTAGATATTATTTTATGCGGTGTTCGTATGCTTAATCACCTTGATTGTTAATAGATTTATTTTGCCAATGGCAGTTACCAAATTAGGTAAGTCCTACTATTCTGAGTGAAGAGAAAAATACTCTAGATATGCTAAGGACTACTACTACTGCTGTTACTACTTTTAAAAAGTTCATATAAAAAAATCAGTGATGTCTGACCTAATTGGAGAAGAAATTGAATCTCTATGCAAAGCCACATTAATGGTTCAGGCCAAAAAGCTTGCTTATTTTTTAAATTATTTACTTATATTAGCATAGTGTAACTAAAATCATAGCATATATTTTTCCAATTATTCAACAAACTTTACCAAGGTCCTAGGCACTACTTTGATAGTATTGAATTCTGAAGACAGATGCGATTTCCTAGCAGATAGAGTTTACATTGGAGTGAAAAGAAACAACAAATAAAACAATATCAGTCATGTGAAAATGCAGAAGCCACATATGGAATAAAATAGAACACTCAGCAAGCACTAAACTCCTGAGAAAGCCCCAAAACGGATGTGGTCAAGGACAGAAAAATGCTCGAGGGGTTGGGAACCTTAGAGAGAACCGTAGATAATTCCTCACATGTGTTCAATGGCTTTAGGGGATTCTAGACACTAAATCACAAAATTTGTTCTCAATGCCTGAGAACTGAAAGAGCAAATGCTATAAGTTCTTGTCCAAGTTTAAAAGCAGAAGACCAATGTCCCAGCTCAAAGACAACTAGGCAGAGTGTGAATTCTCCCTCACTATGCCTTTTGTTCTAATCAAACCTCCAACAGGTTGGATAAGGTCCAGAATGAACCACATTAGAAACAGTGCCTTGCTTTGTTCAGTCTACCAGTTTAAATACCATCACACCCAGAAATAACCCCAAAGACATACCTAGAATATTGTTTTGTCGGTCGCAGTGACGACTCTTACACGATCTTCCTCAAGCAGTTTTATTACCCCAGGTTCTTGTACAGTTCCCGTAAATCTTCTTCCCGTAAATCTTCTTCATCTTCACCCGTAGATTCTCCCGTAGATTCCCTCCCCCCAGAAATCTTCCCCTTATATAGAGCCCAACAGCCAATCAGCAGACTGTTCACGTGCACAACTCATGGCAACAGCCAGTCCATTGGCTGTTGCCCTATGGCATGCGGTGTTCCCGTGTATCTCATGCTCTTGTCGTCACTTCCTGAAAGCTGTTTACCACCTAAGTGCTCTGGGGAAGATTTCCGCTCAGCGCCATCTTAGCTCTCGGACTTACTGGCTGATGGGCGGGGCCCGTCACAGTTCCCCCTTTTTTGTTTTTTCAGACAGGAGAGGACAGAGGACTCAACCCCTGTATGTTTGGAAGGGGCTTCTAGGCCCGCCACCTTTTGCCAGGGACGGGACAAGAATCAGTGGCAACCCGTATGCAGTTGAGCATGCCCTCCTCGGGATGCACCCTCCCGGGGTCCCGAGTGCAGTCCTAGCTGGCATCCTGTCATTAAGACTTTCCCATCGCCGCAAGCCATATTTGAGGGGATTGTCCCAACTCCATGACTGCAAATGCCTGAGCTATGAGCACTTGATCTGTAGCACGCTGACGGATAGAGACATAAGATACACAGTAAGACCAGACAGAGACCAAGAGCACCCAGTCCAGCCCACTCTTTTAAATGACGAGCTGCTTGTTGGATCCAGGACATCAAGGTGCGGGCCATCACCGGGTCAACTCGAGTAGTATTGGTTTTGATGATCTCCAACCGCAACTGTTTTGTCAAATTGTCAAATTTCGATGACCAGTTATCTGTAGGATATGCAGAAAGCTCGCGAGAAAGATTAGCGGCAATAGACGCGTTATCATTAATCATGACAAGGGGAGCTAAATCCGTGCAACTGCCATTTATCCCACAAAGAAGCCACAGATCAAATGGGTTAGAATGAAAGGCCATGGTCAGGCTCTGATAAGTAAAATTATAACCTGCAAAAGTAGAATTTGCTCCTGTGCCAATTTTAGGGGAAAAGGTAAAAGGATTAAGCGGGGAAAAACTTGAGCAGAATGACTCAAAGGCAATGGAAAAGGAAAAGCAGTCAGAAGCCCCCATTGTGGATCAATCCAAGTATTGGCCAGGATTTAAGGTGGCTCTAACTAAATTTTGCCAGTCTCCTGGGGTCATGGCATAGCGATGTAAACTCTCTATTATTGCTATATTGAAAGCAGCTGACGACCCATATGTGCAAACTGACTCTGCGAGATGCTTTAATCAGTTCAACAGCTTTCACTTGTTTAACGTTCCTCTTTTACACCGTCTAAAGCTGCCTGGCCCTCCTGCACAAATTTTCTAAAGCGCCTTTCTTCCAAACAGGCACGAATCAGCCGACAAAGCGGCCGAGTCCCTCCTGTGACAATACCTTGTTCTTCGGCGCGTTCTACGTCTCTTCCCAATTTATCCCAGCTTGCTAAAGAAAGATTCCCTGATACTGTAAACCATGGCGCTACCCTATCTATTTGTTCGAGAAAATCTTGTATTGTCTTGTCCCTAAGCTTTAGGCCTCTACTTTTCAACAAAGCTTTCAATGCTTTATGCTACGGGTGAGATGGACTATTTCCCATCTTGTCGAATCAGGACCAGCCCGATTCTCTAACTTGCTTACACTAAAAAATATCCTCCTTAATGGAGCCCCCTTTGATCGGGGAAAATATCCTCCTTAATGGAGCCCCCTTTGATCGGGGAAATAACTTGCTTACACTAAAAAATATCCTCCTTAATGGAGCCCCCTTTGATCGGGGAAAATATCCTCCTTAATGGAGCCCTCTTTGATCGGGGAAATAACTTGCTTACACTAAAAAATATCCTCCTTAATGGAGCCCCCTTTGATCGGGGAAAATAACCCTCCGTAAACGGAGCCTCCTCCTCCCTTTTCGGAGTCAAAGGAGTACTTACCAGCCAGCTGCCCTCCTTAATGGAGCCCCCTTTGATCGGGGAAAATAACCCTCCGTAAACGGAGCCTCCTCCTCCCTTTTCGGAGTCAAAGGAGTACTTACCAGCCAGCTGCCCTGGACTGCCGAGGTTCTGATCAAAGCGAAGGTCCCCGTACGGGCCACCACTTGTCGCACGCAGTGACGACTCTTACACGATCTTCCTCAAGCAGTTTTATTACCCCAGTTTCAATGCTCTCTCAACGCCCTCTCAGGTAAAAACAACATCAGTCTTCTATCTCCTCCCTCATCACTCCACCAACCCTCTTAGCTCCCCCCGCTAGGGCATGCGCGCTTTTAACCTTCTCCTGGGCGGGCAGGTGGTAGCACGAGGCGCTGCGTCACTAATCATCCGTAAGGCGCCTGATAGGGCTCACTGCGCAGGCTCAGGGCACCGCCAGCCTCGTGAGCCTCGTGACTTGGCTGCAAGCCCAGGCGCCATCTTGAGTCCACGCTGGCAACAAGCCTGGGTGCCACCTCAGTCCTGCCGAGTGGGCCCCGACATTGTTTAATTAAGTGGGCACCCTGCGGTTCAATCAGGTTGACACATAAAATTAATCACGCCTCTATCTCTCTGTTTCCTCATTTATAAACTGAGAAAAAGGCTTCACCTCAAAAAGTTGTCAGGATATCCAGAAAGCTTAATGCACACAAACTTAACCAAAGAACTTAACCACGCAGAGGAGTGTTTTCCAGCATGGAGTAATCACTAGATAGTTTTTAGTGATTATGATTATTATTGTACCTCAGCTTTTCTAAGGAATATAGAAGAAAATTTAAAAATTAAAAATTGTTGACTATTGTTCAATAATGTTTGTTGTCTCTTTATTAAATTTAAAAAATATATATTTTTTGGCCGGGCATAGTGGCACAGATTTGTAATCCCAGTACTTGACAGGAGGCTCACATAGATTCAAAGCCAGCCTCAGCTACTCAGTGAGGCTCTCAGCAACTTAGTGAGATCCTGTTTTCAAATGAAATATAAAAATAGGTCTGGGAGTGTAGTCAGGAGGTAGAATGCCCCTGGGTTCCATTCCCAGTACCACAGAAAAAAAAATTTTTTTTTTGTACTAGGGATTAAACGCAGGGGCATTCTACCTTCAAGCTATGGCCTGGGCCCCTTTTACTTAATTTTTTAAAATAGGGTTTTCCTAGGTTTCTGAGAGTCTTGCTGTGTTGCTAAAACTGACCTCAAGCCCACGATCCTCCTGTCTTAGCCTCCCCAGTATTAAAATTACAGGCATGTAATTCCCTGTCCTGTTTTTTTTTTTTTATCGCTTTAAAGTTTTTTTTCTTTTTGTGGTGCTGGTGATTGAACCTAGGGGCATTCTACTTCCAAGCTGCACCCCAGCCTGATTTTTTACTTTTTATTTTAAAACAAGGTCTCACTAAGTTGTGGAGTGCTTCACTAAGTAGCTGAGACTGGCCGCGGACTGAGATCCTCCTGTCTCAGCCTCCCAAGTCCTGGGATTACGAGCGTGTGCCACCACACCCGGCTTACCAATTTAATATTTTAAAAATACAGATTGACCATAAGTAAAGAACGAAAGCAAGTTTTATAGTCTGTATCAAAATTTTGGTGTTTCTGTTATTTACAAAATGTGCTTTTGTGTCAAAGGTCTCCGTGATGTCACATCAACAAAATATAAATCAGTTTATTATACATTTCAACATTTTCAAGAACTAACTAAATCTACAGCTTCCGCACTCAAGTTTGACAAAGATCTTGCTAATGCTGATTGGAACCTAGTAGAGAAGGCAATTATACTTCAAAATCCATATGCAGTGAGCATTTATTATTCTTTCAAAGTAGAAACAATTGCTATTAAGTATAAATCATGTCATAAATACTAATTCATAATTTTAAATACTGTAATTGACAGAAGAGTTGTATTGATGACTCCTTACTTACTTTTGTAATATAGAGGGCATCTCAAGTATTTTGTAATAACTGTGGGGCAAAGTAGGAGTCAAAATTCCTGTGCATGTACAGAAATTATGTACTATAAATTCAAAGGAGGGAGCAGCATACTAGAGCTGTCTCTAAAAGATATACAAATACGAGAGTGAGGCTTAGAAAATGCCTACTCTTTGACCATATTGGAAGAGGTCAGGGTCTTTTATGTCTTCACTTATTCAGTACTTAGGCAATTATACATGGTAATCACTTGGTATACCCTAGTTTATGGTTAATAGTGGTTTTGATGTAAAATAGAATTCAAAGTTAGTATCCTAAGTTTAGCTGAATGTATCATCTACTTCTAAGATATACTTTTGAATCTCCGCAATTGGGCTTGCTTACATAAGTCACCAACACACCAGTCAGCCATGGTTTCCATTAGGGGAGAGAGTAGACATCATCCTGGGATCATTTCAAAGCTTTTGTTGCTCCTCCATATCCGATGTCACATACAGGTGTTTTTTTTTTTTTTTTGAAGATTTAAAGAAGTTTATTAAAAGATAGAAATACAGAGGATAGGTACAGCTCCATGCCAGACTGGCATGGAGGGGTGACTCGAATGAATACACCTTCACATACAGTTTTGATAGCAGTATTTTTCTGCATCATACAATATGAGGGGCCAGAGGATTCCAGGAACACAGAAATGAGACAGTATTTATGAAATAGGAGCCTACAAAGTCCATTTTATGTCCACTCGCCAGTGCTTGAGGCCCCAGGTGAGGACTCAGAACCAAGCCCTGTGCTTGCAGGAATACTGTTGTCAGGCTTTCTGGTTGGAGCAAGCACCAGGTCAAACCCAAGGATTTCTCCAGTAGCACCTGATGTCTGATTACAGCATTTCTCTGACCTTCCTGCATCAGACTCGCCTAGAAAGCTTATGGAAGACATTGAGTTTCCAGTACCAAGCCTGGATATTCTGAGGCAGGCCCTAGAAATAGCCTTGTGTCGGGCAAGACGTGTCTATTTTCAATACACTCCCCGGCTAATTCTAATGCAGAGTCCGTGCTGAGTCCACCGCTCTGATACTTGAACTGTTTGAGCAGGCAGATGAGACTCAAGGGATCGTCCTCTTTACAGTGCAGAAGCGTAGTGCTGTAGAGAGAGCACTGGCCTGGGGCTCGGAATCCCAGGTGTATGTCCTAGCTTTGTCACTTAATAAGCTCCTTTGCAATCTTGAGTAACTCGTTTATTTTTTTAAGCTCTGTTTTCCTGACCACTGAGTTATCCATATCCCCATCTTCTTAAATGTATGCTTATTTTTCCCTACTTTAAGTGATTTCCTTTAAAGCAGTGGCCAAACTTTTAACGGCGGGGAATCATCAAATGAGTTTGTGCAAGACCTCCGCCTACCTTTCCCAGTTCTGACCCAGTGGGTCTGTGGGAGAGGGGTTTGAGGAGGGTCATTTCTAACCATGTCCAAGTGATGCAGCTACTGCCTGGGGTCCACACGGGACTGCCGGCTTCAAGTGTGTTTAGACTGGGAAGCTGTGATAGAAGGTCTTCCCCCAGCCCAGCAACTGTTTTACCTTCTACACCACTGAGCACGTGACAAGGACTCTTGACTAAATGATGAGCACCTGAACATTTTTCTCTGTCTACCAGACGTTTTAAAAATACTGAACCAGTGTTTGAATTGCTTGAGGTGTATACTAAACAATGTGTTAAAAATGCATGTATTACTGCTGTTTCTTAATCTGTGTTCTACTTAGCTGAATCAAGGAGAAACAACAGAACATCAGAAGGTGATCTGCCCAGACTGCGACAAGGAAATCGATGACAGGGTTAACATCGAGGCGATGGAGCTGGCCAACAGGCGGCTCCTGTCAGCCCAAATAGTGAGCACCCTGTTCTGTCCTACTGTTGCGCTGCGCCTAATACTGTACTGACAACCTCCGCCCTGCTAAACGCGTTTTGACTATGCTCGCCTACATCACTTTATTATAAATTGTTTACAGAGGCAAAGGAAAGTTTGGCGTTGTCTTAGGAATCTGGAAGGACAGGAGCGAGGGAGTGAGGGAAACCTCAGCTCAGCTTAGGGGAAAGGGATTTTATTATGATTTGGAGCTCTCACAGCTACTAACAGCTGGGATAGCCTTCAGATGTGTTGGAGAATCAGTTCCATGACACGGCCCTCCCTGGTTCCAATCCAGTTTTACTTGGAAGGATGCCATAAGACCTCTAATAAACGCAGGTGGAGGATCTCATACTTTTGAAAAAAAAAAAAAGTCGAGTAAAAAATTACAGAGACTTCTTAACACAGCAATATGCAAGACTCTGGGAAATTGCTAACAGCCCAGATAGGTCTGGCCCATGACTATTTGCCGCCACTCATCCTCTCAAAATATTTGTGTGGGGCCTTTCCATTGCATATGGAGCTGTCATACATTGCTTAGCTATTCCAGCCATACAGAATTTGAAGCACTCTGCTTCTTGGTTTAACTCAAGGAATAGGAGACCTGTAAAGTGTGACTGTTCTGTCATCAACAGTAATCCTGGCAGACAAGATTTCTCAAGGTCAGCATTTTCAGGGACCTAAATAATGTCTTTAAGCACCTGAGGTGGTTCCATGAAACATGAAGCTTTTGCCCACAGCAGACAGCGCTTTATTCCACCAGCAAATTTCCCACTTATATAAAATTAGGTATCACCACTGGCAAGACAATCATTTCCTCCCCCACAGCTATGTTAATATGGGGAAAATAGTCTTTCTACCTCTTCTGTCTCTCTTAAATCTGGTGCTCCAGGGAGCAGGGTCCTGTGTAGTAAATGGACAAAACCAGTCATCAAAGTTTCCCTGAGGAACCACCTTTGAGCAGCTTCTAAAGCAAAGACAAAGGGACAGGTTGTCGGAATATAGCGAGCCAATAGAGTAAGGAAAAAGTGCCAATCTAAAGGAAACATTGGGACAGTTAGACAACCGGACCAAAATTTCAAAATAAAATAGGGAAACAATGGGTTGAGCTAACTCTGGCATAATACTGGGTGAATCCTGTCAGCAAGGCATGGCTTTTTTAAACTGCGGCAATTACTGTCTTGAGTTAGGAAAGCAGAAAGGAAAGTTTGCAAAAATTAATCTGTAACTGCAAAAAAAAAAGTGAAAGAATGATAAAGAGTATAAACACTCTGCTGTATAATTCAGGAAGTAGGAATTGCAGTTCTTAATGTTTTCTGCAAAAGTCTCCAAATCAAAATGTCTTTAGTGAAATAGAAAATAAAAACAATGGAGAATATGAACTCTGTACTGTGGAAATAACAACCACTAGCACAATTTTATAATCTGTATCTATACAAATGCTAAACATTGCCTTCAAAATCTGTAAAGCAGATGCTTTTCAGACCAATTATCAAAATATCCATTCTCAGTTCTTCCTATTACATATAGTGCTATCATCCCCCTTTTCCCTAAAACATGCAGCATTTTCAAATTGTCCACTGAAAACCCCACCTCATTTTGTTCATGCTTTATATTTAAGTTTTGTCCTAACAATCATGCTTATTAGTTATTTTTATAGACAATGAGCCTTTTATAGATATGCTTTCTTAACTAGTACATTTTTCAGCAGTTTGGTATTTTATAATTGTCATTGCTTATTTTTAACATCTCCAGGTGAGAATAACTTTAAAATCTACCTTCAAAGAGTTTGATGGTACTTATGGCCTAGTACTGTAGTAAAAGCAACTGATTGGTAAATGTTTAAAGATGTTTCAGATTTGAAAATGTGAGAGCTGCATCCAACTAATGACATATTCAGATAAAGGCAATGGAGTGATATTTATGAAATTAATAAGTCAATATTTATGAAATTAGATGCAGTCTACTTTTCATTTGGATGCTGATAGAATTTTTTCTATATCCTTGAAGCTCAAAATGTATGAGGTCATGTTTTTAAGTCACTTCCAGACTTTTAATTTATTTCGGGAAAATATAGTATTCAAGAACCATTGTAACATTCAGGAGGCTCCACTTCAAGTCTTGATTTTGTTAGGAATATGTATAACTGAAGACTACTCTTTTTAGTCTTTACTCTCCCCATCCATAAAAGAGGAAACAAACTGGCTGAATGAACTCTTTGGTTCTTTCTAGTCTACATTTTCTGCAATATATACTCTATGTGCCTTTTTGATTTCTTGCCTCAAATGTTTGATATCTATGGTTACAGCTCTGACTGATAACCATATGCTTTTGTCCTGTGTTGTGTCTTAACAGGAAATCTTGCTTTTCAAAGTAGGGTGGATCATTCCATCTCTGTTTTCCAGATCCTAAGCTCACGTCATCTCATTGTAGTCTACCTTCATTCTAGAAATATTTTAATGAGTATCTTGATTTGTTGATTTGGTCTCAGCAATTCCAATCCTAATCCATCCTTGGTCTACTGCAGTTCTGGAAGCTTTGAGAGCTTTCATTGGAATCTCAGCCTGTACTTGTTAAGTGAAACTATACCTTCTCTACTACTGAGCCTTAGGAAAGAAAGCACAACACAACAAGAAATCAGTGCAGAAGAGATAGCATGCCACAGTGGGGCTGGGGAGAGAAGCTGTAAGTTCAGAGAAATCAGTGTTTCTCATGTCATCTTGGGAAAACAACTTGGCTCTCTGAGCCTCAGCTTCCACACCTATAAAATACAGAATACCTTCTTCATAAACTAGTTGCAAGAATATAAAACATATGCGGATCAGTTAATTCAACAGCAGTTACTTTTAGGAAACAACCATTTTCTCAGTTCTTACATTTTGGTGAAGATGATCGTGTGAGAGTGAACATTTTTCTGGTGTATGACTGCTTTGTCCTTTGTATCAATGCATGAGTTCCATATTATTTTCAACTTTGTCATTTTTCCACAAGCCACAATTTGTATCTTTGAGGATCATGAAAATATTTTATATTATCTTAAGCACTTTAATGCTGTTAAAGAAGAACACTGCTCCATAGAATTTCTGTGATTATAGTCAGATAGCTTTCTAACCCCACATCTTAAAATCTGGCACATATCCATGAAGAACAAAACAGTGTTTTAATGCTCATAGATATTCGCATAGAGAAGATGCCTGCTATGGAACCCAGGGATTTTGGTTATAGCATATATTCAAATGTAAATGTTGGTCTAAGCTAGGTGTCCTGTATACCTGTAATCCCAGTACTGGGAAGGCTGAGACAAGACAGTTGCAGATTTGAGGACAGCCTCAGCAATTTGCTGATACCCTCAGCAACTTAGACCCTGTTTTTAAAAAATAAAATAAAATAAAATAAAATAGGGCTGGGGGCATAGCTCAGAGGTAGAATACCCCTGAGTACAATCTCCAGTATAAAAAAATTAATCAATACAGTGATTCTCAACAGTGTGCAGCATGCTGAGGCCCAGGATAGTATCTGAAAGTGGTCTCCACAGCATCCTATTGAATACACATGGGAATACACATGGGCAAGGAAGCAGAGGAGGCTCTCAATCTGTGTATTGTGGCAATTATGCTATTCACTTGTGCTACAATAAAACCCACTGTTGTGTATAATTATTACACACTGATTATAAAGTGAGTGTATTGTGCAGAATAGTGGTAGCCCCTTTATCCTTAAAATAAACTGCAGGTAGCAGAATTCCATCCTGGAAACAGTGGGAGAATGAAATTAAATAAAGTTTGTAAAAGCGAATCACTTTAATCTTTTAGGAATATTTTTTAGAGTCTTTAGTATTCAAATGTGAATTATAAACTTTTAAGACAGGGACACAGCATGCGGCAGTACCCAGATTAATTTGTCAAGATCTCCACTTAATCAACTTGTAGTGTATCAGTTTCCCACAGCAACAGCTTATTCTACCAGAAACCCAGTTCTACCCTCTGCACTGATCTGGTGGTTTGGACTCCACAGAAAGATTCTCTCTGTAAACATAATAGATAATTTGTATATTTGGACTTTTTTTCTCACTAATTATTTTTCTGTAAAGGTGGTAGTAAGTTGCCATTGTCATTCACGCTAAATAATAATCTGAATCAACATGTCTTTTAGGCAAGCTACCAAAGACAATACAGGAACGAGATACTGTCCCAGAACGCAGTGCATGTGTTGGTAGGTGCTGCGGGAAGTTTCGGTGAGAAGAAGGGAGAGTAAGTATGTTGTCAATAAAAGCCTTCTGTCTTAAGCCACTGCATGTAGGAACCCATGCTAGTGAGTCCGCCTGCCTTTGTCTGGCAGCTTGGGTCTGTCAGGCTTAGGTCAAGTCAGGGACTGTGAGTTTCCCAAACTTGCTGCTCTCATCCACGGCTGTGGGCATTCCAACAAGCTGCTGCTTTTGGTCAAAGCACTGTTCTCTTTCTATTTTTTTTCCCCTCCAAAGTTAAACTGTGGTAAATTACTGTTTCTTTTAGATTATCTGCATGCCTGACTAATGACTAATCTCTGCAGGCACATCCTTCCAATAAATAGATGATACTTCCCACAGCATCTCTTGATACTCAGCATACAATTTCAGAATCTATGACATTTTTACTTATACATGTAAGGATTTATATTGAATGCCAATATATGCAGAGCTATATGCTAGGCATTGTGGGGAATATCACGATTACAAAATGCCATTCCACCTTCTGGAGAACTTTCTATTGATTACACTTCTGTACTTGCATCTTGCTGGGATGGCTGGGAGTTGACTGTGCCATTTACTGATTCTTCCTATCAGTAGCTCCATGGGTGGGGAATCCTGTAGCAAGAAAAACAAATCTAAGCATAGAAGGAGTAGAGGGTATATGCAGAAGTTCCAGGGCCTTTCCTAAGTGCATATGAAAGAGCCTAAGACATACTTTAAGTATAGAGTTTATTTTTATTGAGTCTTATGCCAGGCACATTTTTGAACACTTTCCATGTATTACATATTTTTATCTCACAAAAATTCTATGAATGCTATCTCTATCTTCATGATACAGGGGAGGAAAGTGAAGCACAAATATTTGACATAACTTTCCCAAGGTCATGTGTTTAATAAATGACAGAGCCAGGATTGAAAGGCAAGCTGGCTCACTATCCAATTAGAGGGATCACACTGTTCCCTAAGCCAGGTCTGAACAATGAATGTGTTGATAGAAAACAGGTACTCAAGAGCCCAGATTACTTAGTAATTTGTATTATACACGATCAGACTTTTTGAGATCACAAAACATTAGGATTCATAGGAACCTGTGAAACTGTCAGATCTTAGATTAGACATTAAATCTTCAAGGGAGGTTTCCTGATTCTCAGGAACTGTAATAAATACTCCCCTTCCTCGAGTCAGGAGTGTGCTCTTATTATCTTTTCAACATCTTCAATAGAACCATGAGTTCTATTCTACTTGTCTTTTGGATGTACTTATATGATGTATAAAATTGCTAGGTCATATGGTACTTCTGTATTAAAATTTTAATAGACCAACAAATTAACCTGAGGGCAGAAACCAGTATTTCTTTGTGGTTTATCTACAGAAAGCCTAGCAGATGTTAAATCAATATGTTTCAAATTATGACTGGTCAAATAATGTACACATTTAAAATTTTCCACATAATTGCCACATTATTATATTGAATCTTAGAGAAACAAAGAGCTTCTTTTTTTCAATTATATTAACATCCCATCAGCAGAGAAACTGCATAAATTTCAGAATGAGAATGTTATAATCCATAGGAAGAACAAGACCTGCATTTTGTGTGTGTGTGTGTGTGTGTGTGTGTGTGTGTGTGTGTCTGTCTGTCTGTCTGTCTGTGTGGTACTGGAGGTGGAACCCAGAGGCTTTCTACCTCTGAGCTATACTCCCCAGACATATTTTTTTTTAAATTTTATTTGGAAACAGGGTCTCACTAGGTTGCTAAGAGCCTCACTAAGTAGCTGAGGCTGACTTTGAACCTGTGCGATCCTCCTGTCTCAGCTTCCCAAGTGCGGGGATTATAAGCATGCGCCACCACGCCCGGCCAAGGCCTGCCTTTGAACTTGGGTTTTCAATGCATTTCCGCTTTTCCATTAAGCCATATGGCAAGTTGGAGCATCAGACCCAAGAGCAGACAACCATTTCTCCTTTCCGATAGAAACTATGGGAGTTTCTTACAAAGTCCTTGTAAGAGCAAGGGGACTGGCTGGGCAAGCCCAAGCCACAGTGCACAGAGCTGAGCTGTCTCATCACAAGAACCAACAGAAACCAATAGATGAAGTGGCCTGTGTTACTTTAGGGGGCAGCTTTCTTGACATTGCCTTCTCCAAGTTACCATTTTAGCCCTTCTGTGCTCATTTTAACCTGACTGCCTTCCCAGAAGGTGAAATAAAAGAGATGGCAAGATGGGCAAGAGGGACTAGGTGCTTTATACATAACTTCTCACTTGATTATCTTAGTCTGGCATAGTATATTTACCCCCAGCATGCAGCACGCATGCTAGTGAAGTGATTGGTTAGTTACCACATCAGACACTGGGGAATCCAAAATGAAAACCCAGAGGAATCTGAGTCCCAAATATTTGAATCATGGTATGTGTTTTCTTCCTGGACCTTGAACTCTCTGCTATTCTAAAACATGTAACCTCAGTCTTTTTTCTTCTGTATGTATGTATGTGTGTGTGTGTGTGTGTGTGTGTGTATGTATGTATGTATGAATTTTCCTGTGCTTTCTCTTTAATGAGCGAGCCATATAACCTAACTTTATGACTAATTATCTACTTGCATCTACAACTTCATAACTTGAAACTGTGCCCATGAAAATGTCTCATTCACAGTCAACACTGCACACAGATTCTTTCTAATTTTTGACAGTACTGCATTAAACTTAACTCAGAATATTTAAAGCATTTTTAAAGCTCTCTCTCCCTCTCTCTCTCTCTCTCTCCCTCCCTCCCTCCCTCCCTCCCTCCCTCCCCTCTCTGTCTCTTTTCAGATATATGAGTCCTGAGACAATAAAGAATTATTCTGAAAGCAAAAAAATACTTTCCTTCATTAGAAAAATGCTGCTTAATTGGGTGTACAATACTAAAAGAGACAAAGGGGTTCCTTCAAGGTAAGTACTTTCAAAACTTACAAGAAATTCTATTACCTTCATTTGAAGGTCCCTTTTTATTCCCTTTTTAATTATAACATAAATACTTTGCAAAATATTTTGAAGTAGCTTACAACTAAATTACTTATATGCCTCCACAAAGTTATTTAAAGGAGGAAAAGAACAGAAATAATGTTCTCCTTCTAAAAATTGAGGTAAATTTTGAATGACAGAAATTTAATTGTTAATAATTCTAAAGTGTACAATTTAATATTCCATATGTTCACAATGTTGTCAGCTATCAACTCTATGAAATTCTGTACCATTTTCCTTGGCCCAAAAGTAAATCAATATTCAGTTATCAGCCCCTGCCCATTCCTCCATTCCTTACACTCCTGGAAGGAATGAGCCTGCTTTCTTTTATTTATTCTGAATTGTTAATATAAGTTAAATCATCAGTATGTAACTGCGGGTTTCCACCTTCTTTCACTTAGCATGATGATTTTTTGCATATAAATGTAGCATATGCCATTAGCATAAAGTTCATCCTCTTTGTAGTATATATCAATATTTTATTCCTCTTTATGTCTAAATAATATTCCATGGTGTGGATATACCATATTTTCTTTATCTATTTATAAGATAATGAATATTTGAGTTGTTCCCAGCTTTGGGCTATTACAAATCACGCTGCTATGAATGTTTATGTACAAGTATTTGAATACTTGCTTTCCATTTTTGGGGGGGGTGTATCTCTATGAATAAACTTTCAGGTCATATGGTAACTTCATATCTAATTTTTTGAGATATTGCCAAATTGTTTTCTACAACTGCTGGATAATTTTGATATCAGAAAGTATGGATCTTTTATATTTATTTTTTCTTTTTTGGAACTATCCTAGCCATTTGAGGCCCCTTGCAATTCCATATGAATTTTATGATTATCTTATCTATTTCTGCAGAAACAAAGTCATTGATATTTTCATAGGTATCACATTGGATCTGTGGATTGCATAAAATCTGTAGATTGTTTTGTGTAGTATTGTCATTTAGCAATATTAAGGCTTCCAATTTATGAGCTTAAAATATCTTTCCATTAATATAGATCCCTAATTTATTTTAGTAATGTTCTATAGTTTTTACAGCACAAGTCTTTGATTAAATTTAATCCTAAATATTTGTCTTTTTAATGCTACTTTAAATGGAATTGTTTTATTTTCAGATGGTTAATTTCTAGTGCATATAAATAAAATTGATTCATATATATATATTAATTCTGTATCCTGGAACTTTTCTAATAGTGCTTATTTATTCTAGTTGGTTTTTTGTGGATTCTTTAGAATGTTATATTTATAGCATATGTTGTAGACAAATAGAGATAATTCATTTTTTCCATTTCAATTTTGATGTTTTATAATTTCTTTTATTAGATTCAAAGGGAAGAGATATATAATCTCTTCTCAACAGGAATTTCAAAGAATTTATGGCTATCTTTAATCCACCACACTCAAATATCTAAAGGATATGTTTGTATCAGAATTCTTAAAAGCCTTCAATACTGACTTAAGCTACAACTTTTCTGAGTAATCATTTCTGTTAGAAATTTTTTAAAAAGAAAGATTTAAAAAATAAGTGTTAACAGTCCATGTATCTTTTAGGCTATATTTTAAGTATCATCATCCCAGTGTAAGGATTCTGGAGTCTGATGACTAGGTTTAGAATCCCAGATCCATGTATATTAGGTGAATGAACTTTTCTGGTCTTAGTTTCTGTATGTAAAAACTGATATAGAAATATAATATTTTAGAGTAACTGATCTATGCTAAGTATCTGGCAAAATAACTGAAACATAGCAGATACTAAAATATACTAATTTGGATCTCCTTTACTTGATTTATGGGGCTGTTGTAAAGATTACATGAATAGTAAGTATAAAAGCATTTAGTCCAGGGATGGGCACAGAATAAACATTAATAAATGTTAGCATTTTTTAACTAAGTGCTGAATTATATTCCATTCACGATTGAGTCCCTTCACCAATGGAGTCATTAGCAAAGGCAAACAAACACAGAAGAAAGCACATATCCATGAAAGAAACAATTCAGATCTTAATTATTAGAAGTATTCTCTATGGAATATATGGTAAATATTCCTGAAATCTTTAAGCTTACAGATAATGGAATGACAAATAATGAAAGTCCAATCACCAAAGAAGCTGAATAGAGAGCCAGGCGTGGTGGTGCACACTTTTAATCCCAGCTCTTGGGAGGCTGAGACAGGAGGATCGCACAGGTTTGAAGCCAGCTCAGCTACTTAGTGAGGCTGTCAGCAACTTAGTGAGACCCTGTTTCCAAATAAAGTATAAAATAGGGCTGGGGTGTAACCTGAAAGTAGAAAGCCCCTAGGTTCCACCTCTAGTACCACACACACACACAAAAAAAATTACTGGAATAAAAATTTTACCTTAAATTATTCAAAATTGAATAATGAAAGCATTGTAGTGTATCTGATTTTGTGGGTTTCAGCCATCTGGTATAAACAAGATATGTTATAGTCAACCTTAAACTTAAGCAAAAGTTAACTCATTTGCAATACTGTTTGACTCAAAATACCTGGTGACCACAACTAAGAGGATTTATTTTACTTACAGTTTTGAAAGTTTCAAAGGTTTTTAGTCCATGTTGGGCCAGGCAAAGTCTATAGAGCTTAGGGCGAGAGAGAGAGAGAGAGAATAAATAGATATATATTCCCCAAAGTGACCTATCAAAGGATTTTATCCACTGGTGAGAGTTGAATCTTCATGATTCAATCAGTTCACCCCTGACTATTCTTGCATCACCATTTTCCAGGAAACATTCTATATCAAAACCCAAATAAGCACTGTGCCAGATACAGTTTTGATGGTGGAAATGAGGAACAGCAGTAAGGAGAGAAGTCTGAGCAGGGCAGAGATGGTGCCACCATGACACTAGTAAGGGTTACACTCCACGGCTCCTTCCTCCTGCAGGCACTTTCTGGTGCTTTAGAGGACCCTAGCAATGTGATCACATGATTGTGTTTTGATATTCATAATTTCATCTTCTTTTTCTGAAATCGGGCCCAAAATTATAAAAAGCTTCTGATCCATGACACAAATGGAACCCTCAAGAATGTGAAAGTGATCCAGCATGATGTGACTCGTTTGATCACTCACATGATTCGATTTTAACAAAAATGGTGTATTCTTCTTGAGTCATTTCAAAATTAAAGATAAACAGATCATGGTAGCATATGCCTGTAATGCCAGTACTTAGAAGGTTGAGATAGGAGGATTGCAGGTTCAAGGCTGGCCTTTGCAACTTAGTGAGATTCTCAGCATCCTAGCAAGACTCTGTTTCAAAATAAAAAGTAAAAAGGGCTGAGGAACAGCTTGGAGATAAAATGCCCCTGGTTTTATTCTAAGTACAATACATACATACATACATACATACATACATACATATAATTAAATATAAAAAGTAAGTTGCCTCATCTGTAATTTTACTCTTAAGCATACTTGGCATGAAAACTATTTTTCAAAGCATATGAACTCAAGTTTTTTGATAAAATGTGCATCCATGCTCTCCCAGTATCATATATCCTGGTCTTTCTTCCCACTTTTATGCCTTGACAAGGAAAGATGTTCTTATTATATTTTTAAAAGCAGGTTACAAAAAAACATGCATGATATAATTTATTTTATGCTAATAGAGATCTTATAAACCAAAATACTGGAACAATATTTAAACTGGTAATTGTTACCTCTGAGAAGTGGAATTATTAAAAGATGGGAAGAGTGAGAATTAAGGATGGAGGAATAGAGAAAGACAACACACTGGTTGCTCGTAGACTCGAAACTCAACCAGCAGGAAGACTGCTTCTTGGCAAAAGAAGAAAAACAGTCAGAACTAAACAGAAGATAGTAAAAACAGAGTGGAATTGGACACAATACAGCACAAAATCGAAAAGAGCTCCATGCCTCTCATCTGGTTAGTGTAGAGAGGATGTGGCACCATCTTGACAAGCCTGCACTGGGGCTGGAAGCTGCCAGAATCCAGCAGCTTTCAAAGACCAACTTTAACAAAGTAAAAGCAGAAACTTGTAGAGCTGGTGATTGCATATATCCAACACCTAAAGCAATCCCATTCTTCTTTACATGCTTGAATACCTCAAGATGAAAACCCCAACTTCCTAGCCAAATTGCCTAGAAAACTTTTGCAGCTGCAGCTAAACTAAAACCAAGAAATGATAGGACCTCTCTGTAGAAAACCCAGTGGCTACAACCTGCCTTATCAAGACCACTGTGAATCTATAGGCCAACCAGCCAAATCACTTACTGAATTCCTTTATCTGCAGCTGGACTCATCTCTTCTTGCAGGAACCCAAGTGACACTTATAAAGACTGTGAGTTTACAAACAGTCTCATCAGGAGTCTGCATGGCTACAAGGCCTTGCGTGGCAACCAACACACCTGTGGGGTCTGTGCGTTTGCAGATCACCCCTGTGAAGGGAAGGCAGGGGCTACAGTTGGACACAGTAGAAATGTGAATTAGCAGACGGCTCCAAGAGACACTCAGGTGGGCAGAAATGAGGGTTTGCAGTTCACTCAACCCCTACAGGGTCTCCAGCAATCAGTACAGGACTGCCAGGAGTAGTGTCTGTGGAGTGAAATAACTCAGTCAACAGGGCTATAGGCAGAGAAGGCTATAAACTTGTACCTGGGGGCGCCACAAGTACCAAGATCAAAGACCAACTAGGTCACATTATCTCAGTTTCCCAAGAGCAGCAATGATGTTCCTGAGGCTAAATAACTGAGCCATCTAAGCTATAAGCTCAGAATGGTACAATCTCTCCATGCCAGAGTTAGGGCCCTGAAGGCAGTGAGGCTAGGAGCCAGCAGGGATTCATGTAATCGCAAATATAGGGTGGGGATACAATACTTTCAAGACTTTTTCAGAGTTTGTCCCCAGAGAGCATTCAGAGCTCCACATGATCACAACCAGCAAATCAGTGGTGGTATCCCTGGGCCATCAAAGCAAAGCCAGCCAGCCATGCCACAAGCTTGGAACATAGTAATTTCTGAGCTGAGTTTAGACCCAGTGATCAGAGAGGCCAGAAGTCTGTTCTTCAGTGGTTCACAGGTTTGAAAACAGTAGAGTAGTGGTGATGTCTGTGAGGCATTCAGTCTCAGCCAGCAGGCTTCAGGCTCTGAATGGAACATCATAGTCTCTGACCCTGTTGAGGTTGGGCATGGAGATCATGGAGGCTTGTAGCCAATTACGGACTCTTGTTTACCTTTACTAAGAACTATATCTTGTTAAAGAGGTTCTAGGGGATAAATTAAAAAGTCTGATTATATGAGACAGATTTGTTGAGGCAAATACATAACCCTCAGCATAGGCACATAGCATATAATACATAGACACAAGACTCTCACAAAAAGTGGAAGATGATGCTAAGACAACAGAAATGCAAACTTGAAAATTATAAAAACATAAAAATAAAGAGCACTGAGGAAACAATAACTTTCATAACTCAACAACAGGGAGATCACCAATACTGAGCTGCAGGAAATATCAGAAAAAGAATTCAGAATTTTTATTTTCAGTATGATCATAGGACTCAGAATAAAATCAAATAGAGTGTACAGAAAATGAAAGAATATTAGAAAAATTGAGGCCCTAAGTAAGAACCAAAAAAAGACTTTGAGTGAAATAAGAGACAATAAATAAAGACCTTAATAAAAACCATCTTGGGGAGACTAGATTACATAGAAAAGAGAATATCACTTTTGGAAAACAGCTTATTCAAAACTGACTGCATAGTCAATAATATACACAAAACAATATAACAACATGACTAGAACATCCAAGAATATGGGATAATATAAAAACCTAATATAAATAATTGTTATTTAAGAAGGTCTAAAAGCACAAACCTAGGTTATTAGAAACCTCCTTAGAAAAAAAAATGTCAGAGAATTTCCCAAACATTAAAAAAGGACACACACACACACACACACACACACACACACACACGACATTCAGAACACAAGATCAAGGAAGAACTTCTCCATGCCACATTATAATCAAAATGACCAACATAGAGGCCAAGGAAAGAATCTTAAATGCATTGAGAACAAAAGAAAGGGTGACCTTCACAGGCTGAACAAGAAGATTCACTCTATACTTTTCAACCCAAGTCATGAAAGCCAGGAGGTACTGGTATGATATACTCAAAACCCTGAAAAAACAAAAACCACTTCCAACCAAGACTGCTATGTCCAGCAAAGAGGTCATTCAAAATTAATGAAGAAATAAAAATGTTCCAAGACAAGCAGAAACTAAAAAAATTCATGACTACATAGCTAGCACTAGAGAAAATATTTAAAGAAATAAAACACAAAAAAGAAGAAAGAATTAAATAATAGAACCAAGGGTAAAGCAAATTCTACCAGATGGCTAAGTGCAGAAGTAACACCTATCAAAAATATGTAACTCAAAATGACAAGAAACAAAAATTATCTATCAATAATAACATTGAATGTCATAAATAGAACTAAAGACAAAAATCACATTATCTTCTCAAAAGATGCTGAAATGCATTTGACAAGATCCAACACCCATTTATGTTTTTTATTTTTTATTTTTTGGGTAAATCCTTTTTTAAAAAATTTTTATTGGTGCATTATATTCATACATCATATTGGGGTAAAAAACTTGTGTGTACATACATGTACACATCACCGGTTTAACCCCTACCCAATTCCCACCCCATTCCCTCCCCCTCCCTCCTTCCCTTGCTTGGCTTAGTGGTTGACTTCGATATGCTCAAGTACATTGTGTGTTTTAGAGAATTTCCTTCTTCCCGCCCCTTCCCATCTCCTCATTTAGGTTGTCTTGTTTGCTCCTCCACAGCTGCTCACTTCAGCTCCTTGTTTACCTTTCCTCTCTGGAGCCTGGTGGATTGTTGAGTGAGCCGATCTGGAGCTGTTATGGGCACGGTGAACTTGCTGCTGCTGCCGGCTATATGCGCTGATGTTGCACCCTCGGCTGTGAGGCTGGCATATTTCTTTTCGGGTTTTGAGCTCTGTTCTGAGTCCCTTTCTTCTCTAGAGCCTGGTGCTGTGAGGGAAGGTGGCGATGGTGCGGCTCTGGGTGCGGCTCTGGCTGAAGCACTGCAGGCTAGTTTCTTTTCTGGTCTCTGGTTGTTCTTCTAGACTTCTTTTTTTCTGTCCCTTGTATTTACAGTTTCTATTTCTCAGCTTATGGTGTTTTCTGGCTATGAAAAGCGCTGATTTTGTGGCAATAGAGATTGAGTGTTAGCGGGACTCGTAAATGCTGCTTTTCTCGGTCGCCATTTTCCTGGAAGTCCCCATTTATGTTCTAAATAACAGCAAAAAATTATAGTAGAAGAAACTTCCCTTAACAGCATTAAGGCAATATATAATAAACTCAAAGCCAATATCATATTGAATGGGGAGAAAACTGCAAGGATTCCCTTTAAAATCAAGACTAAGACAAGGATACCTACTATCACCATTCCTTTTCAATAAAGCAAGAGAAGAATACCAAAGGAACTCAAATAGAAAAAGAGAAACTATAATTATTTGCAGGTGACAAGATCCTATATGTAGAAGGCCAAAAGAAATCAACCAGAGCTGATTAACAAATTCAGCAAAGTAACAGGATACAAAATCAATCTAAAAATTAGTAGCTTTTCTATGTGCCAACCATGAATCCACTAAAAAAGAAATCCAGAAAACAATTCCATTCACAGTAACCTCAAAAACAATAAAATACTTAGTAATAAATCTAAGCAAGGAGGTAAAAGACCTCTACAATGAAAATTATAAAACATTAAAGAAAAAATTGAAGATGGAAAGATCTATGCTTTTGGATAAGTAGAATAAATAATATCAAAATGACTATTCTACTAGAACTTATCTACAGAGTCAAAATAATCCTTATCAAAATACCAAAGTCATTCTTCACAGGCCTAGAAAAATCAGTTCTAAATTTCATATGGAGAAACAAAAGACCCAGAAAAGCCAAAAGCAATTTTTAGCAATATGAACCAAGCAGAAGGCATCACAATTCCTGGCTTCAAATTATACTACAGAGCTATAGTAATAAAAATAGCATATTATTGGCACAAAAACAGACATGTAGACCAATGGAACAGAAGATACAGAAAAAAATTCATACATTTATAGCTAATTGAGAAAAGATTGCTTTTTCAACAAATGGTGTTGGAAAAACTAATTACGATTTGTAGAGAAATGAAATAAATCCCTACCTCTTACTCTGTCCAAGAGTCAACTCAAGATGAAATCAAAGATCTGTAAATTAGACTTGAGAATTTGAAATTACTCAAGGCCATATATGCAACACTACAACTTATAGGCACAGATAGAAACTTCTTCAATAAGGCCAATTAAAATAAGAATGAACAAATGGAACAAATGGAATATCATTAAACTAAAAAATTTGCTTATCAAAGGAAACCAAGAATATAAAAAGAGAACCTAGAGAATGAGAGAATATCTTTGCCAGCTATTTTCTCTGACAGATGACTAATATCTAGAATATACAAAGCACTTCAAAGACTTAACACTAAAAAAATCAAGAAATAGGCAATTGAATTAAATAAACACTTCACAAAAGAAGAAATACAACTGATCGATAAATATCTAAAAATATTCAACATCATTAGCATTCATGGAGATGCAAATCAAAACTAAACTGAGATTCCATGTAACTCCAATCAGAATGGCAATCATTAAGAAGTTAAATAACAATAAATGCTGGCAAGTATGTGGGGAAATAAAAACTCTTCTACACTGTTGGTGGGATTGAAAATTAGTACAGTCACTATGGATACCAGTGTGGTAATTCCTCCGAAATTTGTGAATATATCTACCATATGATCCAGTTATATCACTCTTGGTTATCTTCCCAAAAAGATTGAAATCAAAATATAGTAATACATACATATTCATGTTTATAGCAGCACAATTCACAATAGCCAAATTAAGAAACCAGCCTAGGTGTCTGAACAGATGAATGGATAACAAAATTATGTTATATCCACACAATGGAATTTTACTTAGCAATAAAGAACAAAATTGTGTCATTTGCAGGAAAATAGATGGACCGGATGAACATTATGTTAAGTGAGATTGGTCAGTCACGATGTGAAGGGTCATATGTTTTATCACATATGTGGGAGCTAGGAGTAACCAGAATTCCAGAATGATTTCAGAAAATGGAGGAAATACTACAGTGGAGCCAGGGAGGTGGTCTAGGGGAAGAGTAAGTGGGGAGGGAAAAAACAATGAAGGTATCTCTTCCATGGAAATTATCTTCATATATAAGAATAGTAGTGTCAATCTCAATATCGTTGATAAAAAAGAGAGTGGTGGGAGTGGGAAGGGAGCTGGGGGAAAACGGTGTGCATGTATGTCATTATCACTAATAACTGCATTATTATGTGAGACTATAATGCACTAATAAAAGTATTTTGAAAAGGTAGGAAGAATTCTCATTGTTTTAGTTTTTAAAATATTTCCAATTTGAATTATCCACGTGTTACACTAAAAGTACTTCTATTAAAAGCAAGAGAAAAACTGACATGATGGAACATGCCTGTAATCCTAGTACTTGGGAGAAAACAGGAGAATCACAGGTTTGTGGCCAGCCTCAGCAATGAGATCCTGTTTCAAAATAAATAATTAAAAATTGGGTTGGGGTATAGCTTGGAGGTAGAACACCCCTGAGTTTAAACCTAGCAGAAGGTGTTAACTACTGGTGGCTATTTCCTAGAATTACGTAGGCTCCATAGCTACTGATATCTACAACAGAACTGAGTATATAATAAAAATCATTCAATATAATTTCTTATCAGATTAAACTGTCTTTTTTTTAGATATTGCCTTCTTCGTGTTTGCCATAAAATAGTATTTACTGAAGAATTTGAGTATGTGGGATACCTTATGGTTCTAATGAATATATTTCCAGTTACAATCTCTTGGATACCCAAGTTAAATGTTGATTTTGACCATGAAATAAGACAGTCTAACTACACTTTCCTTGCATTTTATATTCTAGAGGATCTACTTAAGGTAATCAACCTAAAATTTGTAATGTGTTCTCAATATTTCCCAATTTCATGTTTAAATATTAGATATAGACAATCTCTTCCCAAAACAAACTTTATATTTATTTATTTATTTATTTATTTATTTATTTATTTATTTTTTGTGGTAGTGGGGATAGGTCTGGGGGCATCTTACCTGCAAGATATACCCCCTCTTTTATTTTTATTTTAAAACAGAGTCTCACTAGGTTATAGTTTCACTACTTGCTTAAAAGATGACATTTAAAGCAACTGAATAGGAAATATGCAGGATTTAAGCATCCATTCTGTATGTGCAAATAAAAATTTTAAGAATTCTGTTAAATAAATGAGTCTCTTGAAATCCTCTTTGTGGAATCCAGCAACTGCTCTGCATTGGAAACCCAGAGTATGGTATTATCTGAGCTTGTAGTCATCCTTTGACAACCTTGTCTTCAACAAACCCATCCTTTCAAAGAAGCATATAAATATATGTCCTGGAACATGACTATGTCTGTCTCCTACTCATTCTTAAGGAGAGAGTGATGTGGAGTTGAGGGATAGGCTGGTGACAATATAAATCAATCAAAATGACAAATGAGCATCATTGGTGGTATGATAGAGGACTACATAGGGTACTATGGGGAAAAACAGGAGTTCCTCACATTTACAACTGTAGGGTTAGAGAAGAAAGGCTTTCAAGGGAAAGAGAGGCTCAAGTTAAATTTTGAGCAATGTACAGAAGTCAAAGTAGAGAGTAAGTATGCAAACAGGTAGTACCATGGACAAGGAGAACACGGAGAAGCAGAAGAATATACATGGCAGGGAGATGGGAGAGATGTTAAATTTGTATGAAACATATGAAAAATGAAGCAAGAGACATAGACATGAATTAAATAATAAAAGGCTTTATAAGCCATGCTATCTCATCTACTTCTCCCACATCAACAATTACTCATAGTCAAGTGACTCCCTACCTAGGTGTAGTGTCACACACCTGTAATCCTGGTACTAGGGAGGCTGAGACAGGAGGATTGCATATTCAAGACCAGCCTCATCAACTTAGCAAAGCCCTCAGCAACTTAGTGAGACTGTGTTTTGAAATAAAAATAAAATAGAACTATAAGGCTGGGGGACTAACTGAGGGGTGGAATGTTTCTGGGTTCAATTCCTAACACCCCTCCCCCACAGACACTCAAGTTTGTGTCTCAAACTCGAATTTATTAAAAGCCTTTGATCATATAGAAAACTGCTAAGTGGGTCACTGCTAAAATAATGTGCAAACAACTCAAACAGCAAATTCTCTGCAAACCCAGTCTCCCACTATGGAATCCAGTCACCATAGAAACCTTCCATTCTCTTAGCTGGAGCAGATTTTCAATAAATGTTCTTTAAAATAGAGGATTAGTTAAATGAACTGTTATAAAATGGAAGGCATTTTCAATATTTTCTCTCTAGAAATAGATGCTTCAATATTTTAGCCACTTCATTTCAAATCAGTATGATTGTTACCTGTATGTGTATATATTTTAATTATAAATGTCTAAATACAAATAATTGTTTTAAAAAAGAAGGATATTATGATATTAAACCACTAGGGTAGCCAGACTTTTAGAATATTTAAAAATCATTTGTTCCAATACTTTACTATTCAAACTTTCTATTGATAAACAAAAAGACCTCATAACTGCTACAGATCAATTAATTAAGATACTAGCCATGTGATATGGAAAGTGAGGGTATAGATATAGGATCTAAATTTTCCAGATATATTTTTATCTGACAAAAAAAATATCTGAGGCTGATCTTGAAAATGAGATACTCCTGTCTCAGCTTCCCAAGTACTGGGATGACAGGTGTGCACCACCATGCACAGCTAAAACAACACGTTTTAATAAATAAATCTTTAGAAGGGTGTAATGGTGCATGCTTGTAATCTCAGCATTCAGGAGGCAGAGACTGGAGGATTGTGGTTCCGGGACAGCCTCAGCTACTTAGTGAGGACCTTCACAACTCAGTGAGACCCTGATTCAAGAATAAAAAAGACTAAAAAACAGGGATGGGGGTGTAGCTCAGTGGTACAATGCCCCTGAGTTCCATCCCCAGTACCTCAAACAAACAAATGAATGAATGAATGAATGAATGAATAAATATTTAAATTACGAACTATTTAGTAAAGTCTTTTCCAATAGGTATTACAAAAAAAACTTGTTTTATTTTTCAGAATCCTAATTTTGGGTATCAATCATATAATATTATAAATAGAATAGAACCCTCAGGATTACTCTAATACTTGGGGGTGATTGTTTTAGACTGAAGGACCTTGACACACTGTGTATATGTTTGGATTTGCCTGCCTTTCCACTGCTGCTGTTTTTCTCCCATGTCATTTTATTAATCTGTTTCTTTTCATCTATTTCTGTGCTTTGTGACCAATCCTATATGAATAGTTTCTATACCACAAGAGAAAGTTAGTGAACTGGAGAGTTTCTTTACTACAAGAGAAAGTTAATGAACTTGTTCTGTTTGTTTACATTATAAAATGTTCACAATGGCTTTGGTTTTCCTGGTGGTATTACAGACAACAGAATTTTAAGGGAGATCAGAGAAAACCCAACTGGCAATGTTTAAGTTATTGTGGAAAACGGTGCAGTAATGCAAAAACACAATGATGTAGTTTCTTTTTGAATAAACAGATGGCAGCGATGAGGAAGGCATATTTTTTACATACCTGGAATATATTTGAGTCAACAATTACATTAGTTGGCATCATAGATGCAATTCTCATTGAAACACACATCATTAATCCTGATTTAGAGTCTACTGCGATTGCAATGATGATTATAAAAATTGTTCGACTCCTTCGTATACTACGTATTTTGAAGGTAAAGAAAAAGTAAATTATGCAATTTCAAATTTCTCCTGACTATGAAATATGAGCTAAAATCAATTTACTGGTTATATGGTAAATATTTTTGTTTGGGTAGTGTTATATCTGATGTGTCAAACTTTATAGGATTAGTTATTACAAAAATCCAAATTATATTACAAATATGGTTAAGACAGCACATGAAAAAATTTCATATTAAGTATATGTTAACCCTAAATAATATTTATTTTTATAAATACCTGGGAGGTAAAAGATGGAAATAAAATAAACAATCATGCAAAAGCATGTATAGGACCAAAACAAATAGTATGCATTCACACAAACCAAGAACAAAAGATTCAGGCATGGTGGTGTACGCCTGTAATCTGGGTGTACTTGGGAGGTTAAGATAGGAGGATTGCAGGTTTGCAACCAGCCTCAGCTACTTAGGCCTTCCAAAATGTACTGAGACCCTGTTCCAAAAGAACAAAAGAACACATGTTCCATGTTATATAAATTTATGGCTTTATAGAATCATAAAAATAACCTTTGGTTCTCTAAAATATGTATCCATAACAAGTACGATGGGTAGCTGTTTATTTTCGGTCTTATTATTTTAATGACATGAAACAGGTAAGAATGTAGAGATCCAAATACACTTTCTATTCATACACAACAAGATCCAGAAACATATGTAAGCACTGTGGGAGATGCAAGGCTAAAAAAGACGTGGTTTACCAAGAGTTTAAACTAACAGTGTGGAATGCTTGTATTTACATCCTTTTAACATATGTTTAAAAAGATGTTAGCTACCAAAAGGTATCAAATAGCTCAACAGCATGCAATCAGTAGTCTCCCTCTCTCTTTTTTTAGTATTGTATGAGATAGTAAGTAATGTGAATGCAGTTTAGCCTGAGGAAGATATGTCATTGTATTCTAAAGTATTAACTTTCTGATAGGAAGATATACAAAACCTACTGAATCGTTTAGACAAAGGAATCAAGAAAAAAATCAAGAAGAGGTTTTTTTTTTTTGCCTATACTCACACAGAAAATTCTGAACCCTTATGTCAAAGGGGAGGCTATCACATGAAGACAAATTACATGTAGGTTCTGCACCTAAGTTACTGTAGAAATAAAATTACAAGTAATGCAGATCTTTCAAAGTAATATGGGAGGATAGGTCCAAAATAGTAGCACAGGATGCTTGTGGAAGAAAAAAAAACTTCCTCTGTTAGCTAGTACTTGAGTTGAATCTTGAAAGATGAGTATAAGCTCACTGGGGATTCGGAGCAGGTGGTTGGGACAGAGTGTGGAGGTTGTGATGCATGATAGGAAAACAGAGGGAATTGCCAGCTCTACTCAAGTTAGAGGGCTGCAGAATGACAACAGAGAACTTGGAGAATTAAACTCTCAGCAAAGAAACGGGAAGAAGGGAAATCAGCTGTAGGATCTAACAGGGAGTATGGTTGTGGTAGGCCCTCACCCAGACAGGCCATCTCGTAGGAAGTGTTGAGATTTAGCATATGAAAGTGGCAGTACCTTATGGACAGTCATTTAACAACTTAATCACATTGCTGTCTATGAATCTAAACCATGTGAAAATAGCATCTAACATGCTATAAGGGAAATATATATATAAGATGAAGTTATAGAAACCCAACATTATAGAAAAATAGCTATAGTTCTGAAGTTATAAAAATATGAGTAAAATAACTAAGGTTACTATAATTATCTTTCAGGGCACTTAATTCCTTATTATTACCAGTTTGGGTTAAATTAATCAGCATGTGGGCAAATAAAAGTTCTACAATTTATATTAAATGATAATTCCATTTTTATTTTCAGCTCATAACACCAAAGTTGCTGCAAATAATAGACAAAAAGTTGAGTCATCAGTTGTCCTTTAAGTACTCCATACTAAAAGGGTATGTCCAAGGCGAAGTAGATGTAATGAATATAATTGATCAGATTGCAAGTTCTAAACAAGTTAAACAGGTGAGGAGAACCTCAAATGTCAGCAAAAGACCTCACTCCCCGACCCCTCCTTGCCCTGACCTGGCACGTCCTCGTTCTGTACATGTCGACATGGTCTTAGACTCCTGGTTTGCTTATTAACTTCTGTAAGAACTTACAGTAGTCCACAATTAAATGACCTGAATCCCTTCTTAGTGGAATGTCTGTGCCATATTAGATTAGCAAATTACAAGACACTTTCCTGTTCCCGCGAAATGCATTTGCACTGGTCAGCTTTTTCCCAGTGCAAGCCGAGATTAGATATGCTGCAGATGCCTTACTAGGAAGTTTTGGGAAATGAGAAGATCAGGTGGTGTTGAACAGAGCTTCCTCATCATGCCCCAAAGCTCCTTCCATCTCCATCAGTAAGCAGTAAAGGAAACAAAAGTGTGATCCGACCAATAGAAACAGATAAAGAAAACCATAGCTCATATACGGGGAAAGGTTGCTAGATTCTCTTATTATGCAGATGAGATGTAGAAAGCCAAGAGGGGTTGAATGAGTGTACCCAAATTCCCACAGCTAGTAAGGGGCAAGGACAATTCCAAAGCCTACGTTCTAGACTGATTTCTTTCTTTATTTTTTCCTGGGGAACTGAACTACTCAGGAATTCTACCTCCAATCTATATACCCAGTTCTTTTAATTTTTTATTTTAAACAAGACTGAACTTCAACCTGTGATCCTCCTGTTCTAGCCTCCCAAGTGCTTTCTTTTTTATTTTCTTTTTTCTTTTTATTTATCAGCTAGGTGGAATTCAACAACCCCATGGTTGATGGCTAGGTAAAATTTAATATTTACCTTTCAAGGCAATTTAGAATATTTGAATGTTATATTTTATATTCCCAAAGCTTTGCTGTTGAAAAAAAAAAACCTGTACATTCAATATGTGGTAGAACACAAAAACATGTTTTTCCTCCCTTTGCCATCTGCAACTTCAAAACTACTTTCCTGAGGTTTCTTACCTTTTCTAACTACAGGTATATAGTTCTGGAATTTGAGGATGCAAAGGAGAAAGTATAGAAGCACTTGCATCTCCAAATTATTGCCCCATCTTTGTCTTCATTTTAGTTTTTACATATCTTGGCCTAACTTTTGATTCACTAGAGTTTGAAAGCCATCATTGCATCTCAAATTTGGAGAGTGTCATAAAGCTGCATGGGAAAGCACTTCATGCTTTTCAGAAGCAATAGTTCCCTAACACAAGTTACTTTAAGGAAAAATATCTGATGTGTGTTTAGGCACAGCTAGTAAGGGGCAAAGACAGCTCAAAATCAGCTTAGGCAATACCACTTCTTCTGTACCACTCTTGCTGAAGCAAAGCGGCCTTCCAGTACTGAGATCTAACCCAGTGGCAGAGTAGATGAGGTTTGATCCCCAGCCAGACAGAAAAAAAATCGAAGAAATAAACTTTTCATTGTAGAAAATTCAATTCTAAACCCCAAAAGGCGCTCTGTTACAGTTTTGTATACAGTCATTAGAACTGGTTACAAAACTAAAAGTTACAAATCTAAAGACATTTTATAATGGTTCATTTCTCCAGTGTAGATAACAGCTTTTTTGTTGTTGTTGATCTGTAGGTGTTATTAAGGCGTGTAGCAAAGAATATGGAACATGCTATGAAAGAACTAGGTAGGTACCTTTCTAATTATTCACATGATCATCTCTTATCATCATGACTAGTTAGATTAGCCATATATCTAATCTAATCTTTGGAAAAAATAAACCACTTTCCTAATTATAATAAAGTAACTCCAACAATCAACATGATCACGTTTTCTATTTTAAGTGGGTATAATAATTATTTCTCCACGTTTATTCTCTCTTCCTGATAAAGCAATGAACACCCTTAATTTTCAATTTGAATAATCCATGTTAAGCATGCCATAATTATTCATCATTTTATAGTCTTAATCATTTTATTTTCTTCCAAACTAGAAATACTTACTCCTTCCTGAGTGACCCAAGGAAAGAAGTTTTGTTTTTTTTTTTTGTTTTGTTTTGTTTTTGTTCCCCCCCCCCCCCTGCTTGCCGCAGAGCTGCCGTTGACGGTGTTAGGCCTCACAATGAGTTGAAATCAGCACAGAGCTTTGTAGATCTATTGGGACCGGGAGGCTCTCTGCCCACACCTGAGCCGTGCCAGGTCATACTCCTAGTACAGGACAGATCTTGGGAGTGGAACAGATATCCTGATAATATAATGCTCATGTGTAAGGAGGAGAAAGGGGTATGAAACCATGTGGTAGGCAGCAAAAGAACATGGCAAGCCTGAGAATGAGTCCAGGCTTGACAGGTCTTGTGTGGGAGACCGTTACCAGAACAGATAAAGATCATGGGCCAAGGAAAAACCCAAATGTAGGTGAGAGATGCAGAAAAGCACAGATGGATAAGTCATCAAGAAAAATGAGGACCACAACCCAGGATGAGTGAGAAAATGTACCTAGAAGCCGTATCTGAGTACATCATCTGTAGTCAAAGATCCTGATACAAACAGCATGAAATACTAGACTAAAACACCAGACCTAGGGTCCCAGGCAACCTCCCAGTGCCTGGTACTGGTGGATCAGTATAACTGTTAGTCTCAGCTCCAGGGCTCTCTATCCTTTCTCCTGGACTGTGCAGCATGTGTGAGCTCTACCAGGAAACTGACAGGCCTCTGGCTCTACGGTGAGTAACGACTGATCACAATGGGCTGATCAGGGACATACATGACCCTGTGCTGAATGCTTGGCTCCATGGGTTTAGAGAGGAGGTATGAACTATTGTCCATATGAGACATTTATGATAGTGCTCTTATTTCACCTGAAAATCTCTTCTTCCTTTTTAGGATACTTAGAGTATGATCACCCAGAAATTACTGTCACTATGAAGACAAAGGAGGAAATTAATGTTATGCTCAATATGGCTAGAGAAATTGTCAAGACTTTCAGGTCAAAGGGAATTATTCATAAAGTTGAAGGTGCTGAAATTTATAAGGTAAGGTGGAGTACTTTCAGGGCCAATATGTTTATTTAATATATAGTAATTCATGAACATAAGCCTGTTTTTAACTTTTTCCAATAAAAGTCATTCCTGAAATATGAAAAATCACACTTGAACTAATTGTTTAAGACAAGCACCTGCCGTAGGAAGTTCTCTCCCTGCAACCCCAGCAGTCAGCTTCTCTTTCCATTTTTGCTGCCATGAAGAATCCTATCTTTCCCTCAACCAATGGTCTACTGAATCTACTTTTCATTCTGGGGTATAGTGGTAACAATAGGTTCTTGGGAATTAGCTATAATGCTGAAATAACATCTCCCATATAAGCCATAGTTTATGAAAACACTGAATGATACAGTTAGGACTAACTATGTTATCTTTCTGTAAGTTACATAAGGTACCATGACAGGAAAAAAGATGTAGAAGTTTCCAACTCATTCTGTAAATTACTATTATTTGTGGATTATTTAATTTTAAAATTCCCAAGAAATTAGTTTAAAAGCTGTAAAATTAATAAGAGAATTCATATGAGTTCCTCTAAGACAAGATCAATATACAAAATTTATTCCCAATAAAAGATAATATAGAAGCTGGGTGTGGTGGCGCACGCTTGTAATCTTAACATTTAGGAGGCTGAGACCTGAGTATCACAGTTTGTGGACAGACTCAACTACTTAGTGAGGCCCTCTGCAACTCAGTGAGATCCTGTTTCAAAATAAAGAATAAAAAATTGGGCAGAGGGTGCAGCTCGGAATTCAAATGCCTCTAGGTTCCATCCCCAGACCTGCAAAAAAAAAAAAAAAAAGATAATATAGAAAATATTATTAGCAAGTGCAATTAAAAACTATATTCTTAAGTATGGACTCAACATTAAATATGTAACATCTGTGTGGTAAGAATTTAAAACCCTATTGACCACAGGTTTCTCTAGAGCAGGAGTTAGTAAATATTTATTATATAGGGCAGCATAGTAAATATTTTATATCATGTGAACCATGTGGTCACTGCAAAAACTATCCAGTTCTGAAGTTGTGGCACCAATAACTATAGAAAACATGTAAATGAATGGCATAGCTGTCCCCTCACCAAAATAATAATAAGAAGAAGTAGGAGAAGAAGAAGAAGAAGAAGAAGAAGAAGAAGAAGAAGAAGAAGGAGGAGGAGGAGGAGGAGGAGGAGGAGGAGGAGGAGGAGGAGGAGGAGGAGGAGGAGGAGGAGGAGACGACAAGCAGAAATTGGCCAGGAGGTAATAATTTTTAACCTATGCTATAAATAATCAATATTTTAAGATTGACTCTTCCAAAAAATAATCAGTTAATTTAATACACCGAAATAACAACCAGAACTTTTAAAGAGAGCTTAATAAGTACATTTTACTCAGAAATTATTTTTAAAAAACAATGATGGTTGGGCTAGGGATGCAGCTCAGTGGTAGAGCAATTGGCTAGCATGTGCAAAGCCCTGGATTTGATTCTCAATTTCAAAAAGCAAAAATAGAACAAAACACAAAAGGTCAAGAAGATTCTAGGCAGGGAAAATCTGCTTTCCCACATAGACAATAGTTACACTGCATGCATCTATCTGATATAATGATATTGGGACTCTGTTGAGATTTGCAAATTTCAGGGAAAGGGCTGGATAATAAATTGTGGTTTTAAGTGTGTGGATTTGTTCTGAGTCTTCTATTCTTGTCCATTGGTCTATGTGTCTGTTTTTTTTTTTTCCCGCCAGTACCATGCTATTTTTATTATTATGGCTTTGTAGTATAGTTTGAAGACAGGCATTGTCTCCTGCATGGTTCTTGTTGCTGAGAACTACTTTAGCTATTCTGGGTTTTTGTTGTTGTTGTTGTTGTTATTGTTGTTGTTGTCATTGTTCCAAATGAATTTAAGGACTTAATTTTTAATGTCTGTGAGGAATGTCCTTCGTAATTTAATGGGTATTGCATTGAATCTATAAATCACTTTTGGAAGAATGGCCATTTTGATGATATTTATTCTGCCTATCCAAGAACATGGAAGATAATTCCATTTCCTAAGGACTTCTTCAATTTCTTTTTTCAGTGTTTTATAATTTTTTGTAGAGGTCTTTTACCTCCCTGGTTAGGTTTATTTTTAAGTATGTTTTGTGAGTGGGATATACTGAGTGGCAGTGAAAAAGTTTTCTGGATTTCTTTTTCAGTAGATTTGTGGTGGGCATACAGAAAAGTTTCTGATTTTTTAAGATTTATTTTGTATCCAGACAGTTTGCTGAATTTATTGATAAGTTTTATAAGCATTTTGGTTGAGTTTAGTGGATCTTCTATGTATAGTATCCTGTCATCTGCAAATAGAAAAAGTTCTTCTTTTCCTATTTGTACTCCTTTGATTTCCTTTTCTTGCCTTATTGCTCTGACTAGAGTCTCAACTACTGTATTGAAAAGAAGTGGTGATAATTGACATCCTTGTCTTATTCCTGTTTTTAGGGGAAATTCTCACATTTTTCCCCCATTTATTATGATGTTGGCTGTAGGCCTATTATATTTGCCTTTAAAATATGCACTGGAAAAAAGATAGCCTCTTCAACAAATGGTGTTGGCAAAACTGGCTAACCATATGTAGAAAAATGGAAATAAACCCCACTTTCTCATTCTGCACAAGAGTCAATTCAAGATGGATCAAAGACTTGGAAATCAGCCCTTGCAGCTTGGAAATCAACCCTTGCAACTCCTTGAAGAGAGCATAGGTCCAACACTTCAGCACATAGGCACAGGTAAAAATTTTCTCAAAAAGACCCCAAAATACAAGAAACTAAAAGGCAGATCAACATGTGGGATTGCACTTAACTGAAGAACTTCTGTACAGCAAAGAAAACCATCAATAACCTCAACAGAGAGCTCACAGAATAAGAGAAAAATTTTTCCAACTATTTACCAGATAGAAGACTTATGTTTAGAATATACAAAGAACTCAAAAAATTCACAAATAAGAAAACAAAGAAACCAATTTAAAAAATGGGCAAATGAACTAAAGAGACACTTCATAAGAGAAATTTAAATGGCCAATAAATGTATGAAAAAATGTTCAACATCATAAGCAATCAGAAAGATGCAAATCAAACTAGCCTGAGATTTTACTTCACTCCAACTAGAATGGCAATCATTAAAAACACAAACAAAGGTGACTTCAGGGAAGATGGCGACCGAGAAAAGTGGGGCTTAAGAGCCCCGCTAACAACCAATCTCCATTACCACAAAATCAGCACCTTTCATAGCCAGAAAACACCATCACCAGAGAAACAAAAAAATCACCAGGCTCCAGAGAGAAAGCAGACTGAGAACAGAGCTCAGAGCCACAGAGGAGATACACCGGCCTCACGCCCGAGGACGCGGCAGCAGCACCATACTGCCGGCGGCAGCGGCGAGTTCACCAGACGGCTATAGCAAGCTGAGGTGAGCCGCTGCGGAACGGCCAGGTGGGATTTTTCAGCGCAGGGAACATCTAAAGCTCCCAGTGCTGAGCTCAGCACACGCTGCAGGCACTCAGAGTGGAACTCAAAACCAAGAAGAAATAAGCCAGCCTCACGACCGAGGGCGTGGCAGCGGCGCCATATTGCCACTGGCAGCAGCAGCAGCGAATTCACCGAGTCCAGTACAGCTACATCTGCGAACTCAAGAACAGTGAGTCAAATTGGGGGCCACAGAGGAGAAATCCCAGTACTGTACTCCCTGGGACTTGACCCAGTGGGGGAGTGGCGGTGGCAGAGATATCACACCATAGGAGAACATGCAACCTGGCACCCCCCATAGTTTAAAGCAGCCTCTATCGACTCCCTGGGTCGGAGACTCTGTGATACAACCCAGTAAAGTAGTAGTGGGGTCTGAGATACTACTGACTCGAGATCCAGAGCACCTTAAGCGAAGTCATAGTGACCCAAGGGAAGAACCCAGAGAAGGCACAAACTTCCGAAATCATGGGAAAGAGGAATAACACTGGAGCAATGAATGCCCACAACCCCACAACATCAGAACCCGATAAAACTGAAAATCAGAGATTTCTAGAAGATCAAATCAGGAAAATAACTGTAGAAATAATAGAGGTGCTTCGAAAAGAACTCAGAGAGAGCCAAAAAGAGATAAAAGATGCAATTAATGAAGTAAAGGCCTCAATTCAAAGCACAAACAACCGATTAGACCACATGGAGAACAGAATCTCGCTCTTAGAAGATGATCATTCCAAAAATGAACGCATACTTTCTAATCTAGAAAAAAATATCCAACAGCAGGAATCTGACATTGAAGAAATATGGGCCCGTTTTAAGAGAGCTAACCTAAGAATAATTAGAATAGAGGAGGGAAAAGAAAGTGATACCAAAGGGATCAACAATCTCTTCAAGGAAGTAATAGCAGAAATTTTTCCAAACATAGAGCAAGAGATTGATACACAGATCCAGGAAACTTATAGAACTCCCTTTAGACAGGATCGGAGAAGAGGATCCCCACGCTACATAATTGTCAAAATGACCAATGTGGAAGCCAAGCAGAAAATCTTAAAGGCAACAAAAACAAAGGGCCAAGTGACATTCAGAGGCAAACCAATTAGAATCACTCCAGACTTCCCAAACCAAGTCATGAGAGCCAGAAGGGCTTGGAGTAACATATTCCAAACTCTGAAAGAAAACAACTTCCAGCCAAAAATTTCCTACCCAGCAAAACTTTCTATCAAATTAGATGGAAAAATAAGAAGCTTCCATGACAAACAGAAACTGAAGGAATTTATGTCTTCAAAACCAGCACTAGAGAAAATACTCAAAGAGATTAACTACAAAGAAGAAATAGGTAACACACTCCAGAACCAGAGAAACAAGAGTTTCCATCCAACAGACAACTAAGATTGGTTATCTGTGGAGATCCATTATTTATGTTAGTCTTTTACCTATCTCTAAATTGTATTGTTTGCCTTTATTGTTGTTAATTTTTAGGATTTCTAGTTGAAATATTAATATATCTTCAGATATAGCATTTGGAAATATTTTATACAATTCTATTAGTAACTTTTAACTCTGTTTACATTGTCTTTGGATATACAATATTTTTTTTTATTTTTTAGGGAGTTTGTATACTCTTCTGTTGCCTGTGCCATTGAAATCATATCCAAGAAATCACTGCCAATTTCAATGTTGTGAGGTTTTATGACCCAGATTTTCTCCTAAAAGTTTATAGTTTTAAGATTTATATTTAGGTCTTTTATCTATTTTGAGTTAATATTTGTATATGGGATTAGGTAAGGGTCCAATTTTATTCTTTTCCATGTAATTATTATTTTTCAACAATATTTAGTTAAAAGATTATTATTTCTACCACCAAATGTTCGTGGAGACCTTGTCAAAAATAACTTGATAATATAGGGAAGAATTTAGCTCTAGGCTTGTATTTAACTCCAATGGTTTATATATCTGCCGTTAGAACAGTACTACACTGTTTCAATTATTGTAGCTTTATATGGTTTGAAATCAGAAAATATATATCTTCTAGCTTTGTTCTTTTTCGAGATCGTTTTGGGTATCTAGAGTCCATATTCCATATTAGGATAGAGTTTTTTCTGAAAAATAAATATATAAATATATGATAGTTTCACCTAAAAAAATAGAAAAAAAAATATTCTCTGGTAAGAAAAAAAGCAAAAAGAAATATTGAAATGTTATCTTTAAGTCATCAAAAGCTTGGTATCAGACAAATGAAACTGTTATGTGAGATTATCATTTTTAATTTTGGATAAATTGCTATAATACTAGATGTCAACCACTAATCCAAGCATGGGAAGGAGGGATGGGGAGGGAATGGGGTGGGGATCGGGTAGGGGCTTACTGGACGATGTGTGCATGTCTGTCTACAAAAGTTTGTATCCCACTATGATTTATGAATACAGTGCACCAATAAAATAAAGAAAGAAAGAAAGAAAAAAAAACAAATAAAGCTGGGCATGGTGGTGCACACTTGTAATCTCTGCGCTTGGGGGGCTGAGACAAGAGGATGGAGCAGGTTCCAAGCCAGCCACACTGGCTTAAGAGACCCTGTTTCCAAATAAAAATATAAAAATAGATCTGGGAGTGTAGCCCGGAGGTAGAAAGCCTCTGGGTTCCACCCCCAGTACCACCCAATAAATAAATAAATAAATAAACAAATAAACAAATAAAATAAATAAAAATAAACATTAAACATTAAAAAAAAACACAAACAAGCTGGGCATAGTGGCGCACGCTTGTAATCCCCGCGCTTGGGAGGCTGAGACAGGAGGATCGCACAGGTTCGAAGCCAGCCTCAGCTACTCGGTGAGGCTCTCAGCAACTTAGTGAAACCCTGTTTCCAAATAAAATATAAAATAGGTCTGGGAGTATAGCCCAGAGGTAGAAAGCCCTTGGGTTCCACCCTAGTACCACCACCAACAACAAAGAAGCACACAAACTATAACAAATGCTGGCAAGGATGTAGAGAAGTGGGAACTCTAATTTATTGTTGTTGGAATTTCAAATTAGTGCAGCCACTTTGGAAAACAGTATGAAGGATGCTCAGAAGAATAAAAATGAACCTATCATATGATCCAGCAATACTACTTCCAAGTATTTACCTAAAAGAATGGAAACCGAACTACCAAACTAATGCATTCATATCTATGTTCATATCTGCACAATTCACCATTGCCAAAGTATGGAAGCAGCCAAGATGTCCATCAACAGATGAATGGATTACAAAACTATAAGATATGTACACAAAAGAATTTTACTCAGCCATAAAGAAGGATAAAATTACATAATTTGCAGGGAAGTGGATGGAATTGGAGAACATTATGCTAAATGAGATTAGTCTGTAACAAAAAGTAAGAGATCAGATGCTCTCCCTAATGTTCAGAACCTAAGGAGAAAATAAATGGTAATAGAAGAAACTCTAGATGAGGAAGGAGAAATCATAGATAAGAAAATAAAGCAACTTAAATGAAGGGGATGGGAGGGGGAATAGAGAAAAATTACCTAATGTACATGATGTACATTCACAAACATAACAATCAATGTCAATCACTAAGGCAAACATTAAAAAGGGAGGAGGGAGGGATTGAGGTGAGAATTGGGGAAGGGCTAAATGAGTGAAGTGTGCATGCATGCCTCTACAATCTTATACTCCATTAAGATGTATGACTACAATGCATAAATAAAAATTTTTAATTAAAAAATAAATAAATTGTGGCTAATATCTGTCAGTTTGGGGGCACTCAGGGTCCAAAACAAACTGTAACACTCCTCTTTACCACATACTGTCTGTGAACCCTGTACAAATAAACTCACCATGTTCAAATTTTATTATGTTTAGCTTAATGCCTATTTTACAATTTAATGGCCTGGTCTGTAATTCCCTTTTACCATAGTAAGGATACCTTACTATGAAAATGGGCATCTTCCCTGAAGAAGAAATTTAAAACACTAGCAGGAAATCTATAAAAGACAATGGAAAATAATACACAGAGGATAATGAAAGCATAAAAATCGGTAATAGTAAATCTTTACTCACTTGCTTGTCATAGCAATGCTGTGATTTGGATTCTACTCTTGTTCTATTTTGTAAGAGACAAAACCAAGGCACAGTTGTCCCTAGGTCAGACACTAGTAAGTATGGCAACAGTATTCCACTCCAGGCATTCTGGTTTCATAACCTATGCTGTTACAGACAATACTATAGAAGGCCAAAACCAGAAAGAGATGTCTAAGAGTTTTAAACTCTAAGCAACCAAGACAGATATACCTGATTATGAAGAAAGCTTACATTGTTGGAGGCAGAGATAATAAACAGAAGCAATGGCATTTAGAGTTCCTTATGTAACACTGCCAAAGTTAACTTTTTCCCAATAAGAGTAATCAGTTATGGAAAAGACCATCTCACACCATTACACTACAGAGACTGTCATAAATTGACCCTATGTATATGCGTGCACATACACACACACACACACACACACACACACACACACACATACACACACAAGTTTCTGGACTCCTTTTTTGTTTTATTGTTGTATTTTGCTATTATTGAAATAAATCATACTGTCTGAATTACTGAAACTTAATATGCATATCTGATTCTGTGTATCCTCCAGCTTTGTTCCTAAGTATTTTTTGTGGGCTTTTTTTTTTTTTTTTTTTTTTTTGGTGGTACTTGAGATGGAACCAACCCAGGGGCTTTCTACCTCCAGGCTATACTCCCAGACCTATTTCATACTTTATTTGGAAATAGGGTCTCATTAAGTTGCTGAGAACCTCACTAAATAGCTGAGGCTGGCTTTGAACCTATGTGATCCACCTGTCTTAGCCTCCCACAACTCCACACCCAGAATTCCAGTCAGTTTTTTTTTTAAAGGTAGAGGATGTTTGCAAGATGAGTAGATCCAACAAATGCCTCATGTCTGTAATATATGTATTTTTAAAAACCCCTCTACAAATTGGTAAGAACAAGACAAATACTTTTTTTTTTTTTGAAGGTCGGGGATGGAATCCAGGGACATTTGACCTCCGAGCTATACTCCCAACCCTATTTTTTATTTTTTATTTTGAAATCGGATCTCACTGAGCTGCAGAGGGCCTCACTAAGTAGCTGAGGGTGTCCGCGAACTGCGATTCTCCGGGTCTCAGCCTCCCAAATGCTGGGATTATAAGCGTGCGCCATCATTTGTGGCAGAAATCCATTTTTAAATAGGCAAAAATGTGAAAAGGCACTTCTTAACAAAAGGTACTCAAAGGTTAAATAAACATAAGAAAACATACCCAATATTATCATCAAAATCTCAGAGCAAATGAAATGAAATAAAATACCAATGCACAATCATCATAACAATTAATTTTAATTAAACCAAGTGTAGGCAATGATGCAATTAAAACTAAGAGACTAGAGTAGGAGTGTAAGTTGATGTTACACTTGAGAAAATTAGTAATATCTACTAAAGTTAAACATATGCATATCCTATGACCTAGCAGTTAGGTTATATAACCATGAAGGCAACAGAAATGTGTACATATGATCATTAAACAAATACTCATGACAACAGTACCATGCAAGTCCCAGACTAAAGCATCCTGAATGTCAATCATTGGTAGATGAAGGTGTGGCCTTTTCATATGACATAACACAATACAACAATGAAAACAGAATGAATGGTGAGTTTTTGCTCCCTGAAACATCATAGATGAATCTCAGAAATATAATGTTGAGCAAGTGAAACCAAACACAACTCCATGACCTTGATTTTATATAGACAAATTTCAAAAAACAGGAAAAGCAAAACATTGGTGACTGAAAAATGGTGGTTGTCACTGGATAGTATTAATAATTAGGGGAGAAGATAGGGAAGATTCTAGGGTACAGCAAATGTTTTATTTTTTTTAAATCTAGGTGTTGTTGATACCGATGTTTCACTTTTTGCACATCTGCTATGCTTCAGTAAAAGATTTACTTTAAAAAGCTTAATATATGACTTCATGGTAGGGATAGTGCAAAGGGATAGAAAAACATTATAAGAGGGAGAGGTTGAATGTTTCCATGGAAAAACAAAAATCTCAAAAAATAAAGAATAGGAAACACTACAATAACACAGTTTTTCTTAACATTCTGTGAACACAAGTTTGGTTGTTCATCTTCTTCAATTTTGTGGTTTTAGTTAATCATGGCCAAGAAACGAGAGGTACTTGATGATCAATCTATTATCAAACCCCTTACAGTTAAAGAAACCTTATATCATATTCCATGGCTTGATAAAGAGAAAGATCGTTTAGACTATATTCAGGTAAGATTTTTATATCCTAATAAAATCTTTAAAGTGCCAACAAATAATTGAAAAATAAGGATTAATCTTGATAATCTCTAGATTAAAAAAAACCTTCCTAGTTGTTTTTGTTACCTATAGGATAAAAGAAGAATCTCTTTGAGTGACTTGCAAAGTCCTTCTACAATCTGCCTTCTGCTTATCTCTCCATTTATCTCTCCATTTATCTCTTCTGCTTATCTTCATTTCCTGTTCCCCATTTCATATCCGCTTTATTTTCTACTTATATGGGACCACTTATGGTGTCCTACATATTCTACACTGTTTTCTAATTCTGTTCATCTATGGGTGCTATTTACTTTCCTTGAAATGTCCTTTGGTTCCATTTTCTTTATCAAATTTTCCCTGCTTTTGCATCTCTGGAAACATCCCACCAGAGGTAGTCAGAGAAGTAGGCTTTGGGGTACAACTCCTTACCAGAAGACCATCCTGTGGCCCATCTTGAGTATGGAGGACCAAAGATGCTACCATTGCATCCTATATATACTTCTTTTGCAGTATTAAGAACATTCCTTTACAATTATTTTTACACTTTTGTCATCTACTACGTTTTTTAGCTCATTCATCTTTTGAATATTCAGCCTATCACTTTGCATAATGCATCTTGAGTACTCAGTAAGTTTTGGGGAAGGAACAAATAAGTGGGTATGTATATACATACACATAAACATGCAAATAATTATAATAAAAAATATATATATAGTGTGTGTGTGTGTGTGTGTGTGTGTGTGTGTGTGTGTGTGTTACTGGGGATTGGACCTAGGATCATTCCACCTACAAGCTACACTCCCATCCCAATCTCATTTGATTTTTTTTTTTATCTTGAAACAGGGCCTTACTAAGTTGCTAAAAGCCTCGCTAATTAGTTGATCCTGGCCTCAAACCTGTTATCCTCCCAGCTCAGCCCATCTAAGATTACAGGTATGTATCATCATGCCTGGCTATAACTCATTTCAATAATATTCATTTTCTATATGTATTTGGTGCTGAAAGGCCAATTATATTTTTCATCTATTTAGAGTGAATGCAGTTTTTACTTGCTTCATTTGCTATTTAGAGCACAAGTATATATATATATATATATATATATATATATATATATATATATATATATTACTAACCATGCTTTTTACCCAGGTGAAACATTTTCATCTTCCCATTACATTCATTCTTAGATTATTTCTTTCATCATTCATGTATAAATTCTTCATCAGAAATTTAAAATATTCATGAGTATCCACCTGCCTTTCTTTGCTATCTATAATTCTTATTTTCTCTTAGAAATTTATTACCAACACAATGTTATATCTTATTGAATTTTCATTTCAAAATGTAAGAATCTTATTAAGATATACATTTCAACACAACAACTACCAAAATATTATTTGTAAGTTATTTTATTTTGGTGATATGTTTTAGGAACGAGCCAAAATTATAACATTTGATTGTGGAAATAATATATTTGAAGAAGGTGATGAGCCCAAAGGAATCTATGTAATTATCTCAGGCATGGTAAAGGTAAAGTAGAGACATTTATAAATGCACTTGTGAGCATTAGTTTCAGAAAGACTTTGTAAAACAGAATTAATAGCTTTCTGTGTTACAAATTGCACTATTTGTTGTTGTTTTTTAGTATAGCAGCTACCATTCAAGCTATAATTTTCATGATCAGACAAAATGAATAAAAATATCCATTACTTTTTTTTAATGGTACTGGGGATGAAACCCATGGGAATTCTACCTCCAAGGTACACCCCCAGCCCTATTTTTTATTCTTTATTTTGAAACAGGGTCTCACTGAGCTGCAACGGACCTCAATGAGTAGTAGCTGAGGCTGTCCGCCAACCGCAATTCTCCTGTCTCAGCCTTACAAATGCTGGGATTACAAGCGTGTGCCACCACACCCGGCTATCTATCACTTTTGAAGCCATACTTTCTCATAGATAATAAGAGACTGTCAAACATCACTTAAGATGAAAAATTAGAATATAAATTGTTATTCACCTTGTATCTACATGAGTTGGGAAATTAGCCACTTAAAGAGGGTATAGATTGGTTGAGTAGGAGAAATAAAAAAGATGCTAATATTTGAGAATGTTTCATGCTTGTCATTGATAATTTAACAAGTTTATTTAAGGAGGAATTGGTATTTTCAAAATAATATGTATATAACTATTCAAATCAAAATAAGAAGCCCCATAAATTACAGAGGTTGGATAATGTAAGTTAACTGACATATGTCTTTTTATCTTTCTTTGTTCCTGAACAGCTTAAAAGATCAAAGCCAGGTGTGGGGACTGACCCCATATTCTTGGAATCAGAGGAGAAAACTTACCCAATTATTTACACTGACTATGTGCTCAGCGGAGAAATCATAGGAGAGTTAAACTGCTTAACTGATGAACCAATGAAGTATTCTGCCACCTGCAAAACTGTGGTAGAGGTCAGATAACAATGCCTGTGTCTTCTGCTATATCTTGTTCTAATATCAAATTTAAGGTATTTTCATTGTTCAGTACATGTCTGTCATCCAGCAATTTTTTTTAAGGAAAGGTAAAGGAACAAATTTGTTCCATAATTATACTCACCTAGTATAATGTCCTGGCCAAATGGCTTCTGAGAGTGAACCTACTATATCAAAAAAGGGATTTAATCAGAAAACTAGTCATATATGCTGTTTCATATTGAAAGCTGATCAGAGATTAATTGCCAATGCCATAATTTGGAAGATAAGGAGGGGAGAAATTAGAGCTAGAATTTATTAATAGAAAAGCTGAGCAAAGAGGATAAAAGTTTTCCAAGACATAACTGAAGATTAAATTATCACTGTGCAGGGACTACCATTGGCCTGATTAGAACATACACAAAAAATGAAAATTCCTACCCATGAAGTCACATGAAAAAAGAAAACCTGGAGTTCTTCAAACCATTAGATTGGCCCAATTTACAAAAATAGAAAGAGTAAAATAAGTTAAGTGACACCAGAGAGGAATAATTATCTTCATCTAGTAGGCAGAAGATATTGCAGGAAAAATACCCTCGTCAATTCAATAAATCCATGGCATACACAGTGATGGGAAGATGAGGAGAAATAATTTGAAATGGACTCAAAGATGATAAGAACCAAATGCAGATGGGGAAATTCTTTTTTTTTTTTTTTTTTGGTGGTACTGGGGTTCCTGGAAGCCCTTCTACCTCCGGGCTACACTCCCAGACCCATTTTATATTTTTTTTATTTATTTGGAAACAGGGTCTCTTAAAGCCAGAACGGCTCGCTTCGAACCCGTGCGATCCTCCTGTCTCTGCCTCCATAGGGTGGGGATTACAAGCGTGCGCCACCACGTCTGGCTTGGGAAATTCTAATATGAAGAGAATATTAAATTATATGAAGAGGGTATGTTTAATTTTGCTAAGTGTGATTATCACATATGTTGTATCTTTAAAAATCTTTATCATTAAGTGATACATAGTGAGAGATTAGCAGGTAGAATGATGTGGGAGCTGAATAAGCCCTGCTGCATTAGGCTATGATAACATTACCAGCACTACCACCAAAAGAACCACAGAGCTTAACAGAATTTATGAGGCAGATGTTTTCAGCCATTGAACACAGTCATTTTAAGTCCTAAACACTTGAGATAAAGGAAAATTCCCAGGGTAATCCTACATGCACCATGACCCTCTGCCTAGGACTATTTCCAACGACCATGCAGCAAGTAGGAATCCCTAGAGAAGAGGATGATGCTGCTGAGCTGAGAAATCTGTTGAAGCCAAAATAGCTGGAATCCACCAAGCAAGGAGACAGAGCTACACAGAGAAAGACTGCAAGAGTCGGAGTGGTGGTTCTCCCCAAGTCCTTGGGTGATGGGCGTGCCATACATATGCAGAACTGGACAAAAACTTGACCAGATTGTTGAGAATAGAATGGAATGCAGACTTCTTAGGTCAAGATTAGGGATTTTTAAGGTTCAGTTTTGCCAGAAAGGACAAATTTTTTAGAATCACAAGCATCCTACTGCAGGACCAGAAAGGATAGATGTTAGGAATAAAGATCATGACCTAGCATAAGGCTTGTTCTAGATCCACCCCAACAAAACCTGAGAGCAAGCCCCCAATGGAGACCATGATGGAGGCAGAGTTCAAAGTCAAGTTACCTACAAATTACACTGTCTAAGAAAATACCTGATTTTCTACTCATTGACCCAAGCAAATCATAAAACACAGCCTACACAAACTCATGGTGGCCAGATAGCAAGAACTGCCTCCTGCAACAAAAATTAACAGTTTTCAAAGAAAGATAAAAGAACCTAGCATCTCTACAATGGATAGTCAGCAAATTAAAAACTACAAAACATAAAAAAATATGAAATAGTAACCTATAGCACAAAATCAAGTGTGGTGGGGGAAACGCTACCCCATAAATATGTACCATTATTTATTTATTTATTTATTTAAAACAAATGATAAAAGTATGTATGCAATGTGATGAATATATTAATTGGCTTGATATCATTTCACAATATGCATTTATTAAAATAATATACCCCATAAACATGTACAATTTAATAAAAGAATACTAAAGAACTTCTCATTGGATTATGTAGCATTTTAAAATATAGTATAAGACAAGATTACAAAAATGTTATCAATATACATATTTTATTAAGTTTCCAGGTCATTGCATGCATCATACATAATTTAAATTATTAGCTTTAATGTTAGGATAAGGAAATTCTATTTATTGAGCCATAGATGCACAGAATAAAATATTGTATTTATATCCTCCTTTTCCCAGACATGTTTTATTCCCAGATCTCATTTGTTTGAAGCCTTTGAGAACTTATATCCTATCATGGAAGAAAAAATGTGGCTAAAAATCGGACTTAATATTACTGCCCAAAAAATCAGGGAACATTTATCTTACGAGGTTAGAAGAAGTATTTGTGTAAATCTGTCCTTTCTGAATGAAATTGTATCAATATATTGTACAAATTTATATTCAATTTCATAAACCAAAAATAGATTATGTATTTGCATTTTTCTCATAGGACTGGAACTACAAAATGCAATTAAAGCTTTGTAACATTTTTGTAAGAGATGTACCAAAGACCATCAAGACTGGTATTTATGATGAAACTGTGACATATGTTATCCTCATACACGGAGCTGTAGAAGATTGTCAGTTACGAAAAATTTATAAGGCACCTTTCTTAATTCCTATAACATGTCATCAGGTGGGCAAACATTGATCCATGTTTTTTTTTTATTGTGGATTTGACGTCCAATGTGATTCAAAGCATATTGAAAACAGCCACAAGGTGGAACGATTGCTAGAAATGCCTTGAGTTTGTTTGTTTGTTTGTTTGTCTTGTTTTATGTGTGGTATTGGGGATTGAACCTGGGAACATTATACCTCTGAGCCGTACCCTCAGCCCCATTTTATTATTTTATTTTGAAATAGGGTCTTGCTAAGTTGCTGAAGAATCTGGCTAAGTTATAGCACACTGGCCTCGAACCTTTCAATCCTCCTGTCTCAGCCTCCCAAGTATTGGGATTAGAGGTATTAGTTACCACACATAGAGAAAAACATTTGTTTTTTTTAAACTTTCTTTCTGTCATGTAGAAAATCCTTTGGTAGATTTTTAAAATGATAATTAAACTCCATCATTTTCTTATTTGGAAGAGAAATAAGATATTTTTAAAAATCAATGACAGTATATCACCTATTGACTTTTATAAAACCAACCTATCCAGGAATTTTAAGGTATCTGTCTTATCTGTGTTGATCCATTGATATTTTCAATTTTCTCCTAGATGTTTACAGAGAGTCTGAAATAGCAGCTTATTAGAGAAACATGTCATTGTATTATATGTGCTCAGAAGTTAATTTGCATCCTGTCAACTTTCAGATACAAGGTATTGAAGATTTCACAAAAATAATGATTATTCAAACTTCAGTTGATATGAAAAAATCCAGATGGAACACAAGAAAGTATATACCTACACGTAGAGTTTCTCGGGCACCACCATCAATGGGTGAGTTATATTTCTTTGGGCAACTGTGAGAACTTTCCTTTTTAAATGAGTTACATGTGTATTTGAAAACAACTGCATGCGTTTTCTGGAGTATTGAGGTCTTTCTTTTTTCTTTCTTTCTTTCTTTCATCTTTTATGGTACTGGGAATTGAACTCAGGGGCATTCTAACTCTGAGCTACAGCTACAGCCCCTTTTATGTTTTGCTTTGAAACAGGGTCTCCCTAAGTTGCTGTGAATCTCACTAAGTTGTGAGGCTGTCCTCAAACCTATGATCCTCCTGTCTTAACCTCTCAAGTACTGGGATTATAGACACAAATCACCACACCCAGCTTGAGGAATCCTTTTAGCTCATATTTGATATTATGATAATATGTGAAGTCAGACTGAGAATATCAAAGTTATACTCAGAAATGTTGCATTTCATCTATAAAAACAAGCATGCATAATTATCAAGATAATATGAAAAATAATGAAAGAATCACTGGTTCTTCCCCAAATTAAAATATTTCATATATCAAAAACAATAAAAAATGAGGTTGTTGGCCAGGCATGGTGGCATATGCCTGTAATCCTAGTCCTTGGGAAGCTGAAACAGGAGTATCGCAAGTTTGAGGCCAGCCTTAGCAACTCAGTGGGACTCTGAATATGTATATTCTGAATATATATATATTCAAGAGTCCCTAGCACAAATACATATGGTAACCAAACATCATTCATAGGAATTTGAAAATTAGAAGAAATCAGAACAAATACAAGCCGGGCGTGGTGGCTCACACTTGTAATCCCAGCATTCGGGAGACTGAGACCAGAGGATTGCAGTTCACAGACAGCCTCAGCTACTTAGTGAGGCCCTCCGAAACTCAGTGAGACCTGGTTTCAAAAATAAAGAATAAAAAATAGGGCAGGGGGTGTAGCTCGGAGGTCAAATTCCCCTGGGTTCCATCCCCAGACCCGCAAAAAAAAAAAAAAAAAAAAAAAAAAATACAGATAGATGAATGCCAATGTAAATCAACAAAGCAATCCATAAGACTAAACTGTTACATAAGCTTTAAAAAGTAATTATTCATGCCATTATGTAGAAAAGACCTATGCCATATGCCAAGCAAAAAATGCCAATGATATAATATTGTGCTGTTAATTTTAAATGAGTTTTATCTATTATATTACAATTATATAACTTTGAAACTATATGGACACGAAAAACTGTCATCATATAGGGTTCCACTGACCTTGAGATAAAGCATCCACAGATCAAGGTCGTGGTCCCTTCATCATCTGCTCCTTCACCAGCCAGCTCTTCTTGCTCTTCAGCTCTCCAAAACCTAGCCATAGCAAACTAATGATTTACCTGAAGCTGGTGGTCTCCAATGCCTGGATCTTTTCATACTCTTTCCTTCTGCCTGGAACCCCCTAAGCATCCGGCCCTCCACACCTTTCCATTCCCTACAGCTAACTTCTTCTTATCCCCTTTATCTTAATTTATTTCTCCAGAGTTACTGGTGACAGTCCCAAGACCATGAAACCCTACTCTGTCACTCATTTGTGAGCTCCTGCAGCCAAATCAGTTCTTTCCTACTGGTATCATGTTGGTTTATTTTATTTTCTGCACTGTAATTTTGTCATATCAGGGTACAAAGTGTGAGAAAAATACATGCATGTGGCTGTTGTTGCCCACCCACGGGGTCCTCCCCCGCTCAACCCTCACCCTATAAGCCTTTGAGATTGGAATTGGTCATTTTGAAATTATTTATAGCATTATTTCTTTTCTTTTCTTTTTTTTTTTTTTGCGGGTCTGAGGATGGAACCCAGAGGCATTCGACCTCCGAGCTACACCCCCTGCCCTATTTTTTTTATTTTTTATTTTGAAACTGGGTCTCACTGAGTTGCAGAGGGCCTCACTAAGTAGCTGAGGCTGCCCGCGAACCGCGATCCTCCGGTCTCAGCCTCCCGAATGCTGGGATTACAAGCGTGCGCCACTACGCCCGGCTTTATAGCATCATTTCTACGAATGCATTCTTTATAATTTTGTTGCCTCTTCTCTTCTACTCACTAAAACTCCAGGAAGGTATGAGATCTCAACTCTTGTTTTCTTATGCGTCCTCATTACTAGCCAATGTCCTGGGGACTCCCGATACATATTAACAGGAAAGTATTTGGGGATGTTGGGGTGATAGTTTTCTCTGCTTTTTAATCTTTGTGCATAGTTGTTATATAATCTTCATAATAAAAGACTGTTTAGCCTTTTTGGAAAAGTGACCTTTCTTTCCACCAATGTCAGATCACAGACCCTGAGAGTGGGTAACCTGAATATGGCCTAATTTGATAGATGAACTCGTTGAAACTGTAGCTTGTTTCAGTGGTTGAACTAACGCTGCCTTTTTTGCACCAGCTTCCAGCAAACTATCAGAAGAAAGCCCTCAGGAAAGAAGTTATGCTAATATGAAGGTAAACTTGGAGCAGTCTTTTTTAATGTCTTATGTGGATAAAAGAGGGCCTGTAATTTATGGCAACTACCAATGTAGATCTCTTATACTGAAGGCGTTCGCCCACTAATCATTTTATAGAGTTAGGTATAAACAGTTTCTCTTAGCACAAGATAGCACAAAAATTGTTGCTTCTTTTTATGTATATGCTAGAGAAATGACAAAGAAAACAAAGTTTAAGCTATACCTGAATATTTGTCTTGACTCACACGAACATACTGGAACTCCCAGGTATGGCCACTGTCCTAGTATGTCTGAGCCCCTTCTGCTCCTCCTGTGCAGAAGGCTCCCTCAGCCACCTCAGCTATGCATGGGGGATCTTCCTGCATAAAGACAGCTCACCCCAGTGTTCATGATGCCTGATAAAAGTGTGAGCTCAGTAATAGATGCTCTGTAATCTACTCTATCCTGGGATAACCTAAGTTGCTCAGAAAGTCCCATAAATATTGATCAATGTGAATGTACTTGGATAAGTCACTTAGGAATCTTGAGATCTTCAAAATCCTCAGCCAACTTTGCAGTGGAATCCTGAGTTGTGAAGCACTCTTGGGTCCTGGAATTGAACTTGACTAGAGAAATATAGTGAAAAGACCTCACCACATCTCTACCAGCCTGCCTATGACTGGAATAACAGGGAGAAATAACAATTAACTACAACAAAAAGATGAGGAGGGCCCTTAAGATATTGTAGCGGGGCATGGTAGAACACATCTATAATCCCAGTACTTAGGAGGCTGAGACAGGAGGGTCACAGGTTCAAGGCCAACTTCAGCAACTTTGTGAGAACTTGTTTTAAAATAAAAATAAAATAAAAAGGGCTGAAGGGATAACTTGGAGGTAGTCATCCTCAGTACTGCACATACACATGCCATACTGTCATCGGATAGGGTTCAAATGACCTTGAGATAAAGCATCTACAGATCAAGGTAGTGGTCCCCTCGGAGACATCTAGAGCCCATTGATATGGTCATCATTCTGTTTAGCCCTGGCCAGCTGCCGAGCATGCAGAATTCAGCTTCATAGTATATTTGGGGAGATGGAGGGACCAGAGAAGCTAATGTTCCTCCTGTTCTTGTTCTCAAAGAGTGCTTCTTGCCCATCATTTAAAAAAAAATGACACTGTGATGGTTGTTAATAAAAGCAGCATCAGATAGCCGGGCATGGTGGCGCACGCTCGTAATCCCAGCATTCAGGAGGCTGAGGCCGGAGGATCGCAGTTCGCGGACAGCCTCAGCTACTTAGTGAGGCCCTCTGCAACTCAGTGAGACCCGGTTTCAAAATAAAGAATAAAAAACAGGGCAGGGGCTGTAGCTCAGAGGTTGAATGCCCCTGGGTTCCACCCCCAAAACCGCAAAAATAAATAAATGAATAAATAAATAAATAAAAGCAGCATCAGTGTGAAAGTGAGAGCTCATTAAAACACCAGCCAGATGTTGGAAACATCTGGAGATGAAATCATCAAATTGTGTTTTCTAGTAAAAGCTTTGCTCCCTGATATCATTAGTTGGACTGTGCTGGCTCTCTTCCCCCTACTCCAGACCTTGTCCTCACCATGACCACCCCAGGATTGTGACTCTTTACATGATGCAAAGCCCCACCGAAGGCTTGTCACCACATCCAGCAGCACCTTGCAAAGGGTTCTGGTCGTGGGACAGAGAGCACACTGCTGCCGCCGCCAGAAGTCCCAAGCCCCATCTGTTCTAAGACTAGAGTCTACACCAGCACGGCTTTATAAATCAGACCCTTATTAGCATCCCAGAACTTGACTTCTGCCTCCTATCTCAATTTTTAGATTCAAAAATCTAAAGAATTACTCCCAGAGAATGCTAACATCTAATGAGTCTCCTGGAAAAACTAAACAAAATCAGGTAAGTTGTCTTCATTTCCTTAAGATAACCAGGAACACAACTATTCCTAGAGAAAGAAACAGAAGCCAAAAGTTCATTTGTCCCTCATGTGATAGTGTAAATTAGAACACTTCTGCTAGCTGGCCGATTCTCTCAAGGAGAGTGTTTCTAAATTCCACTTTGAAAAAAAATTTATTAAAATAAAATTTCTGTATCTAAGTTTCCAAAAACTCTGTAGACTCCTGTTTTCCGTCTCTATTCTGCTATTTATTCTCACATGCAATATTGGCTGCTCTCAGTTTATCAGGCTATTTTTTCAGGCAACCATGTACTGTTTGTTGAAAGATATAAAAAGGTAATAAGGTATGACTTCAGTTCGCAAGCATTTATGTTTTAGTTAAGTAGACGAAACACAAATAACAGTACAGGTACATTATGGATAATGTCATCTGATGCTGGAGAAATTCAAAATAGAAAAAGCTAGCTATGTAGAATGAAAAACATCCTTGTGAAGAAAGGAAGAGAATGTTCAGGATAAAAAAAGAACAAGATCTTTATCTTTTATTGTGCTAAAGGTGCCTGTTGAAAATAATTGTGTATATATGTGCTTTGTATGACTTTATGTTCACATAGAGCCCATCACCAGGTTAAAAATTAAAACCAACAGATAAATAGGTTTTCTTTCGTTTAAATAAGTATAGCAAGTGGCATTTAAACACGAACACCACACCATGAAAAAATATTTGCAGGAATTCTTTGCTCATAATACAATCAGTATCTTTACCTCAGAAAAATCTATTCAACATAATAAGGAAAACTGTAAATCCAAGAGGCAAGTCAGGAACAAGCAGTTCTCATCATAGATAATACCTAACACGTGGGGAAAAGAGTAAAACTAAGAAATGCCAAATCAAATAGCAACGAAGTATTGTTTTTTAAAATATGCATATTTTTAAATCGGTGTCAAGATTGACTTCCTTTAAAATAGACCAAAAAAAATGAATGATATTGGTTTTCTTGTATTTTGCTGTAGATGAGTAAAAGCAATCTCTAACAAAAGTCATAAAAATACTTGCACACTTTGTGTCAGTGATCCTGCTTCTGGGAATCAGCCAAGGCGACAGTGGAATGTGACCATGAACAAAACATCCAGGGCACCACTATTTCTAATGGCCCAAACCATTTTTTATTACTGTTGTAATGATTTTACGATCTCATTTAATCTTCATAGCAAGACCCAAGTGTCAGTACAGAACATCCATACAGGAAAATAGCATACAAGCATTAAAAAGTTTGGCTGTGTGGTCCAGTGTAAAGCATGCAGAAGAGAGTAAAACACACAGCCTGCAGTAGTCAACACCTTCTGACCTGAAACCGTGGCTTTTAGAAAGGGGGAATCCAGCCGGGCATGGGGGCGCACGCTTGTAATCCCTGCGCTTGAGAGGCTGAGACAGGAGGATCGCACGGGTTTGAAGCCAGCCTCAGCTACTTAGTGAGGCTCTCAGATACTTAGTGCCACTCTCAGTAACTTAGTGAGACCCTGTTTCCAAATAAAATTAAAAATAGGTCTGGGAGTATAGCCCGGAGGTAGAAAGCCTCTGGGTTCCACCCCCAGTACCACCAAAACAAAAAAGAAAAAGAAAAAGAAAAAGAAAAGGAAAGGGGGAATCCAGAAGAGCACAGTGGGATTAGAAAGGTGAGCACAGTTAGCAGTGCTGTGAGAGGGAGTGGGAGGTGCCTGACCAGAAGCTCAGTGAGTGCTAAGGTCCTAAGTCCGCGGTGGGAAATCTTCCTCCTGCCAATCCAGAAACCACCTGCGTACAGTTCAGAGGCCACAACGACTTCCAGGACTCTGTCTCCGGGTTTGTCCTGCCACTGCCACTTGACCAAGGATGAGTAATTCACACTTGCTCGCTTGTTCAGCTTCCTTCCTTGGCCTTGACAGCAAGGACCAGGTGTTCCACAGGGGTGAAACTGACCTCTAGTCCATTCCGTTCTGAGCTGTAGGTCAGTGCTGAGAGATTCAAAGCTCTCTGTGGTTTTCTTTTTGTTTTTATTATTTCTATTAGAAACTTGACAAATTGTTCTGAAGACCGAAGCAGGTGTTGGTGCTGCTGCTGCTGCGCAAGCCTCCTGTGGCTGAAACTCACTTCACTACATCCAGAGGGAGCAGCGGCTTGGATCCTCATGGACACCCTTGGAGCTATGCCAGAAAGAAATTTGAACTTTGTGACCAGCCAGTTCAATATATACTTGCAAAATCTCCTTATATTAAACGTTTATTATTTTAAATATGGAAACATCTCAGAAAACTTTAGAGTATGTTTTAGTGTCAGAGCCAGAAAATAAGTGTATGCTGCTGAGACAGTTTGTGCATCGCTCTTAGAGCTGTAACGGTTAGATTCATTTTAGGAGTAATAAAATTCTACTAAAAATGTGGTTTGCATGTTGCTCTCCATCCAAGCATTGATTTTTGTCATTTTTTGGGCCTTCACTCATCTTGGGAACTCTCAGAGAGTCACAGTCTTAAAGAATGGGAACTGATTCAGACTGCACTGTATAACCCGGCCCTAAATGAAACTCCCACCCCACTGAGCACAACGCTTGGTGTATATATTTATTTATTTATTTATTTATTTATTTATTTATTTATTTATTTTGGTGGTACTGGGGTCCCTGGAAGCCCTTCTACCTCCGGGCTACACTCCCAGACCTATTTTTTACATTTTTATTTGGAAACAGGGTCTCCTAACCCAGTGCGCATGGCTGGCTTCGAACCTGCGCGATCCTCCTGTCTCTGCCTCCCAAGCGCGGGGATTACAAGAGTGCGCCACCACGCCCGGCTTGGTGTATAATTTTAGAAAATTGAACAGTTAAAAGGTAGTTCATGATTTCTGTAGGTGTGCACTGTACTATACTATCTAATATATAGTTATGAACTCAATCTTCATAGCAACTCTAAAACCTAGATAAATTTATTCCTAATTTATAAATGAGTAAGTTCAAAGAGTTTGAGTGATTTGTAGGAAATCCTACAGCCAGTAGAAGGCAGACATATGAAAATAAGTTACTATACTCCATATCCCCCCATAATAGCAACCCCTAAAGAAAAATTAATAAAAATTTAGATATATATCTACAGGATCAAATTACCCCCTTGAAATTAAGAAATTTGGATGCTATGACAATTGATGGGGGGCATATTCTTAGGAGCCAAGTATAAAGACTCAGTCACAAAAGTTGTTCTTGTATAGCTGGTCATGGTGGTACACATCTGTAATACCAGTATTTGGAAAGCTGAGACAGAGGGATCATAAGTTCAAGACCAGCCTCGGCAACTTAACTAGACATTTAGTAGGTTACTAAGATTCTGTGTCAAATAAAAAAACCAAGCCTGGTTGGGTGTTGCACACTGTGATCCCAGTACTTTGGGAGGCTGAGACAGGTCGATCACAGGTTTGAGGATAGTCTCAGCAAGCAATGAGATTCTCACAAACCTAGTGAGACCCTGTTTCAAAATAAAAGCTAGGGCTGTGAGTATAGCTTGGAGGCAGAATGCCCCTGGGCTCAATCTCCAGTAACAAACAAAAGTTTTCTTGTAGTAAACGTAACTTGGCTGAGTTCTTAATCAACTGAAACTTAAGACAAAGGATTATGGCAGTTAGATATTAAAACACACACACATATGCACATACACACTATTATTTCTGATGGAGCTGACACACAAGAACACAGTTGCCTTCTTTTCCCTAGAATAGAAAAGATTGACTATGATAGGCATTTGCCACTAAGCTTAATGCATAGCTAAGAACAGTGGGAAATATAACATTTCTAATGGTAAATTCACTCCTAAACCAACAACAACAACAACAAAAACCATCAGGAAGAAGCACATGAAGAACATCAGATATTAGACCTCAACAGAAGAGATGCTGTTTTTAATTCCTCATTACCAGCCAAGCACCAGGAGAGGTGAGCAGTACTCTTCTGCCATGGCAGCCGCCAAGCTCAGCGAGCTATATGCAATCACACACTGCTCTGAGTGCGTTTCCTCATTAGCTCATGCAGCCATCCCTTTGCATGAATGTTGGTACAAAAGGTTGGTACAACCATTAGCCTCAGATTACAGAGAAAGTCATGGAGCTTAGAGGATCAAGACAAATTGCAAAGTCTCACAGCTAGGCAGGGTGATGCTATGGCTAATAAACACTCAGTCTAATTTGCAATGTTGTTTAGTTTGTCCAGATTTTATCTTAGAAATCTGGGCCATTGGAGAAGAATACACTCTACGGTATTAGTCACTGCTAGAGTCTGGCTGCATCCATGGGCTAAATGGTAAGCACTTCTCTACACGATGTACTGAAATATGAAACGACTATGGTACTCCTCATGTGCACAATTTCATACCTGGCTTGTGGGTGGGAAGCAGGGTTGTGTGCTCAAGGCTCTACATTTCTTTTTCTAGTACCAGGGATTGAACCCAGAGGCATTCTACTCTACCTTAAAGCTATACCTCCAATTGTTTTTATTTTTTATTTTGAAATCAGATCTTGCTAAAATTTCTGAAGCTGACCTTGAATCTGTGATCCTCTTGTCTCAGTCTCCCCCGTATTTGGGATTACAAGCACACACACCCTTTTGCCTGGCCAATTCTACCTGATAGAATGGAACATACAGTCTTTGGCCTGAGGAGGGGCTTAGGATGCCCTCTGAGTTCCCTTTGACTCTCAAAGGTAACCCACTAAATTTGTACACAATGCCTAGAACAATAACTGCTTTGAAAACGTTTAGACAAAAGGATTTTTGTGGTCTCTTGACTCACATTTTTTTAATTTGGCTAAATTCTTTTAACTTTATAACTTTATAGTGCTTACACCTGTTTTGTATTGTCCACAGATATTTAACTTATCTTCTATGTTTTATATTAATTTCATTAATAAGGAACTTTGCAAATGAAGGAACGTTCACAGGGAGTTACCATGTCACCCTTCTGCCAGTTACAGTAGTAGGATTTGTACTTTATTACCAAACAAAATCGCCCTCTGGATCATGATTGGTGTTAGCCAGCCATTGGCCCACACACTCCAAACAGGCAAACACACTGCACCTTGTGACGCAATGGAGTGACGCTGACCAGGATTCAAAGCTAAGCAATGAAGAGACGAGGTAAACAAAGTCCACTTGAACTTACATCTTAGCTCTGCCACTTTGTACTGGGATAATCCTTGAGCAAGTCTATGACATCTGTGAACCTGGTGTTTTCATCTACAAAACAAAGAAAATATGGTATATATCCTACAGAAGTCATATAAAAAATGAGAAATTGTATCTGAAGCATTTAACAGAGTGTTTATATTATTAGAACCCTCTTAAATTATTATTCTGGTTATATTATCACATGATATTTAGAAATATACCAAAACAGTCTTTACATTGGTCATTAATTCTCTACCACAATTCCACATATTAGGAGGGTAAATTTAAAGATCCCAACCCAAACATCCTCTAACTTACCATTATTTGTTTACAAATGTCCAGGTTTTTACTTTCAACTTAATGCAGATAATTTCTCATAAATATTAGCACTGGAGTAAACATTGACAAGAATAAAGAATGTCTGACTCGAAGGGTTGTTAGTTGAGCTCCTTTCTGTGGGTGTGTGTCGCCATACTTTACTCTGTGGAGCAAAGGGTGTTGATTTAAACCAGAGTCTGTTTCACAGCAGCAAAATTAATAAAATTAACAAAGTAAGTGTGTGTGTGTGTGTGTGTGTGTGTGTGTGTGTGTGTGTGTGTGTGTGATAAATTAAGCTGGACACAGTGATGCACAACCGAAATCCCCAGTACTTGGTAGACTGAAACAGGTTCAAGGCCAGGCCAGAAAATAGTAAGTTAGTGAGAACTTGTTTCAAAATAAATAGGATTGAAGGTGTAACTCAGAGAAAGAATGCCACTGAGTTCAATCCTCGGTACACACACACACACACACACACACACACACACACACACACACCCCACAAACACCAAGAAATGATTAGTAGCTAACATTTTTACAGCTCAACTGCTCCATCTAGTGGTTCAAATAAAACTTAGAAGAACTCAATACCCAACCTTAAATTAGAGCAGCAGATTGGTTTCCAGTCCTCATCTCTACTTTGCTGACCTTACCCCCTGGGTGCAAAAGGAGCCTTCCGACAACTTTGGAACCCATTAAGTCATAGGCAGTGTCCAGACTGTGTCCTCAAGCTGCCCACTCGAGGTCTGAATAGCTTACTTCCCAGGTACCCAGGTGCCCAGTCATCCACAGCTCAGCTCACTCCCACTCTGTCCATTTTATCTTTTTCGCAGTGCTGGTACACCCCCACCCCCGCTGCTGCTCTCTGGATAGCACAAAAAGTGCTGAGACCACCAAGGATAAGAAACTTTCAAATTAGATTTTCTTTTTTACTTTTTCCTGAAGATAATGGGGAAGAGAAAAATTAGTCATACCAGTGTGTTCTTTGTGTTCTTTAATATCTCTCTCTCTTCTCTCTCTCTCTCTCTCCCTCTCTCTCTCTCTCTCTCTCTCTCTCTCTCTCTCTTATGTACACACATACAACACACACACACACACACACACACACACACACACACAGTAATTTCTTCACACACAAAATGGCAAGCCATTGTTGCTACTCTGAACTTTGAGAACAATGTGTGTGTGTGTGTGTGTGTGTGTGTGTGTGTGTGTGTGTGTGTTACTGGATGTTGAAGCCAGAGACATTCTTTTACTTTTTTCTTGAAGACAAAAGTCCTACTCTATTGCTGAGAGTCTCGCTGTCTTGCTGAGGCTGTCCTAGAACCTATGGTCTTTCTATTTCAGCCTCCCAAGTACAGGGATTACAGGCGTGCACCTCCATGCCCAGCCCCCCCAATATAAGTTGTTTTTTTTTTTTTTTTTGCAGTACTAGAGATCAAACTTGGGACCTCACACATGCCAGGCAAGCATTCTACCACTGAAATTCATCCCCAGCCCTATTTCAACACATAGGAAAGAAGCGTTGGATAACATAGAATATATTCTTTAATATTATTACAATTATACGGCCTGAGAAAAGAAATAAAGTAGAGAATGTAAGAAATAGAGTAGGGTAGCTTCATATTTCTTACATGTATATACAGTAGAAATCCTTGATTTTTAATATGTTTTATTAAGAATTTTTTATTTTGCCATATCATCTAATTTATTGGTAAAAGAGTGTTGTGCGTTTCAGATATTCACGAAATAACATAATTTGCCTCCCTAACATCTTTCCTAGAGTAAATTATCTGAGGGAGCAATGGAAATTGCAACAAAGCTACTGCTGAGAAATATAAATTAAAAACAAAACCGCCTCCCACTCCTTTAAACTGCTTCACAAAAGTGGAAGAGGAAGAAAACATTTATTTTTTTAATAAGCATTAAACTGGAATGAATGTATTAGGGTATTGCACATCACAGGAAATACCCTAAGGACATTACAAAAACAAAGAAATTGTGTCCTTTTAGATAGCCAGGCAAATGATCCATTATATACATTTTTCTCATGATAAGCAATGATTAGTCTTCAAATAAGAGGACTTGACATTTACGGTTCATGCTAAACTCTTTTGTAATATATTCTTTAATTTTTAAGTTCTCATTTATTATTTGAAGTGGATTTGCAGTTTGGAGCTAGGTGTCAACAGGAATTAAGTGCCTATCTTCCCAGGGAAACTGAGATAGAGGTATTCTCTTTCTTGATGATTACATTCCAGGAGAAGTTTTCTAGCTCCTTGAGAAAACATTTACAGGTTGCGCTTTTTGCCTTAATTTATTTTTTATTTTCTTGCCTGATTTTTCTTTTGATGTTGTTTGAGTTCTTTATATATTTTATTCATTTATACTTTTACTGGTGCATTATAGTCTCATAATGTAGTTCACAGTGATAGTAATGTGCATGCACACAGCACCCAGTGAGCTTTCCCCCAGCTCCCTCCTCACTCCCACTCCCTTCCCCATATTGAAATTGGCATTGATATTCTCACATATGTAGATAATGTCAATGGAAGTATTTCCTTCATGAATTCTCCTTCTCCCTAGTCCCCTTCTCCTAGACAACCTCCCTGGAGGTAGTCCACTGGTACTAGTGATAGCTCCACTGGGGTTTCTCTTCTTTATCTGATATAATCTCTATCTGATATAATCTTTATTTGATATATCTCCTCTGGTATCCAGATTACTCTCTAGCTCCTGCATATGAAAGAAAAACATATGAACCTTCACTCTGTGACTGGCTAATCTCATTTAACATAATGTTCTCCAGGTCCATCTGTTTCCCTGCAAATCCTGCAAATGACATGATTTTGTTTGTTTGTTTGTTTGTTTGTTTGTTTGTAGGTCTGGGGTGGAACCCAGGGGCATTCGACCTCCAAGCTACACCCCCTGCCCTATTTTTTTTTTTTTTTGGTGGTGCTACTGGGGTTCCTGGAAACCCTTCTACTTCCGGGCTACACTCCCAGACCTATTTTATATTTTTATTTGGAAACAGGGTCTCTTAAGCCAGCGAGGCTGGCTTCGAAACAGTGCAATCCTCCTGTCTCTGCCTCCCAAGTGTGTGTGGTGGGATTACAAGCGTGCGCCACCACACCCGGCTTCCCCTGCCCTATTTTTATTCTTTATTTTGAAACAAGGTCTCACTAAGTTGCAGAGGGCCTCACTAAGTAGCTGAGGCTGTCCGCAAACTGCGGTCCTCCAGTCTCAGTCTCCCAAATGCTGGGATTACAATTGTGCACCACCATGCCTGGCTCAATTTTGTTCTTTATTGCCGAGTAGAATTCCATAGTATGAATATTCCATGATTGTTTAACCCACTCATCTGTTGATGGACACCTAGTTTGGTTCTATAATTTGGCTGATGTGAATTTTGCTGCTATAAACATAGATATGCATATGTTACTATAATTTTCTGATTTCAGTCCCTTTGGAAAGATACCAAGGAGTTGTATAGCCAGATCATATGGTGGGCCCATTTCCAATTTTCTGAGGAATCATCACACTGATCTCCATAGTGATTGTACTAACTTGCAATCCTACCAACAGTGTAGAAGATGTCCTATTTTCCTACATTCTTGCTAGCATTTATTGTTTGACTTTTTAATGGTTGTCATTCTGATTAAGATTAGATGGAATCTCAGTGTAGTTTTAATTTGCATCTCTCCAATTGTTAATGATGTTGAACATTTTTTCATGTACTTATTGGCCATTTGTATCTCTTTTTTTGTGAAGTATCTAGTTCAATTTGTGCCAGTATTGGGAAGAGTCATCAAAATGTATTCATGTGCTGGTATTGGAAAATTGCTTTGATAATTTCCAAAGTATACAATATAGTCAGAGCTTAGGTGCTGTGCTAGCACTCAGACAGGGAGGGGGCTGCAGCGATTACAATGCAGAGTTCCTCTCTGTCTTTGCCCTTCATTCTAATCATTAACCTATAGTAAAAGTCTTAGAGTCAACTGAAGCCATTAGCCCTAAAACTACAAGAGGCAACCGGTGCCTCTGTTTACCTCCTCTCCTCTGGGATCAGGTTTGGGTATAGGAAAGGTAAACTTTGTGTGTTGCTTCAAAGCACCCTAGTTGATAAGCAACTAGTACTGCCCAATACAATAAACCTGAGGGCCAGGTAGATTCTTGACCATTGCACTTATTACGTTCACTGTCCAGAGACAAAGAGGCACCACCTGGCTAAGGAATAAGTAACTAGCCCATTGCCTTGGTAACGCTGATGAGAAAGATACCAATACAAAATCTATTTAAGGGTTGAGGTCACCAAAAGGGGCGGGAGTTCCATTTTTGGCCCCAGCATGTGGGTCAGCATGCTGCTTTTTCTCTTCTCTATTTCCTACTGATCTATTTCCTACTAATTTCATAATAAAGATTTGTTAAAGCTGCACTGAGCTGCCCATTAATTTTTCTATTCAACCAACCTTAGATGAATAAGAAAAAGAACCCCATCATTTCAAACCGTAACAAATTGCCCATTTCTTGCTTTAAAAAATAATGTACCAAGTATGTTTCAAGACAAGAGAGGAAAGGTTTACAAGTTTTCTAAAGTAAGCGCTCTAAGAAAAAGGAAAGACAGTCTCTCTTCTTATTTTTAATAGGGAGAATTAGGCCTCATTTTAAATTTGTATTTACCCATATAGGCCTAAAACGTTACAAATGATGATATATTTTGCTTCATGCATCAAGTGCTTCTAGACCGACATTGTTCTCTTTTCCCTCACCAGCCCTTCTCGTCTGGAATACCTTTCTCTCCTAGAAGGTATTATCTAACTTCCTAAATGTTTTTTGTTTTATTTTTGTGATGCTGGGGATTTAATGTACATGAATTTTACCTCTGAGCTACATCCCCAGTCCCTCCTATCATTTATCTTGAAACAGATAAGTTGCTAAGGCTGGCCTAGCTATGTTGCTGAGGCTGGCTTCTAACCTGCAATCCTCCCATCTCAGCCTTTCAAGGTTTATGGGTGTGCTCCAACACGCCTAGATTCTCTGCCTGTTCAAAATAAAGTGCTCCTGGAGATACTCCCCAGGGCCAAACTGAAGTCTATGGAGAAGTCACAGGACAATATTGCTATGGAGTGGATCTGGTGTTGCACAGCTAGTATCCTAGTTTCTCTAAAACTGTTTTTTCTAAGCCCCTCCCTAACCTGCTTCTGCCTGTTTTAGAAATGAATTTTCTATTCAAGGCCAACTGATAAAGTCTTTTGCACTTTGCTTTATTTCCTTTCAAGGAGCTCCAAAGGGCAGACTAAAGCCATAGTGTCCAGCACATAGTAGGTGATCAACATACACTTGTTGAAGGGATGAATGAACAAATGAGTGACCAAACGATAAGCAGCCCTCGCATGCAAGAACAATGCTAAAAAATTCCATATTCCTAGTCCCAAATTCATTTCTTTCTTTTTAACCTCTTTTTTTTTCTATTGAGATAAAATTTGCATGCAATTAATGCACTCTCTTTAGCATGCAAGTCTGTGAATTATGAGGAGTACATAGAGACATATAATCATCACTGCAATCAAGATAAAAAACAATAACAACAATTTCCTCCTTGCATTTGAAGGTCAATCCTTCCCTCCCCCAGCTCACTTCTCATACCATATGGATGGGTTTCTGTGGTTTTGCCTTGTTCTGAACATCACAAAAGGTCAGGTTTGGGTCTGGCTTCTTCTGTTTCACTAAGGCATTTGCGATTCACCCAAGTTGGTGCCTGTGTAAGTCCATTCCGTGCCTCTCTGGGCAACATGTCATGGCAGGAATGTAACACAGTTTGTTCTGCTATTCACCGATAGAAGAATATTTGTATTATTTTCAGGATTTTTGGAAAATATAAAATTTCATATACAGTTTCTTAGATGATATGTTTCACTTGAGTAAATGCCTAAAAGTGGGGTTACTGGGTTGTGTGGGAAGTCTATTTTTAATTTTAGGTGAAGTTTGGATTTGAAATCTATATTGAATGCTAAAAAGGCTGTATCACTTGTATCACTCTGTCTTATCAACAGCAGTACATGACAATTCCAATGTTTATATCCCTTGTCAACACTGGGTCTTGTCAGCCTTTGGTTTTGCTTTCAATTACCTTTCTAATAAGTATAAAGGTATTGCCTTGCATTTTGGATTTACATTTCCCCAATGAATACAGTGTTGAGCATTTTTTCATGCATTCATTTACCATCTATACAATGTTGTTGGTGAAGGGTCTGTTCAGATAGTTTGTGTGTTATATTATTGAGTATTTGTTTTCACATGAATGAGATTTGAGAGTCCCTTTATAGATTATATTTTTTACTAAGCTGAAATCATTGCCTTAACCTTTTCTTTTTTTTATTTTTGCGTTTATTGGTGCACTGCAATTATATATCATAGTAAGATTCAAAGTGGCCGGCCGTGGTGGCGCACGCTTGTAATCCTCGTGCTTGGGAGGCGGAGACAGGAGGATCCTGCAGGTTTGAAACCAACCTCACTGGCTTAAGAGACCCTGTTTTCAAATAAAAAATATAAAAATAGGTCTGGGAGTATATCTCGGAGGTAGAAGGGTTCCATCCCCAGTACCACACACACAAAAAAAAGATTCAAAGTGATACATTTCACATGCACATCATTTGGGTATTTCTCTTTGAATCCCACCCGACTCCTCCCCATACATGTTAGTGAGATTGGTAGTAAGAGCTTCATATGGACATGCCTTACTTGAATTGTTTTCTCCCTCAGTCCTCCTTTTCCCCCTCCCCACCTCTCTTTCCCAACCCCCTATTCTATTGGTCTCTCTCCTCGTTTATCTGAAGACACTTTTGCTTCCTATTTTTCTCTTTATCTTCCACATATGAGAGAAAACATACAACCCTTGACTAGCTGAGATGGTCTTATCTCCCTTAGCTGAATATTCTCTAGGTTCATAATGTTAGACTATACCTGTAATCCCAGTACTTGGGAGGCTGAGACAGGTGGCTCACAGGTTCATGGCCCATCTCAACAACTTAGTATGACCCCCCATGACTTAGTGAGACCCTGTTTCAAAATAAAAAAACAATATAGGGCTAAGGCTATAGTTCAGATATACAGTTACCCTGGAGGTTCAATCCTCGGTACCAAAAATAAAAGAATACTATAGCAATACATGCATACCCATGTTCACAGCAGCACAATTCTCAATAGCCAAATTATGAAGCCAATAAGTAATCTTTTCTATTTTGAAACAAAGACTGTATCTCTGACTTTTCAAAAAAAAAATTGATCTCATAAATGTAGGCACTTGATGTGTCAAGACAGCACAACTGTAATTGCAGCCCTGGGGCCCCCGGGGGCTCAGAGCCCTCTCTGACCTGCAGCTTCAGGTCTGTCTCAGGCTCAAGCTCGAGCACAGGAAGGCTTTGACATGTGTAGCATGCGCTTGTGGCCTCTAAGGCTCCTCCCCGCCTCTTCCTCCTGCCACATGTACCCTTCTCCTTTTGGCACAGGCGGCCAGCCAGGGGCCCCTTCTCTAAGCCAGGCGCTGCCTGGTCAGAATACAGTGGTGAGAAGGAAGTGGTGAACACGCAGCCCAAGAACAGAGGGAAGGTGTGGGAGAGGACCAAGAGGATGGGGAACTGTCTGCAGAGGGGGAACAGGTGAGTGGGGTCTTTGTACAGGGGAGCAGGAGAGGGAAGACAGGGTGATGGAAGAGATAAAAAGAACTGTTCTTGGGGGTGAAAGGACTTGAATAAGGAACTTGACAAGAATTCACTTCCCACAATGTACTACAAGCTCCATTGAGCTCCTTGTAGGTTTTGCCTCTGCCCCAAATCCCAGTGAGCAGCTGCTAGAGAACATCTGAAACATAGAAAGACTTCATCAGAGAAGTGTTGTCTGCAATAGGCAGCCAGCTGAGAACTGGAGCAGCTTTCTGAAGATCTGGGAAGGGGATGCTCCTCTGAGCTCAGAGCTCCACAAGGAGTCAGACACCCAGCCTTCCAGTCACCATTGTGAGTTCAAATCATTAGTAAGTTTCCTGCCACCCTGCAGCTTCATTCAGCGCACACTCCCTTGCATTGAGTGCTGGTGAGCAGAGCTCATCTAAATAAGTAGGAAACTTGGCTTAACTTTTCTAGATCTCTTTTTAACTTTTGTACTGGGGATTGAACTCAGGGGCATTCTACCACCCAGCCTTTCTTTTTTAGTTTTTTCTTTTCTTTTCTTTTTCTTTTTTTTTCTTTTCTTTTTTCTTTTTTTTTTTTCCTTTTTCTTTTCTTTTTTTTTTTTTTTTTTTTTTTTTGAAACAAGGTCTCACTAAGTTGCTAAGAGTGGAAGTTGCTGGCCTTGGACTTGCAATACTCTTCCTGTCTCAGCTTTCCAAGTACTGGTATTACAGGCATAGAACATTGTACCCAGCTTTCTAATTTTTTTTTTTTCTTTTTAAGGTCTGGGGATGGAACCCAGGGGCATTCAACCTCCGAACTACACCCCCTGCCCTATTTTTTATTTTGAAACAGAGTCTCACTAAGTTGCCGAGGGCCTAAGTAGCTGAGCCTGTCTGCGAACCGCGATCCTCCAGTCTCAGCCTCCCAAATGCTGGGGTTACAAGCGTGCTCCACCACGCCTGCCTCCAGCTTTCCAATCTCGAATGGACATAATAATGTATTTTTTTTTTTTTACCTTGGAGGGTCTTAGTATGTTTGATACTTGAATAGTTTCGACATAGAAAAGGGTTCAGTAGTTAAAGATATTCTTTCTTTCTCCCTCTTTCTCTCTACCCCCCCAATCTTCATTAGCATTAAAGCAACCATTGTAAAAATTAGCAGTATCAAAAACAAAGCAATTTCTAGGGTAAAAAGTGAGGTGGTCTAGGAAGAGTGAGTTGTTGGGGAGTCTTTACAAGATTGTTCTTGGTGTCCCAGCTCTCTGATCACACCACTAGAAAATGAAACACAGAAAAAAAGGAGCAGCCCAAAATGCCATTTACCAAAGGGAGGCTTGAGGAGCCTATGGAACATCTCACATCTCTTCCTGGGAATCAGTATTATTTGAGACTTTTCCTCTCTGGAATCTTCACAGCCCTTTGTCAATATTCTGTTATAGCATTCACCTGGGAAATTGTACATCACTGTTCTTAAATCAGGATGTGAGCTCTTCGAGTGTGGGGATGAAGATTTCTTACTGTTTGCTCCCTGTTTCGTGAACTCCTGGTTCCTGGCATTGTTTCTGGCTCATAGCAGGCACTCCATGAGTATTAGATGAAGGGCTGGAAACATAAAAGAATAACTGTCTTGAGAAGAGAGAGAAAACAGAATGCAGATATGATATGAATGAGAAGTACTGATTGATATCACATAGCTAATTTTCTTTTTAGGACTTTAGTGTGGGGGAGGATTATAACACTGAAATGCATTCATTATAAAATTGTTGTGATAAGCTGATAGTCACAGTTGTCACTACATACAACATTAGATTCATTATCTTTATTTTAATTTCTTATACTCACCAGCCATTTGTATTTCTTCATCTACAAAGAGCTAGTAATGTCATTTCCCCATTTTTGTTTTGAATTTTAGTTTATTTGTTTTATTAACAATAAAAGCTGGTTGTACTTTGAAGAAATTAACTTTCTCTCATAACTATTGCAAAAAACTTTACATTTGTTTCAGTTTGTCTTGTGCCATCTGGACTTTTAATGGTTTTATATTTATATTGTTTTAAAGAAATTTTAATTAAATAGAGAAAGCATTTCATTGCATTTATGTTTAAAATTCTTTTCCCATCTCAAGATAAGTCAAATCCACACATAAATGTTTTGTGTGGTTTTATTGTTTTATGTTAAGCCCTATATGTTCAATATACAGTGTTAGATATAATTTTTTCCCAAACAGTTGACTGGTTGACTCAGTATCTTCATTCCCATGTGATTTAAATTGTTTCCCTTGATATATTTAAAAGTCTTGTATTAGGCCAGGCTTGGTGGTGCATACTTGTAATCCCAGTGCTTGGGAGGCTGAGGCAGGAAGATTGCACAGGTTCGAAGCCAGCCTCGGCTATTTAGTGAGGCTCTCAGCAACTTAGTGAGACCCTGTTTCCAAATAAAGTATGAAATAGGTCTGGGAAAAGAAAAAGCCTTTGGGTTCTATCCCCAATACCACAAAAATAAATAAATAAATAAATAAATAAATAAAATCTAAAAGTCTTGTATTGACTGGGATCTGATTTTCTTTGTACTTCACCCCTACAACCCAGTTATCATCCAATGAACATATGTCTCTTCTACTACTTCTAATCAGATCAAATTTGTTACAAAAGCTGCGAACCTTTCCCCTATACACACATAGGACAGAAAGGCATCTCTCTTTTCATAAGAGAGTTTCAGAGAATTTCTCTGGGAGAAATCTGCCCAGAGAGAATCTGGGCTTTCCCATTATTGGTTGTTGATCCCCGGACAAATAGCCTAATATTTTTTGCCTCATTTTCTTCACTGGTAAATAATGGGATAATAATATTAGCTTCATATTTTATTCTGGGATAAAATGAACTATATAACATGCAAAATGATCACATAGTTCATATGTCTCACATAGTAAGCAGTGTTTGTTAGTTTCTTTTCTTTTCACATCCCCAAGTTCCAGTTAATAAAAAGATGATAATACAGAAGTCCAATCCAATGAAAACAATGAACTAATTTATTTCTTTGTTTAATTCATTTCCTTCCCTTTTATCCCACATTGTCTGCCTCCATCCTTTCTGAGAAAGATGGTGATTTACAAGAACCCATTGCTTGTGCTCAGATCCTGGAACAATATCAAACAGATAATAATGGCTGAGGAGCCCAGGCCTTTCTCTGAACCCTGATGTTCTCAGGGTTACTGTGAGGATTCCTGGACACTTGGGAACAAGTGGTTTAGGATCAGAGGATGTCTGTTCTTGGAGAAAATCAGCAGACTGTTCTGTGGCATGGAAAGGTCAGATCTAAAAGAGACTGTAGCCTGTGCTTTGGGAAGGAATATTGACAGATGCAAGGGCAACGAGGACAGCAAAGGCAATTTGACGATCACACACAAATAGCAGAAATGGGAAAAGTCAGAAAAAGTATAAAAAGTGGGAATCCAGGGAGGAAATCACCCATTTCAGATATTTTTGAGTTTTAGGCGGCAGCAGAACACTCGATCGATACCCTGGAATCTGAGACTCCAAAATGCCAAGCAGAGAACATCCAGGCGAGAGCACACATGACCCCACTCCTCCCAGCTGCTCCCCAAGCCTGAAGCTGGTCAGGTCCTGGGCCTCCCACACCCACAGCAGACGGCCCTGCTGAGACCCAGAACCCCTGTAAGAGGAGTAAATGTGAAGACAAGACAATGGACAGAAAGGCTCTGGAACTTTGGACAGGAGATGTGCTACTTTGCTAGGAGCCTATTGTAACCCCTAGCAACAGGACGTAGACACTTGGCTGCTCTTACACTCTTATAAAATAGGGCACCTTATGTCCTACTGTCTCTTTGTTTATCTAGCTCAAGTACTTTTGTGCGCAAACTCCATCACAGCCGTTTTGCTTGAAGCTCTAGGTTTCTGTGTCTGCAGTGGTCACATCCCCCGCACCAGGACTGTGGGGAAGTTTATGGAGACGCCCTAGAGTTTGCTCTGACAATGCTACACTAATATAGTCACATTAATCCTTCCTGGCTAGGCCTTTTGAATACCCAGCCCTAAAGAATTTCCTTTAAAGAAGGAATCAGTAGAACATGAAATTGGTATTCCAGGGTTGAAAAACCCCAGAGTGTGTTTGTGGCAAAGCCAGTTGTCTCCTGAAGCCTGTGGGATTATTTGTACTTAACACAGTTTCAGGAGGAGCTTTTGAAAGAGTGGAATTAAAAATCAACCACTGAACCAAGGCTGTATTAGGAGCTGGGGACCCATAAATTCCCCAAAAGGTATGATTCAGTGTAAGCTATGAATCATGTTATGACGGGGAAGGGGTATCACTGGGCATATGTTAAGGCATACAGTCCAAATTTTGAAATAGATCATAAAGACTAGGGAAATTATAAGGGGGAGAGATTGGATAGACCTGGGAACAAAGAAAGACTTTGTGAAGAGGCAGGAATCTGGAATTGGCAGAGATCGTAGAGAACTGTTTGGCTTCTTCATGAAGTTATCTGAAGTCATCTGTCTAGGTTAACATTGTCATTGCCATGATCCAAAATGACTGACCATACAACTTAGTGGAAGGAAGGTTTATTTGCTCACAGATTTTTTGGAGATTGGGAGGTTCAGTTCATGTCAGGTTGGTGTGCGAGCTCAGAATATAGCAGTGCAGAAAGGGAAGAGAGAGAGAGAGATAGAGAGAGAGGAGGAGAAAGAGGAGAGAGAGAGAGAGAGAGAGAGAGAGAGAGAGAGAGAGAGAGAGAGAGAGAGGAAGAAGAACTATACCATCCACAGGATACCCAGATCCCTCCCTAGCAACCAAGTCCCACTTTCAACACTGCTAGCTTGTTTCCATGAGGGATGGGGAGATGTTCTAAATCCAAACCAGGACATCACTTCAAACCAAAGCATCCATATTGAAATGCAAGAATAAATTCCAGCACCAGTGAGTGCAGAAGATAGTCAGCTTACCCTGAGCTTTTGTCCATATTTTTAACCTTATCTGACAGACCTTACAGACCTATGTGGTAAGAATATATATACCTCATTTTATAAGTTAAGTAACTGTGGCTCAGGACATTGAGAGATGGGGATCGAGTCATTTGGAGCCGACCATTTCCTTTCATCTCACTCTCATTTCCCCTCAATGAGTCTATTTTTTTTCCATTGGTCAGATTCGCCAGTTTCTTTATAATACTTTTGAGCCACAGAAGCAGGAGATGGAAGCAAATGGCTTAGAGAGCACTGAAGGCAGCCTGGAAAAGAGGAAGTGGCACAGCCATGCCCTCTGGCCTGATGCAGAGGCCCTGGAGGCCTGTAGGACACTCAGCCAAGTTGGCGGCCACAGTGCAGGCAGCCTCCCCTCTGCTGCCAAATCCGAAGGAACTCTATGAGAAAGTACACTGAGAGAGACATATATATATATATATATATATATATATATATATATATATGTATATATAATTGGAGATTGAACTCAGGGGCATTCTACATCTGAATTATACCCCCCACACATGATATTTTACTTTTGTTTTGAAACAGGTTCTTGCTAGATTGCTGAGAATCTCACTAAGTAGCTGAGGCTGGCTGTGAACCGTGATCCTTCCATTTCAGCCTCCAAAATGCTGGGATTACAAGTGTGTGCCACCACACTCAGCTTGGGAGAGGCACCTTTAAATAGTGTTTGGCCATGAACCGAGATCCTCCCATCTCAGCCTCCCAGATGCTGGGATTACAAGCATGTGCCACCACGCCCGGCTTGGGAGAGGCACCTTTAAATAGTGTTTTTCAAATACTTTGTAATATAACTGGTACATGGAGGACTTTATAGAAGGCTTTCACATTTATAGCCACGTGGGTGATTGACTATATGTTTTGGTCATGGGTCACTAGAGTGACAGAACTCAGAGAAATGCATGTGGTAAATAGGGATTTATCAAATCAGTTTACAGTCCAAAGCAGTGTAATCCCAACTTTCGGACTGCACTGGGAGATCCAGAAGAACCAGCAGCTGGTTGACGACCACGAGCTAGAATCTCTAATTCTGTCCTAGTCCAAGATGGAAAAGCCAGGAAGCTCCAGAGAAACAATGGAGAAGGTCCAATTCAAAGAGCTGATGGCCCATATCTCAGATGAAAGCAGATGCACTTTCTTCAGGAAGAACCATACCTGCCTTCATGGGGGGGGGGGGGTCCTTCTTTTATCCAGGTCCTGCACCTATCAGAACCGTGCTGCCTACATTCAGGGCAGGACTTCCCTTTCAATCTGCCATTACATAAACCAATGATTGCATCAACACACCCCAAGTCACAAAATCCTAAGTGTTCCATGATCCGGTCAAGTTGATAATCCAGATTATGTATCATACCATGTCTCAAAGAAAGATGCACAGAATAGTACTTAGATACTTAGACTTTAACCTAGAGGTCCATATGTCTGGCTGCAGAAAGATTTTTGGTGTATCTGCTAAAACAAAACAAAACAAAACCCCAAAAAACCCTAAGTCCTGTTATTTTCCTATACCTTTGGGATCAAGGTGGTATTTCTGATGGTCTCCTGTGCTAACTAGCATTGCTCTCTTTTTGGCTATTTGTTTCTTGTTTTTTCTTCATTGACTATTTATTGAAAATATACCTATCATATGTCAGATGTTGTGGTATATGCTGGCTATACACACACTAATGAATGAGATAAATATGGTTTTCAGTCTTGCAAAGCTTACATTCTAAGTGTAGGAGATTGACACATGAGAAGACAATTATAATTTAGTGTCAATAGGAGAACTTTAGAGTGTGGTGAACTGTGTAGAATCTGCCCTCAGGCACACCCACAAAAAATGACCTCTAAGAGGGCCACCGCCGTACCTTGATTTCCTGGAGATAACCCTCGCATGCCCTCCATCACTAGGGAGCCAAGTAAATCACTGGCAGCAGGGTTGAGAAAGCCCTCCCCTTGCTGGGAATGCAGCTGAACGTTTCCCTCCTGGTCAGGAATTGATAGTTTCATCTTCATCATAGGAGGGACATGTCCAAGTCGCCTGAGGTAGCAGCTCACTTGGGGGAACAAAACTGCAGAAGCCAGTCTTGTGATGTTGTGTCATCTCTCTTGGGTATTTCAGATGCTGGGGTCACCACATTGGTGAGGAATGCTTCTGCCTCCGGTGGTAAGTGGGAATTGCTCTTAAGTGTTATTTCCCTAAGTGTGGTTTCAGTGAGGTCTTTGCTCTAAATTACCTGTGAATTCCCTGCCATCTGTGGCCCCAGAAGAAACCGGGCACTCAGCCCAGATATAGTCACCTGAGTATCGATCAGGGAAGTGATCCTTCGAGTTTGGTGAGAAACAAGAACAATGGCCTAACCCTCCCCTCAAAACGGTGAGTCTCAGCAGCAAGGATGGAACTGGCTCCTAAGGTAGACACTCTGAGCGCTGCAATCCCAGGGTCTTCAGGTACAGAAGCGCACATTGCTGTCCCTCTAAAGGAGAATTTATAGAGAGGGTGATTATATCATTTATTGTCCCAGCTGTGGTGGTTCTGAGAGTGAAAGGGATGTTCAGAATAGTTAAAAGCCAGTAAGTGAATGATTATGATATAAACCAGACTAAGCAAGCCAGAATCTGCAATCACTCTTTTTATAGCAAATGTGTTCTTGTCTTTCAGGGCAGTAATAGGCTTCTACCATATTTAAATTGCATTTTTACAGGGAGTCTTCCATACCATGTGTTCTAATGGAAGGTGTTTGTTTAGGGATCATAGATTAGAACTGAGATTGATAATAATCCTGGCTCCTCCACTCACACTATATAAAATAAATGGATAGATCATCAGAGGGAAAAAAAAGCCTCCAAAAAATGTAATCTGTAATAGCACCACAGTTCCTCTATAAATAAATTCATATCAGATTTAGGAAAGGAGAGAGAGAGAGAGAGAGAGAGAGAGAGAGAGAGAGAGAGAGAGAGAGAGAGAGAGACTGCTTTAGATTTCTACTTGGCAACTTTCATTTTTTCTTTTTTCATCCTCTTAATTTTTATGTGCTGAAAGGTTTTATAAAACTCATATACCCTTAAAAAATAAAGACTTTAAATTTCACAGATTAATGTAATTTCTTTTGAAAGTTTCTGAGCATTTAAACAACCAATTTATGCTGGGTGTGGTGGCGCACGCTTGTAATCCCAGCATTTGGGAGGCTGAGACCGAAGGATCGCGGTTCGTGGACAGCCTCAGCTACTTAGTGAGTCCCTCTGCAACTCAGTAAGACCCGGTTTCAAAATAAAAAATAAAAAATAGGGCAGGGGGTGTAGCTTGGAGGTCGAATGCCCCTTGGTTCCATCCCCAGACCCACAAAAAATAATAAATAATAAATAAATAAATAAATAAATAAATAAATAAACAACCAATTTAGTTTCCTCTTTTCTTACAGGAAAAAAGTATGGACTTTTAAAGCAAGACAAGATTCCCAAAAGGAAAGTGAGTCATTGCTTTTACATTATTTTTATGTTTTATTTATTTATTTATCTATCTATTTATGTATTTATTTATTTGTGGTACTTGGAATTCAACCTAGGGGTATTCTACCTCTGAGCTACCTACCTCCCCAGCCCTATTTTATTTTTTTCATTTTGAAACAGAGTCCATTATATTCACATTTGATAGACTTATATTTCTAAACTATCACTTTTTTATACTCTCAAAGTCCCATGAGCATGTTTATATTAGAATACCTATGCATAAGCCAGGTGTGGCGGCGCACACTTGTAATCCCCGCGCTTGGGAAGCTGAGACAGGAGGATCGCGCAGGTTTGAAGCCAGCCTCAGCTACTTAGTGAGGCTCTCAGCAACTTAGTGAGACCCTGTTTCCAAAATAAAATATAAATGGGTCTTGGAGTATAGCCTGGAGGTAGAAAGCCTCTGGGTTCCACCCGCAGTACCACCAAAAAAAAAAAAAAGAATGCCTATGCATATTCCCACAATTTATGATTTGCGTGTGTTTTCCTCCCCACTAGATGGTGAGCTCTCTGAAGCAAAGATTGGCTATTAATTTCTATAGCCTTTGTCTTTAGTGTCTGTGATCTGAAGGCTGAAAGAATTAACTGGGAACAATAAACGTCAAAGGTGGAGTCAAAAGACACTTAGAAGGATCTGCAAGCAAGCAGCTATGGCAACAGGAGCCCAGGGAAGGGGGAGCCAAAGATTTAGGTCCTCATCCTGAGAGGAGGTGCCGAGGGCTCTTGGCAAGGGGCGAGTATGACCAGATATGCTTTAAAGAGCTCGCCCTGCCTGCTGTGTGCAGACCAAAGTGTACCAGCTCCTGGGAGACCATTTAGAAGGACAATGTGATGGTCTCCAGGAACAGATCCATGTGAAATTAAGGAGAGGGAAGAATTCAGGAGAAGATAGTGAATAGCATCACTTAAATTTAAGAACGATAATAAGAAAATGTAGGCCTGCATTTCTAAAGAAGAAATTAAAAAAGAGAAAATTGGAGAAGCTTTGCCTTTGTTTTCCTGGATAAAAAGAGGACATGGTAACTTATACACAACAGAATCCTAAAAATCCTATAATTCTGCCCTTCCTGTCCCAATTGTTCAATTCCAGGAATGGTGAGTCCCAAGAAACTCCAATCTCCTTCAGAACAAAATGTTTCTAATAGAAATAAGATCCCTGAGGCTAAAACTAACAGCCATTCTTCGTCATCCTCATTACCCTCTTTTTTTTTTTTTTTTTTTTTTTTTTTTGGTACTGGGGATTGAACCCAAGGGCCTCTGAACCCTTTTGAATTTTATTTTATTTTGAAATAGGACTTCATTCAGTTGCTAAGGGTCTTACTAAATTATTCAGACTGGCCTTTAACCTGCAATCTTCCTGTCTCAGCCTTCCAAGTGCTAGGTTTACAGGAATACACCACCATGCCCAGTGCCAGGCCCTGCTCTTATCATAATCATCAAAAAAGTGTCCTAGAGGGCCATAAAAGTTTATGGGAATGTGAGAATCTGGAGGAGTGTAATCCCATAGGGTAAGCTTCATGGGCACATCTGGCCCCTGCAACCTCATGAAGGCCACCTGTTTGTTTTGTTTATTGCGCTGGCCCTTTTGGTAGCGGGAAGCAAGTACATTCATCTCCCTCTTTGCTGAGTGACTGAAATTGATTTTTGAAAAACTGGCCTGCTTGCATTGGTATCTGCAGCTACAGGAAAAGGAATGTTCAGATTCTTCTGTAAAACTTTCCTGGAGCCCCAGTCCCCACACCCCACTGTCCCAGGCTGCCTGCAGTAGAAAGGATGCCCTCCTCTCCACACTGTGGGTCTCCCACAGCCCTTTGTCCACCTTCTGCAAGCTTTAAGAGCACAGGATCATTTCTCATGCTTCTCTCTCCAGTGCTGGGTGCAGAGAAGGTCTGCGATGAATTTTATATAAGTAAAAGGATAAGTGGAAGACAGAGAAGGAGCATGATTGCCCCTCCAGTGATTCTCCAAACGTACCTCCCTCACATGGCCTCTCAGCCTGGCCAAGCTCTGGCTGGTTCTTGTTCAGATGGCCCCACGACTCCTCAGGGATCAGCTGGAGATAAGTACAGCCTGATGAAGATGACTTCAGCGCGCCCTCTCAAGTCTCTCGAATCTCTCCCCTTGTCAAATCTCTCCCCTTTTCAAATCTCTCCATGCTTGAAAGTCATTGAGTGTTATTTTCTCTCTGCAGATGAAGGAATGACATCTGTTCCCATCCAGGTAATAAACTCTCTTCTGACCCTAATGTAAAAGAAAAACCTTTTAGATGCAGAGTTGTGAGATCAGAGCCATATGCCGGGCCTGGAGGCAGAAGTAGCAGCTGCCTCAGTTGCACAACTTATTGGAAAGAACTAATATTTCCTGAGCTCTCTGTTAATGACAGGTGATGTCTCCAGGGATTTACAGGCATCCTCTCATGTACCTGGCACAACCACCCCAGAAAATTACTCTATTGCTTCTCTCACAATTTATGCATGAGAAAACTGAGAAATTTGAGGATACATCAGAGCCAGGATTCAAACCCCAAATCTTATACTAGTAACCACACTTTTTCTCCTGTACCTTGTTGCCTTTGATTTTTATCTTCTGAGAATCCACCATAAGGGAAAACTTCCCTAGAGATATTTGCTTTTTTTAGTAATGCAGTCAGCTCTATAATGAGTGGTTAAATAATATAACCCAATCTTATTAAAGTCTCATCATATTATTCTCTCCTTTTGTGTATGGGGGGAAAAAAGAAGGGTGTATTGGGTACTGAATCCAGGAGTGCCTCTGAGGTACATCCCCATCCCTTTTTTTAAAATTTTATATTGAGACAGGGACTTGCTAAGTTGCCTAGGCTAGTCTTGAACTTACAATATTCTTGCCTCAGCCCCCCAAAGAGCTGGGATTACATGCATGTATCACCTTGCCCAGCTAAGGATTGTTCTTTTATAAGAAGAGGCTGCCCCAGGGCCCTGAGACTTTGGCCATTATTCTGGGTGATTAGGGACCACTCTGGAAGGCAGGGCAGGAAGAACACACGTGGACAGGCTGTGCACTCTGGACAACATGAGCTCTTTGGTCACCTGGTCTAGCAGTTGAGGTAAGGGCTCTCCTGGAGAAAAAATGGCCAAGAGGTGGAAGGAAGTGGTCATGGAAGACAGATTTTACCCAGGGTCAGGCCTGCTTGAGGCTGAGGTGTGAAGGGAATGGCAGGAGGCCAGGTCTTGATGGTGGCTCTCTTTTGACCAGCAGGATGGCGCTAAGCAGACCTACAGGGAAGAGCTATGCTACGTTCTTATCAATCACAGGGCCCTCAGGAGAAGGCCGTCGGGAACCCTTTCTGAAGAGTACTACGAGAACATTCCCTGCAAGACTGAGAGGCCCAGAGAGTCTCTGGGAGGAACCGAAACTGAGTATTCACTTCTCTGCCTACCTTCCACCCCAAGGAACCCAACTGCCCTAGAAAATGAATACGAACTTCTCATGCCCAGCCGAGTCCTCGCTCACTCCCAGCAGCAGCCACGGCCACTCACGGCCCCTTTTGAGACTCAGTTTTCCCATTCACGCTGATATGGCTGGACTGACAACTGTTTAGCTCCCGCAGATAGAAGCAGAGAGTGGGGGGCTTGGCTTGAAGCATGCCTGTGGCTCAAACCCTTCCAATATCCCTCTATTAACCACCTTGCCTCAGGATCTCTGCAGAGCGTGGTTTACAGTCCACAGGGCCTTTTATATTTTGCTCAATATTAATATTCAACATCTAAAAACCAACTCATTATCCCAAACACCACTATCTGAGAAAGTGGTGACCATCATTGGTTCTAAGTGGTACTGTAAGTAGTGGAAAGGGCTCCCTGGTCTCATGACGGCCTTTTATACCACTGCTTTGCTAACTGAGTTCTTAGAAAATATCCTCATGATTTTCCTCTGAAATCACAAAGAAGCTTGCTCATGATATTAAGAATGCCTAAGGGGGGAAGTCTCTCATTACAGTGACCTTCCAGCTCAGCCCCCTCCCACGGGGCCTGTGACCCTCCTCTTTCTCTGTGCCTTTAAGGAATGTCTCTGATATAGTGTCTTTTGACTCATGGGCTTCCCTGGCTCAATTGGTTATGTGAGTTGAACCAGGAGGTTCCAGTACAGGTTTTTATGTAATTTTCACCCATGTGCTTTTTTGTAACTTGGTATTTCTCCCCGTAAGTTCTTTTTCTGGGGGCTGTGGGAGTGTTGGGGATAGTACCTAGGCCCTTGCTTATGCTAGGTGAGTGATAAACCACTGTACTGCATCTCCTAGTCCTTCCCCATAAATATATATATATATATATATATATATATATATATATATATATATATCTCTTATTTTTTATACTTTCATTGGTGTATTGTAATTATACATTAGAATGAGATTCAAAGTAATACAAACACACGTGCACACCTCACTTGGTCTATTTCTCTTCCCATCCCACCGGGCTGCACTCCTCCCTTTCTGAACATCATAGGAAGATTGGTAGTGATCCCTTTACATAAGAACATGGCATTATTTGAACTGTATCGTTCCTCATTCCTCCTTCCCCATAAATCTTAATAATACAATTATAGCATCAAAGAGTGATAGAATGAAAAGACCTTCAAGATCCTTTAATTCCATTACCTTTTTTTTTGGCTCAGAGAGAATAATTTGCCTGATGATACAATCAAGTGACATAATTTTAGCTAAAATCTGATTTCCTGGCTTCCAATTTATCACTCTTTGATATACTGTGCAAAAAAATCCCTAGTATAGAGTAAATGTTTCCATTAAATAATATTTCATAAATAAAATATCCATGGAGAATATCACACATATCTATCCCTTTTCAAATGAGTATGTTTCTATATGTCTTAAATATTTATTGTTGTCCCTCATCCATTTTTTTTCCTTCAGTATTTCTAGAATTGTGTTTATTCCTAAACCAGGGGTTATCAAACTATCACTGGCTGAACAAATCTGGCCCATCACCTCTTTTTGTAAATAAAATTTTATTGGAACACAGCCACACTGATTTGTTTGCATTCTATCTATGATTGCTCAACCATGGTGGGGTTCAGTAGTTGTGATTTGCCATAGGCCATGCAAAGTCAAAAAATATTTACATCTTGTTCCTTTTCTTCAGAAAAAAAAAGATCATAGTTTGAGATAAACTTAACAGGAACATGTTTGGCTATTGATGTAACTCAAAAGAGCGGATACCAAAAATATTGTATGAAAATATTAAACCACAAATGACGGGAGTAAGACCAAGAACAGTTAGCAAATTAGACTATTTCTACATTCACACCTGTGTCCTCAACATGCCGTTTTATTTAACTCATGGCCACTGTTCTAATTTTAGGAATTTTAAAATGGCAAGAGGCTTGTTGAGACAAGTAGTAGAAACGTTCTGTGCATAATTACTGTCTCATTTCCAAAGCCAAACTTTGATATTTAAGATGTGCTAAGGGCCCAGCATGAAGAAATCTAGTGGCCTGAAGCTGACAGGTTACGAAGGGTTTGCTGCAGGCAGCGGTGGTCTGCAGCTAAGAGCCAATTACATGCGATGTCTTAGCCTCTGCTAACTTCCTGCTTTTAGCAAAATTCTTTCCCATCAGACTTGACTCTTTGGCTGGGATTCATTCAGGTTCAAATGGGGTGTTCAATAAAAGCAGGGAACACTGTAAGAAATGCAATCTGGGCCGGGCGTGGTGGCGCACGCTTGTAATCCCCGCGCTTGGGAGGCGGAGACAGGAGGATCGCGCAGGTTCGAAGCCAGCGGCGCTGGCGTAAGAGACCCTGTTTCAAAAATATAAAATAGGTCTGGGAGCGTAGCCTGGAGGTAGAAGGGCTTCCAGGAACCCCAGTACCACCAAAAAAAAAAAAAAAAAAAAAAAAAGAAATGCAATCTGGCTCAGAGGATGAGTGCAGACCCAAGACAGACAACCAGGGGTTCAGAAGCTGGTTCTCTCCTTCCTCTGTGACCTTCAGTCTATTACTTAGAGGCTCAGTTTGTTTTTTCACCCATAAATGGAGGATTATATCTAATATGGCAAATTATCTCTAATATTCTGAATAAAAATGATATCAAAGAGTAAGAGAACAGGGCTGAGAGTGGTGGCACATGCTTGTAATCCCAGCATTTGGGAGGCTGAGACCAGAGGATTGTGGTTCGCGGACAGCCTCAGCTTCTTAGTGAGGCCCTCTGCAACTTAGACCTTGTTTCAAAATAAAGAATAAAAAACAGAGCAGGAGATGTAGCTCAGAGTTCAAATACCCCTGGGTTCCATCCCCAGACTCACAAAAAAGAGAGGGAGAGGAGAACAGAAGTCTTTTACAGTGTATGGAGAAAAGCCAACACATCTGCTGGCCCAGGGTCACCCAGCAAACCTCCAGGAAGATAGAAACACGAACCTGAGGCGCTTACGCTGAGATTTCTCACATGGATGCTCAACCAGTGTGGAAACTGGTTGGCAGAAATATTCTTACTATGATATGACAAACTATGCTTGTTAAAGCTCTACCCTCTGAAAGCATTACCTGTGTATGCCTTTTATGGGGCCTCTATGAACTATTAGTAATCAGCCAAAGAAAGTTATAATGAAATTAGAAGGATTATAAAAGGGAGTTATTTAGGCAGGAATTCCTAAGGGGGGAAGTCTCTCATTACAGTGACCTTCCAGCTCAGCCCCCTCCCACGGGGCCTGTGGCGCTCCTCTTTCTCTGTGCCTTTAAGGAATGTCTCTGATATAGTGTCTTTTGACTCATGGGCTTCCCTGGCTCAATTGGTTATGTGAGTTGAACCAGGAGGTTCCAGTACAGGTTTTTATGTAATTTTCACCCATGTGCTTTTCTGTAACTTGGTATTTCTCCCCAGACGTTTTTTTCTGGGGGCTGTGGAAGTGTTGGGGATAGTACCTAGGGCAAAAATAGGGCAGGAAATCTACTGATGACAACAAGTTCAAATGCTGACAACTTTAGGACAAATCTGGGTGACACGTGCTTCAAATATTCTCAAGGGTACATGGGAATAGACAGAAGAGATGAGTCTCTAGGCCTTCACAGGAGCACGCTTTGACTCTGGGGTGTGTGTGTGTGTGTGTGTGTGTGTGTGTGTGTGTACACATGTACACATTTGTGGTACTGAGGACTGAACTCAGATGTCCCACCTCTGAGCTATGCTCCCAGCCCCTTTTCGTATTTATTTTGAAACCATCTTGTTACAGTTGGCACATGCCCGCCTCGAGCCTTCCATCCTCCTGTCTCAGGCTTCCAAGAACTGTGATTACTGGACACACCACCAAGCCCTGCTCTGACTCTGTTCTTTTCCAAGCCTAGCCCCTTAAGTCCTGAAAGCCCACTTGATCTGATTGTACTTTGATTCTGCCTACTCGTAAGTAAATCAGTGTGCAAATTCCTCCCACTTTCCTAGAAGATTCTCTCGCAAGTACTTGGAGAACATTGAGCAGTTGTTGTCATTAGTCTTGTATATTCTGAGGGCCACGTCTCTCAAATCATTTCTTCCTCCTGCTCACTCTGGCTTCTTATGTATTCTCAGGTGTCGACCAAGGCTGAGCTGAGTATGATCACGATCATCTACGTGGCTGCTCGTCCTGTGTGACTGGCCCCTGGGCTGGGCTCTGTTCCAGCAAATGGCTGGGGGCCTCTGAGCTGATCCTTCTGCTCCCAGGCCTTAGTTTCCCAGCTGTAAGTTGAGAGGTCTGCCGTCTGGCACTAAGAGTTGATGGTTTCTAATAATAAAGAAAACACTAAACGATGTCCATGAGTAAGGCTACTAGAGATAGTGCGAATTGCCTTATTAAGAAGTCATGCCTGGTGTTTCATGCCTGTCATCCCAGTAACTTGGGAAGCTGAGACAGAAGGATCACGGGTTCAAGGCCAGACTCAACAAGTAATAAGACTCAGCAACTTAGGGAGACCCTGTCTCAAAACAAAACAAAACAAAACAAAACAAAAAAAGCAATGGAACAGTGATGGAGAGAAGGGCAGTCTTTGGGATGCTTCTCCCATTTTTCTTTGCATTGATAACACTCTTAATAGGGCAGGAATTCATGTCAAGAGTTTACATATAAAAAGAAAAGGAGAAAGTGGGAACTTAATTCTCAGAAGACACAAACATGTGAAAGGAAGGCAAATCTTTTTGTTCAGGTCCATACTGCTCCAGAGTTCCACTTGAACTCCCAACTCCCTGTGCAAAACCTTCTCCAATTAAACTATGCGACAACCGCTGTTTTATCTGACCTCTCACAACTGACAGTCTGTCTTTATTTTTTAGTTAAGTCTGGGAAATTCTTCCCTGCTATTTCCTTTTTCACTTTTGCAGGTCCACACTCCCTCAAAATAAAAGTAGCTTCTTTTCTCATTGTCTTCTCCACTGTTATAAATTCCCAAAGTGAGCTATACAGCCCCCCCACAAGGGGAGATGCTGAGTTATGGGGGACAGTAGCCTGGGTATAATTCAAGGGACATTGAATAAAAGGAAGGGGGAAATGAAAGTCCCACGGGGGCACTGAGTAAGTTTTGTTTCTGAAAGGGAGACAGTAAGGCAGTAAGTTTGGGAGCCTCTGCTCTATAGCCTTCCTTCCAAAATGTACATAGTTTTAAAAATCTATAGAACATAATTAAATTTAAAAAGTAATTGGACAGATGTCTAGGACTGTTGTTGGCAGTGAAGACGGGAGAGTTTCTGCTGATTTGGCTGTTTCCATTCTACCCATATTAGGTGACTTCCAGAAAATAGCCTAAGTTCAAATCCTTTAAAGACACTTGTTAAAACCTTACTAGGCACCAAGCATTATGCTTGTCTTTAAGACATTTTGATGAACAATATGTTCATCTCCTCCAGAAAAACTGTACATATATATTTTTAAGCACCTTAAACTATTTTAGTCATATATATTGGCTTTTCCCTTACTAATTAGACCAAAAAGGCAAACCTTGGAAAGTCCTATGACTTGCAAGTGCTAAAAAACCAAGGTAAGCTGCTTGCAACTTGGTATTTTCCCAAAGAGAAGGAAAAAACAAAACCAGATTGTGCCTCCAGACACCAACAGGTCATCTTTCTAGTCCTAGGTCCTTTCTGACACCTGGTTCTTGCCAGAGGGTCCTCAGAGGAAGATGAGAGGGTACGTGACCCTGTCCTGCTCTCATTGGAACAGAGAAAGGATCCTGACTACCCCAGCCCAACTGAGCTCAGTCTCATTCACACAGAAGAGGAAGCTGCCCTCAGGGGCCTGAAAAGATCATTTCTAACCCCATTACTGCAAGAAAAAGCCAGCCCCAAGCATGGCCGCCTCGGTGAGCCAACACCTGCAAGGCAAATATATGCAGCGATGCAGGTGCAAAAATAACTTATTGTAAATGTTCTTATTTTTATTTATTTATTTATTTATTTATTTATTTATTTATTTATTTTTGCAGGTCAGGGGATGAAACCCAGGGGCATTTGACCTCCAAGCTACACCCACTGCCCTATTTTTTATTCTTTGTTTTGAAACAGGGTCTCACTGAATTGCAGAGGGCCTCACTAAGTAGCTGAGGCTGTCCACAAACCACGATCCTCAGGTCTCAGCCTCCCTCATGCTGGGATTACAAGCATGCACCACCACGCCCGGTTTGTAAATGTTTTTAAATCAGACTCCATTAAAAGTCTTTATTGTTTTTTTTTAAAAAAGTACAGACACACTAAGGTTCACATTTGACATTAAAAAATAAAGAAGAGAAATTCACTAGTTTCACTAATTTAAGGAACTATCCTTATAATGAGATGATGCATTACAATACATGTAATTCTAGTTAAATAAACAAGCAAATTCACATTATCCAGAGTCCTGGGTCATACACAGTTCAAGTCAGATAGACACTCCAACACATCCCCACACACATGGTGCCTCTCACAGACATCCACCCAGGGCTCATTTAACTGAGATATTGCAGCTCAAGAATTTCTCCTTACATAAGCCTAAGTTTCTTTCTTCTGGAAAAGTCTCAGCAAGGCAATTTCCCCAACGAGAATTCCCTCATGACAGACAATTCTACATCCACAGATGACTGGTACAGTCACTAACATTCCTCCCACCCCCCGTGACAGGCATAAGTTTCCAAGAGTTTACTTAAAAACAAAAGTAGTTCTTTCTGTTTCACAGACCTCTGGGATAAGACCCATGATCAACCTGTGGAGACACTGGGTCCCACAGGAGGACTGGGACAGCAAGTAACACGAAGCTCATGTGTGGTATCAGCGGCAGAAGTTAGGCAGTCTTTATGATTCTCGGATGGCAATTTATAAAAATAGAAATGCGGTGACAATATAAAGTGAGGGTAGCATGTTCAGAATTCAGACACCCGTGTTTCCAAAAGAGGTGTTCAGGGACAATGAGGAGAGACGTGAAATAATTCAGAATCACTTATCTTATTTTTGTGCATGTGTGTGTACGTGTGTGCTTATCACAGTAACAGTGGAAGATGTTCTTAGGGCTGGCTTGCTGAGATGCCCAGATCATGGAAATAGACACAGAACTATGCTGTTGAGGTCCTGGAAAGTCCCTTCCTTTTCCTTACAGCCTGGCTTAGAGGTAGATCAAATATAATGGCGGGGAAGAAGATTTCAGTAAGTGGTTCTCCCTCACCTGCTTCTCTGCCCACCGCACAGGCTGATGGATAGGGTGCTTCCAAAAACCAGGCAGTGGGCCACCGTGGTGCTAAAGAGAAAGTTCCCATGCTTGGGTAGAGGCAGCCAACACCTCAAGAAGAGCAGGGGCCCCCACCCAGCACCCCCCACCCATCTGGCTTCCTGCTTTGTCGAGACTGGACCCAGCTGGGGCTGAGCTCTGGAGCCGCCTCGCTGGAGGTGGGCCCAGACTTCCTATCTGCGCAGAATCAGGAGGAAGGGCCGTCTCCTCCCTCTGGTCATTGACACAGGATCGTGTCTGCAAAGCAGATCGTGTCTTAAAGACTAGAGTCGCGTGGCTTTCTGACGCAGACTGACCTCTACAGCTTCATTCTGAGAAGAAAACAGACGAGCAGAAGTCATTAACTTTTTAAACATCAAGATTATTTTAAACATTTTCAGTGGTTTCCTTTGGTTTGAATATGAAATTTTAGTCAAAATTGGAATGTGTATCAATTTCAAACAAAACTTAACTCTTTAGTCAACATACACATATGTGCTCACACCCACCCACCCCGCACACTTTTCAAAAGGCAAATAATATTTATCATCTGCTTTTTACTCATCATAACATTTTGTTGTGGCCTTTTGGATATTGAGGATGTTTTTAACATTTGGCTCTTGAGTGTGTGTGTGTGTGTGTGTGTGTGTGTGTGTGTGTGTGTGTGTGTTTTACTGGGGATTGAACCAGAGGCGTTCTACCTCTAAGCTACCCCCATCCCTATTTTATTTTGAAATAGGGTCTCCCTAAGTTGCTGGGGAGGGGTGTCTTGCTAAGTTGCTGAGGCTGGTCTTGAACCTAAAATTCTCCTGCTTAGCCTCCAAAGTACTGGGATTACAAGTATGTGCTACCATGCTTAGCTCTGTTTTGTAATTTTTAAAAATCTAATCATAAGAATGTTTCTAATGGGTGGATGTTTTAAGCTGTGTATACTACACCGTGAGAAGTTCTGATGAGGGAGATGAAACCGAGATGACTAAGGTGATGATGCTGACGCAAGTCCCTGGGAGAACTACCCAGAGAGCCTGTGTGCTCTGCAGCAGCTCTGGACTTTTATGTTTTAGTGTTTCCAAAACTTTTTTTTCAACCATGGTATTTGCTGATGGAGGGCAGAGACTGTGTAATCTCCACGAAGCATAGAATATCCCCACACAGGAGCAATCCAGGCTGCATGGAAAAGTGAATGGAGGAGTGGGTGTGCACAGTACAAGCCACCCAAGTCACTGAACCAAACCATCCGGCCCCCACTCTGTTCACCTGTTTATCCTTCCAGCTCTGACTTTCTTACTTTTACTACTTACCATAGAGCAAGAGAGATGCAGGATCAAGCCCCAGGCTCTCACAACCCGGCACATTCTGATCGTGGAAATCCTGTAGCAGCACGCCCAGCATGAGCTCCTCACTCATCATATACTTCATAAAACTGTCATCTTCCGCCGGAACCCCAAACTGCAGGTGGTAGGTGACTGTGGCATTCTCGTCACTGAAAGCCAAACCAGAGATATTACGGCATAAATAGAATCACATTGAAACTGGGGAAATCGATTTTAGCAATAACGCCTGTTTAATTCCACATCTTCTTTGAGTAAACAATAGCAACGAGAGAATGTACTGTCCTACAAAAATCCTCCCAAAGTCCATCACAAAACCTTGAGGTGATCATACCTCCTCCCGCTGCTGGGTACTCATCCTCCAGGGGTTCAGTTGGAGAGGCTGAGGAAGGAGGAGGAGATGCACCCCACTACTGTCAAGGGTTGGAGTGTCCTCTGTCCCAACACCTGCCTTTCATCCCCTAAGGCAAAGCCAGAAAGCCGGCCCTTTCCTCGCCTGTGTTCCCAGCTCCACATTCTCAGTGCTGGTTCTTTATTTAACCTGTAAAAGTGTTTATGGTGGGGTCAAAGCTCTCTGCCACTGGCCCGGAGACAGACCCTGAGTACCAGCACAGAACCACAGCTGGGTCTGTCCCCCAAGTTAGACTTTTCTGTCCCATCTACAGTCCCAAAGACCCCGAAGGTAGGATGGCCACAATTTCCTAAGAAAACCCTAATGCTGAGGAAACTCTAACTCTTTCATCTTCCTAGAGCATATTTTCCCATTTTCAGAATAAAATTAATCACAGGTCTAGCCTCAGCTAATTAGTACTTTATGCTGCTCTTTAAATACTACCTCCACATTTAGGCTTCCCACAGTTACCCTATTAGTGTGGTCTAAGATGGCCTAGATAAGAACCCGCAATAAAATAATTAGTACGCGGTCACATCTGAGACTATCCCAGAGGGTGTTTTATAGATGTTGAGGTCCCAAGGGCTGGAATCAGAATCGGGCCACCGCCCTGGAGGAGACGTAGAGCTCCCCCTTGTGGCCAGTCTCACATTGTACATTGTGGCTGACAAATCAGGTTTGTGTGTAAACTCTACTATGACCAAAAAGAGGACCAAACCCTGTGGATCAAATGAATAATACCCACTTGGGACTCTGAAAAAATACAGTTTTAAGACTGTCACCAAAGACAGTGCAATGCCCACTTTCACCCTCCACTCCAGCTGTCCTAGTTCACAAGTGCCATTACTTTGCTAGGCTCTGCCTTTATGTATTGCTAACAATGACAAATACCTGGATAGGAAGCCACCCTGCCTGTCCACAGAACTTGGGATGGCTAAAAAAAGGACCAGAGGTGGATTTTCAAAAGACCAGACACACACACACAAAAAGACCAGACAGAAGCTGAGTGACAGCAGGCAGCCTAACCCAACCTGGCCATCAGTCTCCCCATATCAGGTGGCCGGGTAGATTTATGTTAGGCTGAGTCAGGGGAAGAATAAAAATTTTAAGCTAAGCAGAAAATCCTGTGGTCTCGCCGGGTGTGGTGGTGCACGCTTGTAATCCCTGGGCTTGGGAATCGGAGACAGGAGGATCGCTCAGGTTCAAAGCCAGCCACGCTGGCTTAAGAGGCCCTGTTTCCAAATAAAAACATATAAAAAAATAGGTCTGGGAGTGTATCCTGGAGGTAGAAGGGCTTCCAGGAACCCCAGTACCACCAAAAAAAAAAAAAAGAAAGAAAGAAAGAAAGAAAGAAAGAAAGAGAAAGAAAGAAAGAGAGAGAGAAAGAGAGAGAGAGAGAGAGAGAGAAAGAAAGAAAGAAAGAAAGAAAGAAAGAAAGAAAGAAAGAAAGAAAGAAAGTCCTGTGGTCTCTGCCTCAGTGCCCAACGCTGGGATGGGTCTAACAGCTGATGAGCCAAAGGACTTTTTTCAGGTCAGGATCCCTGGGGGACCATGTGCAGCAATAGTAACTTTTGTATCTCAGTTCAACATTTTAAAAACTCTGCCTGCCAGGCATGGTGGCACACATGCTTGTAATCCCCGTGCTTGGGAGGCAGGGATCTTAATATATAAGACAGATTTGATGTCCCATCCCAGAGACATGTTAGGAACTGGATGCTTTGCCATGTAAATCTTGTCTAAATCACTTCTAACAATCCTAACACTCTAAAAGTAAAATGACTTCTCTCCACATCTAGACCCTTTTGATTACATTCCAAGAATATAAAAGATTAAAAGGAAATTTTAAATTTTGTGTGTATACACATGTACAGTATATATAGTAAATACACATGCAGAAGAAATCACTTCCAACTATTGGCAGTGGTGAATTTTGTAGAAGAGAGTACAATTAGTTATTGGTGGTAATGTAGGGACAAGGAGGCAGAAGGTAGAACTTTACTGTAGTATACAGTATATACCTTTTTATTTTTAATACTATACAAGGAGAATGTAGTCTTGCATTACTTGCACTCCTCAAAGACAAACACTAGGAGATGGATTATATCATCTCCATCGCATCTCTATCTAGATCTATTTCTATTTTCCACCCTTAATTTCTTTGTGCATCCACTGTTAAGTAGGAGTGGGTTTCCTGGGACTGTGTGGTCCTAATTGAATCATATAATTAATCTGGGCTTCCTTCTTCTCTTTTATCAAATGCATGAGTTGAGCTAATTGGTCTCCAAAGACTGTCCCAGCACCAACTCACTGTGATTTTGTTGCTGGTTCCCTTCCTGCTCAAGGGAGTCTTCCTAGATACATGGAGACTGAGGTGGGGAGGACCCTCTTTCCCAAGAAAGAAACAAAAATGTCAGGCTCCATGCTCTTACCTGAAGTGCGCTATGTCAACTGAAGTGAAATAACGTTTCAGAGACGGAGATGTACTGTACACATTTGTGAGCTAAACAAACAGAAAGAAAACCACACAAATTACTGATGATCATTACATATATCACTGGACACAGAAAAACTACCGCTAGATGAAGGAGATTCCACGCTAAATAGGAATCAGGCTATCTAGAGGCTCTGAATTGGGAATTGTAAGGTACGAGCCTACCACAGACCAAATCTCAAGTTAACACTCATTTGAAACTACCTCGTTTATTATTAATGTCTGAGTGGCTTGGCCGGGAAAACTCAACTTCTCCCATGAGTAGAATGGACCCCCTTGTGCCCCTGGTGGTGAGAGTGGTCAGTGGTCATCATTTGGAGCCAATAGAGACCCCACCGGCCAGGAGAAAGAGAAAACCCTCACTGCAGCTGCGGGAGGGAGGCATCAACACAGACCACTCAGCACTGGGGACATCATTGACCAATGGCTTCTATCTCCCTTCTCCTGAGTTTAACTGTAAGGAAAACCAAAAACAAAGGTACAGAATTGTCCCTCCAAGAAGGGACAGATAGGGGGCTGCAAAGATGTGGAGGTTTTATTTTATGTATAAAATATTACAAACATCATAAAAATGATACCGGAGTTTCCAACACCTAGATTTCATGTCCTCACATGTTGCTAATACAGATGCCTCTTAATTTATCATGTGATGATGTCCTGATAAAACTCATCGTATGTTCAAAATCCCAAAAGCCAAACACCTCACTTACTGAATATTATAGCATAGCCTTATCTACCTTAAAATGCTCAGAAAACTTATATTAGCCTATGGTTATACAGAATCATCTGATACAAAGCCTATTTTTATAATCAAGTATTGAACATCTCATGTAATTTATCAAATATTATACTAAAATAAGAAATAATAGTTATATGACTATGCTTTTGTACCATCATAAAGTCAAAAAATTTAATTGAACCACTGTAAGACATGAACCAGCTGTATTTTTTATTTTGTTTTACTTTATTTTTTGTGGTGCTGAAAATTGAACCCAGAGGCATTCTACCTTTTGAGCCACACCCTCAGCCCTATTTTACTTTTTATTTGGAAACAGGGTCACAGTACATTGCTGAGAATCTTACTAAGTTGCTGTGGCTGGCTTTAAATAAAGCAACCCTCCTATCTCAGTGTCTCAAGTATTGGGATCACAGGTGTGCCTCACCACACTGGCTAGTGACCATCTTTATTGAGTTCAGACCTTTATTTTAAGAAACAAAAGTAAAATGACCCCTACACTCTATTTAATTTTTCCTCCTTCTCTCTTCTAGTACTAGCCATCATCTTGAATCTGCCATTTATCTTTCCCTTGTGTATTTCTATAAATTACTACTTCCAAATGGAATTACAACAGTATATGATTTAATTTGTGCTTTTATTCAGATAAAAGGTATAGTTATTCTACATAATTTTCCAAGATGTGTTCTTTTTTTATTTTTTTATTTTTCATAGTGCTGGGATGAAACCCTAGGCCTCATGTATGCTAGGAAAATACTGTACCACTGAGCTACACCCAGCCTTGATTTGTTTGTTTTTTGTTTGTTTGTTTTTGTTTTTTTGACAAGGGGCCTAGCTATATTGCCTAGGCTGGTCTTTAACTCAGGCAATCCCTCTGTCTCAGCCTCCAGACTAGTTGGAACCACAAGCACGTACCATCACATCCAGCTTAATACTTGGTAATTTTTTTTCACTCAAAATGACACTTGATATTTATTTTAAGGTACCCATCAATGAAGGCCATACACTGTAGCTCGTGTATAGACTGCATTAAAGGATTATACTAGCGCATCCATTTCCCTATCTGTGATCATGTAATGTTGCTTCTAATTTTCTCCTGTTACAAACTGTGTTGATGCAATCATCTTTGCAAATCTGTGTGCACCTCTCCTGGTACATGTAAGAGTTTTTCTGGAATAGATATCAATAAATAGAATTGCTGGATCCAAGGGCAGATACAGTTTCAACTCCACTAAACCTTACCAAGTTGCTCTCCATTTGACTTCTTCACTCAGCAATATATGTGTGTTCATATCACACATTTTACCAAACTTTTGAATCTAAGAGATAGAATATGTATCAGAGATAGAAACTCTAACTTCATACAGCTTGAGGATACATGGCTGAACACGGTGAGACTGCATTCCTTCTAAATTTACCTTGGGAGGTTAAACAACTTGTTCTCTAGAAGATTCGTTCTAGAACAAATCAGGACTGCAGCAGGATCTTGTTACATTCCCTGCATGAACCTGGCCCTGGGAATGGAGAGTAGGGCCAGACACCTAAGAGCACCACCAGCGCGACTCCTGCCTCAGCCCCGACATTGTTCTGGAAAGCACATCAGCATCCAGTGGTAGCCTTGCACTGAGCAGGGCTTAGGGCCTTAGACATCACTTTGTCTAATAACACACATTGGAATACACAAAGCACAGCAGCACCCTATGGAGAGATCATCTTGTCTCCCATCCAATTCCAATAGGGTCTCAAGGAGGCTGCGCTACCAAATACACTCCCACTTGATTAGTCTCTCAAAGGCAGAGCAGAGATTAGAGCAGTTACTAATTGTACTTCTCTAGGCTTGCCAAAACTGTTGTGACCTTTATAAGAACCTGACTAAAGGCGCTTATATCTTCTCCTTTGTGCTGATTAAGGAACCAGCCTTCCAAGACATTACTCTGCTAGCAAATGGCGAAGGTAAAATTCAATCCTACATCTGATAGACACAAAACTCAGCTTCTTATCATTTTAGCCCACTTCCCAGTGAAGATGAAGCGATGAAGGAAAGTGTTCCCTAAATATCAAAGTCGAAAGAAAGATAAAAATATAATAATACTGGAAGAATATGTCTGGGTCATCTTATAGTTATTGAGCTCCAATGTAAAGGAGGTTACTGATGGGCCACGAGTCAAAAAACTTGAGAACTAGAAGAGCAGCTTTTGCAGGACTGCTCAGAAGGAAAAGGAAGAGGAAGATCAGGATGCTCTAAAGGAAATTTTTTATCAAGCAATAACAAGACTAAAAAAAAATGATAATAATAGTCATATGTCTCTGTTCCTTTTAAATTGAGCTTCCTCTGACAATGATTATGTGTATCATTTCTTCCAACCTTCCCTGTTATTTCCCTTCATTCTATACAAATTCTTTGGGTCGAGTACTGTGCTTTGCACATAGTAGATTCTCAGTAAAATGCTTAAGTTAAAATATGGAGCAGATGGCTAGAGTCCACTCTAAGTGTCTACTCTAAGAATCTTTACGCTAGTATGATCCTCTGCTGTATCAGAACATATTTACACTTAGCAAGTTGTTGGCCACGCTGTCTATTCTAAGACCAAACAAATGGAAAAGGTCTTCCTCAGCCCTTGCTCTGCTGTCCCTTGTTTTGTGCCTATGAGGGTGCGCACAAACAAAGCCAGGAGCCCTGGGAGCCCGGGTTGCTGGTGAGGACAGTCTGACACTGCAGCTGAGAGAAAGACGCTTCAGGTGCCATCCCTAGGTTATCAGAGGAGCCATCATTGGTCCTAGCGAAGCACAAGGTGAGGTCGTATATTGATAATTAGAAGGCTGGCTTAAGTGTAGTAACAGCCCCAACCCCCAGGGAAGAAAACTCCAGCGGTGGGGTATGAGAGGGATCAGAAAAACTGTGTTTAGAAAAGCAAGGAAAAGGGTATCATATTCCAATATTAGGATATGATAAAAAAAAATGTCTGTTATCTGTCCTCAGTTCTTGGCACAGAATTTCTAAAACTCTTGTCATTACCTGAGTGATAGGAATGCTGGTGCATCTTTTATTCTAATAGTTGTTCTCTGACCCCAGTTCCCCACACAGAGCTGCTCCTAAACTCCTGGGAATTTCCTGGACGGTAGGAGCATCTTTGGTTCTAGTGAGGTGACTCTTGGTGGTCTTCTAGATGGGGGACAGTCACCAGAAAGACCAAGTTATGATTATTAGAAGCTTGAACCTTTCAGCACCATCCTCCAGCCTGTGAGGAAGGGTGGAGCTGAAGAGTATGTAAATAACCCACCAAGCCCACATGGAAATTCCTAACCACCAGGGCTTTCGGAGCTTCTGGGCTATTGAACACCCCTACAGCCTGAGAGGGAGGCACACCTGCAGGGGGCGAGGCAGCTCGTGCCTCTTCCCACATACCTGCCCCAGGTAGCTCTTCATCCAGCTATTCAGTACACACCAGTGGTACCCTGGATTCTGTGAGCTGTTCTGGCAAGTGATGAAACCCAAGGAGGGGGCAAAGGGAAGCTCTGATTTATAATCAGTTGACCAGAAGCCCAGGTGGCCGCTTGGGCTTGTGATTGGCATGTGAAGTGAACGTAGTCTTATGAGATTGAAGCCTTAGTCTCAGAGTTCAGCATTAACTCCAGGTAGACAGCATCTGAATTGAATTGAATCAAATAGAATCAAATAGTATCATACTGTATCATATCATATCCTATGGTATGGTAGGACACTCAGCTAATGTCAGAGAACTGTTAGTATGGAAAAAACTCCCACACTAACCAACTCCCATAGCAGTGTTCAGTAGTTAATGCGAGTAGAGAGAAAAATAGTTCAGTTTTTTATTTACCCAGTTTCATTATTTACCTTCCATATCCAGAAACTTCTAGAAGTTGGCCTAGTGGAAGAAATAATTCTTGGCCAGATAATAAGTCAATAATATCTTCTTTTTTTTTTTTTTTAAGTACTGGGGATTGAGCCCAGGAGCACTCTACTCCAGGTATACCCCAGCTCCAGTTGCTTTTATTTTATTTTGTAGAACTAGGAATGGAACCCAGGGGTATTCTGCCTCCGAGCTAATCCCCCCCAACCCTATTTTTTATTCTTTATTTTGAAAAAGGGTCTCACTAAGTAGTTGAGGCTGGCCACAAATCTGCAACCCTCCTGGCTCAGCCTCCCAAGTACTGGATTACAAAAGGTGCACCATCATGCCCAGCTAATTTTTTTGTTGTTGTTTTTTGAAACAGGGTCTTACTAAGTTGCTGAGGCTGTCCTCAAATTTGTGATTCTACTGTCTTAGCCTCCAAAGTACTGAAATCATAAGATCACAGTCATGTGCTACCACAACCAACAAGTATGTAATGTCTTTTAGTTCCTAATTTTTGTTCCTGAGTATGCTTAGTTGGAGATCAGGGACAGGAGTCTTTCATTATATCCTACTTTTATCATCTATAAATTAGGTAATTCTTTTAAAAAAAAGTGTTCAAAGTTCTTTATATACAGCCTCCGCTTCTTCCTCCTCCTCCTCCTCCTCCTCCTCTTCCTCCTCCTCCTCCTCCTCTTCTTCTTCTTCTTCTTCTTCTTCTTCCTCCTCCTCCTCCTCCTCCTCCTCCTTCCTCTCTCTCTTTCTCTCTCTCTCTTTTGCTGAGAACCCAGAGACATTATACCTTTGAGCTACACCACCAGCTCTGTTTTTATTCTTTTATTTTTGTGGTACTAGTGATGGAACCCAGAGGCATTCTACCTCTGAGCTACACCCCCTGCCCTATTTTTTTTTTAATTTTAATTTTTTTGTGTGTGATACTGGCTTGCACCCAGGGGCATTCTACCTCTGAACTATATACCCATCCCTCTTTTTTTATTCTTTATTTTGAAACAGTGTCTCACTAAGTTGCAGAGGGCCTCACTAAATAGCTGAGGCTGTCCTCGAACCGCGATCCTCCTTCTCAGCCTCGCGAATGCTAGGATTCCAGGTGTGCATCACCATGCCCAGCTCTATTTTATTTTGAAATGGGGTCTTGTTAAATTGCTTTTTTTGACATGAAGAGTCCGGTCTGTAACAGATGATAAATGTGTACGGTGACTCATTTTATTTCTGCTCAGCAAATATAAAACCACTTCATGAAAAAAGCAAGCAAGAGGAAAATACTAAGAAGCTACTCCCTGCAACTGCTCTGGGAAGTAGGTGGGGGTAACAAAAAAAGGACAGAGAACTGTAGATGAGATCTTAGTAAGAAAGAGAAGCCTGGAGTGATCATCACAGGACATGAACTTCTGTAATTAAAGGAACAATTACGTCTCATGCAGCTCCCCCTCATGTGACCTAGAGGCAGTCATCCCTTCAGGAGCGTTTGCAGGAATCAACTGGAAGCCAGATAAAGAGGCCTCTCCATTCTATTTTGCAATGCTATGGAGGAGTGCTGGGTGGTAGGCTGGTCTTGCACAGATTTTCTTTTTTTTTTTTTTTCTTCATCTAAAAATCAATTTATGTGGGGCATGGTGGCACACACTTGTAATCCCAGCATTTAGGAGGCTGAGACAGAAGGATTGCGGTTCACGGACAGCCTCAGCTACTTAGTGAGGCCCTTTACAACTCAGTGAGACCCTGTTTCAAAGAATAAAGAATAAAAAATAGGGCTGGGGGTGTAGATCAAAGGTAAAATGCCCCTGAGTTCCATTCCCAGTACCGCTAAAAAAAAAAATCAATTTATTATACAACAATCATACAGAATGCATTTTATCTACAAAGAAAAATGGTTTCTCCTGCCTCTCTGTTAACCATAATCATGATACTTAATCATGATATTCTTAAGATGCAAATACTTTTAGAGGAAAAATAAGTGATATCCTTATTTTCCAAATGAGTAACCCCCAGAAACATTCATAAAATGATACAGAAATGTTAGGAAGAACTACAACGGTCTCTTACATACAAAATGTCATTCTTCCTCTCACAGTAAATATTTTTCTTTTTAAAAATTCTCCATGGGTCACCGGGCGAGGTGGCACATGCTTGTAATCCCCGTGCTTGGGAGGCAGAGACAGGAGGATCGCGCAGGTTCGAAGCCAGCCGTGCGCGCTGGCTTAGGAGACCCTGTTTCCAAATAAAAAATGTAAAAATAGGTCTGGGAGTGTAGCCCGGAGGTATAAGGGCTTCCAGGAACCCCAGTACCACCAAAAAAATAAAAGTTTCCAGGGGTTCACTTACTCTATTTTATGGAATAAAGTGTGGTCAGATCTTAACACTACATTGTTGTAATTTTGTCCTTTGACAAATCTGATAACCACACAAATGGCCTCAAAAGACTGTTGGTGACCCTTCAAACTTCTTGAGAAATTCAGAGGAAACACCAAAGACCCCTAGAGGTCCCCCATCTTCCTCCTGGAGTCCCCAGGGTTTTAAGTTCATCTCATTAGAGTCAGCCCTATTTGCATTAGGCCCCAAATCTTTGGAGCTTTGGGGGCACCAGGTTCTTTTTTGTCGGGAGAGAGCGTTTGGCTTTTGATTTGCAGTAGCTGAGCAGTCATGGCGAAAAGAGAGCTTTAAAGGCAACCAGCGGGGACAGCAGTACTGTAGGGATGTGAATAACAAAAAATGGCTCTTGGGCCAGACATGGTGGCGCACGCTTGTAATCCCCGTGCTTGGGAGGCTGAGACCGGAGGATCACACAGGTTCGAAGCCAGCCTCAGCTACTTAGTGAGGCTCTCAGCAACTTAGTGAGAACCTGTTCCCAAATAAAATAAAAAATAGGTCTGGGAGTATAGCCCGGAGGTTGAAAACCATCCCTGGTACCACCCCCCAAAAAATAAAAATGGCCCTTGGAATTCAGACGTAGGAAACATTTTCCTTTAGGCACTCTATAATTATCGCAACTTGGTAAAGACAAGTTTTGTAAACAAAAATGAAAACATTTGCTTTTTTCTCTACCCTCCAGAATTTGTAAACTATCCACAAATATTCTTATGCTTATGAGAATATGGTTATTTGCATAAGTTCAATAAAAATATGTCTGCCTTATGGAAGGATACAATTCAAAATATTGGCTTTACGTGGAATGCCACGTTTAAAGAGGTGCTTGGAAAGACTGAATTCAATAGTTCCCAGTCTGACAATGAGTGAATAAAAACTATCACTGTCCGGAGAGCCCAGGAACCTCAAAATATTAGGTGCTTTCAGTAGGTACACATACAGTCTGAAGTCCACCTTGGTCAGGCTTTCTAACCTGGAGGTTTTTAAAAGTCTAATCTGATATCCCTTGTCAAATTTACAACAAAGCAGATTTTAAAAGAGCCTATATAATTAAGTCTACAATCTAGAATAAAAAATAAGACTAGACCTATTCTGCAAACTAATTAATTAGTCTTAGACTATCTTTGGTAAAAATGGGGGTGATTATATAAAAGAAAAAATATAGCTCAGAAGAAAATTATAGTACACCTGTTGTTAGGTTGTGGTCCTGTCCATTGCTTTTGAGTTTTTATGATCTACCTGTAAACTTAGACTTTCCTTGTTTATGGATTCTGAATTTTTTTAGTTTTCTCTAATGTCTGGCTACAACTCTCCAAATAAAAACATTAACTACTTCATTCTTGGGTTTAAAAAGTGTGGTATACATATACACAATGTAATTCTCACCATAAAGAAGAATAAAATTATGTTGTTTTCAGGAAAATGGATGAAACTGGAAAATATTATGCTAAGTAAGATCATTCAATCTCAAAGTCAATGGCCATGTGTTTTCTTTCATATGTGGAAGGTAGTGGGAAAATAGGAAACATAAGGGACTTTAGATAGTACAGAGCGAGACCTGTAGAGTAGCTGAAGAAGGTTAGGGGAGGGTGTAAGAGAGGGGAAGAAGGAGGGTTGCAAAAGGAAATAGTTCAAAAAATACCATGGCACTATATGCAGGTATCGCTACCAATCTCACTAACTCATTTGGGGAAGGTGGAGAGAGGAGAGGGGTGAGATGTGGAAAGAATAAACAAAGAGCTATGTTCCTATGTTTTTATCACTTTGAAACTCACTGTGATGTATAACTGCAATGCATTAATTAAACAATTTTTAAAAATGAATCTATCCTTGAAACTCGGTATGCTGATACGGGGTACCTTGATATAACTTTTTTGTGTGTGTGTGGTACTGGGGTTCCTGGAAGCCCTTCTACCTCTGGGCTACACTCCCAGACCTATTTTTACATTTTTTATTTGGAAACAGGGTCTCCTAAGCCAGCGAGCGCGGCTGGCTTCGAACCTGCACGATCCTCCTGTCTCTGCCTCCCAAGCGCGGGAATTACAAGCATGCGCCACCACGCCCGGCTTGATATAAATTTCAAAGGGCAAGTCTCTTGCATATATGTAGGTCACTCCTACAATCTGATACATGTCCCCCAAAGACCCATGTATTCAAGGCTTTGTTACCAGCCTGTGGCACTACCGGGAGGTGGTGGCATCTTTAGGAAGTGGACCTAGTGGGAGGAAGTTAAGTCACTGGAGGCATACACTTGCTGGGGAATTTGGAACACCAGCCCCTTCCTCTCTTTTTTCCTTCCACAGTGTCATGAGGTTAACAGCTTCCTCTGCTATACACTCTGTGCCATGATATATGAAGCTGCCACACGCACAAAGGCAGTGGAGCCACGTGGCCACGCACTAAAGCCTCTGAAACCATGAGCCAAAATAAGCTTTTCCTTCTTTAAGCTTCTTACCTTAAGTATCAGGTTACAGTAACACAAAGATGACTAAGGCGAGCACACAGAGAGTTCACCAACACATCTGTGTCACAACTAGACATATTCAAAAAAGGAAGAGAAGTTCATGACTTCATGTCATGGGCATCTTTTCCCAAGATTGCTATCAGAACAAGACTTCCTATCACAGTGAGACTCTCATCCATCTTAATTTTTCTTTGTTCATGCCCATCTCTTTCACCTTGCAGGACTATGCTACGATAAGAATTTCACAGTAAGTGGCTTCTATAGGTAGCTTGACAATGCTGGATCTCTCCTGCCAAATGCAAATCTTTACAAGTCCTAAGAGATCTCTTAGTCCACCCAGTGGGTAACTTTATCAACATTCTTAGTAAAACTGCTCAAACTATCTTATTGTTCTCCTTTTAGAGAGCACTCTACTTTAACTTGACCAATTCCTGGGATGCCAGAAGAGAGAATTACTACCTATGACCTGAAGGAGGAGGGAGGAATGTGTTCAGTTGCTGACACTTCTTGTTGCACATAAATTTCTACATTGGGTTTTGTAGAGACCCAGTTGTAAAAATTAATCAATAGGCTAAGATGGGTAGGCAGATTCTTTGTAGTTCTCATTCTTTGATCTACTCGATTTTAGTGAGTTTGATTCCTGTGTCCCTGGCTAAGAAGCATACTCCAAACCCATGTTATTATCCTCCTAATAGTCATGATTAACAGTACTTCTAATGTACTGTGTGTTTTCAAAAGCTTAAAATGTTTATATACAACCATCAGTTGAACTGCAAGTGGTCTGTCTTTGGCTGGAATGGCAAAAACTAAAAAAGATGAGTGATCAGAGGCTACCATCACCAGTGTATGATGTGTTCAGACCAGAAGCCCAAAATGATAATAACAGAGAGTAGCATTACACTGTATTTTGATTACATCCTCACTTGGGTCAGAGTTGGACCAAAAGAGAGGGATTCTTATACAAAAAGTACAGGTGACCATTGCACTACACAGACAAAGCTAAATCAAAATTGAGTAATTCACAATAAAGTTCCAAGTCCAGGTTGCCAAGCTGAAACTAGTCTGTTTATCTGACCTTCTGAGAAATCAAGATTAAAGAGATAAGCCGGGCGTGGTTGCGCACGCTTGTAATCCCAGCATTTGGGAGGCTGAGACCTAGAGGATCACGGTTCACAGACAGCCTCAGCTACTTAGTGAGGCCCTCTGCAACTCAGTGAGACCCGGTTTCAAAATAAAGAATAAAAAATAGGGCAGGGGGTGTAGCTCGGAGGTCGAATGCCCCTGGGTTCCATCCCCAGACCCGAAAAAAAAAAAAAAAAGATTAAAGAGATAGCCAAATTTCCCAAATAGGCCAGTTTCAATTGACATAATAAAGAAGTTCCTTCTACCTTCTTCAAAAAGAGGGAAGCTGAAATAACCAGATATTAACCAATTGTTTGCCTAGTGTGTGTGTGTGCATGTGCACACATGCATGCTGTGTGTGTGTGTGTGTGCACACACGTGCGCGCACACACTTTGCACTTCACCAGGAAAGTTTTTTTTTGTGTGTGTGTATGGTAGTGGTAATGTGGATTGAATCCAGGGACATTCTACCTCAAAGCTACACTTCCAGCCTACTTTTTATACTTTTTTAAAATTTTGAAACAGGGTCTTCCTAAGTTACTAAGACTGGCCTCAAACCTGAGATCCTTCTATCTCAACCTTCTAAGTTCTGGGATCACACGTGTGTACCACCATGCCCTGCAGAAAAGTAACTTCGAGATGACCAATTCACTTTATTTTCATTTCTTCTTTCTTCAAGCCTTTTTCCACTCTAAAACCTACCTCCTTTGCTTAGACCATTAGGACACTTACTCTACATTATGTAATAAAGTCCCTCCCAATTTCAGAAATGAAAACAAAGCCAATTAAGATCTTAAAAAAAAAATTCAGGATCAGGCTGTGAACCACCCTGTCTTTGACAGGATGGCCAAGATTGCACCAGCCAACTGTCAGTCTACTGCAGAGCCCCTCATCTTGCACCAAAGGCTGATTCTCCTCCATTTCTCCCTACATGTGACGTCCATATCCATCTACCCAGCCTTCCACACAGGGGCCTGGGGTCATGTTCTCTCTCTCCTGACTGCCATCCAGCCAGTCATTCAGTCCTTCTGAGAAAGGACATCTCTTAATTCTCTCTGGAATCTTCCTTAGTCCTCTGAACCCTGCCCCAATTCAAGCCCCGCTACAGCCAAACAGTTTCAGTACTTGTAACTGGTCTCTTTCCAAGAAGTCTTTCAATACCAGCACATAGGAAAACTAAAATGAAAACCTGACCATGTCAGTCTTCTGATTACAGTCTCATGAACAAGCGGAAAAACATCCCTGGCTTGCCCTTACCTTCTTGAGCTTCACCCTGAGAGTCCACAGCACACTGGCCTGGGCACAGGACATCGCTGTGCAGATCCCTGAATGTCCCATACTTTTCCCTCTAGAACATTCCAACCTCATGTTTCAAAACTTCTCCTCCCAGAGGCTCCACACATCTCCATCCCCACCTCAGATAGTTCAGATTCCCCTCCTTTGCGGCCCTAAAGCACACTGTACACATCTCAGTAATAGAATATACCACATTTTTTATAACTACCTGTTCAATTGCTTCCTCTCTTTGGACTGTGAGCCCAGTCAGGGCACAATTTATGTGGCTCTGGCTCTCATCGTGTTGTCTAGCGCTTCATGGATCCCCAGTTAATACTACAGGTTGGATCAAATACAGGACTAGAGTGGGTCAGCTGAGCATGGTCTTCTAGGATGTGTACAGCTGGAGGCCAGGGCTCTTCCCAGCATTCTTTTCTGCTAAAATTCAGACAAGCACTGAAGCTACTTACTCTAAAGCTCTATGCCAACCATACCAGTAGAACTCATTAGTTTAAGAACTAAATAAGCAATACGTAAGACATAATTACCCTTTCCGTGAGCAGGTTAGGCAATTCCTTTTCGGTAACACACTCCTCTGGAATCTTTAGCATAATGAAGAATGTTTTGTTTGAGGACAAATCAAGTATTTCATTTTCATCTTCATCAATATAAGTTACTAGAGTGGGGAATAAAAATAAACACAGAATTAAACACATGCATGCACAACATAATAAACTTATTTTTTCTATTGGCTGCTATGCTTGAACATACCAATGAACATTTGTCTAGGATAAAGGCTGGACACAGTAAGCAGATAGAAGCAGAATGATTCCTCTGCTCCTCAAGGCACAATAAGACAGGAACTGGCCTCCATTATGATAAAGTTTTATTTGTTTTATGCCTAAAGCGGTTTCAGAGGCCACTGAATACAAACTGATGGGAGAAGAAGAGATTGGAGCGGGAAAAACGTGAACTTCTTTGCTAGGCGGACCCTGCAGCTTAGCTGTGTAGCACAAGGCAGTGTGTGTGTGTGTGTGGGGGGGGGGGGGTTGGGGGATGCAAGGGCTGGTGCAGCAATGCCATTGGAGACCACGATGGGAAAGTAGCATCATCTACCAGACAAGAGGTTGAGACTAGAAGACAAGCGTGTGAGTCTATGTTTCCACGTCTCCCCAGGAGATAGGGGATGGGCATGAGGTCATCACTCTAGCGTCAGTCCCACAGGAGGGGAATGTTGAAACACTCTATTCATAGAAAGGAAGCCAAACTGCACTCTGAGCCCCAGGGCTTCCTAGGACAATGAGCTCTGTGTTAGCTGTATTCTAGGGACTTTGAGCAAATTGATTCCTAAGCAGTGAGAGCTGAAGGAAAACCACACAAAGTCAGGGGCCGGGAGCCAGGAGCTGGCACGCGTGTGCGCATCACACTCCCTGGCTCCATGCCAGCCTCACCGATTCACCCCACACAGGGGACCACCTCTCAGGCCCTGAGAAAGGCGTGGGTGGGAGGAGGAACCAGCTGCTCAGCGACCCTCTCTCGAAGCCCAGGCCTCAGACAGAACAAAATCAGCCCGTGTTGCCAGCCTTTGAAAAGACATCAAGGAATAAGTTCAGTGTTAATGATGAATGCCAGGTAAAAAGAAGTGAGAAAATTCCACGTGTGCCAGTCTCAGGAAGTCAAGGAGTGTGTGTGTTCTCACACATGTGGAAGCTAGAAAGAAAATAGGAAAGAAAAGGAATTTCTTGATACAAGAGGAGTGAGACCAGTAGAATAGTAGGAGGAAATTAGGGTAGATAGGAGGAGAGGGGAGGGAGAAAAGGAGGCTTGAGGAAGGAAATCAAACAAATAATATTATGTCCATGTATGAAGGTATCACAAACAACCTATCCTGAAGCTGGTCTTAAACCTGCAATCCTCCTGCCTCAGCCTCCCAAGTAGGATTACAGGTGTGAGGCACCATGCTCAGCCCAAAGATTATTTTAGTGGCTTTAATGAAATGTGCAGAAAAAGGTAACATAGTAGGCCTGATATTACCAGCCTTAAAAAGGCCTGCTCAGGGTTGGCCCCTGGCTGGTCTAAGAACTTGAATCTTGGCACAGTCCTCAGCAGTCCTTGATAAGAGTGGTCCACTATGCCTCAACTGTTTGTACATACAATATAGGTAGCATCTATTTTCTTTCTTTTTTCTTTTCTTTTCTTTCTGGGAGACTAGAAATTTGGCACGTGCTAGGCGGAGGCTGCATCTATGACCAACACCTTTTTGTAAACCCTGGGCACTGGAATGTCTAACAAGCTTCCCTTGTAAGTGACATTTCACATGAGTTCTCACAATGTATTGCTATAGGAGTTGAGCACGGCAATTTCACTGGGAGAGGAATCATTAAGGTGTATGCCTGGCTTCTTTTAGATTCTGCTGTAATAAATACATTTTTTCAATGCACCTTCTTGCTATAATAAGTCATAGTCACCAATTCAACTACATGCTGAGTCTTATGAGGTCTCCTAACAAATCACTGAATCTAAGAGTGACATTTGAGAACTACAAAGAGAATTATTCCCACATCTTTATTGTTGTAAGTCCTTACATTATTTTTTCTGATAATAAAAGTTATCCCCTCGTAGCAGAAAGTCTGCAAGCTACAGAAAATTGTAACAAAGAGCCGGGCGTGGTGGCACATGCTTGTAATCCCCGCACTTGGGAGGCAGAGACAGGAGGATCGCACAGGTTCGAAGCCAGCCTCAGCTACTTAGTGAGTGAGGCTCTCAGCAACTTAGTGAGACCCTATTTCCAAATAAAAAATATAAAATAGGTCTGGGAGTATAGCCCGGAGGTAGAAAGCCTCGGGGTTCCACCCCCAGTACCACCAAAAAGGAAAAAAAAAAAAAAAAAAAGAAAGAAAAAGAAAATTGTAACAAAGAAAAAACCATAAAACAAAAAAAAAAAATAAAGATTTTTCCCTTTATTCCCAAATTATCCAGGAAGAAAGTGACTTTGGGGGAAAGAAGAAGGCTTTATTCTTTTTTCTTTACCTATTATACCATAGAATTTGTGATTTCTTAGGAAGGAATCATTTCCCTATAGAACCGGGCTCAGGGGGACAGTTCTCTACACTCAGCAGGATTTCCTGGTCATTTAAAACATGGATCATCCATGGTTTTCCTCCTCCATCTAGAGTTCCTCCTATGAGCCCTTTTCTCCCTAGCTTCCACATATTAGGAAGAGCATCTGATTTCTTAATTTTTTGAGGAGAAACCATAGATGAGCAAATAAGGAGGCCTAATTAGAGTGATGGGAGGGGGAAACTACCTAATGTGCATGATGTACATTCACAAACATATCAAGTCAGTCACTAAGCCAATCATGAGAAGGAGGGAGGGGGAGGAAATGGGGTAGGAATTGAGGAAGGGATAAATGAGTGATGTGTGCGTGTATGCCTCTACCATCTTGTGCCCCTTTAAGATGTATGAGTGCAATGCACCAATTAAAAAATAATAAAACATAGGTCATTAAAATAAACATCGGTGTCAACTGTGAATCTAGAGGAGTGCATGTACAGCTGGTCCTCGATGCCTGAGCTGAGCCATGATCCAGAGTCTGCCATCACTACACCCCACATCAAGAGCAGAGGAGTGAGCAGGGCCCCCCTCCAGGTGGAGGCAAGACAGGTTCACTGTCTGTAAAGAACTAGCAACAGTGATAAAACCAACTACCACACAGTGGCAAATCTTAGTGTCAAAGACAATATCCACCTCCCCACAGGGCACAGTGCCCTGGGTACCCCAGTGTCCCTTCCTCATCTAGTTGCCTTTTTTGTTCTGGGATGCATTTACTATCCTGTTTCATGACCACTCCAACAGCACAGTTATTGCCACTTCTGTCTACAGAGGCTGGAAACAGGAGATGAGAGGGTTTGGAGGAAAAGCAGGAGCCAAGTGGTAGATGTAGTTCCTGAGGAACCCAAGTCTCTTAAAGAATTCAGAAAGCCAAGGCACAGCCCTGGCTCCCAACACCGCCCATTTCCCAGAACGCAACCTATTCCACCCAGTGCCTGGGAGCTTGACAAATATTTGATTCATATCACTAGGCCAGACAATTAGGCAGTGGCTCATTGTCACAGACTGCCATCTCCAGAGTGCCTACAGAGTCTCTATGGGTGAGGCCATACTATCACAAAGGAGCCCTGTCCCATCCCTTTTTACCTATAGTATCTGCCTCTAACCACCAAAAATTCTTCCCTGAGTTTTTAGTGATTTGGCAAAATGATCTCAATATAACCTGAAAACCCTAACGCTAGGTTACAAGACTATAAAAATATTAAGCCAACAGATCTACTTTGTGATTGGACACAGATACAACCATAAAACCAATCAAACTAAAGGATTGCACTTACTGGCTGTAATAGGACAAGACTGTGTGACTCGATTCTGTTTCAACATTCACATACGGGAGTTGACGTGAAGACAGTGCCAGTGATCATGCCCAAGCTATCGCCCTTAGCATGAAAGGGCGGTGTGGAACACCTTACTAGCTTCTCCTTACTTAACACCTGTTTATGGCCTCCGAGAACCTTCCATCCCTCTTCAACAATGTCTTAAGTAATTAACTAGGCATGGCACCTCACCTGAGAAACGCGGATGCTAGATGTTGACGGAAGTGAACAAAGTTTTCCTATTCCTTTAAGGACCATGAAATCTTGAAACCATAGACTAATAGTTTAATGGTAAATATATTTTCTTTTTTTTTTTTTTTTTGCGGGTCTGGGGATGGAACCCAGGGGCATTCAACCTCAGAGCTACACCCTCTGCCCTATTTTTTATTCTTTATTTTGAAACAGGATCTCACTAAGTTGCAGAGGGCCTCACTAAGTAGCTGTGGCTGTCCGCGAACCGCGATCCTCCAGTCTCAGCCTCCCGAATGCTGGGATTACAAGTGTGCGCCACCACGCCCGGCGGTAAATACACCTTCTAAGGAAAATTCCTAAACACCTCCTCTGGGAAGATTCAGGAGCTTCTTCCCTGTTTTGCTCTTATTCTAGGACTGGGTTTGCCACCGAGCCTGACTGAATCCAAATGCTTATGGAGGCCAAACAACCCTCAGCAGGTCCCAGCTCTGGATGCTCCCTCTCTACCATCACCCCCACAGACAAATGAAAACAATTTTCTTCTTTCTTATTTTGAAATAAATATGATTGCCCACTGAAGGTAGCTATATTTATGCATCATAAAAACTTTAGTAATGCCGGGCGTTGGTGGCGCACGCTTGCAATCCCCGCGCTTGGGAGGCAGAGACAGGAGGATCGCACAGGTTTGAAGCCAGCCGCACGCGCTGGCTTAGGAGACCCTATTTCCAAATAAAAATGTAAAAATAGGTCTGGGAGTGTAACCTGGAGGTAGAAGGGTTTCCAGGAACCCCAGTACCACCAAAAAAAAAAAAAAAAAAAAACTTTAGTAATAACAATTACCACAAAAAAATTGGTAACTATGTAAAAATCGTTAAGATGATGTGGAAGATGCAAGCATATGCCATTTTAAGAAATGATGGCCACAAAGCCATGCGTGGTGGCGCAGGCTTGTAATCCCAGCATTTGGGAAGCTGAGACAGGAGGATCTGGGTTCATGGACAGCCTCAGTTACTTAGTGAGGCTCTCAGCAACAGAAAATCCTGCTTCCAAATAAATTATAAAATAGGTCTGGAAGTGTAGCCCGGACCCTCAGTAGCACAAAATAAATAAAATAAAATAAAATAAAATAAAATAAAATAAAATAAAATAAAATAAAATAAAATAAAATAAAAATAAAAAATAAAAAAATAGGACTGGGTGTGTAGCTCGGAGGTAAAATGCCCCTGGGTTCCATCTCCCGTACAGAAAAGAAGAAAAAAAAAATGACGGTCACAAACAATTTTTAATGATGCTGCAAAATTATCTTACTGTAACATTAAAATCTTAAAGTCACGTCATGTACTGTAAAAACACCTGATCTCAAATTATTTTAAAAAATACAAGTAAAGCCACGCATGGTGGCGCACACTTGTAATCCTCGCGCTTGGGAGGCGGAGACAGGAGGATCACGCTGGTTCGGAGCCAGCCTCGCTGGCTTAAGAGACCCTGTTTAAAAAAAAAAAAAAAAAAAAAAATATATATATATATATATATATATATATATATATATATATATATATATATATCTGGGAGTGTAGCCCGGAGGGTAGAAGGGCTTCCAGGAACCCCAGTACCAGCAAAAAAATAAAAATAAAAAATATATAAAATAAAAAATACAAGTAAGAAAAAGACTAGAAGAAACTATAACAAACTAATAATAATATGAATAGGTTTTATGAGTAACTGAGCATGTATTTTTTAATGTTTTTCTATACTTTATTTTGTGGTACTAGGGATTGAACCCCAGGGCATTCTACCTCTGAGATACACCGCCAGCTCTCTTTCTACTTTTGTTGTTGTTGTTTAGAAACAGGGTTACGCTAGAAGTTGCTGAAAGCCTCACTATGTTGCCGAGGCTATACTTGAACCTGCGATCCTCCTGTCTCAGCCTCCCAAGTACTGGAATTACAGATGTGTACCACCATACAAGGCTTAAATTTTACTTTTTATTCTAGCTTGTGTAACTGGATTAAACCCAGAGCCTTCCACATGCTAGGCAAGCAGTCCTAACACTGAACTATATCTCTATGCCACATGTATTGTTTTTAACTTCAAAATAAATAATAAAATGAGATAAACATCTAAAGTATATCATTGGCAAGATGTAAGTTTTATTGACACACACATATACAAATATAAAGTTATTTCTAAAATAGCTTCAAATGAAGACAGCTTTTAGCAAATACATCTACAAAGTTGTCTTAAACTTAAATATATTACTTTCTGTTCTGTCATTATATTATATCAAGTATTCCAGATAAACTTGATAATTATTTTATTGAATGAATTATAAGAAGAAAAATTTTAAATTAGCAGGTACTTAACTATAGTAAAACATTTACCAGTGCTTATTTAAGTTAAACCTCTTCAAGATCTGATGGGCAGGATTTTCTTGGGTTCTTTTCTTTCCTTCTATCTCTTTTCAGGGAATGTTGGAGAATAAACCCAGGAACATTATACCTCCAAGTTATACCCCAGCCTTATTTATATTTACTTTTGTTTTGTTTTATTTATTTATTAATTATTATTATTATTTGCGGGTCTGGGGATGGAACCCAGGGGCATTTGACCTATGAGCCACACCCCCTGCCCTCTTTTTTATTCTTTAATTTGAAACAGGATCTCACTAAGTTGCAGAGGGCCTCACTAAGTAGCTGAGGCTGTCCGCGAACCGCGATCCTCCAGTCTCAACCTCCTGAATGATGGGATTACAAGCGTGCATCACCATGCCCTGCTACTTTTGTTTTAATACAAGTTTTCTCTAGATTACTGAGAGTCTCACTACATTGCTAAGGCTGCACTCAAACTAGTGATTCTCCTGTTTCAGCTTCCCAAGTACTGGGATTACAGGCATACACCACCACACCGAGCTGCTGAGCAGAATTTAAAGTAAAACATGCTGGTTTATGCCTATAATCCCAGTACTGGGAAGATGAGACAGGAGGATTTCATGTTCAAGACCAGCATCAGCAACTTAAAGTGAAGCACTGCTTTTTATTCTTCTTCTGGAGCTTTTAAAACAAACAATAAACAACAATAACAAAAAAAGAATCCTGGCGTATTTCCCCTTCCCCAGCACAACATACTATTGCAAGACACTTATCAACCCATGTTACAAACGGTGAAATAGCAGTGAGTGTCTTTTCCATTTCAGAGTAAGTCACAAGTCATCGACATGTATCAACACAATCCCATTAAAACCCTCTTACCTCCAAGAAGACATAAGCCTATGATGATCACTATAACAAGACCCAGGAAAATGGAGGCGATGACCATCCACAGCTTACACCTTCCAACCAAATTCTTATTACAGGTGCTCCAGGGGCTTTCCTTCTTAGGCTGGAAAGCAATGGGAGAGTGTGAGGCCGTCAGCTGATTTCAAACACACATTCTAGAATCACTATTAGAGGCCAGTGACACAGAAATGAACGCAGTAGTACCCTGACTTCCAGGAGCTAAGCTAAGTCCACTGAGTCAAGTTTACAAAAAGATTTAGTGGAGACAGAACAGAATGGAGCTTCACAAAGAAGACAGCAAGAAAATGCCCGGGGACTTCGAGGTGGGGAAGATAGGAGTTAGGCACGCTTTTTTTTTTTTTTTTTTTTTTTTTTTGGTGGCACTAGAAATTGAACCCAGGGGTATTCTTTCACTGGGCTACACCCCCAACCCTATGTATGTAGTATGTATGTATGTATGTATGTATGTATGTATTTCTAATTTGAAACAGGGTGTCACTAAGTTGCAGAGCACCTCACTAGGTTGCAGAGGCTGGCCACAAACCTGTAATTCTCTAGTCTCATCTCAGCTTTCCAAGTCCTGCGATTATAAGTGTGTGCCACCACATCTGGCTAGGATTATCATATTTTTTTCTTTTGCAGTACTGGGGATGGAACCTGGGGGCATTTTACCTCTGAGCTACACCCCTAGCTTTATACTTTATTAGTTATTTTGAAACAGGGTTTCAATTCTAAGTTGTTGAGGGCCTCACTAAGTAGCTAAGACTCTCTCAGCCTCCCAAGTACAAGGATTACAAGCGTGCACCACCACGTCCAACTAGAATTTTTAAAGAGGGAGTTTTTTTACGGTTTGGGTTTTTTAAATTTTAATTAAAACATAATAATTTTACATATTCATGGGGTTCAATGTGATATTTTATAGCCATGTACAATGTATCAAATGAGAGTAACTGGCATATCCAGCTCCTCAAACAGTTATCACTTCTTCTTGCTGGGAATGCTACAAATCCTCTCCACTAGCTATTTTACATATACAATTAACTGTTGTCAACCATCCTTACTCCACTGAGCTAGAGATGCTATTCCTTCTGCCCACCTGCACTCCTGCACCTGTTAACCACCCTGTCTCCATCGCTCCATCCTTTTCCCTCTCTCCAGGCTCTGCTGATCACTAGTCTATTAGTCTGCTCTCTGTTTCTATGAAATTCATTATTTTACCTTCCACGTGTAAGTGAAAACATGCCTTATTTGTCTTTCTTCGTGAAAGATGGATTTTTAAGTCATTCCAAATTCAGGAAAGAGTAACTACAGTGTGCTTCCTAATGGAACTGACTGGTAGACTAGTGTGAAGACTGGAATGTGGGTGTCAGAGGCAGAGAGTTAAGTTTAGAAAGAGTGAGAGTTGGAGCATCTCCAGGGGTGGGACTGCTGCCAGAGCAGGTTGGACTTAATTTGGTGTGCATAGGTGACCTGCTGGAGGTTTTGAAACACAATAGCTGGGGGTAAAAAAGCCCAGCGTGGTGGCAAACACCAGTAATTCCGGTACTTGAGAGGCTGAGACAGATGGCTCACAGGTTCAAGGTCAGCCTCTGCAACATAGACCCTCAGCAACTTAACAAGACCCCATTTTAAAATGTTAAAAAGGTGAAGGCTGGAGGTGTATCTTGGAGGATGCCCCTGAGTTCAATTCCCAGTACCATCCCTAAAAGCCAAACCAAATAGAGAGAGAGAGAGAGAGAGAGAGAGAGAGAGAGAGAGAAGAGGGAGGAGAGAGAAAAGTAATAGAAAGAAGAGAGAGAAAGAAATGATGTATAGTTTGAATTACAGCCATCCAGAAAAAGCTAAGAAGCTACTCCTGTGGCCCAGATTCTATGTAGCAATAATAATAATAAAATGTTTGAGAAAAGAAATAAAGCAAATAAGATGCAGCATATGAGTCAGAGTGTAGGGTCAAGAAACTATTATAGCTGCTTTGATTTACTGAGCACCAATGCCATGCCACTTAAATCTAACAGCCCTTCAAGGGATGCATTAGCCCATTTCAAATTGAGAGTTCAAAGAGATTAGCCAGGACTAATCCCTGCCTGTGTCACTGCAAAGCTTTTGCACTCTCCCTTCCATGATGCAGCTTCCTGGCATCACCTGTGCAGATCCAGATCAGAGGGTGCCGGGCTGCCCTGGAGGTTCCCACTCGCCGAGCCCCCACTACCCCTGATGGTTCTGTGGCTCTTCTCTCCACTGCACCATTAGGTAATTCCAGCATGGAGACTGTGAGAAATGATGGACTATGAAGGGGAAATCTTTGCTTTTGTTTCTTACACACCTGGATTCCACCTGAGAATTACTATTTAAGGGTGGGGGGGTCTTTAAACCAACCATTGAAACTTGTAGGCTCCAATGTCCTCAACATTAAAATACACATGCTGCTCAATTTGCAAGGGGTACTGAGCCCAACACAAATTGAAAATGTATTTAATAGATGTAAGTTAGCAAACATCGTAGCTTAGCAACACAGTACATGCAGAGCATCGGATGTTTTATCCTCATAATCACATGGCTAATCGAGAACTGCCCAGCATCACAGCAGAGTATCAGCTGTATCACACCAGAAAAAGATCAAAGGTCTAGGTAGCACGTCCATCAGCAACTTACTAAGAGTTTTTTGTTCCAAGTCTTTGCATGGATTTACTATGCTTTTATTTTTCTGATAATAAACATTCTGACTGGAATAAGATGGAACCTCAATGTAGTTTGATTTGCATTTCTTTGATGGCTAGATACAGAAGCATCTTTTTGTGCCAGTATTGGGAATGGCTTAGGAAGATTTGAGAAAGCTCTGATTATTAATAAATATATTTCAGAAATAATTGTGTCAAAATGGCAGACCTGGAGAAAGACTTGGCTTTGGTAAGGAAGCAAACAGCTATTGAAACTTAGATTGACTTAGCTAAAAGTAATTAGCAAGTCAATTGGAGAGGGGAACTACTAGGACTTTCTCTGTCTAAAGACAAATCTACATAATAATTAGATTATCTAGCTAGGATGGGAGGAGGGGGTTGACCTGACCTTTGAAAGGACACCTGGGCTCAGTTTCCCCAAAACGGTAACCCTCACCCCCCAAACCGTAACACTTTTCATAGATTTACTGGCCATCTGTACTTCTTTTGAGGAGTGTCTGTTCAGATCCTTTGGCCATTTTTGTTTGGTTTACTTGTTCTTTTGAGAATGTCAAGTTTTTTTAAATTCTTTATATATTTAGATATTAATCCTCTACTTGAACAACTAGAAACAATTTTCTCCCAATCCGTAGTCTGTCTCTTCATTCTGTTGGCTGTTTCCTTTGCTATGAAGCAGTCTTTATTTTGATACAATCTTATTTGTCAGTTGTTGCCTTTATTTCTTGAGATATTGGAGTCCTTTTCAGAAAATCATTGTGACTATATCTTGAAGTGTTTCCCTCTGTTTTTCTCTAGTGGTTTCAAAGTTCCAGGTCTCATATTAGGTATTTGATCCATTTTGAGATGATTTTTATACAGGGTGAGAGATAGGCCAACTCCAGACTATATGCCCAAAGGTAATGATGTCTATATACAAAGGAGATACCTGCATACCTACCTTTATTGTGGCACCATTCACAATAGCCAAGTAATGGAATTAGCCCAGGGGCCCATCGACAGATGAATGAACAAAGAAAATGTGGTATATAAACACAACCCAATATTATTCACCCAGAAAGTAAGGTGAAAGCATGTCACTTGCAGGAAAATGGATGGAACTGAAGAGCATCATGTTAGGTAAAATAAGCCAGATGACACAGAGAGACAATGGTAGGTCTTCTCTCATAGGTAGATGCTAAAAGATAACCTGAAAGACAGAAAGGGAAGGGAAAAGAGAGTAGGAAGGAGGGAAAGATAGGTAGTAGGATTGAAGCACAATATATGCACATACAGAAATGTCATAGTAAATCCCATTAATTTATATGACTAATATGAGTTAATATTTATGATAATTTTTTTTGTGTGTGTGGGTCTGGGATGGAACCCTGGGGCATTTGACCTCCGAGCTACATCCCTGCCCTATTTTTTATACTTTATTTGAAATCGGGTCTCACTGAGTTGCAGAGAGCCTCACTAAGTAGCTGAGGCTGTCTGTGAACCGCGATCCTCCGGGTCTCAGCCTCCCGAATTGCTGGGATTACAAGTGTGAGCCACCACGGCTGCCTTATGATAATTTTTAAAAGATCCAAAGTCAGAGGTGGGGGATGAAGTAGGAACCAGAGGGAAACGCAACAAATGCTTCATGCACGTATGTATTTGTCACTTCGAACCTCACTACGATATAAAATTACAGTGCAGCTCCCAACAACAACAAAAAAAGATCAAAAGTTGCCGGGTGTGGTGGCGCACACCTGTAATCCCAGCATTCAGGAGGCTAAGACAGGAGGATTGCAGTTCGTGGCCAGTCTCAGCTACTTAGTGAGGCCCTTTGCAACTTAGTGAGACCCTGTTTCAAAATGAAAAATAAAAAATAGGGCTGGGGGTGTAGCTCAGAGGTAGAATTCCCCTGGGTTCCATCCACAGTACCGCAAAAGAAAAAAAATGATCAAAAGTCTAAATTCAATGTGTACCACTTTCTCACCATCATTACAAAGTTGAAAAATCCTCAGTGGGACCACAGAGGTACTCCTGGGGACTGGATCTTGTCCCAGGCCCCTCTTCCCACCTTGCTTCCCAGCTGCCAGGAGCTAGGCCTGTCCTCTACCACACCTTTCCACCTAAATGCTCTGCCTTACTTCAGGCCCAAAGTCACGGAGCCAGCCAAACGTGGGCTGAAAGTCTGAAACTATGAACCAAAATAAGTCCTTCCTTCCTAAGCTGTTCTTCTCAGGTGTTTGGTCACAGCAACACAAAGCTGACTAACACAGGCTCAACCAAGGGAGAGATTTTACTCCTCAGTCATTCCTCCAAGCACCTGCCCACCTGTCCCAAGAGGCAACCACAGGCGGCCAGGAGACTCACTCCTGTAGACTTTCTCATCCTTCTCTTGATGATGGCTGCCCAAAAGCAAACTGTTAGTCCACATCACAGCTCATTCTAAACTTCCTCGGTTGAAGGTTCTGCAGCCTGGTGGCACACCAGAATCACCTAGGTGGGCCAGGCGTGGTGGCGCATGCTTGTAATCTCTACAATTGGGAGGCGGAGACAGGAGGATCACGTAGGTTCGAAGCCAGCCTCTCTGGCTTAAAAGACCCTGTTTCCAAATTAAAAAAAAAAAAAAAGTATAAAATAGGTCTGGGAGTGTAGCCCAGAGGTAGAAGGGTTTCCAGGAACCCCAGTACCACCAAAAAAAAAAAAAAAGAATCACCTAGGTGGAATTTTGGCTGGCACACATCCAGACATTGTAAGTGGGACTAGGGACTATAAGTAGGAACAGGCTTGGCTTATCACTTTAAGCCTCCCAAAGCAAATTGACTGCTTTATGAGGGTTGAGACCTGCGATCTGTAGAACACAAGCAGTTCTGTAGCTCACCTGCTGATGGTGGCTCACTGTTCTGTGAGTTTCATAGTTAAATGCAAACAGAGACTGGCCTTATCTTCCTAGGTAAATTGAAACCACAAAGGAGGAGGAGTGGTTCTTGAACTTCCCTATTCTTTTACCCCACAATTGTGCCCCCTACAGGTAACAGGCATTTTAAAAATGTCTGCTGCTTAGTTGGAGAAGTCTCCAAAAGTTTTAAGGGTGTACTCTGAGAAATTCTAGAGGTGGTGTTAGATGGTGGAGCCCCTAAGTACTGGATTCTTGGACCTGGTATGTCACAGTATGCAAAGAGCAGCCAAGATCCTGGGGACCTGCACAGAGACAAACCCTCTGGGATTACATGTGCTCCTGGAGTTCAGGGATAGAGCCACCTCTCACCGCCACTCAGGAGTAAAGAACTCCTCCAAAGCCACGGAATCTAGAGGGCAGAGGAGAAAAAGAAGACTCAGTACGAGGAGTCTTTATCTTCTCAGTGGACAGAAACATCTCTCTACTTACACAGCTCCTCAGACTAAAACTCTCATGCTGTTTTCAGTCCTTCTAAAAGAGACAGCCAGGCCATAAGGACCCGCAGGGACCTTCTTAGAAATGATCTCTAATGAGCCAAAACTGATCCTGCGTCAGTCTTGACACTCATACCTTCACTGTGCTGTCCCTTAGGGTATGCAAGTTAGGACTCTGTGGTTGGAAAGACCAATTACTCTGTGACTTCCTGGAGGAACTCAGCTAAGAATGGCACAGCTCTCTTGCAGAAAATTCCTCTTCCTGTCCAGTCCAAGGCTGCCTGGAGCCCTCTCTGCCCTGTCCCTATCCCTGTGAACAAAACCACTGACCACTCTCCCCCTCACCACTAATCTTCACAGAGTTTAAATCATGATAAAATAACAGTCCTTCAGCCATACCTGATCGGTCAAAAGATTATAATAGTGCTTCTTGCCTGCATGCATCAACCAAGGCATGGGTATTTGTTAGACTGCCCCCAGGAGAGTCTCACATGCCTTGCAGGGTAAGAACCTCCAGTATCATAGATAGGTGCTGTGTGTTCCAAGCCCCCTTCAAAACTGAATCACAAAGACACACTGCCTCCTGTACTTGTTTCTTCAGTTTCTTGCTCAAACTCTAGGTCAGAAGAGGCCACGGGCAGGTTCTTCTACACGGTGCCTTCCATAAATACTTGCAACCTACCATCTTATACTCTATAATTGCATTATATGGCTCCAGAATTTAGGGGGGTTTCCTCTGAACACTCCCCTAGGTATTTACATCACTCTTCAAGTCAAGGTCTAAATATATGACACAGAATCCTGCTACAGTGGTAGGACTATTTTACCTCTTGGATCAAAAAAAGCTTCTTTCTAGCTCAATCTATTGAGAGCAGATATTATATAGGTCAGAGGAATTTTTCTCAGAACATGGATTAATTTATACTTTTTAATCAAGTGGTATTTGATCCACTTGTTTGATCCAAGCACAGAAGCGCCAGTTGACTCATGTCCTAGACTTAACGACAGAGATCAATAGGGTTAATTTTCAGCCAGTCTACTCGAATAAGACTGGCTTGCCTCCAGACTATTCATGTAACCATTATTATTATTCTAATAGTGCTACTATCATTTGAAATGTCTCTAGGATTTCTAAGTCAGAACCCCTGGAATGAGCCATAAATAAAAGCAAACAGTGTCACTCGATGACCTAGAGTTTCTTTTTCACTTTTAACCCAGTGATATTGATGTGTTTACAGAAACATCAGCCAATGTGTAGTCCAGTAATTCCTTTTCTCCTAAGCCAGAGGTTGAGAAAATTTAAAAAAAAATTTTTTTGACTGCCTTTGTATAATTCTCCAACCAAGTTCTTCCAAGTAGGAAGATACTCACAGGATAGGATGCCTTCTTCCCAGTGACCCCAGACCTGATCCCTACCTGGAATCCACCCAACTGCGGTTCCCTCATTAGCTAGATGGGCCACTTACCTCCTATTTCAATTATGTTACTTAAAATGAGGGATATAAATTCTAGAAATTAATAATATATGTTTCATAATTTGGCAACTACTAATAAATGAATATACATTTTGTTACACTTACATATTTAAGTTATGGATAGATAAAAATCAGCAGAAACAGCATAGATCTGACATCGAAAAACCCTAAATTCAGACTTCAGAGGCACTGCTGAGAAGACCTGAGCACTTTGGTCATTTCTTTGAGCCTCAATTTCTCCACTCAGTTCTCTCATCTATCAATCAGAATACTGACACCTTCCTCTTAAATATGTTGTCATAATTAAATGCATTTATGTATCACAAGTGTTTGGCACACGAGAGGTAAAAACATATGGCTCATGTTGAAAGTACATGAACTTGAGCTACAGCTCAAAACAAGAAATCTTATTGTACAATGTAAGGCCCTACACACGAGATTCTGAAGTGTCAGAATTTTGTGTTTGTACTAGCCAGCACTTAATGACCTTACATTAATTGACTTTTCCAGTTGAAATACACTTCAACCTATCCCAGAGAACCAGAGGATGACTAACACATTAAGTAAGGGATCCCCCCCCCATGCTTCTTTTCAAAGTTTTCCCTGCAAATATGTTCTCGCATGCACCCAAGTCTCACACAGCCCTTTACCTTCCCCCTTCCATGGGTCACCATAGCTTTCCTATTTGGTGACCCACAAAGCCAAATTACAGGGGAGTCTAGGATATCTGTGAGCATCTGACTAACAAGGAAGTCATTAGAACATGAAAGCGCTATCTCTGCAAGGCAGGTGCCAAACAATTATAAAATACTGATGGCCGAGCTGGATTGGCACCTACCACTCCTCAGCTGTTTCCCACCGGCATTCTAGGCCTCCTAGAAGCCTGGATGGCACACTCCCATTATGGAGAGCCTCGCTCCTGGGACACACTTTGTATGGATGGAGCTGTCACTAGGGCAATCTCAAGCCATGCGGTTAGTGAGCCGTCTTTTCCAAACTTCATTCCACTGTGGCCCTATTTCATTTGAATATAGGGTACCGATTCATTCTCCGGGCTACATATAAAAGCTGACTTAACTGCACAGTATTTCCAGGAGTCCCTGTGGAGCAGAAGCAATGCTTTTGAATTTCCTTTTGTCTTGAAATTGACTTTTGAATTTCCTGTTTCTCCCTAAAATCAACAGTCAGGCAGCCAAAGGGGATGGAGGTAGAAGAGTGGAACCTAGAAAGATCAGGTTAAAACTATGTGCATGGGCAGTTCCGCGTACCCGGTAAACCACAAGCCAATCTCAGGGGTTAATCAGAAGGTAGCCGGTTCAGAATTCAAACTCTGATGTTTTACAAGTATTTGCTGTGAGTGAATAATGTTCCTGTCACTGCTAGAGTTCAATCAGGAAAGAACTCTGCCCAAACATCACAGGGGACTTCCTTAGAGATTAAAAGAAAACAAAGCGCACAGGGTCTTCTAGTGTGGGCCCAAGAACTTTGAAATTCTTTCCCTACCACTGAAATTATTTCACCCTGGCCCCATCTTCAGGCCAGCCCCTCGTGTTCTTGCTTCGTCTCCTCCCCTATCCGGTCTCTCTCTTCCTGTGGCATCAAATGGCCACGCAAGGAGAAAATAGAAAGGGTTTTGGGTAGTGGTGAGTCTGGGTGGGGGATAAGGCAGTAGGGTCAGTCTAAGGAGACGGAGGGGGAGATGGATGTGGGAGACTGAGAATGTTAAGAGGCAGGCAGAAGAGATTCTGGGAAGGGGGGAAAAATAAGTAAATCAAAAGTTGCAGTGTGTGTGTGTGTGTGTGTGTGTGTGTGTGTGTGTGTGTGTGTTTGAGTGTTTTCCTGGGGACTGAACTGAGGGGCTACACCTCCAGTCCTATTTTATATTTATTTTGAAACAGTCTCACCGAATTACCACGTGCTGGCCTCGAACCTGCGATCCTCCTGACTCTGTGTTCCAGGTATTGGGATCACAGGTGCGCGCCACCGCGCCTGGCTAAAGTGACATTACTTTAAGAAACCACGGCTATCTCCGGGAATTGTCTCTCTGAAGACAGGAGGGGCCGCACTTCCCCTTTGGGATTCCTACCTAGAGTGTCACCCAGACCGCAGTTGAAGGGGCGCGGCCCGGCTGCGGCCAAAAGGCACCCGCTCTTGCGCTCCATCCCAATATTTCAGCGCGCGTCACCCTCGGTCCGGGTCTGGGACCCCCGAGAGCTGGCTGGAACCCCGAGGCTCCATGGGTGCCGAGCCCGGGTCCCGCGATCCTGCGGCCCGGAGTCCCCGCCCGCCTCTTACCTGGGCTGGGCAGGGGTCCTCGGCCGAAGCAGGCTGCACCTGGACGGCTCCGTTGAGGGGCGTCTGCTCTTCGGGCTGCCGCTCCAGCACCGACAGCTCCAGCTCTTCTCCGGGCGATGGGGGTTTGGCCCCGTCCATGAGCCGGCCGCGGAGGGCTGGAGCTCCGCCGCGAGGCCAGAGCCACACACCTAAGGGTGCAGAGTCCGCGGGCCTCCGGGGCTCACACCCCACCCCTGGCCGGGCGCGCCCATAGACCTCGGGCGGAGGGCAGAGGGGCGGGGCCCGGAGGTGCTGGGCTGGAGGCTGCGCTGGCTCCTGCAGGGCAGAGCGGCCTGAGACCGTGCCCGGCCGTGGGCTCCCGAGCAGAGGAGGGCTGTTTTTCTGGTTTGTTCAGGGCGCTGCCCGCGGTGCCTTTCCCTGTTGTTCCGATACCGGCTGGGTGTAAGGCCTGGCTGGGTGTAGGGCCCTGATCAGGAACAGACACGCTGGGTGCAGGGCCGTGGAAGAAACCAGTCTCGCGAAAGTTCAGCAGCCAGTCTGGGGGAAGAAAGTTTGCCTTCTAAGGAGTGTCTGTGGTGGCGGCTTACCTCGATGCCTAATGTAAAGTTCATTCATTGAATCAACAAACGGCGAGGAGACACCTATTGAGCGCCAGGCTCTGAGCTGGGGTGTTGAGCAGAGGATGATGAATCCAGAAGCACGCCCTTCCTCTTACAATCCAGAGTCAGATCTGGAGATGGTTATGAATAGTGGGGGCTGGGAGGCAGATGAGAACGGGCTACCCTAGTTACTTCTGACTCAGAAGGTTCCTAACTGGGAGACCCCAGGCTTCTCTGTGCCAGAGTGTTTTCCTCTGGAAAATGCCATGACCTTAGTTCTCCCTAAAGGAGTGGTTGCCGGACTAAAAGAGGGAGTGTAGAGCTGGGCATGGTGACACAAGGCAGTCATCCCAGTACTTGGGGGGCCGAGACAGGAGGATCATGGGTTAGAGGACAGTTTCAGCAACTTAGCAAGATTCTGTTTCAAAATAAACAATGGCACTGGGCTGGGGGTGGGGGGTAGCTCAGAGGCAGAACACCCCTGGGTCCAATCCCCGGACGATCTGGATATTTTGGCCTGCTGAAGGGGGTCCTGCTAACTGCAGAACTCAGCTGCTGGCCTCTTCTGATGTCAGCTTTCTGCTTTAACAGGGAAAGCCTAAGGAATCAGTCTGCATTCTCAGCTAGGATTGTAAAAGGGACTTTTTAACAGAGGAAAGGTTAAGGAAATCAACAAGAAATGCTGAGGCACCCAGGAACTAGAAATAACAGGAAGCCATCAGCACTAAAAGAGACTGGAGCATGATTGAGAACTGGGGCTCATATCTGTAATCCTAGTACTCGGGAGGCTGAGACAAGAGGATCATAAACTACAATGCACCAATAAAAAAATTTTAAAAAACAGTACAAGTGTGGCACACACTTGTAATCCCAGACTTCTGGAGGCTGAGACCGGAGGATCGTGGTTCGCGGACAGCCTCAGCTACTTGGTGAGGCCCTCTGCAACTTAGTGAGACCCAGTTTCAAATTAAAGAATAAAAACTAGGGCAGGGGGTGTAGCTCGGAGGTCGAATGCCCCCGGGTTCCATCCTCAGAACCATAATAATAATAATAATAATAATAATAATAATAAAAACTTTAGTAATCCTTTTTTGTGGTACTGGGGATAAAACCCAGGGGCATTCTACCTCTGAACTACACCCCCAGCCCTATTTTTTATTCTTTATTTTTAAATAGGGTCTTACTAAGTAGTAGCTGAGGTTGTCCACAAACCGGGATCCTCCTGTATCAGCCTCCCAAATACTGGGATTATAAGCGTGCGCCACCACACACAGCTAGTAACCCTTAAAAAAAATAAAGAGTATCATAGATTCAAGGATGGCTTCAGTACGTAGCAAGACTCTCAGCAAACCTAGTAAGGGCTTGTTTAAAAAATAAAAATAAAAAAAGGCTAAGGGTGTGGCTCAGAGGTAGAATTCCCCTGGGTGGTTCAATCCCCAGTAACGCACAGACACACACAGACACACACAGACACACACACACACACACACACACACACACACACTAATGATAATAATAAATAGTAATAATAATAATAATAATAATAATAATAATAAAGAAAAAGCCACTGGGGCCATTGAAGGGGTAAGAAAAGGTTCCAACAGGAACCATAATCAGCAAAAGATGTAGACCAGACTAGAGACACCAAGAGCTTTCAAGCCCCTGATGGCCATCCTTTATTTGGAGCCCAAACAGCCATTCTGCTGGCTCTCTCCTTTGATTTCAGAAGCTCAGGCTCACTGGGAGATTGCCTCATGTCAGAGGGATTGTAGCTATTGCCAAGCTTGGCTGCTCCATGCATAGTTACCTACACTCTTCTTAATCCCCAAGGGAATGAGAAAGCAGCTGGCACACTCTAAGCCATACTTCTTAATGTTTTCCGAGTATTTTGAAGCAACACTTACACATTCCCCAATCTAGACTTGGATGCAGGTACAAATTTTCCTCTGCCTAACCCATGTCTCTATGATAGGGTGGAAGGAGTGATAGGTTTTGAGGGCGAGCACAACAAGGGTCCAGTTTAGATGACCACTACCTGTGTGCTCTTAGGAACGCTGCTTAGTCTCTACTGATGTCTTTCTCATTGTGAAATGATTCCTACCCTGTAGGAGCAGGAAAATTAAGTGAAGTAAATAGTAAAACATTTCTTTCTACACCTGAAAATAGCATAAGCTAAGTAAATACTACCTTACTTGTCATGACAGTAAGTTGTTTTTGTTTTTGTTTGAATTAACACCCACCAATAGGTATGTTAGTTCCTAGAGCAGCTTAGCATCCAGCATTAATTCTTGATTCCATATAGTTTATTTCAATTGATTTTTTTCTCCTGTTCTATGTAGTTTCCTGATCAGTAACACTTACCGACACCTCCCAGTAACCTGAACTACTTAAATTACTATTGCAGTGTGTTTCTGTTTCTGGTAAATGGAAATTTCTTAATCTCCAGACAGCTGACCTATAATGCAATTGAGTGTCCCAACTCCTACCCCAGGACTTCTCCCATCCTGCCAGTTTGACTCCCAACTAAGGATTCAGGCAGAATTAGGTTTAAGTTAATTCTTGATGGAAGCTAAGCATTTGTAAATAAAACCAAACTTAACCTAGATTTTTTTTTTTTTGTAGTTTCTCCTTATTGCTATAAAGGTAGCTTTCTAAAGTGTATTGTTATTTTACAAATAGTTACCTTTAATAGGATTTGCAATTATATTTTGCTCAAGTGCACTAGGTTGTTTTAAGAGTCAAATTTAAATAAAATTAAAACGTATGTGTCAAGATTTGATGACTAAGCCAGGCGTGGTGGCGCACACTTGTAATCCCAGCATTCAGGAGGCTGAGACCAGAGGATCGCGGTTCGCGGACAGCCTCAGCTACTTAGTGAGGTCCTCTGCAACTCAGTGAGACCCGGTTTCAAAATAAAAGAATAAAAATTAGGGCAGGGGGTGTCGCTCGGAGGTCGAATGCCCCTGGGTTCCATCCCCAGACCCGCAAAAAAAAAAAAAAAGAAAAAAAGATTTGATTAATGATTTTGCTTTTTCTTATCATAGTACTTTCTTTTTCTTTTCTTTCTTTTAGGAACAAATGATTTTCCAAATAGTTATCATATTCATAAAAAATTTTAACTCATAAAATGATAAAGTGTCATAAAGTGATATCACCAATGCACCTAAGCATCTCATTACCTTCAAATAGGTCTATTTCTCTTGAGAACACAACAGTTTGCACCCATATAATTGTAAGGTGGCAAGCAATACTACTCAGAACATGGAAATGTGGGCCAGCTATTCAGATCAATCAAGCAGAAGATAATTGAGAAATAATTGGTGTTGGCCTACAATGTTTCAGTTTTCAGTTTTCAAGGGCATGGGTCTTTACAAGTTCTTCTCAATAATATGGCACAAAGTGTTCATGTCTTCGTTAATGAGGGCCATTCCACTCTTAACAAAATAGGTCTTGGGATTTGTCTTAATTCACCACTTTTCAAGAAAGAAGTGGATATTTCCAATCTCTCAGGTCCTAATGACATCCCAGGAAGTTAGACTGGTATTTCTCAACCTTTTCCCCACTCCGCCCTGCTAAGCAACATGTACACTCACATGAACGCCAGCCACTGTTCAAGGTGGCAATGTCTAATTTGACTTGAAAAACTTCCCCAGATGAAGCTGATATAGATCATGCCAGCCATCCTCCACCCACTAATTGAGATAAAAAAAATGTATGCAAAGATGTTTATTTTGTAAATAATTCAATCAATGCCTTAGAAACAGCCATAGAATAAAAAGTATGATTCATCCTGAACTTAGTTCATAGCAATACCTGGCAAAATAAACCTAACTTTAAGAACTATCCACCTAATTTGCGATTCAGTGCCTAGACTTGGTAGATAGGTCCCCTTGTGAACTAAGTGGTACACTTAATCTTCCTAATTGTGCTATCTCACACCCAGTTTACTGAAATATTAGTGACCTATGCATAGTGGTATGGTCGAGATGTTTCATTCCAAATCTCATAGAAACAGTCTTTTAGAAAATCAAAATATGCTCTGTGTATGGGAAAATATTTTCTCAGGGCAACCATACATTTCCTTTTTTTATGTGACTTGGGGAATGACACCTTTTGCTATTGCTTTAAGATTTTCTGAAGTTCAATGCATTATTATGAACTCTGTTTCATAACAGCATTATTATTCCATTGAATTGCTTTCCTAGGGAAAACAAACAATGTAATTTATAATGGTTTTGTATTTAGAATGTCCCCCTAGCCCTCAGAAAACCAGGCAACCATGTTGGAGGTGAGACTTGATTGACAAGGAGGGTTCCCTGGGGTGTGACTTGGGGATTACATATTGTCCCTCCTTCCCCTGCTTGCTCTCTTTTGCTTCCAGCTTTTATGATGTGAGAGCAGATCCTCTGCCCATCCCTTTCTCTCTGCTTCCCACTGCCAATGCTCTGAGCTCAGCAGACCCAGCCTGACATGGATTGAAAATTTCCAGAACTAGGAGCAAATAAATTTTCCTTCCTCTATATGTATGCAGTTGGTCAGTTGTTTTAGATTACAGCATCTAGAATGCTGTCTGAAATATGATTCTTCTTTTTTTTTCTTCTGTTTTCACCTATTTTATGGTACTGTTAACTCAGGCCTCCGTTGATGAAATTATTATTCTGAGATCAACCAGTAAACCCTCTAGATCAAGACAAAATAAATCAGGAGCTAGGATCTATTGGGATAATACTGTAGGTTTACAACTATACAAGATGGTATAAGGCCTTGCAAAGAAAGGAAAATCTGGGCCATTGGGGATTTACAAACGAATCAAAAACTGGAAAATATGTCTTAAAATTTTCATTTGCACAGAAATCATCTAAAAAGTCCTTCGTCTTTTCACTATTAATCAGCTTCTCACAATCTCTTTGAATTGCATGCATGTGTTTTCAGTACAACTACAAGTTCATTCTATCATTTTAGTAAAGGTTGTTATCAGTTTTATTTGTTGGTTGACTAGTTTCTCTGTATACAACATTACCATATGCCATGGCTGAAAAAGGCCTGTTATGTTATAGTTAGACAAAAACTAGTTTGGAAAGCAACAGGGTAGGTATTTATTCTGTCAATAATTGAGTTTTGTTTTATTTGCATTTGTGAAGGAGATTTTTTTTGTGTGGATTAAACTGTGATTTTTTTAACTGGAATTTCTTATTTCATTCTGTATTTTGAAACAGAGTCTCACTAAGTCGCTGTGGGTCTCATTAAGTATCTGAGACTGGCATGAACACGCAATCCTCCTCTCTCAGCCTACCAAGTACTGGGATGACAAGCATGTGCCACCACACCAAAGTCAAATTTACCTCAATTTTTATAAACATCTGCACTTTAATAGGGATATAAAATAAAGTAAGAGCACCTGAATACCCTCCTCATTTCTTATTTTATTTTAGAGGCTTGGTTCTTGACATTACTTTAGGTTTCTTCCATCTCGTAATCAATGATGTTTTGATGAATATGTTCGAATATACTTTAATATTTTAGTAAATAGCAAATGCACAAACTGACATTTCCAGATTTTTTTTAAAAATGATTCATTTTATTGATGATAATTGCACTTTTTTAAAAAACTCACATAAATCACAGTTAAAATCCAACTGGTGCAATTACAAAAGAGAAGGGACATATTTATGAATCCAGGGAACAAAGTTTGACACTCTTGTGTAAACACCAGGAAAGTGTGGTCTTCCACATCCATATCCCCAGCTAACAATGCCAGTCAAAATCCATTTTCCATCACTTTTTCTTCGACAAGATAAAGGTCCACCTGAATCTCCCTACACAGAAAAATAATGTAAATATGAAGACATCTGTCCCGTGATCATCAAGTTAATCATTAATGTGCCTACAAGTCCCATTCTGACATGCTTTTGCTTGGTTGATACACTACACAATTCACGAAGTATTGAGAAATAATGAGAAACTGCTAATGTTATTAAATAATTTAGATATCTTCTTACAATAAAAAGTTGTGTTCAATAAGAAAATTATTTGGGCTAAGAATAATATTAGAAGATTCTTGCAGGAAAAGATAACTAAAACACACCCCTAAACAAAGACTAAAGCTCAATATTAGTAGAAGCACTAATAATAATAGCTCACATTTATTTAGTGCTAGCTATATGCAAAGCACTGTTTTGGGTAATATAACCCCCCCAACAACCTTATGGTTATCTTGGAAGGTTGTCTTCTATCTCTGGGCCATCGAACCTGAGCAGTGAGCTCATAGTCTCAGGAAGAAGGGACTCTAAGTAGCTGAGTCTAAGATAGCAATCCTAATAGCCACTGGCAAACAACTTTCACAGACAATTTACTTCAAGTTGAGAGTTCCTTCTGATACCTCAACTCCACTCCGAAAAGCAAGGGCTCAAATAATTCAAGGCTTAAGTATAATTCCTATAGTATTAAACCTTTAGTATAATGTCTCAGTTTTGTTTTTCTACTTTGGAGGATAGGTAAAGTTACAACTCACTCAGAGGCAAAGAATGTGGTCTAAATTTGTCCCTGCATCCCTCCCCCATATTTTATACCTGATTAGGTGAATTCTTACTAGAGGGGAAACCAGGCTCTTTATTTCAATTGCTGCCATACCAACTATACTAATACTAACTTAGTGTCAAAACCTTGGAGGCTATGTGGAAAAGAGCCATGTAACTGAGCAGCTGCAGAAAGCACCCCCAAACACAGCAGCTTTAGCATTAGACAGGCAGAGGGGCAAATCACAACCCAGTCCTTTGCACTTAACTAGCTATATGAACTTGAGGAATCAGGTTACCCTCTCCTGCTCAATTTCCTCTTCTGTAAAATGGGAATAAAAAGTTGATTTGAATAAATTTATGTGAAAGATACAGTAACCTGCTTGCCACAAAATAAGATCTTAAAAGATAGGAGATTATCTTTAATAAAAGATTTTATTATAATAAAATGAGTTTTTGTGGCATCATGGCTAAAGTTGTGAGAAGATGTAAGATCAGCTCCCACTGTTCTCCTTATCCTCTAAATCATGTTTACTCACTGGAGGTCATGTAGTTATCTGCATAGATTGTAATCTTAGGTTCAGAGAAATGCCTTCTGCCCAACAAGGTGACCTCCAACTGTACCATTGCCGGGGCCACTCAGAGGCCCACACAGAGCATTCTAGCCACCTCTCCAATTCCTCTTCCCTTCCCCCAGCCTGCACCTCAGAGGAATAAATGAAACCCTTGTTATTCCAGAAGTTAAATGGCTGCTGCTAAAGAAATAGGAAGAAATTCTGAATCATAGTGTGCATGAGTGTGTCATTCTTTGCTTTATTTACTTTTTTATTTCTTTGCTTTATTTTACTTTTTAGCCTTTGGTTAGCAGAAAATTGGGGCAGGATGTGAACACTGGCTTCAACTAGGCGTGGTGGCAAATACTTGTAATTCCAGTACTTGGGAGGCTGAGACAAGAGGATCGCACGTTTATGGCTAGCCTCAGCAACTTTTGAGGCCCTTTGCAACTAAGTAAGACCCTATTTTAAAATAAAAGAATAAAATAAGGCTGGGGGTATAGCTCAGAGGTAGAATGCCTCTGCGTTCAATACTCAGTACCAAAAAAAAAAAGAATGTGAATGCTCCTCATCCTGTAAATGTTGGAGGCCAAGACCCAGCTGGGACTAGAAAACTGATACTATAGACCCAGCTCTTTCACCATCTTCCCCTGATCTTAGACAACTGGGTGATCATTAATACCTGGGTGACTCAGATGGGCAAGAGAAACACCCACCCTACGTATTTCCTGGTGCTGTGTAGAGTAAATGTGAATGAATGTATAGAAATCACATGTTGGGCAAGAGAAAGGAAAGAGCACTTACTTTGCAGGCGTCTCTGTTGCCTGACATCACCCCCGCACAGAGCATCCGAGAAGTAATGATACCGTAGGTGGACACACAGAGGGTTTGATCAATGAGCTCTACCTCTGCTTGCTGCAAAACAGAGGAGCCTTTATTATCTGGAAAACACGTTGAAGATGGGAATCATGACAATAGTAATGACTACACTTCTTCTTCAAGGTTGCATTTGGACAATCAACTCAGACTTGCAGTGGCACAGACCTAGCCAGTATCGGCAGGACTCAGACCCAAGGTCAGCCTCTGCCACCTGAGCCACGGTGCCACGCTCCTTCATCAGGTACCTGCTGCTTTCAGTCTGACTCTGAGCTGGTGACAGCCCCAATATCTACTGTTTGAGAAGACTCCTTAAATGGGGTGGTATAACAACAGATCTATGGGAATCTCTGAGGAATCATAAAAAAATGAATGATTTTTACATAGCTCTTTCACTTCCTCTTTAACCTGTCTGGTTTAGAAAAATGTACAAATACATACTCAGGTTTATAAAGGAAATGTCCTATCCTAAGTCTGTTGGGTAGACTCTTTCCTTTTGTGATATATGATAACGTTAATGAAAGTCCATAGCATAGTAACTGTCAGTGTTACAGGTATTCAGAAATATTTTGGGTTTCTGAGTCTCTGAGACTTCAGCAAACACTAAATGGTGATGAATAGTATTACTTCAATAACTAAATGAGGGCAGCGAGCATCTAAGAAGCTGCCCACAGTGAATCTTTAGAACATTTCAAAGGAAGGATGCAGGCTACAGCTTAAGAATTATATACACCCATCCTCAACCCCTGGGAGGGCGTCAAAGGAGTCCAAGATGACTGGGGGACCAAGGGGAAGAATTAGCATTGGCCTTTGGGGAGACATTCATGAAGCTTTGGATTCTTCCCCTCAATATATCATCATGAATCCCGGCCCATCGAAGATCATGGCAGGATGGCTGTAGGACTTTCCTGAATACTGCCTGACATTGTATATATTGAAAAATGATTTTTTTTTGTATTGTTTTGTTTCTGGGCACAAGAATCCCAAAAAGAAAGAGAGAGAGAGAAGGAAAGAAAGACATTCTGTCTGAGTGGATATATTCTAGGCTGCTGTCACCCCCAGGCCTGAGTTTGTCCTCCCTCAGCCAGCAGCCCTGGTGCAGAACAGACTTGCATAATCTTGCAGACGGCTACCTAAGATGACACGTTGGGGTGTGCATATATAAAGGCCCTCTCCATTATAAACATGAATCACTTCTTTAGATGAAAAGAGAACCTAAAAATAAGGAAGAATAGTTCTTCTCTAGTGGAAAACCTAGCAACCCTTCAGAATTTGAAAGGGCCCATATCATCTAGTCAATCCTGCCTTGCTTCTATATTCCCTCCAACTCCCTTTATCAGGTGGGTTCTTTTGGAGCAGGTGAGAGGATCATAAAACATGGATAATAATATTCTCCTTCAACCTTTCAGTTGTCAGGAAGCTGTAAATAAACCCTCTCTGAGAACCCCAAAGCACTACATGAGCACAGGTCACTATCATCCATGGGGAAGGGGAAGGACCATGGTTCACCCACCCACCTGCTTCGTGCCTTCGCCCCCAGCCGGTGACCCAGCACTTTTCCCCACTGTGCACTTTCTGGCCGGCAGGGGGAATGCATATTGGCTGAATGAGCTGTTTCAAGGTCTCGGGCCAGGCGATACTAAGCTGCAGCAAAGCAATATCATAGTCAAAAGTCTGACTGTTATAGTACTCATGGACCACAATTCTTCTCACGGGGGAAACAAACTTGGCATTTCCCTGCACGTACATCCCAAGGTGAGCAGTCCATGGCGTGGGGTCTGACAGCCTATGAAGGAAGGAACAGAGCGCAGAGTTATAGTTTGCATATGGTTAGGAAACAAGGACTCTTCGGAGAGATGAGGCTATAAAAGGGGGCCTGACTTTGTCCCGGGAGGTGGTGAGAAACGCCAACTTCTCCTGAGTACCCTGTCTCTTTGGTAAAACCAGAGATTAAAGAAGGCTGCCCCAGGAGGGGTGAGTCACAGCTCAGCTCTGATCCTCAACAGCTTCCTAAGGAAATGCCTGGAAATGTTCTTGCCAGTGTTATTTCATGAACCACACACAGGTCAAGAATGTTGATAAATAAACCCAGGTGTAGCGGCACACATGTCTGTAATCCCAGGTACTTGGGAGGCTGAGCTAGGAGGATCCCAGGTTTGTAGCCAGCCTCAACCACTTAGTTAGACCTTTTTCAAAATTAAAAAAACAAGCTGGGTGTGGTGGCGCACGCTTGTAATCCCAGCTTTCGGAAGGCTGAGACAGGAGGACCGTGGTTAGCGGACAGCCTCAGTTACTACTTAGTGAGGCCATTTGCAACTCAGTGAGACCCTGTTTCAAAATAAAGAATAAAAAATAGGGCCGGGGGTGTCGCTCGGAGGTAGAATGCCCCTGGGTTCCATCCCCAGACCCGAAAAAATAATAAATAAATAAATAAATAAATAAATAAATAAATACAAAATGGGCTTGTAGCTTGAAGGTTAGAATGCCCGAGTTCCATCCCCAGTATCACAAATAAGGAAAGAGAAAGAAAGAAAGAAAGAAAGAAAGAAAGAAAGAAAGAAAGAAGGAAAGAAAGAAACTAGAATTCGTTTGTTAAGTTCTTCCTATTCTTGACAAAGGGCATTTGAGGGAGAAAAGCAGAGTAATGATGATCTAGGGACCCTTCTACTGAACTCAAAGGATATGAATGCCAAAACTATTAGAAATTAAGACATTTTAAGCAGGAAACTAATGAAATTCTTTCCTGAAAACTATTAGAAGTCTTCTATAGCTGCTCTGGCTCCTTAAGTATGCCTACTCATAGGAATACTATCCTTCCCCAAGATTAGTCCTTCCTGAATTTTAATCGGGTTCCACCCACACCCTGGTTCAGCACAAGTCACAGAGGGGCTTGTAGTCTCCATGTGAGACTTCCATCTCCAGCAGTGTAGCAGCCAGGGAGAAATGGGAGTCAGGAGCAAGGAGAATAGGAAATCCATTGAAACACAGGCAACAGCCCAAAGAATGTGATCACTAAACTGCTGAGCTGACATCTCACAAGTAGCACTGGAGACCCAAAACAATATTGTTTGACAAAGTATTTTGCTGGGCATGGTGGTCCACACCTGTAATTCCAGTACTTGGGAAGATGAAACAGGAAGATTACAGGTTCAAGGACAGCCTCAGCAATGTAGAGAGACTCGGCAACTTAGTAAGACTCTTGTTTCAAAACAAAAACATAAAAAGGGATGGATGTGTAGTTTGGAGGTAGAATGCCCCAGGCTTCAAATTACTCAAAGAAAAAACAAACAATTAATTAGAAGTAAAGCTATTTCAGTAATTAACATAAATCTTTTAATTTCCTGGTAAATATTCAAATTGTATAACCTAATTGACATGCAACTTTAAATTTCTGAATGAGGAGCCAGACATAGTGGCGCACGCTTGTAATCCCAGTACTTGGGAGTCTGAGACAGGAAGATTTCAGATTCGCGGTCAGCCTCAGCTACTCGGTGAGGCCCTTCGCAGCAATTTAGTGAGACCCCGTTTCAAAATAAAGAATAAAAATAGGGCTAGGGGCGTAGCTCGGAGGTAGAATGCCCCTGGGTTCAATCTCCAATACCGCAAACAAAAAAATATCTAAATGAGAAATGAATGAATGATATTATTTTTGCATCTAAGACCCAGTAGATTTCAAGAAAGTTTTATTTTTTAAATGAGTTTACCTTTTCATCTGTCCTTTTACCCTCAGCTGGAAGAGCCTCTGTCCCACAATAATCCCACTGTCAAAAGCAGACAGAGCCCCTGCAATGCCAACCCTCACATTCCTTCCTTCCCAGGATCCGTCCTGAGCCAAACAGGGATCCCAGCCCTATATTCCCGCCACCTACAGTGCTTCCCAGCTCCACATTCTCCTCACATTCCCTGGAGTTTGCCCCCTTTGTAAAAGCCTGTGGTTTCTTTTGTGGCCTTTTGTTATTGTTTTTTAGTTGGTTGGTACTGGAGATTGAATCCAGGGCCATTCCAACTCCAAGCTATACCCCCAGCTCTTTTAAATTTTTTTATATTTATTTATTTATTTATTTATTTATTTATTTATTTATTTGGTGGTACTGGGGGGTGGAACCCAGAGGCTTTCTACCTCCGGGCTATACTCCCAGACCTTTTTTATATTTTATTTGGAAACAGGTTGCTGAAAGCCCACTAAGTAGCTGAGGCTGGCTTCGAACCCATGCGATCCTACTGTCTCAGCCTCCCAAGTGCAGGGATTATAAGCGTGCGCCACCACGCCCGGCCTCTTTTTTTTTTTTTTTTTTTGAAACAGTTTTGCTAGCTTGCTGAGAGTCTTCTTAAGTTGCTGAGGCTGGACTCAAATCTTGAATCCTCCCATCTCAGCCTCTCAAGTAGTGGGATTACAAGCATGAACACTACACAAGCTTCTGTGTGTGTGTGTGTGTGTGTGTGTGTGTGTGTGTGTGTGTGTGTGTGGTACTGGGAATGAAACCCAAGGGCATTCTACCTCTGAGCTACTTCCCTAGCCCTATTTTTTATTCTTTGTTTTGAAACGGGGTCTCACTGAGTTGCAAAGGGCCTCACTAAGTAGCTGAGGTGATCCTCCTGTCTCAGCCTCCCAAATGCTAGGATTACAAGCATGCGCCACCACACCCAGCTGTTTTTTTTCTCTTCACATCAATAATTCCAAGAAAGAAAGAAACAAACAAACAAACAAACAAACAAACACAGGACTAATCCCCCTCTAAGAAAACAAACAGAAGAGCCCAAAATAAACACAAAGAAGCCCAATTGGGTTGATTGGTCCCAACACTTGTTCTTCTCACAGCTCAGAAAAGATGCTGGTCTGTGGGTGAGAGAAAAGATGGGGATGCCCTACCTGTTTCCATGGAAACAGTGGGCCGCAGAGAGAAGCCACTCCCTGGAGATGACAGAGGCGCCACAGTAGGCGGAGCCGACAAAGTGGAGGCTGACCTGCCAGGGCCAAGCCCCCTCCTGGGAGTCAGTGCCCCCGACGACGCGGTGGAGAGCTGAGGAACTCCGGCTACAGCCTTTGGTAGAGAAAAAGTCACATGATTCAAAAGCAGACTTGGAAGAAAACAAAAAAACTGGATGAGGTCAGATTTAGCGCTGAGCTGGAAACTGACTCCAGTGAGCAATTAGAAATCTTCTGTTTATCTAAACGAGAGGGATTATATGAGTTGGTTTAAAACCAGCACCAAGAGACGACTCCTTCCCTCTTGAGAACGTGCTGTGTCCTAACTCCAAGCCTTTACCGTCACCCATGTGGGGGCGGAAGGCCCTGTAGTAACTAGACTCCTAAACAGGAGCCCGGGGAGTTGGGTTGTTAGCAAGAGAGGAAATCACAAGCTCCAGAGGCAACAGAATTGAGAATGCCTTTAAGATTGAGTTGATCTGACAGAAACATTGGGGAGAGAAGTTGAAAGTCTAAGACACGTGGAAACCTACAAAGAGAAACTAGTTATCAGAGCCATTCCTTCCTAGTGTAAATAGTATTGATAAGGATATATAATTAGCTTGTTACCACAAGGCCAATTGGAAGTCACATGACTAAAAAAAACATATGGCCGATTATACTTACTGGGTCTTAGCTAAAAAAGGAATCAGTAGTTGATATGGCTAGCCAACTAAAATTTACTCATCAAGTTTCAATGTTTTGTTTCCACAGCCTATTTTGTTTAAGATTTCCCTCTTTGATTCATGTTACTAGAAATTGGACACTCTTTTCATAAACATCAAGTGCATGCCGAGTGTGGGGGCTCATGCTTGTAATCCTAGCACTTTGGAGGCTTATGCCAGAAGATCACAGGTTCGAGGACAAACTCAGCAAACAGTGAAACTCATCAACCCTGGTAGACTCCGTTTCAAAAAAAAAAAAAAATAGGACTGAGAGCTCAAAGGTAGACTGTCTCTGGGTTCAATCCTCAGTACCACACATATACACAAAAAAATGGATAAATATCTAGTGCATTACGCTCTTTATTAAGAAAGAAGATAGACTAAAATTCCAGGGTGTTTGTTTCACAGAAAGAGTCTCGAACTCAGTTTGTCAATTTTTACTTTTTTCCCTGGATCTGTAGCAGCCGCTTTGAGGGGAATTACAGCAAGAAGAAAACAAAAATGGAACGAAGTGGGAACAGGATCAAAAGGAGCACATTTCTACTCACTGCAGCCCTGCTCATCGCTTCCGTCTGGACAATCCGCTACCCCATCGCATTTTGCATTTTGTTTCCTGAAGCAGATATCGTTGCCACATTTAAAAGTCCTGTTGGTGCATGGAACGCCTAAAAGTGAACAAAAGAAGAGGCCTTTTGTTTCCCAGTCAGAAACAGACTTGAGTGATTGACACTGAAGTCTGCAAAGAATGGATTAGCCATGAAGTTGCTATTTGCGGCTTTCAAACCACAGAGGGAACTTTGTGTTGACTTCAGCAGAGCCGCTGGAAAGCAGGCAGGCAGGCAATTCAGTTGAGAATCAGGCCACTGCCTCTCCTTTCTTCTACAGCAGGCGAGACACAAAGAAGTTGGCCAAATCAGTGGCTTTAGACCATAGCCACTTTACTACTGACTGATTGTATTCTCCAAGAAAAAATCAGAGCAAAAATCACTACCATGCTCAGTCCTTTTATTTAACTAGGGAAAAGGCAAATGGATAGACGTTAGTGCTACTAAGGGTGGAAGGTACTGAGACCTGATAGAGAGGAACTTTCCCAAAACAGTGAAGTAATACCCTCAAATTTGTTCACAAGCCTGGAGGTTTTCATTTCTGCAGGGATTAGAAGGTATTACTTCACTGTTTTGGGAAAGTTCCTCTCTATCAGGTCTCAGTACCTTCCACCCTTAGTAGCACTAAAAGCAAGTTAGCAGTGAAAATCTGCCAGCATTCATAGAGGAACACACACAACACAACACAGCTCCGCCCAGTTAGAGCATCTGACTGTCTCATTTTGTGTAGCCCTGGGGGCATTCCCCACAAGGATCTTTCAGTGCGATGACTGAGAGAGTTCTGGGGAAACTGGGACTAGAGGATCTCCCTAACTCAGCAGAGGCCTTTGGATTCTCATTTAGAAGCCTCCCATAGGAAGCACAATGGAGCATTGCGGGCCCTTGCTCACTGCGCGTGCAATTCTGCTCATCCTGGCCATTCTCGCAGTCCCTGAAGCCATCGCAGACCAGGGGGCTCTGCTGTCTGAAGGAGCTGACATTGCAGGCAGGTTTGACTGGAACTAGAATGAGAAAAGACAGAAAGCACACGCATCTGACACAGCCATCTCTTCGGAGGACCAGCACCTTCACATCATTAAGATGACAAATTAGTCGATTCTCCCTGAATCTGACATCTGCATGAGGAAAAGCAGATGTTTAAACTCTGGTGTAATTCCTATCACTTGCGTTGGTCAGATCTGATTTTTGCTAGTGTGTAAATGTGTTAAACTCTCTGGCGGTTTGTTCCCTCATGATGGAACACATCAGAAGCCGTCTATTTTAAGGAAAATAAATTCCATAAACTGCTGGGCATGGTGGTACACGTTTAGAATCCCAGTACTTGGGAGGCTGAGAAAGGAGAATGGCAAGTTCACAGATAGCCTCAGCTTCGTAGTGAGGCCCTTTACAACTTGATGAGACCCAGTTTCAGAATAAAGAAAAAAAAAAACTAGGGATCAGGGTGTATCTCAGAGGTAGAATGCCCCTGCCCCTGGGTTCCATCCCCAGTACCGAAAAAAAAAAAAAATAGGGCTGGGGTGCAGCTTGGAGGTAGAATGACTCTGGATTCCATCCCGAGTTCCAAGAGAGAGAGAGAAAAAAAAGCTGTTATCTAAGTTGAAACTTGTACACCCTCCTAAAGAAAATGAAAATGCACTGAAATCGGCAACTCTGTCTTAATCGTCTCTGTGTTCAGGCCTCTCACCAAATAGTAGGTGCGCACTAAAGATTTGTTGAATTCATTAATGAATATGAGCTCTTATAGGACATATTTCTGAATTAAGAAATACCAATGGAAATATATCACATTTTTCTTTTTTGTTTTCTTTCTTTCTTTCTTTCTTTTTGGTGGTACTGGGGTTCCTGGAAACCCTTCTACCTCCGGGCTACACTCCCAGACCTATTTTATACTTTTTTTTAAATTTGGAAACAGGGTCTCTTAAGCCAGTGCGGCTGGCTTTGAACCTGTGTGAGACGCCTTCCAATCGCGGGGATCACAAGTGTGAGCCACCATGCCTGGCATTAAATTTAAATTTTTAAAAAGATTACCCTTAAAGCTTTCCTTTCACCCTTATCTAGAAGAGCATGCATCCCATAACAATCCCACTATCAAAGGAGTCAAAGACTCTGCAGTGCCAATCATAACATCCCTTCCCAGGATCCCTCTTTTAATTCAAAAGGGATTTCCTACTCCAGCCACCCTCCAAGGACCTCTTCTCCGTGTTCTTTGTACATTTGTGCTCTCTATCTTGAAAGCCCCATCTTTATTTTCTCCGCCTAGTAAAAGCCTATGTGTTCTTAAGGTTTCCTTTATGCTCTTTTTTCTCTACATCAAAATATCTAGAGCGGGGCATGGTAGCTCATGTTTGTAATTCCAGTAGTTGGGAGGCTGAGACAGGAGGATCTCAGGTTCTCGGACAGCTTTAGTGAGGCTCTCAGAAACTTAGTGAGACCCTGTTTCAAAATAAAAAATAAATAGGGCTGGAGGTACAGCTTGGAGGTAGAATGCCTCCATCCCCAGTTCCAGGAAAAAAAATCTTAAAATAAAAGTGACACATATCTGGTTCTTTCCACCAAAACAAACAAACAAACAAACAAACAAACAAACAGCACAGTTGAATTTATTGACTGTTCCCAACAGAAGTTATATTCAGAGGACAGATGTATAATATGTGGTTAGAAATGTTTAAGGAATCATAGTATAGTTTCTTTCTTTCTTTCTTTCTTTCTTTCTTTCTTTCTTCCTTCCTTCCTTCCTTCCTTTTCTTGCAGTACTAGGGAATTAACCCAGGGGCATCAACCTTTGAGGTACATCCCCAGCCCTATTTTTTTTAATTCTTTTTTTGTTTTTAAAACAGGGTCTCACTAAGTTGTGGAGGGCTCACTTAAGTAGCTGAGGCTGGCCGCGAACCTGTGATCCTCTAGTCTCAGCCTCCCATGCAAAAAACTGGCCTAAACAAGAGTCAAAACAGTCAGATAGTTGGGCGTGGTGGTGCATGTTTGTAATCCCCATGCTTGGGAGGTGGAGACAGGAGAATTGTGCAGTTTCGAAGCCAGCCGCACTGGCTTAAAGGACCCTGTTTCCAAGAAAAAAAAGTATAAAATAGGTCTGGGAGTGTAGCCTGGAGGTAGAAGGGTTTCCAGGAACCCCGGTACCACAAAAAATTAATTAATTAATTAATTAAATTTAGCCAGACATGGTGGTGCATGCCTATAATCTCACTACTTCAGACACTGAGGATTACAGATTTGAGGCCAGCCTCCGCAATTTAGGGAGACCCTGTTTCAAAATAATAATAAAAAATTTAAAAGGGCTGGGTGTATATTGCAGAAGTAGAATGTACCTAGAATATACCAAAACAAATAAATACTCTCCCAGTACTTGGGTGGCTGAGATAGGAGGATCATAGGTTTGCAGCCAGCCTCAGCAATGTAGTGAGGCCCTCCACAACTTAGTGACACTCTATTTCAAAATTAAAAATAAAATAGGGCTGGGGGTGTAGCTTGCAGGTAGAATGCCCCTGAGTTCAATCTCTCGTACTAGAAGAGAAAGAAAAGAAAAGAAAAGAAAAGAAAGAGAGAGAGAAAGAAAGAAAGAAAGAAAGAAAGAAAGAAAGAAAGAAAGAAAGAAAGAAAGAGGGCTAGGGATATATCTTAGCAGTAGATTGCCCCTGGGTTCAATCCCTAGTACTAAAAATAAAAATAAATAAATAATAAAAATAAATACAATTTTTTTTTTTTTTTTTTGGTGGTACTGGGGTTCCTGGAAGCCCTTCTACCTCTGGGCTACACTTCCAGACCTATTTTTTTATATATATTTTTATTTGGAAACAGGGTCTCCTAAACCAGCGCGGCTGGCTTCGAACCTGCGTGATCCTCTTGTCTCCGCCTCCCAAGAGCGGGGATTACAAGCGTGTGCCACAACGCCCAGCAAAATAAATACAATTTAAACATTTGAAATTTACTGAACTTTAGGCACAAAAATATTAACATTCATTTCTCATTCTGAGTGTGTGTGTTACTAGGAATTGTATCTTAGAGGCATTCTACCTCTGAGCTACATCCCCAGCCCTTTTTTAATTTTTTTTTTAATTTGAATCAGGTCTTGCTATGTTGTGGAAAGCCTCACAAAGTTGGCTGAGGCTGGCTGTGAACCTGTGATTCTCCTGTCTCAGGCTCCCAAGTACTGAGCTTATTAAAGCTGCGCCACCACATCTGGCCCCCAATCATGTGTTCTTGATCATGTATCCAATGGGTGACTAGGATATAACTGATCTAGGCTGAGCTCCTCTGGGTAGTTCTGCTATAAGCACTGGGTCATCCTCTGCTTGGTTCTTCCCAGGCCTAAATCAAGTCTTCTTCATGGATCTTTCCCTCACTGAGCCCGTGGGCTACTCATTGGCAGTGATAAAAGCAAAAAGGAGAGAACAGAAACATGTGATTTCTATGAATGCCTGGACCTGGAATTAGCATGCCATCTCTTGTATCATATTTCATTGTTAAAGGAAATTGCATAGCTGAGCCCAAAGTCAAGAGGCAAGGAAGTTTACTCTGTGCACCTTGGGGTCATGGTAAGCGTGGAGTGCATTACTATGACCAACCACGGGGAGTGAAGATCTATAGCTAATAACCTACTCTACCACAATCTCAAATACAACAGTTCCAGGAAAGCACAGATCCTTCATCTAGAGAGAAGCTGAGCATCTGCAAAGAAGTAAACTCAGGTTCACAGTCAGCCTTAGCACCTTAACGAGTCCCTCTGCAATTCAGTGAGACCCTATTTTAAAATAAAAAAATAGGGCTGGGAGTGTATCTCGGAGGTAAAATGCCCCAGGTATCAATCCTCAGTATGAAAGAAAGAAAGAAAGAAAGAAAGAAAGAAAGAAAGAAAGAAAGAAAGAAAGAAAGAGAGAGAGAAAGAGAGAGAGAGAAAGAGGAAGGAAGGAAGGAAGGAGAGAGACAGGAAGGAAGGAAGAAGAAAAGAAAAAAATACATGATGCATAGTTGGGGCTGGGGGTATGCCTATCATGTATGAGACTCTGGTTTAAATCTCCAGCACTGAAAAAAAAACCATTTTTTTGAAAAAAAGAGTATCTCTAAATACACTGCATTTAGGGGCAGTCTGTTACACAGTAGAAAACAGCTACAAAGGCTCTAGGTACACACCTGCATCAACAGCCCTGAGAAGCTACTCCTCAACAAGTGTTATTAAAAGCTTGAGCACCCACCACAGAAAAGCTCGTCGCTTTCATCAAAGCAGTCGTTTACTCCATCACAGCGCTGGGCCTGGGGGACGCACAGACCGGAGGAGCATCTAAAAGATCCAACAGGACAAGCTATAAATAAAAAACAAAGAATCTCAAGTGGGTCCCTAAAAATCACCAGACCACATTAGCAAAGAAATATGAAGTTTTAAGTGGTTAGGAATTTGGCAAGATAGCAAGAGTAATTATACTCTTTCTCCATCTAATCAAGGCTATGAGTAATTAAAAGCAAAAAAAAAAAAATGAGCAAAGAAAAAACCAAATTACTTCATCAGAAGCTCATAGTAGACATCGAATCCAGGTCACAGGCACGATCAAATTTTTATATTTCTATGGCCTTGAATTGCCCAGGGCATTACCATAGGTTCAAAGAATATGAAACCTGGAAGATACCGAAGAAAGCCCAGCATTTTTTTTTTTTTTTTTGTGGTACTGGGGGTGGAACCCAGGGGGCTTTTCTACTTCTGGGCTATATATATATACTCCCAGACCTATTTTTATACTTTATTTGGAAACAGGGTCTCACTAAGTTGCTGAGAGCCTCGCTAAGTAGTTGAGGCTGGCTTCGAACCTGTGCTATCCTCCTGTCTCAGCCTCCCAAGCGCTGGTATTACAAGCCTGCACTACCATGCCCGGCTCCAACATTCTTAATGAGCAGTCTTTAGACTCCCTGGGGAATTACAAATGGACTTCTGGAGTCTGCATTATTGCATGCTTCTAATTACATTGTATGTATGTATGTATGTATGTATGTATGTATGTATGTATTTTTGCAGTACTGGGGATGGAACCAAGGGGCATACTACCTCTGAGCTACACCCTCAGCCCTATTTTTTTATTCTTTATTTTGAAACAGAGTCTCACTGAGTTGCAAAGGGCCTCACTTTGAATCCTCCCGTCTCAGCCTCCTGAAGGGTGGGATTACAAGCATGTGCCCTCACGCCCAGCTTCTAATTACATTTTCAAGTGGTCTCTATTCCCAACTGTATTAGTAATCACTGATCTTACCAAGTTAAACCTAGAGAGATTAGTGTCTGGCCTCAAAGCCTGGAATTCCTGCCTCCCAGCTCACCAGCCATCATTCTCTTCACTCCAACCAGGCTGCTCATCAAAGATCCATTCTCTCAATAATCCTGGGCTTGTAGAAGAACATTACAGAAATAATCCTTCCTCTCCTTTTGCAAAAGGATGAGGAAGAGTGCATGCTCAGATCAACTGCTGTGTCAGTGTTGCATGATGGAGTGGCTGAGCCAGTGGAGAGTCATGGTTTGATAAAACAATTAGAAATCGAATGACTGGCTATTCCTGGGTCTGTCCTAGAAATCGTAATATTAATGTTCAAGCAGTCAATTTTCTGAATTCAGAAACAGATATACTGGGGATTGGCAAAGCAGGAGTAGTTTAAAGGAGTTTTTTCTCAAACACTTATGAACTTCTCAGTGAATAACTTTTACTCTTTCCCTTTTGAAAGGGGTCTAGAATTTCTCAAACAGGTCATTATCTACACTGGCCAGCTCCTGAGGCTTCTTTCAAACATTGCCTTTTCCACTAATCACTTCCTGGCCACTATCCTAGAGGTTTCAGTGTGAACATCAAGTTCATCATTCTGAGGGCTGATGTTTTACCCTCTGATATTTCAACCAACTAGCTCTCCCTGTGCATGCTAGGCCAAAGTAAATTGAAACTCATGTCTTTAGATTCACTATGTGTTGATGTAAATATCGTGTTTACAAGGAACTGTGGCTAGCAAGAAAAACAACACACCGAAAAATGGACTTGCCCTGTATTTTAGAAATGATATGAGAAATTGTATTTCAACTACAAATTAGTAACTTAAAAAATCTGAATGAAGCCGGGCGTGGAGGCGCACGTTTGTAATCCCTGCGCTTAGGAAGCTGAGACAGGAGGATCGTGCAGGTTCGTAGTCAGCCTCAGCTGGCTTAAGAGACCCTGTTTCCAAATAAAATATAAAATAGGTCGGGGAGTGTAGCCTGGAGGTAGAAGGCCCCTGGGTTCCATCCCCAGTACCACCAAAAAAAAAAAAAAATTTTTTTTGAATGATGTTTTCTACAATTTAAAATACATTAATTGTATATATTATTTACTATTTTTGCATTATACACTTATTTATTATTTATTCTAAAAATATATAAAAATAAAGCAGCATTGAGTCCTTAAATGCTTGAGGTTAAGAGTTAAAAAGTGTTCGCTTCCATGTACCAACTGACTGGTCAGGATTTTCTAGGGCCCTATCTGACCCCAGGCTTACGTTGACTGATGTTGTAACTGCCGTATTCTACCAAAAGGGGCTTGTCCGAAAGCCTTGAACTGCACTGGAGCTGAATGTGAACCAGAGGGCTGGGCACACGGAAAATCGTGTGGTGATCCATGTAGGTGCCACAGTACCTGAGGAGACAAGAATTAGCGAGGACCACAGCATGAAATTCTATCGACCACATTCCAATGAACAGAGAATCAATAGTACTTTGGTTATTTGGATTTTATAAACAGAGATACTTATGGTAGCACTAATGATCACTCTCCATCCTACATTATGTGACTGTGATCCAGTAACTTCTGACTCCTCAATTTTCTCCTCTGCTAAATAAAACAGCGATGGTACTGTCAACCCATTGCCTTTTCCACCAAACCTATGGTTACTAAAGTCATAGTAAAACTATGACTTTAATTCTTCCAGCACTCTCTTTTTCGATGTAAACTGTATATGTATATGTATGTGTATATGTATATGTATATGTACAGGTATCAATTGCCTGCTTTTTCCCTTAAACCTCTCTACAGGGCAGAGTAGAAACTTTGAGCTCAGTTTCAAAATATGCAAAGAACTCCAGCAATGCTTGAAGTAAAAGACGTAATCTCAATCTAAATTGAAATGTGAGGCGTGCTTCAGGGCTTGCCCTTGGCAAAATTTCAAAGAAATAGCATCTCTGTAATACTTCCTTACCTTGATTTTTTTTTCTCACCTCTCATTACCTGAGAACACCAGGGATGTTCCCAGTACCCTTTTGAGAGAATGTCTCTGGGTGAGTAATTCTTACTGCATGCATACTGTGGTTAATGGAGTATGGAGTATTTTTTTATGGCAGGCCCATGATAAGTTAATTCACCACCCTGTGTGGGTGAGGCCTTGCCCGGTGCAAAACCTGCCAAGTCTCTATGGGAGACGGCAGAAACGGGGCTCGGGGATGACATTCCCGCTAGTCCCCCTCCCCACCAAGCACTAATGGTAGCTCTGCATTTTACATTATGTGACTCTGAAACACTACTTAACTTTTGCCTTTTCAATTTTCTCCTCTGCTAAATAGAACCACAATAGTTCTATCAACTCACTGCCTTCCTCAGCAGCACCTATATATGCAGAAGAACTATAGACTTAGTTCTTCCAGCCCTCCCTCCATGCGTGTCCCACAGGTGGAAAGAACACTGGCATTCTAGAGCACAGGTAATCTGTGATCTTAAGGCTTGAAGGAGAAAAGCATTCTCATGGTATTCGGGAAAAGTCTTTTACAGTGACTGGCATTCAGGAACTGATGGGCTGATAGGCAGCTCCTGGTCTATGAGGAAGAGAAGAGCAGCTGCAGGTGGCCGCCTGGCCAAGTTCCCACCAGGGCCTGAGAGGCTCCCCAAAGCCACACCAAGCTCTGGGGCCAGAGTCTACTCTAGTTGACCATCTTGAGAAAAGCATCCTATGCTCTGAAGACATGATGATTATGTTTTCCATATCTCATACTAATTTTTTTATGTTCTCTGTTAACATTTATAGTTTTCTTGCAAAAATGAGCCCCACTTATGCATGTTAATAGAGAATTAGGAAGAAAAGGTCTTGGCACCCATTTCGGGGCTGGAGCTTAAAGGGGTATGGTATGCAATGGGGAGGGAGGTTGACTTATGGAATCAGAGCTTCAAAAAGAAGAGACTGCAGCAAGAGTCAATTTATGGACACAGATATATGGCAAATAAGGGAAATGAGACATAGAAGGCGAGGTGACTTATTAAAGTCCAAAAGCAAGTAATTCGAAATAGGATTTTGATACACCTCTGCCTGAGTTAACCTCTAGCAGTACGTGTGTGTGTGTGTGTGTGTGTGTGTGTGTGTGTGTGTGTGGACGTGTGTTTCTAGTGATTAAAACTAGGGGCATTATTCTACCGTTGAACTATAGCCCAGCCCTATTCTATTTTTTTATTTTGAAACTGGGTCTTATTAAGTTGCTGAAGGTCTCACTACATTGCTGAGGCTGGCCTGTGAACCTCCTCTATCAGTTTCCCAAGTACTGGGGTTACAGGCATGCGCCACCACACCCAGAACCTCCAGTGTTATCTAGCACACCAAAGACCAATCCAGGCTTTGCTCTGATAAACTTTTAGAAAGGCTGCTATTTCTTTAAGGTTTCTATAGTGAATTCTAGCTGTCCTGCGCAGGCACCCATCACCCCCATGTTCTCTGAACTATTCCAGAATATCCTTACGCTTCTTTCCAGTCACCATTACTTTTCCCTCCTCCCCTATTACAGCCTCAATTCCCTTAAGCTAACTTCTCAGCAAGAGTCTTGTTAATTCAATTAGAGCCTTTCCTTTCTAGATGAGCAGGGATAATCAGGGAAGGGCTGGCACTGTAAATCCTGAGGGTATAACTAGCATCAAATGAATCTGATAGGATCTCAGCCAGCCTACAAGACCACAGGAAGAGCAGGCCCTTCAGGCAAGGCACTGGTGCAGTGAGAGCTTTTTCCGAATTGCTTGGGAGGAGACTGTTCTGCTGCAGCACTGCATCCTAGGTTGCTACCATTGTTACCTAGGAAAAATAGTGTCTCCAAAGCACATTTCAGTCACAAGCTTACTTCACAAAAAATTTGTAAAGATTTGTATACTTGAACTCTATTTATATTAAGTATTAATATGTAGTATCTTTAAAGCTTTGCTGGCCGGGCGTGGTGGCGCATGCTTGTAACCCCTGCACTTGGGAGGCTGAAACAGGAGGATCGCACAGGTTCGAAGCCAGCCTCAGCTACTTAGTGAGGCTCTCAGCAACTTAGTGAGACTCTGTTTCAAAATAAAATGTAAAATAGGTCTGGGAGTATAGCCCGGAGGTAGAAAGCCCCTGGGTTCCACCCCTAGTACCACTAAATAAATAAATAAATAAATAAATAAATAAATAAATAAAAATAAAGCTTTGCTGGGCATGGTGGCACACGCTTGTAATCCCAGCACTTGGGAGGCTGGGACGGGAGGATCGCACAGGTTCGAAGCCAGCCTCAGCAGCTTAGTTAGGCTCTCAGCAACTTAGTGAGACCCTTTTTCCAAATAAAGTATAAAATAGGTCTGGGAGTATAGACCAGACATAGAAAAGACCCTGGGTTCCATCCCCCATACCATCAATAAATAAATAAATAAATAAAGCCTTGGAGTACATTCTATAGTATTTATCATTCAATGTCATTTCCAAAGCAATCTTACTATTCATATTAATATAACTAATAGTTCTTGATGTGCAGTATACATTGCTACTGAATGCTTCCCAAAACAACAAGGCCTTACGAAGTAAGAGTTATTTCTTATTTTACAAATTCAAAATCAAAGAGGCTAAGTAATCTGTCCTGGTTAATAGATCTACTAAATTACAGAGCTGGAATTTGAACCCAGGTCTCCTGACTTCTACACAATAGATCCTCTGTTGACTTAGACTCCCCAAAGGAGTATTGGCTGCATTTTACTAATGGATCCAAGAACGTCCTACATCTTATCAGGCCTATTTGAATGCAGACAAGACCAATGGCTATTTTGTAAGTACTCGTCCACAGGAACTGAAAGAAGGTTATTTAGAAAAAAGCAGTTAGAAATGGAAGGGTTTTATTTATTTATTGAATAACAATGAGCAAAGAATTAGCAGACAAATCTTTTAACGTCAGAGAACTCTTCTCTGAAAGTGAATTGAGAAGCTGTTGTGTTGTCAAGACAGAATATCATGTATTTTTGAATACTGTTTCTTCTGAGTTTCTACTGAATGCCTATTATAGTTTAAGAAGCAAATAGACAACAATAATAGCTAAGGAACAAATTAAGAGTGCAAGTAGTAGATCACATGCTTAGTGTGCACGGGGCCTGGGTTCTCACCCCAGCACCAGGGGGTTAAAGAAAAAGAGTAAAAGTGAAGACTTCCAGGTTGGTTCAGGAAGCCCAAGCACCTACGTCTCTGAGGTACTTTCTGATTAGCCGCCACCCATTTCCCAGCCTCAACATGCAGCCAGGTCAGTCAGGCCTCTCCTATTACACAGAGCTGCCTAATGATCTCTAATTTTTATTTTTTGGGTTTTTTGTTTTGTTTTGTTTTTTTGTGTGTGGGTTTGGGGATGGAACCCAGGGACATATGACCTCCAAGCTACACCCCCTGCCCTATTTTTTATTCTTTATTTTGAAACAGGATCTCACTAAGTTGCAGAGGGCCTCACTAAGTAGCTGAGGCTGTCTGCGAACCACGATCCTCTGGTCTCAACCTCCAGAATGCTGGGATTATAAGCATGCGCCACCACGCTCAGCTTGATCTCTAATTTTTATACCACCAGAACCCTTATCTGTTATTTTCCCCAATGGCTCTAGGACTTGAAAATTTTAACTGCCAAATATTTTTGCAAAAGGTAGAATATACACATCAATAGCCCAGCAGCAAGAGAGGTGAGGCAGGAGTCCTGTTAAGACCCGTTTTACGCCGAAGCTAAGGTTGCCCGGCCTCAGAAGCAAAGTGGCCTTGTGCAATCACGTTGGTTCCTCTCTCCCTTGGGTTCCTTCTCTGTGAACACACACCCCCTGGAGAGGAGGAGCCCGAGGCCCTGCCCCTTGCTCAGATTCCTCCGGTGTGGAACTCACTCACATGTACTCGTTGATTTCCCACCACCCGTGCTCACAGCTCTTCATGCTCTTCTTGGTGATGGAATAGTTGTGGAATTTCAGTGCTATGCCAAGTGTTGACAGCGGAGTCTGGAAAACAAGCATCATGTCAGGAGATTGCTCTGGTCAAAGGACATGCTCCGGGCCCATGTTCCTTGCTCCCTTTGAGCTTACACGCCAAGCTTGTTTTTTTAGGGTGTTTTAATGGAGTGGACCAGGATAAGGAGAATAGGGTGGACGGCCTCGGGTTCTCAGGGAGTGGCCACGGGGCCCAGGCCAAGCTGCGTGAGGCAGAACACAGCAGCATGTCTGGGTTTCAGATTCTCCCATTAGGTGAGCTCTATTTTAAAGCAATCACCAGTTAATGAGCATGAGTAATTTCATCTCTTGATGAAAATATGGCATGGTTTATTTAAGCATCACTCAGGTTCTTTGCAAATAGGAGAAATGAATCAGCATCCTCTTCATATTAAACCTGGATATTACTTAAGGTTGTTACTGAATTCTCATCTCAGCAAAGGTTAAAGGAGCAAGAACTATCTGTGTATGTGAGCAAACACACACACACACACACACACACACACACACACACACACACACACACAGAGTAACTACCCTTTATATTACAGAGTGAGAAATATAACATATGCTATGTCTGATATGCCAAAGTTTTATATCTTACTTTTACTTTGACCCAGGAATTATATAAGATGGGGTTTTTAGATTATCAGAGAGTTGAATTTGGACTCACCTGTTCTCACAGTTTCTAATTCCATCATAATTGGATAAAAGATTATGTGTCTGTTGAGTTTAATTTTTTAATTATCAGGGATTTTATTGTGACAAAATGTTTAGGGATCCCTTTAAAACAGAAATATTTTCTGCTTATGTGTGCTCAGCTGTCTGGATTAATATCCTTCCTGGACTTATTTATGGTCCCCCTCCATCTCTGGCATGAACCAATCAAGAGAAGGTAATTAGAAAATCCTCTTTAAGCATAGCCCACTTATCTATGACTTTCCCATAATTTTGGCTTTCTGGTATTAATATTATGTCATCTGCTGCATACGTTCCTGACACTCTTAGATCTTGCAGGCCATCCTTTTTATCATGATAACTGCCTTTCTTCTCTTATTTCAACCCAGGCATGTTGCTGCCCTGGTCTTCCTGTCACCAGGCACTACAGTTGTGAACACTGATTTCTTTTTGCCCTTACTCTCCTGTACAGTCTTGCCCATCCTTTTTGTTCAGCTTTGTTGAGTCACCTTTTAGTTTATTTTGTCTTTTGAAAATAACATAAAGTTTAAGGTAATACTTTGTAATTCAGTTCTACTGTCTTTTTCTTAGATAAATTTCACCCATTGATTTTTATCATTCTGAAAGCAGTTTGGTTTTAGTTATATCATTATTGTGTGTGTGTGTGTGTGTGTGTGTGTGTGTGTGTCTAACACACTCAAGTAAATATAGATAGCCACTCTTTACCACCTACCTTTGGGAGGGAATGAATTGAGACTTTATGTTTCTCATTTAAGCATCGCAAGGATCTTGTTAGGCAAGTAGTATCGCGCGCGCGCGCGCGTGTGTGTGTGTGTGTGTGTGTGTGTGTGTAACTGGGATCGATCCCAGGGACATTGTACTTCTGAGATACACCCCAGGCCTTTTTACTTTTTATTTTGAAACGTGATCTCACTAAGTTGCCGAGGGAATCACCAAATTGCTGAGGCTAGTTTCCACCCTGTGACCCTCCGATCGCAACCTCTCAACTATTGGGATTACAAGAGTGCACCATCTCACCTGACTGGATTTGCATTATCTAGCCATATTAGCTAAATATAAAAAAAAAACTTTCCCAAGGTTTGGAAAAAGCAAATCATATATTAAAACCAGCCCTGCATTTCTCTGGGGCTCACTCTTTTCACAGTGTATCATATTCTTGGAAACCCATATGGGGGACTCAAGAGGAGCAAGATTATTTCATGTTCACTAAATGTGCAAGGTTCAAGAGATTACATTCGTCTTTTCTCAGCCTTGTCATCTAATTTTTCACACACAAAAGGTGCAAAGTGAGATATAATCAGTATCTTAACTAACTAATGTAAATTATATTGCATAAGAACATCTTCCAATATAATCATCTACCAAGTAGCTTGCTTAAGGCATTTTTGCTATGTTTCAATGTCTTAAAATAAAATAGATTTACATGTACCTATCCCTACAACCCAGAGATTCTCCATAGGTCAAGGAAATGAGTCCCCTAGATCTTCCACTGACATAGAAGCACACACAATTCTTCATTTGTACCCACTGGCCAAGGTGGAAGACTGATATTAACCTGCTTGACAAATGGAGTTGATGGGGTACAGTTTCACAGCTATTCTGACAAATGAACAAAAAATCAGTACACTATTTTCTTATATGTTCTGTGTTCTCAGTTTCTATTCTCCATCCCTTTTCTTTGCAATGGGAATTTTAACCATGTAATGGGAGGAATTCTTCTGATCGGGACCTATGTTATTTAATTGTTTTCCTTTTTTTAATTTTTTTGCAGGTCTGGAGATGGAACCCAGAGGCATTTGACCTCCAAGCTACATCCCCTGCCCAATTTTTTATTCTTTATTTTGAAACAGGGTCTCACTGAATTGCAGAGGGCCTCACTAAGTAGCTGAGGCTGTCCACAAACCATGATCCTCAGTCTCAGCCTCCCAAATGTGGGAATTACAATTGTGCACCACCATGCCTGGCTGTTATTTAATTGTTTTTCTAGTCAGCAATGACAACAGCACCTAGACATACTTTATCCTTCAGTCACCCTTAACTTGCCAGTGATTGTGTCTACACAACCCAGGAACCTGCCTTGAAAATTCCCAGGAGCCCTGGAATTTTCTGTGGCAAAATGCCTGCATATTTTATCCACAGAAGCAGAGAAATAAGGGCTCCCTTCTGATCGATACCATCCATTTCCTACACTATATAAGGAGGTGACTTACATGGCCTGCAGGAATCCCTACAAATGCTTGGTGGACCTAGATTGAATGACACTAGGCTAATAACATCTGTGATAAAGCAAGTCAATGCCCTGCTCCCTCTGTTCTTTTTCTATGATTTTGTAACAAAATTTATTCGCAAGCAAAAAGAAGCAAGGGAAGTAGAGGTAGCTATTCAATTCTTGTTAAGACCCACAGAGAAGCTGGGCATGGTGGCATATGACTATAATCCCAGCACTTGAGCGCCTGAGACAGGAAGATCGCAGACCAGCCTCAGTAGCTTATCAAGACTCTCAGCAAACTAGTGAGACACTGTTTAAAACAAATCAGGAAAATCATAAAGGATTGGGGTGTAACTCAGAGGTAAAATACCTCTGGGTTCAGTCCCCAGTACAAAAAAAGCACAGGGAAATCCAGAAAAGATGTGAGAGCTGAATACTTGTGAAGGGCCAGGGTTCTTATGAGTCCTACCTAGTTCACTCTCTTTTTATGAGTTGTCCCCATCTCTCATTATTATACAGAATGGTAAGCACATCTCTCCTACATCAGAGGTGGGGGGTGGTATTTTGTTTTGGGGGAGTAATAGGTTTTTAACACAGGGACATTCTATGCTTAGCTACATCACAGCCTTATTTTACTTTTTATTTTGAAATAACATCTCCCTAAGTTGCCAGGCATCTTGCTAAGTTGCTGAGGCTGGCCCCGAACCTGTGATCCTCCTGTCTCAGCCTCCCGATAACGAGGACTATAGGCATGAACTAACACACCCAGCCAGAGGTGTTTCAAAGAGCAAATAAAAACATGCACACTGAAAACACTAACACTAACACACACACACACACACACACACACACACACATATATGGAGAGAGAATATGCTAAACTTGATAGTGTTTGGGTTTTTACTTATCTGTTCTTTCATAGCCTATAAACTGAGAATAAGGACTTGGTTTGTCTTGCTACAGGTATACAGGGTGTGATATGGGCACACATTCATTTGTTGTGTGGGTAAGAGAACTTGCAAAAAGAATCAGACGGTCTTTAAGCTGGAGCCAGGGTTGAACCTGTTCAGATAAGACCTTAAAATTTAGCTGAATTGGGCACCGTGGCCCAGGCCTGCAATCCCAAAACCTGGAAGGCTGAGACAGAACTGGAGGTTTGAATCCATCTTCAGAAAGTTTGCAAGGCTATTTGAAATTTAGTGAGACCCTGTTTCCAAATAAAAGAAAAAAATAAAATAAAATAGGGCTGAAGGTATAGCTCAGAGATAAAATGCCCCTGGGTTCAATTCCCAGCAAACACACACACACACACACACACACACACACACACACACACACACACACACATTATTTCTCCTCCTCCTCCTTCTTTCTCTCTCTTTAACTCTTTCTCTCTCTCCCTCTCTCCCTCCCTCCTTCCTCCCTCTCTCCCTCTCTCTCCTAAAAGTGAGTTTGTAGAGAAAGTTGACTTTCCTCTGGAAGTTTGAAAATAGGAGTAAACACTAAAAGGGATTGAAGAGAACAGAAATCAACTCTTGTATAAAAATGTTTTAGCCGTGCGTGATGGTGCACACTTGTAATCCCAGCATTCTAGAGGCTGAGACGAGAATTGTGGTTCACGGACAACCTCAGCTACTTAGTGAGGCCCTCTGCAACTCAGTGAGACCCTGTCTCAAAATAAAGAATAAAAAATGGGACTGGAGTGTAGCTAGGAGGTAGAATGCCCCTGGATTCCAACTCCAGTACTGAAAAAAAAAAAAAAAAGTTGTATCATGACTTGTGCCAGCAGTTTTGTTACTTGAGGAATCTAGCGGTTTTTAATCAATTTTCAGCTAATTTGCGGGTGAAAAATGAAAAACCATATATTCCACTGATTTCTATTGGCAAAGATCTGTTTTTCACACTGATAGATGCCATTCAAGGCCTCTGAGAGAGGAACAGCTTTATTTAACCAACACAGAGGACATGCCTCGCCCTCTGGGAAATGGTGTCGGCCACCAAGGTGGTCCTTTGCTTTGTTTCCCCTCTCCCCCTCCTCCTTCCAGTCTCCCCTAATGGCCTGCGCTCTCCCTTACAAAACTTTCTCTTCAGCATTTCCAGTCCTCAACACCTAGTAAAACAGAAGTGACCCAGTATGCTTATTTACACAATAAACAATTACAGCAACAACGTTCAAGAATTTTCATTTCAGATCTCCTGGTTATCAAAGACTCAACATTTATTTTACATTAAAGGACTTCCATACATTCAACGGAGCCTTTGAGGATATTATCTTGCTTGATCTGGAGTGATTGAAGAGACAGAGATTTGGTATCTGTCCCTCTTCCTCCCCCTACTCTTTCTTTCTTTCTTTCTTTCTTTCTTTCTTTCTTTCTTTCTTTCTTTCTTTCTTTCTTTTTCTTTCTTTCTTTTTTGGTGGTACCGGAGTTCCTGGAAGCCCGTCTACCTCTGGGCTACACTCCCAGACCTATTTTATTTTTTATTTGGAAACAGGGTCTCCTAAACCAACGCAGTTGGCTTCAAACCTGCGCGATCCTCCTGTCTCCGCCTCCCAAGCGCGAGGATTACAGGCGTGCGCCACCACACCCGGCAACTACCCTTCTTTTCATCTCCTCTTCCTGAACCTCAGACTCCCAGTCTTCCGAGGCCTTTGAGCCTTGAGAAAATGGTTGTGAGCAAGGCTCCAGCATCATTATCTTTGAACTATTTGGGGAATGTTTATGATATTGATAACAAATGACATAAAGAGGTATGTCATCAGGACATTGACATCAACTATAGATTTGGGTGGAGTCATAAAATAATTTAACTGGTAAGACTATGCCCAAATATCCATGTGTGCATCCAGCGCCCTCCTGCCCCAGGTCCTTGCCGCAGCAGCTTCCTGTACTACAACACTCTTATCCTGATTATCTAAAAATGCAGTTCCCTCATCTCCCTCAGGATTCTTGGCAAATGACTCTCTCTTACCATCCTATTTCAGATAACAAACCCCTAACTCACTTCCTTTCAGATGTTCAACTTTTTGCACAATCTACAGAGCCCATTCCTTGCCTTTTCTCCCTAGCATTGTAAGTATGCAACAGAGTAGTACACAGTTTATCCTCAGCATCAGCGAGGGTGGCCCAGGACTGACTCCCACAGACGTGCAAATCTGTGATGCTCAGGCTCCTCACATGAACTGCTGTAGTGTCTGTATACACCCTATTTCTACTCTCCCTTATTTTAAATCACTTATAATGCCTAATAAAATACAAAGAGTTTGTAAATACTTGTTATACTGCATAGTTTAGCGAGCAATAAAAGGAACAAAATATCTGTACATGCTCAGTAAATATGCAGATTTTATCTGCTGTTAGTTGAATCCACAAATCTCACAGATACAGTCTCACGGTATTACACGTGTGATTTGTTTGTTCGTCATCTGTCTCCCCCTACTGGAAGGTGAGCGCCATCACAGGTTCTTGAGGGATTTTGTTTTTGTTTTTGTCCAAATTCGTAGTCCTCAGAGTCTAGAATAGTGCCAGAGTACCTGGCTCATAATAGCCATGCAATAACATATCAACAAATGCAAACCACTGTACTTTACACTTACATCTATGCTACACGATAAGGACTGTATTTGTCTACGCCGAGTGAACAAAGGGGACACTTTGCCTGTCTTCATAAGATACTATAGCAGGAGAAAGAAAAATAGTTTTCTTAAGACTTGGAGATGCTTTTGCTAAAAAAAAAAAAAAAAAAAAAAGCCTTGTCTAAAGCCAGGCGTGGTGGCGCACGCTTGTAATCCCAGCATTCGGGAGGCTGAGACCAGAGGATCGGGTTCGAGGACAGCCTCAGCTACTTAGTGAGGCCCTCTGCAACTTAGTGAGACCCTGTTTCAAAATAAAAAATAAAAATAGGGCACGGGGTGTGGCTCGGAGGTCAAATGCCCCTGGGTTCAATCTCCAAACCCACACACACAAAAAAAAGAAAACAAAAGCCTTGTCTAGCACCAGAAGATACATATTTCTCACTCTTATTTGCTTATATAACTGCAATATATATTGCCTAATCCAATTTTTATTTTTATTAATTCCCCCTATAACAAAGTAATTAATAATTGATATATGAGCTCTACCATAATAAGGTAATTATTTCATTCTGCAAAAAGGGCTTTGCATTTTTAATACAAATAAAATAAACTGGAAAAATAAGCCATATCTGCTAAGAGCAGTTAATTTGTCAGTACAGGGTTGAAATTATGGGAAAATTACATTTTTCTAGATAATATATTTTGGTAAGGTTAAGTTTCATAAAGTTAAATATTATTTTGTAGTTTAAAAATAAAGATAATGACATTTTAAAATAAAATTCTACTAAAATAGGATAACAATATTTTTCTAAAATAGTGGCAAATGTAGGCTACCTGAAATTTCCAGGTACACTTGCATTTTGGAGGATAGTAGCTGGGGTAATATGGACTTAAAATCTTTCCTTCAAAGCCAGTGACTTCTTTGACCAACATTGTGTTTTCACATTCTGAAAAAGATAGGCACACTCAATGACTTGCCATGAGAGATTATTTTACATTCATTTACCTAATCACAAATGTACATTTTTTATTAATAGGCTGGTATATTTGATCCCAAATTCTCTGTTTGTTATCAAGTCTTGGCTATAGATCTTTAGGATGCTTCCTTTCTTTGTTTCTTTTCTTCTTTTTTTCTTTCTCTCTTTTTTTGTGTGGTACTAGAGATTGAATCCAGAGGCATTCTACCTGCAAGCTACATCCCCATCCCTATTTTTATTATTATTTTTAAACAGTGTCTAGCTAGATTGGTGAGAGCTTCACTACTTGCTGAGGCTGTCCTCAAAATTGCAATCCTCCTATTTTAGCCTCCCAAGTACTGGGATTATATGCGTGCACCACCACACCTGATTTGCTATTAATTTTTTATAAACTTAATTTTCAAATTGGAGATACCAGCAGCAGCTGAACAACAGCCACTCCTCCAAAGCCAGGGTTTCATTCCATAGACCCCCCACCTCCAGAGCTCTCTATAATAATTCCAAACCCTTTTCTTTCTTTTCTTTCTTACTTTTTTTTTTTTTTTCCGGGTCTGGGGATAGAACCCAGAGGCATTTGACCTCCGAGCTACACCCCCTGCCCAATTTTTTATTCTTAATTTTGAAACAGGGTCTCACTGATTTGCAGAGGGCCTCACTAAGTAGCTGAGGCTGTCCACGAACCGTGATCCTCCGGTCCCGGCCTCCCAAATGCTGGGATTACAAGCGTGCGCCACCACGCCCGGCTTTCAAACCCTTTTCTTAGCTCTTCCAGCCCTACGAGAGGCAGTTGCTTCTACCTGCATTACACCTGTGATACCTTTCAGTTTGCTTCTGATCTTTCTGTTTTATGAGATACTTAATTAAAATCTTTATACTAAGTTAACAGTTCTTTACCAAATCACTCTGTTCTCTCTCTTCTGTCTAGGCCACCAGTGAGAGTCTCTGACTAATGCAACTAGTATTTCTGTCCAGCCTCAAGAAAGATCAAACTATAGTATTGTAACAAGTATCTTCAGAGTGACTTTTTTTTTTTTAACTGGAGAAGACTCACTTTGTTCTGGAATGACCTCAAAATATGCCCGGATTCCTGATAGCCTCTGTATATAAGGAGACTTAAGTGTCACCAACATGAGATTGTTTGTAGAAACAAATGACATTAGCGTTCTTGTGGGTTCACAAATTCTGAAATCAGATTGCAAAAACAAATGCATGGATAATAGGTGATTTGAGAAATGGGCTTTCATCCAGCATTCATTTCACACATTTCTAGAATCATTCATTCAATTCTTAGGAATCCGTCTCTGCCAGCCACGTCTTCAACAATTAGTGGCCATGGGGCACCACAGTTGGAATAGAGATGGAAAAAAGACACAGAAGTGTTTGTCCAGTAACTACTACTACCAAGAATTCTACTGGGGGACCATTTGTGGACCCTCCGTAAGAGCAAATGAGGCACAAAGGCGAAATATGATATGACTTAGGTCATTACACCAAGGAAAACTGGACCCAAAACTCACTCAGCTCTGTCAACTAACTGGATGAAAGATACTAAATATCAAACAACTAAATCAAGTTCCACTTTCCCTTCTGTAAATTGGTAGTAATAATAACAGAATATTCCTCATACCATTGTGGAGAAAATTAAAGGAGAAAACCAAGAATATTTGGAAGGATGAAAAATAACCAACCATGATCCTCGAATGGAAGTCAGAGACCAACTTACTTTTTACTGCATATCCTTATACGATGTTTGATTTATAATGTGCACACTCATCACAGAAATATTAACACATGCATATACATACGAGGCATTGTAACATATAAAAACATTGTCAAGCATGATTAGACAACGCGTACCTTTTAACATATTGACTAACAAATAATTTCTTAATAAAGTCTGACTATCATCATTAGGTTATCAAATATTAAGCACCTATAAACATTTCCACTTTGAAGTAAATTTTAGGTCATGGATAAGTATATGTGTGTATACTTATATATGAGTGAAAGAAAATATAATAGCAATTTATTCTTGGTAAAGTAATTGATATATTTTTTCTCAGATTGCCCTTATTTTCTACAATGAATATGTAATAAGAAAAAAGGTAGCTGTTTTACTGACTATGTAATCATTATAGAATATTTATTCCTATACTCTACCTAAATAATAGGCTTATCGTTGCAATAAAAGTAAAATCAGACAAGTTATCTGTTATGTTGCAGATATATTGCCTGAAGCTCTTGCTTTACCCATTTTGAGAGCACTGTGTGCTACAAGTGAACAACAGACTGAGTCTGATAGACTCTGGCAAGAATACCAAAGTATCAAGGATATGAAACAGAGTCAGGTTAGACTTTGACTTCATAAGTGTACCCAAAGAAATTCTTCATAAAAATCCAAGAGGGCCGGGCGTGGTGGCGCACGCTTGTAATCCCCGTGCTTGGGAGGCAGAGACAGGAGGATCGCGCTGGTTCGAAGCCAGCCGCGCTGGCTTAAGAGACCCTGTTTCCAAATAAAAATATAAAATAGGTCTGGGAGTGTAGCCCAGAGGTAGAAGGGCTTCCAGGAACCCCAGTACCACAAAAAAAAAAAAAAAAAAAAATCCAAGAGGAACTCAGATAAACAAACAGAGGTGGTGGCACTTTCTTCCACCTGCAAACAAAAGCGCCCGTGTGTTACCTGTACAAGATGGTGCTCCGAATGGGCAACAGGGAGTCATAAATGGTCAGGGAGTCAGTGACGCAATTGTCAGCTTCAATTTGGATGGACTCAATGGAGAGACGAATCAGGTGGCCCACGATGGCCACCAGCTTGAAGTGACACATCAGCCTCCCCGAGGTGGCGGAAATCTCCAGAGGGTAGCGGAGGGACAAGTGATCTGCATAGAAGTACTGAGAGCAGCCTTTGTCTGTGGAGACAGTACTTTCCTTCTTTCTTTCATTCTTTTGTTTGTTTGTTTTGTTTTTTAGAAATGACTTTTCTAGAAATCTTTATAGAAGAGTAAAGAACAAAAGAGGTCATATGGAGGACATCTGCTGCCTTTGCCAGCAGAGTCCATTCTCTTCCCCTTTAGTAACTAGAAGAGAATGTAGGTGGTCTATGTTTTGCTTTAGGAAATGGCCCCTACTCTGCCTGCATAGTTTTATTGGGGTTAAACTCACTATTAGCTCCTGGATCACCAAACATGGTGGCCATTTTTGCTACTACAATGGAAGATCATGCTGGATAATGAAGCCTTAACCGAGGAAAGCTGACATGCAGAGTCCTGATGACATTTTATTTTAGAAACCAGACCCAACCATGCCTAAAGCCAACATACTCCCATGTTTATCCTGATTACATAAGCTACCTAAGTTTCTCTTTTACTTAAGCCAGTTTGAATATATTTCTGTCACTTGCAAACAAAAAAAAATTGCTAACCAAACACCATCATTAGAAAAAGGAAATTATGGCCAAAAAAATAATCACAGGGGTAAGGAGAAACCACATGAAATAATTTACCCAATCCTATGGTTGAAGAATAATCTGACCGAAGTCCAGCTGCATTGAAAAAGAACATAGAAAAGAGACTATTAGTACCAGAATGCCATTTTGTTAGAATCTCGCTTAGTAAAAATTATTTTTAGTTCTTCTTTAAACCATTCAGACACATCTGGGGTTGTGCATTAAAATAATCCTATGAGAATTGAGAAGATCGCTTAGGTATTTAGAGATCGAACAGGGCGACCATAAATTGATAGTTGTTGAAGCTAAGGATATATGAGAGTTCATTACTTCCTTTACTTCTGTATTTTTAGATTATCCATAGACATAAGTTTTAAACATTTTTTTAAAAGTAAGAAAGTCATCAAACAAATAATCAATCTTATAACTGAAATAGTAAATGTGGTGTGGAATTTTCCACTAGAGAGTTTTTATTCATTCACTTAATATATATTTCATTCATTCACTTAATATAAACTTATCAGCTACTTATCACATAATATATAAATATATATACATCATATGCAATATGTATATATAACATACATATAATTTATTTATTTATTTATTTATTTAGGTGGTACTAGGGGTAGAACCCAGGGGCTTTTCTACCTCCAGGCTATACTCCCAGACCTATTTTATAATTTATTTAGAAACAGGGTCTCACTAAGTTGCTGAGAGCCTCACTAAGTAGCTGAGGCTGGCTTCGAACCTGTGCAATCCTGTCTCAGCCTCCCAAGCGCGGGGATTACAAGCGTGCGCCACCACACCTGGCCTAACATACATATTATTTAAAGAGAAACCTGTAAAATTGGGGGTTATACAATGATGAAACCTTTTATATCAAAACAAATAAAATTTAGTTTGGTAGGGCTATAGAGTAGGTGGTTTGTGAGCATTTGGGCATTCATATGATATATACTACATTATATACTTGCAGTTTAGTCTGGACAGGGAAGAGATAAGGTAAACCTCAAGAAAAGTCCTTCCTTTTCTAAGACTTTATTTTTTAGGGACTTGGTTTGAAGATGCATAAGCCAAATAAATGTTGGGAGGGATATACTTTTAAAAATCTGATGTTGTATATGTTTTGCTTCTGGTTCTATCATTTACTGACCGTCCTACATACATTATTTAGCAGTTTCCTTAACCAACATACTCCAATATCTTCAGCTGATCCTACACTGCTGGGATTGTGGAAGAGAATACTTCATTACAGTACTGACTACAATAACATTACATATGAGGAGTACAGAAGAAAACAAGGCTTAAAGAAGAATTACCCAACAATCACCATTTAATACCACAGAGTCCATGTCCACAGCCAGACCCTGCAAGCTGCCCACAGAGGTTCGGTTTATAATGCTTGTCTGGATGGAGTCCTTCAAGATGGCTGCCACGCAGTCCTCACAGAAGATGTGGCCCTTGGCGTGTGGCATGACAAACACAATCCAGAAGTGGACAAGGAGGCCACCTTTGTTGTTACTGCTACAGTAAAAAAAAATATAGAAGTGTTCAGGTATACCTCTTAGGAAGTAGACTTTTAGAAAGGCAGAGACGAGCAAGAACTGAGCTCAAGGACAGTGAGCAGGTCCTTCAACTAACTTACTTCCCTTCTTTAGGTCGTCGTTGGATCCTACCGTGGGGATTGGAAAAGGAAAGTATCACATTGTATGTACTCTGACTACTGTGTTAAATTCAAATCTAGGACCCTTACTGTGTAGCTGTATCTCCATGGACAATATACTACTCCTATGGGTATCAATCAGTATTCACTTCTGTCAAAAAGAGCAGCTTTTATAATGTTTGATGCCTGGCTGTGTCCAGGCACTGTGTGTACTAAAATCTGCTTTATCCTATTTAATCTTGTGAAAAAAGTCCTAGTAATATTATTATTCCAGTTTTACAGATGAGAAAATTAAAGCCAAATAAAACTCAGAAAGAAAAAAAACAAAGAAAGAAAGAAAGAAAGAAAGAAAGAAAGAAAGAAAGAAAGAAAGAAAGAAAGGAAGGGAGGGAGGAAAGCACATAGCTAATAAGTAGCGGATCCTGGAATCAAGTCCAGTTTGATTTTCAGGTCCTGGAGTCTGAGCACCCAACTCCACAAAAATTTCTTATTTTATAAAAGAAACATAAGATAGTGTTCTGACATAAATAATCCAGGAGGCAGAATGTTAAGAAAAATAAGCAAATTGCTTTACTCTGAGACTTCTTGGTGACCTTTATACGCTTAAGTTGAATTACAAACCTTTACAGACTTATTGGGAATTGGGAGAGATGGGATATTGGCACACAGTTTTTTCTAAAAATTATTTCACCATGAAATTCTTCATTTTATTCAGAAGATATTAGTGGCCAGTTCTTAACTGAACATATTTTGAGAAGTAGTTAAGAAGATGGTAAAATCTCAGCCCTTTCATAGCCTAGAAGGGAATTTATAGAAACAGAGGTGGAAATCTCCACACAGGGGCATCTGTTACCTGACGTCTGCAACGACAGAGTGCTTATAAAACTTGGAGAAGGCCGACGTTGTATAAACAAGGTTTACCTGGGGGAAAAAAATTAAAGTTTCTTAATTTTTTCAAACTTGGCTTCCTGTCATGGTAACTTGTATATCTCTGGGCCACACTCTTGACACTCTTGATTTTCTAGCAAGGAGAAAATTAATCCTCATACTGAAGGTCTTAACTCTAAACCCAGACATTGTTTTTTGAAATAAAATAAATTCATTCTATGCACAGCACACCTGTAATCCCCATACTTGGGCTGAGACAGGAAAATTGCAAGTTAGAGGCTAGCACACGTAACTTAGCTAGATTCTGTTTCAAAATAAAAAAAAATTTAAAAGGGCAGTGGGTATATCTCAGTGGTAGATCACTCCTATTTTTAATATCCGGTACCACAAAACTAATAATAGTAAAATAAAGTGGATTCTTTTTTTTCTACAGCAATCCTGTTGGTTACTTTCATTCTGTTGTCAGTTACTCTTATTCATTTATTGTTGTTTTAAAACACCAATGTAGGCTACATTCTGTGTTCTGTCCACTCCAATGGTTAATTTTCTCCACAGTTAACAAACCAAACTCATTTAAACACTTTTCATAGATTTGAAGCAAACTTTTTTTTTTTTTTTTTTTTTAGTATTTGGTTATTATTTTTAAAGACACATTCCTGTTTGGGCCACTAGGGGGCGAGTAAGACCTACAACAAGGTCTACGGTTGACCTAGTTTCAGAAAGTGTCCAGCTCTTTTGCTTTGTTTTTGTGTATGGTACTAGGGATCCAAGTCAGGAGTGTTCTCTCTCCAAGCTACATCTCCAGTCCTTTTATTATTATTATTATTATTATTATTATTATTATTATTAATTATTATTATTATCACCATCATTATTATTATCATTATCAGTTTTGAAAATAGATCTTGTTAAGTTGCTGCAGGTCTTGCTATATTGCTGACGTTGGTCTCCACCCTGTGTTTCTCATGTCTCAGCTTTTCGAGTACTGGGATTACAGGTGTGTACCACCACACCCAGCTGCAGCCAGCCCTTTCAGGGCTCCCTAGTTGGATCTCACAGGAGCGCTCTCGCAGTCAGTTTGCCTTCTTTGGTCTCATTTAGCATTCCTGAAACTAAACTCATTCTCTTCTCCCAAGTCTTCTCCTCCTATGTTCCCTTTTCTAGATAATAGCAAAATTACCTACTTAATCTCTCATGATAAAAAAGAAACTTCAATTAAAATTATATGTTATGCCAGGCGTGGTGGCGCATGCTTGTAATCCCCGCGCTTGGGAGGCTGAGACAGGAGGATTGCGCAGGTTCGAAGCCAGCCTCAGCTACTTAGTGAGGCTCTCAGAAACTTAGTGAGACCCTGTTTCCAAATAAAATATAAAATAGGTCTGGGAGTATAGCCAAGAGATAGAAAGCCCCTGGGTTCCACCCCCAGTACCACCAAAAAAGAAAAAATTATATGTTACAATGGAAAAAGTATAAGCTCTGGAATTTAAACTCACCATGCAACACATATCACCTGAATCTGCTGAGCTTCTGTTGATTTTTTTTTCACCCATAAAGTAGCAATCAAAATGCCTACCCCTTGGGATAATTTCAGGACCAATTGGTGTATGTACATTAGAAGTAAAGGATTTAGTAATGTACCCAGCATCCAGAAGGCGGTCAGTAAATAAAAGTTACTCTGATTGCTTGCCATCTCTCTCACAACCTTTCTTTTTCGACACTCCAGGTAACCAGGCCAGTGTTGAGCATCCCTCTCTAATACTGTGCAAATACAAGTTGACAGAAACTTCCTAGCTGGCATTATGTGCCAAGAGCCATGAATAGATATTTTCCTATTTCAACAAACAAGTAATTCCACTCTTAAAGAGGTCACACAAGGACATAATCAAAGCTACACACAATATTTGGCAGGCTTATTATTGAATTTCTATAGAAGCAAAAGTGAAAACAGCTTAAATATCCAACAAAAAAGTGTTTGTTAGTTTTGAGCAATTAGAATTATGTTTTAAGATAATATTTACTGGAATGGCAACATGCGATGTAATGTTTAGAAAAAATTCAGATGGCCGGGCGTGGTGGCGCACGCTTGTAATCCCCGCGCTTGGGAGGCAGAGACAGGAGGTTCGTGTAGGTTCGAAGCCAGCCGCGCGCGCTGGCTTAGGAGGCCCTGTTTCCAAATAAAATTTTTTAAAATGTAAAAATAGGTCTGGGAGTGTAGCCCGGAGGTAGAGGGGCTTCCAGGAACCTCAGTACCACAAAAAAAAAGAAAGAAAAGAAAAATTCAAATGATAAAAATGAACCTCTTTTAATATTGCATCATACCCTAAATGAACATAATCTGGAATAAAAAGGGGCTTTATCTTTAGTGATGACATTAAAGCTTTTTGTTTTTGTTTTTGTTTTGTGGTACTAGGGAATTAAACGAAGGAGTACTCTACTTCTGAGCTGTACCCGCAACCTTATTAATTTTATTTTGAAATCGGGTCTTGCTAGGTTGATGGGATTCTCACCATTTGCTGAGACTGTCCTTGAACCTGCAATCCTCTTGTCTCAGTCTCCCAAGTACTGGGATTATAGGCATGTGCCACCACACCTGACTGACATTATAGCTTTTTGATCATCTTTTCTATACTTCTCTGAATTCTACTCATTTTTACAATAGATATCTATTCTGTAATGAAAAGTTTTCTTTTTAGGTAAAGGGATTGCCCATACATCAAGGTTTGCATAAACGTATAGATCACAATATTAATCATTTTATGCTGGCATCTTCCGAAATGTAAGGCATTTAAAAAATCACCTGATCCAATTTCTGTGTTTTGCAGATGAAGAAAACAGATGTTGAGAAAGCCATTTCTTTTTCCACTAAGTAAGGGCAAAAGCAGTTGTTTCATAGCAAAGATAAGCTAAATCCAATCTGCCCTCTATTTTCTTAAACCTGGCTCACCAGCCGGGTGTGGTGTTGCACACTTATGATCCCAGTACTTGAGAGGCTGAGACAGGAGGATCACGGGTTCACAGCCAGAGTCAGCTACTTAGTGAAGCCCTCTGCAACCTAGTGAGACCCTGTTTCAAAATAAAGAATTAAAAATAGGGCTAGAGGTGTAACTTAGAGGTAGAATGCCAGAATGCCACTAGGTTTGATCACCAGTACCTAAGAGAAAAACCTAGCTCACCAGTGACACTTGCAACCCCTCCCCCACCACAGCCCCCATAACTCCACCCTGGCCCCTCCCCCTCTGCCATCACCTCACCACTTGCTGGACGGTCCCTGCCACCGAAAGAAATTCCCTGGACTCCTTCTGTCGGTACTCAGGAAGAAACTCAATGTTGGTAATACGAAACATCCCAACAAAATAAAAAGCATCTTTGCTTTCTGTCTTACCTGTAAAAGAAAGAAGGTAATTAGGAGGCTTCCCATCTGTGTGGCAGCAACGTGGATGCACGTACAAGGCTTCTAAAGTGATTTTATTTTAGGCAGCTATGTATTTGATTGGCTCACAGCCCATGATGCTCTGAATGCACTTGACACCCCTTCCATCAGCAGTGCGTCAACATATCTCTTGGAATACTCTCCTTTATGTCTGCTTCTGGTAAGTACTTAAAAGCAAAAAGGTAACATTTAAGCCTGGCTCAGTGGTGCATGTGCCAGTACTGGGAATGACCTAGGAAGATTTGAGAAAGCTTTGATTATTAATATATTTGAAAAGAAAATAATTGGTATATTTGAAAAGAAAATAATTGGTATATTTCAAAATAGTTGTGTTAAAATGGAGACAGACTTGGATAAAGAAAGGACTTGGTTTCTGCCTAAAAACAGGCAGCTATTCCAATGTAAATCAACCTAGCTCAAAGTAATTAACAAGTCAATAGAGGAGAGCTAGGGCTTCCTCTTTCTAAAGACAGATCTACAAGATGAGCTAGGGAGGATGGGGCAGGGTTTGACCTTGCCCTTCATGAAAGGAGACACCTCACCACACCTTGCTAGGGAAGGTACCTTGCAGGGACGTTCACTACATCAGAGTCACGCAAACAAGATGGAGGTCATGGGTATAAAAAGTACGGTCCACATGTAAGCCCTTTGGTGTACTCATTCGAGTCATCCCCTCCATGACATCTTGGCATGGGGCTGTATTTCTATTTTCTGTATTTCTATCTTTCTAATAAACTCCTTTAAATCTTCAGCAATGGTCCAAGCGATGAATACTTATTCTTAGCTTAGGACAAGAATCCACAGTTTTTCTGTTTGTCTGTGTGGTGGTGGGGGGTTACTTCTCCCCACACACACACACACCACGCACATTTCACCCCCGCAACAGTGCATGCCTGTAATCTTGGCATTTTGGAGACTGAGACAAGATCACAGGTGTGAGGCCAGAGCACAGTAACTTAGCAAGACCCTTACATGGACTAAAATAGGGCTGGGGATACAGCTCAGAGGTAGAACTGTCCCTGGGTTCAGTCCTCAGTACTACACACACACACACACACACACACACACACACACACACCGTAAAAGGGTAAAAGCCATATGTCTTGGACTTTAATGTAGACTCTTTACAGAGTTATAAACAACATATACAACTTTTGTGGGTGGGTCCCCAGTTTGGGGAATGTAAGAGAGTGAAAGGCATTTGACATTGTTATAGTTAGATGTAGAATGTCCCCCAGAGAGCTCATGTGCTAATATTCAGGTCAATCTAGTTAAAGTCAGGAGAGGTGTAATCTCATCAGTGGATGGAAGCCTAGGGCGGTGGTGAGGCTGAAGAAGGTGAGTCCCTCCGGTGTGGCTGTAGGGACTGTGCTGTGTCTCTGCCTGCCCTCACTGGCTTGCTCTCTTTTGCTTCCTGCCTGTGTGATGTGAGGAGCCCAGTCCACCTCCTCTCCCTCTCTCTGCTTGTTGCCAACATGGCCTTCACTCCAGCTCCACACCCTGGCCTCACATAGACTAAACTCCGAGATCTCCAAAAAACTGTGAGCCAATAAATCTTCCTTGCTCTAAGTCGTGTGGTCAGGTTGACTGGGATCTGGCCATGAGAACGTTAAATAAGACACACCATCAAGCTCTGCGGTACAGTTCACATGGCAGAAAATAAGGGGAAATACTGCAGAACACTGATCCCCAGACTTTGCTCCTCCCCCTACCTGGCCTATGTAATCTAATATTCTATGTGCTGGGCCATCTTCAGCTCTGTCCAATGCATGGAGAATTCAGACTTCTCAGGGCCCCCCACCAGTGTGGCATCTAGCCCAGTGTGTCGGGTCACTCCTGCTCAGATCCTCAACCCGAGGAAGACTCAGGATGGCATTAGTTTAGAAACCATGCAGGTGAGAGGAACGGGCAGGGCTGTTGCCTGTGTTGCCTTTGGGTGCCTGAGAAAGAGACAATGGCTGGGGTGATGGCAGTGCTCTCTCTCTCTCTCTCTCTCTCTCTCTCTCTCTCTCTCTCTCTCTCTCTCCTCTTTGTTTCCAAAGTTCTTCTCCTCTTGGGTGCCTTCAGGCTCTGTGGCCATGATGCACTGTCCTGTGCTGAGAGAGAGACAGTCAGTACTGCGTCAGTGCTGCTGGCAGCTCCTCGGCTCCGGTTGCCAGCTCTCTAGGGAGTGCACAGTTACATTCCATAGATAGATAGATGACGACAGATAGATGGATGATAAATGATAGATAGATGATAGATGATAGGTAGATAGATAGATAGATAGATAGATAGATAGATATCACCTATAATATTCTTGGCAATGGTCTGTTCTCAGGCAACCTTCAGAAGCTCAGAGATGCATTTTTTCCTTTCAAGAAGCTATGTATCTCTGAGCTTCTTAAAGGTTGCCTGAGTACCTACCAATGCCAAGAAAATTAGAAGCTATCAATCTGTACATAAGTGACCTAAACTGCTCAAGAGAATATCCATTATTTTTTTGCCTATAAATTTTGCCTTCCAGTCAGATTTTAAAATTCTCAAGAGTACATCTAGGAAATCTGTTTCTCAATTCACAACACTTCCAACACCTGAATGTGTGGGGTGATTTGTTTTGTTTTTGGTTTTTTTTTGTTTCCACACCAAGCAGTTCTCTAGTTCTCTAAAGATACCAACAGCACATCTAAGGATTCCTTTTAATTCTGGCACTAGTCACCCAAATTTAGTGTCAGATCCTGCAGGTTCCAGGCTCATTCTCATGAGAATGTCCTCACTTCAGATGCCAATCACAAGACGTGGGTCTCCAGGCCACCACGCTGCTTCTACATATTAAGGTGTCCCATAACTCCCTCAGGTGTGATAGTTTGCTATAATGGTTCACAGAACTCAGGGGAAAACATTATTACTATCATTGTATTATTATTTTAAAAAGTTATAAGCCGGGCATGGTGGCGCACGCTTGTAATCCCAGCATTCGGGAGGCTGAGACCAGAGGATCGCTGTTCGTGGACAGCCTCAGCTATCGAGTGAGGCCCTCTGCAACTCAGTGAGACCAGGTTTCAAAATAAAGGAAAAAAAAGTTATAAAGATTGCAAATGGGTGGCCAGGTGGAGCAGTACACGGGTTGAGGTGCAGAAGTGCCCACTTGCAGTTACTTCCATCTCTGCAGAGTTGGGGAACACCACCCTCCCAGCAAGTGGATATGTTCACCAACCCCAAAGCTCCCTGAATCCTGTCTTTAGGGTTCTTATGGAGGTTCCATTGTGTGGCCTTCACTAATTATTGGTCATTGGTGACAATTCAATCTCAGGCCTTCCCCCTGCCCCAAAGTGGGTGTGGTGTGGGAGAGGACAATAAAAGCTCTATCCCTCTAATCATCATGTTGGTTCCTCTGTCTCTCCAGGGGCTTTCAGTCACCACTCATCTCAGCAACATTCAAAAGATACTTTTAGAAGCTCTGTTAGGAACTGGGGACTAAGGTCAAATATAACAACAAAAGATGCTCCTTGACTAAGGATGTAGCTCAGTGGTAAAGCACCTGTCTACTGTACGCATGGACGTTGTGTTCCAGCCCCAGCACCACACAAAAAGATCTAGAGCTGGACATGGTGGTACACACCTGTAATCCTAGTACTCGAAAAGCTGAGACAGGAAAATCCTAGCCTCAGCCACTTAGTGAGACCCTCAGCTACTTAGTGAAATCCTGTTTTAAAATAAAAGGTAGGGGTGTAACTCAAAGGTAGAACATTCCTGGGTTCCATTCTCTAGTACCACAATACATATATACATACATACATACATACTGACATACATACATAATGCTTTTATTTTGCTTAACACTCAGGAATTTACAAGAGTATTAGGAGCTCTGTACCAGAAACCAAGGCAGAGACCAAATATATATATTTTGTATTATATCACAGCACTTATATTTCATATCAAATATATTAAACATGCATAGATTGGAAACTCCAACACAAGTCAACAAATGCTATGGTTTCTGAGTTGCATGAGTTAAGTGCTTCATAAGAACCAGCTTAGTCATCACATCTGTCCAAAAGGATCAGTCAGATCGACCAAAACATAACAGCAGGGGAGAAAAAGATGCTTATACAAAATGGAGCTCAGGGAGGTGGAAATTTAAGGTTGCCTAGAAACAGGCAGTGGGTGGAAGGAGGAAATGAAACTGCTTGGCATTCTATTCATTTTTTAAAGCCATAGATGCATCACATTTCTGAACTAGTGGAAATCTCCTGAGCATATCCCTCAGCCTTCCCCGCCCTATGCCCCATCTTTCCTCCTTTATCCTGCCCATGAGAAGAAAGCAGAGGCTGAAAAAGAAGTGGATAAGATAATCCTGGGTTCTTTCTCCTTAAAATCTCTATATTACTTCTGAAAATAGGATGTCTGTTTGGGAAAGAACAATTTCATCAGAAACCTCCAGGGGCAGGTTAGGCCGCCCAGCTGGTGCAGGATTCGCCTTGACAGTTAAGAAATACAGACTTTCACTTACTGATGTAGAGCCACAGAAGTGTCCAGGCGATGACTGCCAGGATGAATAAAAATACTGTGAAGAGAATGATTTTATTTTGGATATTCCAAAAGGGAGCTCTCTTCTTGGATTGCTTGTTGGGTCTTGCTTTGCCAACTGGTCTTCTTGGTGGTCTTCTCGCCGGCAGCTTCCCTGGGGCACTGACCACCTGAACTGAGATATTGGAGATCTTAAAAAAAAAAAAGAAAGGATAGTTATCAATTAGATGTAATCCAGAGCCTAAGGGAGAGCTCTAGGTGCTATAAGACCTAACTGTAGCTGTCAAATTACTCATGAAAGAGCAAATAAATGAATTTGCATTGAGTTACATAATGAGAATCAGAAGAACTAGAGTCAGGCATGGTAGTGCATGCTCATAATCCCAGTGATGACAAGTTCAAGGCCAGCCTGGGCAACTTAGGTAAAATTAAAAATAAAAAGGGCTGGGAAGGTAATTCAATGGTAGAACATCCCAGTGTTAGATCCCCAATACAGAAAAAAAAAAAAAAACCCAGAAAAACTAGACATCATACAACACTCCCAGGTGCTCCCCCCCAGATCTCCTACTCTGTTGAGTGGACATTTTGGAGCACAGGCCTAGATTTCATGGGGAAAAACAGACAAAGGACCTAAAGGTCAGAGGTGAAGGTAAAGATTAGCATGGGTAGATTCATACGTTTTCACAGCTCTCTATATGTCTTTTAAATGTTTGCATTATATTGCTTTTCTCTCACAACCAATTATTACTGGACTGAATATTGAAAAATAAGCATATAAGTGAGTTTCAATTGACCAAATTATGTTATGTGCGTCTACAAATATGTAATGACACATCTTACAACTAAGACCTTACTATTAGGTATAGTCATATTGCACCAATGTGTGTGTGTGTGTGTGTGTGTGTGTGTGTGTTATCAGGGATTGAACCCAGAGGCACTCTACTTCTGAGCTATACACCAACCCCATATTTATAATATATATTATATAATATACTGTTATTTATTATATATTTATAATATATATATATATATATTTGTCTTGAAATAGGGTCTCACTAGGTTACTGCAGCTGATCTTGAACCTGCAATCCTCCAGTTTCAGCTCCCCAAATACTGGGATTACAGGCATGCACCACCATGGCTGGCTTCATGTACCAATTTAAAAAAGAATACATCTCACTACTTGGGAGGCTGAGATAAGAGGATCATAGGTTCAAGGCCAGCGGCACACAGTAACTTAGCAAGACGTGTTTCAAAATAAAATAAGGTTGGAGGTGTAGCTCCAAGGTAGAATGTACCTGGGTTGTATCCCCAGGACCACAAAAATTAAAAAAAGAAAAGAATATAAGTGAGTTCCTCATGTAAATAGACTTCCTACCTCTGTCTTCATGACTGGGCAGTTGAGAGGGAAAGTTAAGGTGATGTGAAGATTAGTGTAGGGATATAGGACAGGACTTTTACCATACCGGCCACCGAATAGGTTGGTGACTCGGTTTCTCAATTATAAATGGAAGAATCACTTTAAAATAAAGCAAGGAGTAGGATAAAATACATGTTAGAAAAAATCATTAGTTTAGGAGCACTGATGTGCAAAGTACTCCATGCAAGAGGGAAAAAATACATTATTTAACTGTGCCCTCTCCTCCTCTTTTATTTTCTCTTTTGCCTTCCGTCATTTGATGCTGTGAATTCCTCAATAATGTATGCAAGAGTTTAGCTTCTTTGACAAAGAGATTTATACATGGCAGGGTAACTAAACTCCAGTGGTGAAATAACTTTTAACCACACATTCTCTTAAAGACAATCTAGAAGACCGATCCAGAAGGAGGCATCCTTTCTGCAATGCCCTGAGGAGTTCTCCTTCTCTCTCACTTTTTCTCACTCCTCCCTTCAAAATGCATGGCTTCCATTCTTTAATCCCATCAATTAGTGGGATAATATGGGCCAAGCACACTCTGAATTATTCATGGCTCCCTCATTCTTTCTGTCAAACACCCTTGTCAGCCCTGGGAGTGAAATGTCACTGGTATCCCTCCTGGTGAAGCTGAACCAGACCAGACTTCATGTCCTGGGTTATCCCGCAGCACTGAGGGTGCTGCTTGTAGAGAGAAAAACATTCCACCGCAGGGCGAGTTGACTATGGCATCAAAGCTACTTTCAATGAGGCAAAAGAAAGAGACACAAAGAAATGCCAACGTACTAGGACTGACAAGGTCAAAGATGGATCCTCAAAATGCAAGAACACATTATAGGCAGGCTCAGCTAGCACTGATTAAATTTTAAAGTGGAACTTGTATAAAGATCAGTACAATTTCCCTGGAGTTTTGGAAAAACAGCTGCTAATCAATTGCCAAGTACTGTACTTTGAAATGAGCTCACATTGGTAAAATCCATTAAGAGCCATAAAGGGATAACATATTGTCTTTTTGTCCCCTTAATCTTTATAAAGTCCCCAATCCCATTTCACTAGCAAGGGCGACAACAAATGGCATTCAAGTACGAGAGAAGGCTTCCCACGTGGTACTTACTTTCAGCTCTGCTGGTTTGGATGAAGCCAAACTGTTTTCTTTGTCCATTTTTAGGTGTTCTGTACGTGATCATCTAGGGGTGTCTGCAAGCCTGTGTCACCCCCTTACATGTTCACCTGAGGAGAACGGAGAGAACAGTCATGCATTCGAGCCAGCTTTCAGAGGAATGGAATCAACTTACCTTCACCGGGTCCAGTTGCCACATTGCAAATGTTAAAGGGACCTAGCCCTCAGCCCTTCACCCCAAACTAAAGGTTTCCTAGTGTAACTCAAATATGAGTGAGGACTCTCAGGCTCCAACATCAAGGCAACGTTTCCTTACAAGAAGCCCAGTCTGATAAGCCAAAAATATTGACAAGCCATTAAAATTGTTGTCCATGTCTTTTTAAAAAATATGAAGAGGTCTTATTTATTTTTATTTTTGGTACTGAGGATTGCATGTAAGGGCATTCTACCTATGAGCTACAATCCCAGCCTTTTTTTTTTTTTTTTTTTTTGCGAGTCTGGGGATGGAACCCAGAGGCATCTGACCTCCGAGCTACACACCCTGCCCAATTTTTTTATTCTTTTTTTTTATTCTTTATTTTGAAACAGGGTCTCACTGAGTTGCGGAGGGCCTCGCTAAGTAGCTGTGGCTGTCCACGAACCATGATCCTCCGGCCTCAGCCTCCTGAATGCTGGGATTACAAGCATGTGCCATCACTCCCGGCTAACTCCAGCCTTTAAAAAAAAAATTATTATTATTTTCTTTTGAAAGGGGGTCTTGCTAAGTTGCTGAGATTGGCCTCAAACCTGTGATTCTTCTGTAAAGTACTGGGATTACAGGCAGGCAAGCGCCAATGCGCCTGGCTGTGTCATGTCTGTTGCTTGGAGTTCTTGCATGCTTCAGAAACTGCTCTATTCGACCTGCTCTCAGCTCTCCAGCCACAAGTTTACAAAACTCCTGCCCCGCAGGATTTTTTCCCATATTCCTTCCTTAACTTTGCAACCCTTAGCAAACATAGAAGCACTCTTTTTTTTTTTTTTTTTTTGCGGGTCTGGGGATGGAAACCAGGGGCATTTGACCTCCGAGCTACACCCCCTGCCCTATTTTTTATTCTTTATTTTGAAACCGGGTCTCACTGAGTTGCATAGGGCCTCACTAAGTAGCTGAGGCTGTCCGCGAACCATGATCTTCCAGGTCTCAGCCTCCTGAATGCTGGGATTACAAGTGTGCGACACCACGCCCGGCTAGAAGCACTTTTTAATATAAATCCCTTATTCCATCTCTCTTATTCTTCCCAATAGCAGTCTGAATTAGACCAAAGCGTGGGAAGAATAATCCTCGGTAGCAATGATGGACATTTTCTTATTGCTAATATGTTAACTCATCATTCCTGGTAGGATCTGGGCGTCAATGAGAGCTGAACAGTCACCTTTTAAAGAGAAACAAGGGTCCTCAAATCAAAACATAAACTGAAGAGCCAGGCGTGGTGGCGCACACTTGTAATCCCAGCACTTGGGAGGCTGAGACAAGAGGATCACGGTTTGCAGCTAGCCTCAGCTACTTAGGCCCTTTGCAACTCGATGAGACCCTGTTTTGAAATATAGACTAAAAAATGGGTCTGGGGGGTGTAGCTGGGAGGTAGAATGCCCCTGGGTTCCATCCCCAGTACTATAAATATAAATTAAATAAATAAATAAATAAATAAATAAATAAATAAATAAATGGAGTATCAAGGATGATTCATGCACAGCTCAAGGGCTGTGCATAAGGAAGGCAGGGAGAAACTGGGTAACTTGATGAAAATGAGTTGAATTGCCTCATACTTAAAATTTAATCTACCTTGGTGGAAAGAAAAGGACACACAAGTTATGCCACGTGGTACAAATTCTGTTCTCTTCTTGGGTTCTGTTATTTATTAGTGACACTGATGAAATAGCTGAGAATGCTCTAGGCCTTATAAGAATGGGAGGTTTAAAAATAAGACTTGCTTAGTGGCTCACCATTTCAGTAGTACTTCCTTGCTTATTTTTCTAGAACAAATTCACATTCTACTAATAGAGTAAAACATGTGCACTGAGCAGAGGGCCCTTTCAAAGCCTCTCTCCTTGGTCCAAGTTTAGTCAGGCTCCGAGGAGCCTGACTCTTCAGCCAGACTTTGTCCTTGGGCGCCGGCCTCTGCCTGCCTAGCCCAGTTATAGCAAGAACCCGGGAAGTCAGTTTGGCAAGAATCCCCATCCCAACTCTTGACATATGATTCCTGAGAAATTTGGTCAAACTCTTTTTCTACTTCTGCTGCACAAGTCCTCGGCTTGCCTTTAGCAAGAATTCTGTTAGGCCAATTTAGCAAGAACTCCTTTATCCCAGTAATTTCCCTTCCACTGACCCCATACTCTGCTCATGGGCTGGAAGTCCCCAGCTGTCTGCTGCACTGGGAATTGGGCTCATTCATTTTTATTTTTTGTGGCACTGGGGATGGAACCCAGGGGCATTCTACCTCTGAGCTATACCTCCAGCCCTATTTTTTATTCTTTATTTTGAAACAGGATCCCACTGTGTTGCAAAGGGCCTCACTAAATAGTAACTGAGGCTGTCCTCGAACCATGATCCTCCTGTCTCAGCCTCCCAAATGCTGGGATTACAATTCTGCACCACCACTCCTAGCAAGCTCATTCTATACCGAAATCTCTTTCCCTTATTGCAATAGGACCAAATAAAATCTGTATTTTAAAGCATTTATGACCTGTAAATACTTCTCTGCTCAGTTTCTCTTTGAAACAACTAACAGTAGGAACTGGTAGAAACAAATAGGAGGCTGCACTGTGTGTAGCAAGTGTAAAAACAATTAGGAAACAATTGAAGGCTGAAGTTACATCACTGAGCCAGTAACTCCAAACAATGTCAGTGATAAAACACTCCTCTGATAAAAGTCTCTGGTGTAAGTTGTAATATTTGCTGGCGATACAATTCAGGGTTTTGTTTGTTTTAGTTCTCTCTCTCTCTCTCTCTCTCTCTCTCTCTCTCTCTCTCTCTCTCTCTCTCTGTGTGTGTGTATTTACTAGTGATCAAATCTAGGCCCTCAAACAGGCAAGCCGTCCACCACTGAGCTATATCCCCAGTCCTTTACAACTGAGTTTTCATAATACATCTGTAAACTTTAAATGAGCACATTCTCTTCCCTCATATTTTAGTAAATAATGAATACCATATAGACGTTAATTTGGAGAACTTCCAGTTGTACAGTTGGTCCCAAACACAGGAAGCACGTTCATTTCAAGAGTAAGATTTTAATAGTCTGGACTCATTGGAATCATTCGAACTTGGCTTAAGGCTGAATCCTTGACTCTTATCACCTCCTGAGGGATTCCATATTCCTGCACATAAGTAGAAGATTCCGAGTGAGCAATAATAACACGATGACAAATTATTTCATTTCTATCTCCGTGTTACTTTAAATGAACAACATTCATCATTAATTTGTATTTAAAATTTAATAAAGTTGTACAGAGCATGAACTGCAAAGTATAGTGTTTCTACATATAATAATTTATACATAATATCGATTTGTTAATTTTATTTAATAGCACAATTATGTGGATTTGAGTAAATTTTTTGAGTAAATTTTTAACTTTTTCCTTTTTTCCTAGCCATCATAATCATTCATTTATTTTATGATTCTTCCTGAAAATAATTTTTGTTTTGGTGGTAGTGGGGATGGAACCCTTCTACCTCCGGGCTACACTTCCAGACCTATTTTATATTTTATTTAGAAACAGGGTCTCTTAAGCCAGCTGAGGCTGGCTTTGAACCTGCGCGATCCTCCTGTCTCAGCCTTCCAAGCGTGGAGATTACAAGCGTGTGCCACCACGCCCAGCTTGAAAATAATTTTATTATGTAAAGGAAGAGGTTGTAGAAGAAATCCACTCTAAATTAACCGATATATAATGAAGCAAGAATAGCAAAATGTTCACTGTAGTACTTGGGAGGCTGAGACAGAAGGATCGCGTTTCGCAGACAGTCTCAGCTACTTAGTGAGGCCCTCCGCAATTTGGTGAGACCTTGTTTCAAAATAAAGAATAAAAAATAGAGCTGGGAGTATAGCTCAGAGGTTGAATGCCCCTGGGTTCAATCCCCAGTACTGCAAGAAAAAAAAAAGTTCATTGTAGAATCTAAATGTTGGTAGATGTATTAACACTATATAATTCTTTCAACAGTATATTTGAATTATTTTTGATCATACACTGATGGGAAATGCCACCCTCTGAGAGTCAAGTCCACAAGACAAGCTACTGTGTTTAGGAGACAAGGGTGAAGAAAGCTGGAGCGTGAGCTAGTCCTGTCAGGAGCTTGGTGAGCGAGCACACATTCGCCTCCTTCTTGCTTTTGCTGGTCTGCAAGTTCTGGCAGAGAATCCCTCCATCACAGAAGAGCTGACAAAGATAATCACAACAGTCACATTCAGGTTGGTTTCTCATAAGCACCCTGAGAGACAGTGGAGAGCATCTTTTCCTTTTTCAGGAGCAAAGGCCCCTGTGCTGAGGGAAGCGGGGCAGGTGTAAGCCAGCTGGCTGAACAAGCACACAGTGCAGAGAGACCTGGATCAAGGGAGCAAGAGTGCTCTACTAGATTCCACAGTGGTCACCAGGACGCAGACCTAACCAAGACACAAGTCAGCCTGTGGAAACATCTTAAATGTTTCAACCTTCTGAACTGAGATAGTGCATGTGGAGACTTGCAGGTAGACACAAATGTGCATTTAAGATCCAGATCCTCCAGTGTGGAAAGGAACTTAGCAGGGGTGTGTGTGTGTGTGTGAGAGAGAGAGAGAGAGAGAGAGAGAGAGAGAGAGAGAGAGAGAGAGAGAGTGATTGATTTCCATCCTTGCCTAGCCACAGGAGAGGCCAGCTCTTCAACAACTGTTAAGTGCATTTCTGCTACTTACTGGCCACTTCTCTCTGTGATGATAAATGGCCATATGCAAGGTTGCCATCTGATCTCCTCTCACCACAGAGCTCTCTGTAGAGGGGGAGGGTAAACCCTGAGGAATGGCAGGGTTACACAGTCATCCTGAGTGTTCTGCCATACTCTGGCATGACAGTGATCCTGGACTCTCTTCCCCTGTTCACTCACGGGAGCATGATCCCAATCTTTTGTGTCGCATCACATGGTTCTTTTTGAAAAGTTAAATGCCAGTGGATCATCTTAGATCTGGACTGTTATGATATCACCTTAACCTGCTTTCCTCCTCTAGGTTCAACCCCCATTAAGAAACTGACCTATATGCTCATCACTGCTAAATAAATCTTCCTAAAATAACTCTAACAACAGCTCCCTCTTTCACAGACAGTCCTCCTAGCCTGGCATTCAAGGTCTTGCCCAGTGTGGCACCAGGCCACCTATCTGTGTCCGCCTGTCACATATCATAAGTGTTCCATCAAATTATGCATTTTCAATCCTTATTCCTCCACAGATGCATCCATCTGTTGACACATTTATTACAAGCCTACTATGTAGCGGATGCCAAATATTTTAAAAATGAATATAATACCTGACTTCCCTTGAAAAGCTCTCAACAGCAGGGGAAAATATGCCAGTAGCTGACTATAATAAAATGTAGCAAGTACTATCATGGAGATGGGAATAAATGCCCTGGAATTATAGAGGAGGGTGATGATAACAGCCTGCTCCCAGAATTCTGCATCCCTAGTCCACACTCCTGTGCAAATTTCAACCTTTATACACCCTTCTTAGAGATCCGTCACAAACTTTTGGATCCCAGGCCACAACACTTACATCTTCCTTCTAATGCAAAACTTTTATGACACATCCTAGTACTTGAAAATTAAATAATGATATACTAACTCATCAACCTCCACTTTATGGCATCCCTCTTGTCATCTTCTTTCATACTGAGCTTGTCACGTATAGATCCGACCTCCAACAGAACTCCAAGCTCCTTGAAGTCAAGGTCTTCTATATCATCCCTTCAATAGAATAGTTTTAGGAAGAGAGCAGGGAATGAGAGAACCTTTCCAAGAATTAGCTGGGTCTAGGATTTAGTTTCATCTTTCTTACAAGCTAATAAGTTAGCCTATTACTATTTCATGGGTGGTGACAGAAGAAACAAGAGTCACGGCTCAGCATGCTGCATGAGTTTCAGCTCATTTGTGTTGGCTCCCTTTTCCCCTCAAGTCCCACAGGGGCCACACGCTGGTTCAGATGGAGTTGCATATCCAGTGCGTTCACTTTGCAGATGAGGAACAGCAAATATGGGGAACCCACCATTTTTATAACAAACAAGAAATAAGCCTGTCCAATGTTCAAGTCGGAGATATGACCTCATCACCCAAAGTTGTTCTCTATAAACACATCCTGAGAAATGAAAGAGAAGTCAGAATGTTTCATTCTAGACACATGCCGTGTAATGATTTCTCAGGAGCGACATAACAAAGCACTGCAAACCCAAAGACTTAAAGCAGCACAAGTTTACTGTTCCACAGTCCTGGAGGACAGAAGTCTGAAATCAAGATGTCAACAGGGCATCTGAATGCTCCTCTGAAATCTGTGACTCTCTTCTTCCTCTCCCTTGCTCCTAGTGGTTTGCAGTGATCTTGGTGTTTGGTGGCTTGCAGATACAGCACTTCACTCTCCATCTTCATCCTCACTTGGTGTTGTACCTCAATGTCCATGTCTCTTCTTAAAAGAACACCAGCTGTATTGAATTCAAGGCCCACCCTACTCTAGTATGACCTCATTGTAGCTAATTATACCCGTAACGACCCTATTTCCAAATGAGGTCACATTCTGAGCCAGTGGGAGTTACAACTTCACAGTATCCATTTTGGTGGGAGTGTGAGAGACCACTGGAGGATTATCTTTCTCAGCAGAGTAAACTTTGTTCTAGTAGATTTCTCTGCAAACATTCTAAAGCCTGGTGATAGTCTGGGGTGGATGCAGGTCTAACAATTTCTTTCTTCCTGTTTTGTTACTGGGCATTGAACCTAGGGGCATTCTACCTCTGATCTACACTCCCAGCCCTTTTTAATTTTAAAATAGGGTTTCATTAAGTTGCTGAAAATCTTGCTAAGTTGCTGAGGCTGACGGAGAAACTGCGATCCTTCTGTCTCAGCTTCCCAAGTACCAGGATTACAAGCATGCACCATCATGCCCAACTATTATAATTTTATCCAGATGTTATCCTGAAACCTCACCCTATCTATCTGACTCTTTCCCTCTCTGATGGAGAAAAGAGAGAATGATGCGGTATGACTTAATCATGGTCCAGGAAGAACCAATGATCTGTCACCCATGCTCAACCATATTCATCCTAAGATGTGAATGTTCAGACAAGCTTGTCCTATAAGATCAGTTAATGGAGGAGTAAGAGAGTAGATAGCTAATATCCATTTTCTTTCTGATTCGTTTGGCCCACTGAAAAACCCTTTTTTTCCTTTTTAATTGTCAGATATGAGAAGTGTTCAATTCAGTATAAGCATGTGGCTGGGCTAAGGGGCACTCAGGTAAAGTATTCCAGAGACAGACTACCTCATATCTATAACCAACCCCTAGGAGGACCAGACTTGTCCACAGTAAACAGCATCTCTCAGAAAGCCGTCGTCCCCCTGAGTCAGCATAGCATCTGGCACACGGTGAGAGTCAATTGGCTTAATGTTCAGTGAAAAAATGTATGAGCTGCGTTAGAAAGTATTGACTTAGGAAATTATGCAAAGGTCACAAAATTCCAAAGAAATATTCTTCTAAATCGACTTTGAAAGTCGAATTAATCAAAATGACAGGATTGGATTGGGGAAACCAAAGAATGATGAAAATAAGAATAATATAGAAATGATACAATAAAAGAGATGAATTAAAATAAACTTGGCACAGAGAAATGTGGAGAAAAATGAGAAATAAAGACAAGAAGAGAATACAAAGAGACAGGAGCCAATAAATACCTGTAAATGTGTACTCTGGCTTGCAATGGCCTGGCAGCAGGCTGCTCATCATGGTCAGGGCTCCGCTCTCCCTGCTTACTCTGCAGGTGATGTCTCCACAAATCCACCTCCGTCCTGCTGCTCAGTGCTCCCAGCTTCTTTGGAGCTTACTGCCTGGCCATAACAACTTTTCTACAGACCACATCCATGCTTTGAAATCTAAAATGAATACCACTCAACCGCTTGTTCATGGTTCCCAATCATTCCCAATTAGAGATCTCAACAACCGTGATGGCGTCTACAACTAGAATATAGGAGAAATGCCCATTTCTATCAAAAGTTCAGGTGCTTGGTATTAAAATCTAAATAAAAGTTTGAGTGATGTGGTGAAGCAGAAATCTTTCCCCATTCTTCCCTTCCTCCTAAAAGCTAAAAGCATTCTAGAAGTGAATTAGACCTTTTCTACTAAAAATGGGTTGGGCTTTCCTACCTTGCTTACGTTAGTTAAGGAGCCACAATGTCCTGAATAGTCTGATTTTTTTCCCCACTTTGTAACCATAGCTTTAATTTTGTTCCACAAACAGTGTCTGTTTTTGTTTTGTGTAACATTAGCTGCTAATTTATTTTTCATCCACTTACTTCCCCTGGCATCTCTAGTTAATTAGACTTCTCTAAAATCTCAGGGTGCTTAATGAGACAGGTGCTTATTTGCAGAGGGGCTGCTGGCTGTCTCATTGTTATCGGCTCTTGAGAATTATAAAATGTGGTCTGTGAAGTCCATGGGCCCAGCACCAGGAAGAAGGCAGCTCCAGTGGAATTTTACTGCTGCCCCTACAGGCTGAGTGCCCTGACTTTTGGAAGGCAATTGCTCCACCCTCTCACTTTCCCCTCAAGCATAAAGGACACAGGAGTGGATGTCTCTGCTAAATGATCACTCAGAGCTTCAATCTGCTCCAATGGAGCGGAAAGAGTTTTATCTTAAATGGTATGTTTGCACTTTCATAATTTGAATTTTACTGGAAGTCTTTGATAGCATTTTCCCACAGTGAGCCCTTACTCAACAGGTAAAGGTTCTTTAGGCTCACTGATACAATGTTTTCATGTTTTAGCAAAGCAATGGAGAATGGATTCTGTCCATAGGACTGGTGTCAGACTGAGAGCCATGTGCCAAAGTCACGTGTTTAGGGGACTTTGTGCCCTGAGTCTTAGGATAAACTCATATCAGCTGAGGGATTCTCTGTTCCTTACGCTCCTCTAAGGGTAGCACAGTGCCTGATGTATAGCAGGTGCTTGGTAAATCTTGGCTGGTGTATTTATTAATGACATTATTCATTATTGTGAATTAGTGGCTATAATATTGCCAAAAGACCTTACTCACCATCCTTATTCTTTTATATTTAAGGGTTGTGACAGACTGGTTTGTTTTTCAAAATTAAATTTTGTGCCCACCGAGAATGCTTTATTCAACTTATCCTAATCCTGGTCTTAGTTAAAAGATTCCAAAAAAAAAATTTATATACTATCTTCACAGCTCTGCAGAAATAATTCTGATCCAGAAACATTCAAATGTGAAACAAACTACATTAAATATTGGTTATTTATACACAGATGGCTGCCTTGAACTCAGAAAAGAATTAAATTCATCTTTGGAGGCAGATCCAGAGAAACAATCAGATCTGTGCTTTTCTGAACTGTAAATAGGGAAGCCCTTTACTGTAAGTTATCACTAGAGAAAGATCAAGTGCTAGAAGACAGCACTGCATAGTGGATTTCATAATTATGACATTGAAATAATAGTGTTCAGAGGTCTAATTCTAGTTTTTCTTCTTACTTACTGTGGAATTCTTTAGCCATTTTAATCCTTATTATCCTTATCTAGAAAATTATGTAAATACTCACCTTGAAGGATTGTTATAAGCATTAAAGGAGTTGGATTATATTTTCTGATATATATTGTGTAGGTGCTAAATAAATATCTGCTATGGTTTGAAGGTCTACGTCCTTGCAAAACTCATGTACTGAAACTTATACCCCAAGGTGTTATTATTAAGACATGAGGCCTTTGAAAAATGATTATGTCATGAGGTCTCCATTCTCATGAGGTCTCATGGTAGAGTTAATGTCCTTATAAGAGAGGTTCCAGAGAGTGGCCCAATCCCTCCATCTCTTCCACCACATGAACATACAACATTGGTCCCCTCCAAAGGACACATTAATAAGGAGTCATCATGGAAGTAGAGAGCAGCCCCATCAGACCCAGAATCTTCTAGTGCGCTGATCTGGTATTCCCCAGCCTCCAACTCTGCAAGGAATATATTATGTTGTTTAAAAATTAAACGAATGGCCAGGTGTGTACTTGTGAGGCTAAGATAGGAGGATCACAGGTCCGAGGACAGCTTTAGCGTGTTAGTGAGGCCCTCTACAACTTAGTGAGACAGACTTTGTTTCAAAATAAAAAATAAAATGGGGCTGTGGCTGTAGCTGGAAGGTAGAACACCCCTGGGTTCAATCCCCAGTAACACACAAACACACACACACACACACACATGCACACACGACACCTACACAGATGAAAGTATTTTGTTATAGCAAGCCAATGGACTAAGACAATGACTCGCAAGTGAAATTTTTCTGCTTAATTATTTTTCCTGTCATTTTTTTGTGACATAGGGTCTCTTCACAGGCAAGGTTGGTTGTTTTGTAATCTATGCGAACCAAGATCACCCCATTATAAAATCAATACAATGCTCTCCCAAAGAATTATTGATGCAAGAATGTGGGACCAGATTGGATCTTTAAGTTTATCCAACAAAAGGCCATTCAATCTCTGTTTCATTAAAATAAAGGTCAGTAGGACAATATTTGCTCTAAACTCATTTGAACCATAGTAAGAGTTATCCTTGACCTTCGAACTATCTTTACCTTCTTAGCTGAGGGCTATAAAAGTTTTCATATATGTTTTGAGACTCTATCATAGGCTCAGAACCACATCATAGCTTTGTATTCTGTGAGTAAGACATCAATTAACCATGCTTGACTTCAGCTCTCTTGCCTGAAATGTTCCAGTTGAATTCTGAAAACAATGATTTCTGTTCTGGTGCCATAACTTACAGTAATTTTTACTGTCAACCCTCAGTCTTGTCTGCTTCATAGACTCATTAACAAACATGAATTGTTCACAAATTTAATGCATGCTATGGCAGATAGAAAAAATGCTGGGGTTTGTGGCAAGGTACTCAGCCATCATAATGTTCATTTGAAGCTATCTGGGAAGGACATAAAGTTCCATAACATTCTACTGCTCACACAGTGTCTTTCAAAGCATTTATATAATTTTAAAAGGTGATAATCCTACTGAGAGTATAAACAGCCACATGTATTCTTTGTAGGGAAGGGCATAAACTAGTAGGTTTAGAACCTAGGAAATTATCCTAAGGTAATTATCATAAATATATATTTATAAGAATGTTTCTCTGTGTGTGTGATGCTGGGGCATTACATCCCTCCAAGCTATATCCCAGCTCTCTTTTTAATTAATTAATTAATTTGTTTATTTATTTTTATTTTGAAACAGGGTCTCCCTAAGTTACTGAGAGTCTGGCTAAGTTGAAGAGGCTGGCTGAGAACCTGCGATTCTCCTGTCTCAGCCTCCAAAGTAGTGGCATTACAAGTGTGTGCCACTGTCGTAAGGCCAAATTTCTTATGACATTAATTTTAATGGTTAAATTTGGGAACATTCTAAAGTCCAACAATAAGAAACTAATTGAAGGAAAACTGACATAGTCATTCAATGAATTTTAATAAAAAAAAATTGTCAAATCCTCCTATACCCTAAGAAGATGTCTCCCCTCCCCTTCCCTAAGAAGCTTTAATAGCAGACACATTGTAGCTGAGAGAAACTAGTATACTACCAAAGGATCCCACACTGATTATGTATGCAAATATATGTATTTGATAATGGGGATTAAACTCAGGGGCATTGTACCTCCAAGCTCTTTTTTGAAATAGAGTCATCCTAAGTTGCTGAGGGTCTCACTAAGTTGCTGAGGCTGTCCTAGAAAATGTGATCCTCCTGTCTCAGCCTCCCAATATTGTGACTACACATGCATGTTAATATGCTGGGATGATGGGCACTAAATTGTAGATAGTGGTTGTCAAGGAGGATGAAATTTGAAAGGGTCTTTCACATTTCCTGAATTGTTAGAATAGTTTATAAACTTTATCAAGGATAGAAAATCTATTTGGATTTTATTTTAAGGAGGGGAAATTGCCACACTGGTCATTGCACAAACACTTTTTAGTTAAAATTAATCTGTAAATTAAACATCTTAAACATTAAGATCTGGTATTATATTACTAAGAACCTCACGATTATGTACAATTATGCACCAATACAATTTTTTAAAAGGTCTATGTTATAATAAAGTAGCAGCAAAGATAATGGCTACAAACCAATAACATCGTGTGCTTTCCAAGGACAATCACCACAGAGACCCATCTTTTATGGATTATGTGAGCCATTTATTGCAATACAAAATTTTGAGTTGACCATCTACTAAAGAAAAGCTATGTTTAAATATTCAGTTAGCTCTCTTTTGCTTGTTGTGTGCACATGTTAACAAAGAACTGTTTTGACATTAAAAAAAATCCCACTTCTAAAAATTAGCATGTTAATAGTACATGGGAAAAACCAAACCAAACAAAAAACCACCTGAGGGCTGAAAGAATCCTACTCTATTGGCCCTCTTGCCTGTGGTTTTAGTGGCCACAGAAGGTGTGTTACTGAAGACATTCAGAGTTTACATAATGACTAGCCAGGGTTTGCTCTTCACCTCTTGCAATTAGGAAGGACACAAAGCATACTGAGTAGGTCTGTAATTTGAGAAAGGAGAACAGTCGCTATATTTAAAAAAAAATTGATTTGACTGTGTTTGAAATGCAATCAAATTATTATTTTTTTGGAATTGAAATGGGTGAATAATCTACCAAGGACTGGAACCTGCTGCTTGAAGTCATTTCTACTGCTTGGGATCAGAGAATCTTACTTAAGGGGTGACAGTGATTTTAACTTGATTCATCATATGCTTGGCTTACTGTGAGCTAAGCCCATTTGAAAGATAGCCCAGAATCCACGTCATTCTAAAAGCTGACCTTGGCTTGTTTCAATATGGAAAATTAGCCACTGAAATGTCCAAGGGACATAGACACACAAAACACTCTTAAAAATGATGTGCTCTTTTCTGGTAATACTGCTACTAAGTTCAAAACTTTATCTTTGTGCTTTATGGTTATATAGCAATGAGATATTTATAGTCAATGAAAGTATTTCAATTTCTTTTTCTTTCTTTTCTTTTTATAGTACTGAGGATTAAATCCAGAAGCATTCTACCTCTGAGCTATACCCCCAGCTCTATTTTATTTTTTATTTGAAAACAGTGTTTCACTAAGTTGCTGTGGTTGTTCTTGAACCTGCAATCCTTCTGCCTCATCCTCCCAAGTAATGGGATTAGAGGTGTGTGCCACCATGTTCCCCAACTCATTTCAGTTTCAGTGACTGATTGAATTAAGTTTTGCTAATTTTAGGCCATGGTAATTAACAATTATCAACAACAGCACTGTAATCCATTACACCATTAAAGGCAGAATGTCTACAAATAGCAGGACCTCATGAAGTGTGAGCTTTTAGTTTCCATTGACCTAAGACTCAGCTTCAGTGACAGTTGCTGGTAGAAAAGTATAGAACTCTGACCCGGTTTCCCTCCCTGACATTAGGCATTCTCTTCATTCATATTTCTTTGATTTATTGGAGAACCAGAAATGGAACATGGGTTCCCACTGCATCCTGGTGCAACCTTGCAGATGTCACCAACTATGAGCAAATACTTCCATTTCCATGACCTATAGGAGACTTGACCTTGACCCCTGCCTTGAGGTATAAAGCCAAGAGCTTAGAGTCATGATTCTGTGGCATACCTACAACCCTCACCGTGAAGTTTTGTGAATTCTGCATTGAGCTGAGCTCTAACCAAGCTTTTGGCACAAAAGCTGACAGAGTTTGGCCTTTAAAAAGACACCTTCAAAACAAATAACTTTCATGCCTTGCTTTGAAGATCCTGAAATTTAACACTCCCTACTAGAGATCTAAGATAGAAGAGACCTACAGGCATGGAAGTCAGCGGGATTTCACGGATCAGTTATGTTCCTCTTCCAAATCTACCCAGGAACAATTTGTTTCGAAATCAAAGCACTTTTCTCATTATTCCAAATTTAACATAATAAATAAAACTCAGGGCTTAGCATAGGCAATCTCTCTATGCTTTTATAAGAGAAAAAGATAAGGAATGAAATACAGGTCACATTTGACTAAGGGCTTACTCTATAAAAAGTGGGTCTTCAAAAAGCCCATTTATTAAGTAAGGAGGAGAAAGACGTAGAGGAGGAGAAGGGGGAGGAGGAAGGAGAAGAAGAAAAGGATTCAGAGAAAATGATTCATTTAAAGGGACTTTTAAAATACATTGTTAGAGTTGGCTAGGTATTATTTTATTTAAACTTTTTCACATCTATGTTCTCATGTGAAAGTTAATCTGTAATTTTCTTTTCTTATCCTTATTGGGTTTTAGAATCAATGTCAAATTATCCTCATAAAGTGAGTTGTGTTTAAAATGTTTGTATTTTCCAAACATTTTTTTGTGTGATACTGAGGACTGAACCCAGGGACATTCTACCTCCAAGCTACTGCCCAGCCCTATTTTCTTCCTTTTATTTGAAACAGGGTCACACTAAGTTGCAGATAATCTAAGTAGGTGAGGCTGTCTGCAAACGTGCAATACTCCTGTCTCCACCTCCCAAGTACTGGCATTATAAGCCACCATGCCTGGCTCCAAACATTTTCTTAAACTTACCGATATCTCATTCCTCCATACACTTGGTTTTCTTAGTACACACCCTCTCCTCTTCTCTAGACGTCTTTGCCCATGCCACAAACATTGTATTGCTATTTTGTAGAATTTTTGTTTTACACTGCCGTAGATATTTTTTCTAGATAAATCCAACCCGCTTAAACTGAGCCAAGAAGATATAGAAAATTTAAGCCAACCAACAGTAATCAAGGAGCTCAAAACAGCAATAAAGAGCCTACCATCAAAGAAAAGCCCAGAAACAGATGGTTTCCCAAGTGAATTTTATAAAACCTTTATAGAAGAGCTAACCCCAATACTCCTAGATCTATTTTGTGCAATAGAAAGAAATGGGACTCTCCCCAATATGTACCAGTATTGGAATGGCCTAGGAAGATTTGGGAAAGCTCTGATTATTAATATATTTCAAAGAAAATAATTGGTTTATTTCAAAATAGTTGTGTCAAAATGACAGAAGACTATTTTGGGTAAAGAAAGGACTTGATTTCTGCCTAAAACAGGCAGCTATTCCAATGTAAATTAACCTAGCTCAAAGCAATTAACCAGTCAATAGGACAGGAGAACTAGGCCTGTCTCTATCTAAAGACAGATCTTAGTTGAAGAGAACTAGGCCTTATCTAAGACAGATCTACATGATTGGATAAGCTAGCTAAGATGGTAGGAGGGGTCAACCTTCATGAAAGGAGACACCTCACCACACCTTGCTAGGGGAGGTACCTTTCAGGGTTAAGGGGAGGTACCTTACAGGGACATTCACTAGTCAGAGTCACGCAAACAAGATGGAGGTCAGGGGTATAAAAGGCCGAGTCCACGTGTAATTCCTTTGGTGTATTCATTTCGAGCCACCCCCCCCCATGCCATTTTGGCATGGGGCTGTATTTCTATTTTCTGTATTTCTGTCTTTCTAATAAACATCTTTAAATCTTCAGCAACTGTCCAAGCTATGCATATTTATTCTTAGCTTAGGACAAGAATCCGTGGTAATTTTCTGTTTTTGGTCATTTTGGCTTTTGTGATGGGTTGGGGGAAAGTGTGTCCAGGACCCTCACAGGGGTTCCCGGGGAACAGTTTCCTCATGTAGGGGTGCTGGAAAGCAGGCTGGAAGAAGCGCTTTCCCCCCAGTATGAGAGGTTAACTAGAGAAGTCTTCTTCCATATTAGGATTAGAAATAAGGTATTAAAATATAGAGTTAAGATATAGAAGTAAGGTAGGATTGGAAATAGAATGAAGATCCATAAGCCCAGCTGCCCAGGTTGCAGGATTCAAGGACGAGGGCAGGGGACCCACAAGGTCAAAGCCTCTAATCTCCAGCTTGCCGGCCAAGGTCTTTGTAAATGGGACCCCATCCCCATATCTCTGAGCTAGATCAGCAAACAAGGCCAGGCTAATCTGCTCTCCAGGCAGATTATTCAGTGCAGAGATAAGCCTGGCCCAGCCAAGGTGGGTGGGAAAGGCAGAGCAGGCTCTGACATGTGTGGATGCATGTTTTAAAATTATTGGTTGTACTTGTTTGTCCTTGTATCCGATTGGTTGTATTCTAAGGTTGGCGGGCTCGAACTTTTGGCGGGCTATGACGTGTGTAACCACTCCCTCGTGTGTAACCACTCCCTCCTAGGGTTATAAAATTCAGAGCGTGGAGTGGGGAGGGGTCTGGAGTGGGGAGGGGTCGAACCTCGGCCGTAGTGTCTTGGTCTCGACCCCTGGCTAGCCGGGACAGCTGCAGCACAATGAACCTCGTGTGCATTTTACATCTCTTGTGAGTCCTTCGATATTTGGGTTGGTGGGCGATTCTCGGACCCTTCACTCAAACCATATTCTCCCAATCCGTAACAAATACATTCTATGAAGCCAACATCACATTAATACCAAAACCAAATAAAGATAGTTCAAGGAAGGAAAACTACAGGCCTATTATCTCAGATGAACTTGGATGCAAAACTATTAAACAAAATACTAGCAACACACATTCAAAACCACATCAAGAAAATCATACACATGACCAGGTAGGGTTCATCCCAGAGATGCAAGGCTGGTTCAAATAAGAAAATCAATCCATGTAATTCATCACATAAACAGAACCAAAGACAAAAATCACATGGTCATTTCAATAGACACTGCAAAAGCATTAGACAAAATCCAACATCCATTTATGCTAAAAGCACTGCAAAGAATTGGAATAGAAGGAACATAACTCAACATCATAAAGGCAATCTACAATAGGCCCACAGCCAACATCATATTAAATGGTGGAAAACTTCAAGAATTTTCCCTAAAAACAGGAACAAAACAAGGATGTCCATTATCACCACTTCTTTTCAATATAGTACTTTTTTTCCTATACTTTAGACCTTTTGTATTTTGTTACAGATTGGGGAAACTTTCCCCAGGGATCTTTGTTAGACCCCTGGGAATAATTTCCCCAAAACTCCCCAAAGAAACAAAAAAACAGAAAAAGAGGAAAAGATAGAAATACAGGAGATAGAAATACAGCCCCATGCCAAAATGGAATGTGGGGGGGTGACTCGAAATGAATACACCAAAGGACCCTGCAAGGTACCTCCCCTTAATCCTGAAAGGTACCTCCCCCGGTAAGGTGTCTTCTTTCATGAAGGGCAAGGTCAAACCCTGCTCCATCCTCCCTAGATCATCATGTAGATCTGTCTTTAGATAAAAGCCTAGTTCTCTCTTAAGATCTGTCTTTAGAGGAAGGCCTAGTTCTCCTCTCCTATTGACTGGTTAATTACTTTGAGCTAGGTTAATTTACATTTTAGGCAGAAATCAAGTCCTTTCTTTACCCATGTCTGCCGCCATTTTGACACAACTATTTTGAAATATACCAATTATTTTCTTTTGAAATATATTAATAATCAGAGCTTTCCCAAATCTTCCTAGGCCATTCCCAATACTAGTACATATTTGAGCAAGAATGAAATTTTCTAGCTTTACTTACCCTCGCAGCCCATATAAAATAATTTTTCTGCCAATATGTTTTTCTTCTGTAATACTTAATCTAATTGTGTTTTTTCAGAGTATCTTTGTTATGTTTCTGTTTCATTCTTGAGCTTGGAGAATTATGTAGATAGAAAACTCTTTCTTCAATATATTTTTTCATTCAGTACCTTTAACAAATTACAGCCCCAGGGTTACTGCCAGAGTCAAAATCTTTTTTTTTCTTCTTATATGTGATATGTTTCTACTCTTTAAAAGCTCTGAGATTTTTTAAATTTACCTTCAGCGGTCATAATTCCTACTATAATATTTCCTACAGAGAACTCATCTTTTTTGTTTGTTTTTCTGTGATATTATGAGGCTTTTTTTGGTGTACAATACTGGGGGTTGAACCCAGGGGCATTCTACCTCCGAGCTCTACCCCCAGTCCTATTTTTTATTTTGAAACAAGGTCTCACTAAGTTGAAGAGAGACTCACTAAGTAGCTGAGGCTGGCCACGAAACTGTGATCCTCCCGTCTCAGCCTCCCAAGTGCTGGGAGTACAAGCATGTGCCACCATGCCGGGCTGACGCTTTTATTTTTTTTTTTTTTTTTTTTTTTTTTTTTTTTTTTAGTAAGACCATGTTTTATTTTTTTTTTTTTTTTTTTTTTTTTTTTTTTATTTTTTTAACAATTTTTTATTGAACATAAATAGTATACATTTACACTATATTTGGTGCCCTCTCCCCCCGCCCCCATTTTCTCCCCCCCCCCCACCAATGGTTGGCCAGGTTAACCATGTCTTATTCATAATTTTACACATGTTCAGGTGAAGATGCTCCTTAATCAAGATCGGCCTTTCTCCTCTCCTATCTTTCCATTAAAACTTAGCTAGTATTTCCCCTCTAATATCTGGGGTCCTACTGGTATCCTTTGTGTTTTCTAGTTTGGGCATATTAGAGGAAACATGTGTATCTTCTCCTTCTGTGCTTGGCTGATCTCACTTAACATGATGCTTTCCAGGGCTTTCCATCTTCTTGCAAATGATAAAATTTTGTTCTTCTTTATGGCTGAATAGAATTCCATTGTGTGTATTTCCCACAGTTTTGCTATCCATTCATCTGTTGATGGTGATCTGGGTTGGATCCATATTTTGGCTATTACAAATTGTGCTGCTATGAACATAGGTATGCATATGTTGCTGTATTTCTCTGAATTCAACCCTTTTGGAAAGATACCCAGGAGTGGTATAGCTGGATCATATGGTGGATCTATTCCCACCTTTCTTAGGAATCTCCACACAGATCTCCATAGTGGCTGAACTAGTTTGCACTCCCACCAACAGTGTAAAAGAGTTCCTCTTTCCCCACATCCTCGCCAGCATTTGTTGTTGTTTGATTTCTTTATGCTTGCTACTCTCACTGGGGTTAGATGGAATCTCAGTGTAGTTTTGATTTGCATCTCCCTGATGGCCAGTGATGAAGAACATCTTTTCATGTATCTATTAGCCCTTTGTATCTCTTCTTTTGTGAAGTGTCTATTTAGTTCATTTGCCCATTTCTTGATTGGGTTGTTTGTTTTGTTGGTGTAGAGCCTTTTGAGCTCTTTGTATACTCTGGATATTAGCCCCCTATCAGAATGGTGGCTGGTAAAGATCCTTTCCCATTCTGTAGGCTTCCTCTTTAGGTTATTGATAGTTTCCTTTGATGAGAAGAAACTTTTTAGTTTAATGTTATCCCACTTGTTTATTCTTGCTTTAATTTCCTGAGCTTTGGAGGTTTTGTTGAGAAAGTTACTGCCTGTGCCAATATGTTGTAGTGTTGAACCTATGTTCTCCTCTACTAACTTCACCGTCTCAGGTCTAATTTCTAAGTCTTTGATCCATCTTGAGTTGATTCCTGTGTTAGGTGAGATATAGGGGTTTAGCTTCATCTTTTTACAAATGGCTAGCCAGTTCTCCCAGCACCACTTGTTGAAAAGGCTGTCTTTTCTCCAGCGTATGTGTTTGGCCCCTTTGTCAAAGATTAATTGACTAAAGATGTGTGGGTTTGTTTCTGTATCTTCTATTCTAATCCACTGGTCAGTATATCTGTTTTTGTGCCAGTACCATGCTGTTTTTACTACTATTGCTCTATAGTATAGTTTGAAGTCTGGGATTGTAATGCCTCCTGCGTGTTTCTTGTTATTGAGAATTGCTTTGGCTATTCTAGGTCTTTTCTTTCTCCATATGAAGTTCATGATTGATTTTTCTAGGTCTCTGAAGAATGTCACTGGTATTTTAATGGGAATTGCATTGAACCTATAGATCAGTTTTGGCAGAATGGCCATTTTGATGATATTTATTCTGCCTATCCATGAGCACGGGAGATCTTTCCATCTTCCAAGGTCTTCTTCTATTTCTTTTTTTAATGTTTTATAGTTTTTGTTGTAGAGGTCTTTTACATCTTGGGTTAGGTTTATTCCTAGGTATTTTATTGGTTTTGAGGTTATAGTGAATGGAATTGTTGTTTTTGTTTCCTTCATTGTGGATTCGTTGTTGGCATAAAGAAAGGCCACTGATTTCTTTAGGTTGATTTTGTAACCTGCGACTTTGCCGAATTTGTCGATCAGCTCCAGAAGTCTTTTGGTTGAGTTCTTTGGGTCTTCCAGGTAAAGGATCATGTCATCTGCGAATAAGGATAATTTCACTTCCTCTCTTCCTATGTGGATTCCTTTGATTTCCTTCTCTTGTCTGATTGCTGCAGCAAGAGTCTCAAGGACTATATTGAAAAGGAGAGGTGAAAGTGGGCATCCTTGTCTTGTTCCTGACTGTAGCGGAAATTCTTGCAGTTTTTCCCCATTCAATATAATGTTGGCTTTGGGTTTGCAGTATATTGCCTTGATGATGTTGAAGTACTTTCCTTCTATCCCAATTTTTTGCAGTGTTTTTAACATAAATGGGTGTTGGATTTTGTCGAATGCTTTTTCAGCATCTATTGCTATGATGATGTGGTTTTTGTTCTTGGTTCTATTTATGTGGTGAATAACATGTATTGATTTGCGTATGTTGAACCAGCCTTGTTTTTCTGGGATGAAACCGACTTGGTCGTGATGAATTATTCTCTTGATATAGTTTTGAATGCGTATAGCTAGTATTTTGTTTAGAATTTTTGCATCTATGTTCATTAAGGATATTGGTCTGTAGTTTTCCTTTCTTGAGGTATCTTTATTTGGTTTGGGGATTAATGTGATACTGGCCTCATAGAAGGAATTTGGAAGAGTTCCATCTCTTTCAATTTCCCGGAACGTGTTATGAAGTATTGGTATTAGTTGTTCACTGAAGGTTTTGTAGAATTCAGCTGGGAACCCATCTGGGCCTGGGCTTTTCTTTGGTGGAAGAATTTTTATTGCCGTTTCTATTTCTTTGGTTGTTATTGGTTGGTTTAGGCTTGCTATGTCCTCTTGGTTGAGTGTAGGAAGGTTAACTGTGTTTAGAAATCTGTCAATTTCATCCAGGTTTTCAAATCTATTGGAGTATAAATTTTTAAAGTAGTTTCTGATAATGTTTTGAATTTCTTCACTATCAGTGGTGATATCTCCTTTTTCATTTCTAATTTTGGTAATTTGAGTTGATTCTCTTTTTCTTTTGGTTAGGTTGGCCAGGGGTTTATCAATTCTATTAATCTTTTCAAAGAACCAACTTTTTGTTTTATTGATTCTTTGAATTGTTTTTTTGTTCTCTATTTCATTTATTTCTGCTCTAATTTTGATGATTTCTCGTCTTCTGCTGGCTTTGGGAATGGATTGTTGCAGAATTTCTAGATCCTTGAGTTGTTTCATTAGGTTCTTTACTTGGTGGTTCTCCATCCTTTTTATGTGGGCACTCAATGCGATAAACTTTCCTCTTAGTACTGCCTTCATGGTGTCCCATAGGTTTTGGTGGGTTGTGTCTCTGTTTTCGTTTGTTTCCATAAATTTCTTTATTTCTTCCCTAATTTCTGCTCTTACCCATTCGTCATTTAGTAGTGTATCATTCATTCTCCATGAATTTGAATACTTTCTTTCGAGTTTCCTGTTGTTGATTTCTACTTTTATTCCATTGTGGTCTGAAAAGATGCATGGGATTATATTACATTTTTTGAATTTGCTGGTATTTTCTTTGTGTCCCAGGATGTGATCTATTTTGGAGAAGGTTCCATGGGCTGCTGAGAAGAAAGTGTATTCTGTAGTTCCTGGTTGAAATACTCTGAAAACGTCTATTAGGTCCATTTGGTTTATGGTTTCCTTTAGTTCTAGAGCATCTTTACTCATCTTTTGCCTCGAAGATCGATCCAGTGGTGTGAGAGGCGTATTAAAGTCTCCCAGAATTATTGTATTTGGGTCTACTTGGGATCTTATGTCCAGAAGGGTTTGTTTTACGAATGTGGTTGCACCCACATTTGGGGCATAAATATTTACTATCATTATATCTTCTTGGTGTATTGTTCCTTTTAATAAAAGGAAGTGCCCTGATTTGTCTCTTTTGATGTGTTTTATTTTAAAGTCTGTTTTGTTGGATATCAGGGTTGCTACCCCTGCTCTTTTTCGGTCACTGGTGGCATGGTATATCTTTTTCCATCCTTTCACCTTCAACCTGTGAATGTCTTTGGCTGTGAGGTGAGTTTCTTGCAGACAGCATATGTTTGGATTATGTTTCCTAATCCACATTGCCAGTCTATGTCTTTTGATTGGTGAGTTAAGTCCTTTGACATTAAGTGATATTATTGAAATATGCTTTTTGTTTTCTGCCATTTTGTGTTCTGTCTACTCTTGGGTGTTGTGATCTTTCTTCTTTACTTAAATGGCCCACTTATTAACTTCCTCGCTTCTCTGATTCTGGAGTCTGCTTCTTTTTTCTTCCTTATGATTTATTTCTTTAAGAATTTTCTCTAGTGTTGGCTTTGAATTCATGAATTTTTTGAGATTCTGTTTATCCTGAAAGACTTTGACTTCCCCATTGATCTTGAATAGTAGTTTTGCTGGGTAGATTAATTTGGGCTGGAAGTTATGTTCTTCCAGGGTCTGAATCACGTCATACCAGTCTCTCCTAGCATTCCTGACCTGGGTTGTATAGTCTGGGGTGATTCTTATTGTTTTGCCTCTATATGTCACCTGTCCTTTTGTTCTTACTGCTTTTAAGATTCCTTCCTTGGCCTCTATGCTGGTCAATTTGGTTATTATGTGGCGTGGAGTGGTTTTTCTTTGGTCCTGTCTCAGTGGAGTTCTGTATGCCTCCTGTACTTGAAGATTCAAGTCTCTTTCCATATTTGGAAAATTCTCTGAGATTATTTCCTTGAAGATATTACATATGCCCTTGGTCTGTACCTCTATCCCTTCCTCAATGCCTATTATCCGTAAATTAGGGCGCTTCATATTATCCCATAATTGCTGGATGTTTAGGTTTTGTTGCTGTAAAGATTTCTGTATATCGCTGACTGTGTTTTCGGTTTGGGATGTACTGTCTTCTAATATTGATATTCTGTTTTCCATTTCATCTAATCTTCCAGAGTTTCTTTCTATTGCTGTCTTCATTTCACTTATTGCCTCTTTCATTTCATTCCAGACCTCTTTCTGATTCTTTTTTAGTGTTTCTATTTCACCTTTAACCTCCTCTATACTTGTTTTAAAACCTTTCATCATATTGAACAACAAGATTCTGAACTCCCCTTCTTGCATTTCTAGTAGGTCAGTATTCGTGATTTCTGCTGTCTCTTCATAACTCCTGGTTCTCATATTTATAGTGTTCTCTGTCCTGTTTTTCTGATTTCTACCCATCGTTCGTGAGTAATGTGTTTAGTCAAATCTTAATATTAGGAGTTTAGGAGTGTCGGCCAGTCAGCAGAGCCTTTCCAGTGTTGAAAGTGGGTGATGTGGGAGGAGCTGGGGTGATGGGTAAAGGAGTCAGATTAGGTGGAGGATATGTTAGGTTGAGAAGGACTTTAAGTATGATAAAGTAATAACTTGCTATGAATGAGAGAGAGTTAACTACTAGGACTCTTGTTGTTAGTAGAGTAGTTATGGATATAAAAAATACTTTGAGTTTTAAACCATGAGGTATATTATGGGGAAAAGTTTTGGGGGAGAAATGTATGTAGGTTAGTGTGGGAAGGTTTGTAAATAGGGATGCTGGTAGGAGCAGGCAGACATAAAAAAAAAAAAAAAAAAAAAAAAAAGAATCCGCTCAAGATACCAAGACTATTATGTAATCCAAGAAAAAGGAAGGTAAACCAATCAAAGGAGGAGAATGAAAGAAAAGGAAGGAAAAGGGAAGAAAGAGGAAAAAGGAAGAGGAATAAAATAAAAGGAACTAGCAGCCGTGTGAAATAAAGAAATAAGGCAAACTATCCAATGTATATATATATAAAACAACAAGTTAAAGTAAGAGAAGTTTGGATTAAAAGAAGAAAGAAAAAGAAAAAAAAAGAAAACAGCAATAACCATACTAAAACAAAAGCACTTTAAAAGCAAAAGAAAACATAACATCCACATTAAAAGTAAAACAAACAGTCCTACTTATTTACGCATATGGGGTCAGGTCCATATAATATGTGTGTATCTGATTGCTTGGTAGCTTTCAGGATACCGTCCAATGTCTCTTAGTTTTCTTTGTACTCTATTTTTATCTTCTTAAGTCACTCTGGGTGTTTGGACACCTTTTTCTCCTTTAGCTGCTTTAGGTTTATGTGTCCGGGTGTCTGGTTTCACTGTTATTTGATTCTGTACAGTTCACAGATTCTGCGAAATTCTAACCTGTGGTCAGCACATCTGCACTCACCACCCTCGCCTCCAGCCTGTGCTTCCCTACAGCAGGGGTGGAGAGTGACTAAAGTGTAATTGGCACTTCCCCCTGAGGTCCTGAGCAGATTTTGTGGCCCGATGGATTTTCTTGTGTCTCTGGAAATTCCAGCTGGGCTAGCCAGGTGTGGTCCCAAGATGTGCCCTGGGCAAATGAATGCTGGTTCCTGGGTGGCCACACTTACTGCCAGAGCTCTGCCTATTCCAAGAGTGCAGGCTGGATGCCCTGTTAATACTGGACCCTAGTGAGAGTGGGTGCAGCTGTCTATTGCTGCTGGTATGTTCTTCCAAGGTGTATTGAGCTGTGTTCTCACTTAGAACTAAGCATCTGGCTACCAGGAGGTTGGGAATACCCCGCGGTGGGCCAGGGGTGCAGGGTAGGTGCTCAAGGTTCCAGTGTGCGGTGTCCAGCAATGGTCTCTGCGTCCCGCGGGACGTAGAGGCTGGGGGTGCCCCAAGGAGATTTCCGGGTCTCCCAGTGCTTTTGCAGCCTGGAGGGTAGGCTCTGGCAAGGTGGCAGGGGTTAGCCACAGAAGCAGGCTCCAATTTAGGAGGGCAGTGTACAGGCGCTGATTACTAGTAGGGGACAGGCAGGAAGCGCGAGGAGAGTGCTCTGAGGCTTGAGCCCGTGGTGGGGGTTTGAGACTGCGACTCCGCACACGCTAGGACCCCAGTTACTAGGGCGCCCTCAGGTACCTGTCTTGGTGCAGGAATCCGTGTGAGTCTCTGTGCCGATGTGATCCGGTCGCTGGTGGGCAGACAGAGTTCTGGAGGGTGCTGCTCGCTGCTTAGGATGCGGTCCTAAGTCCGTTTTTATTCCCGGATTATCTTGCCGTGGAAATATCGGGCAGGCAGCTCCTTGGACAGCTGCCAAAGCAGCCCGCGGTTCAGCGTTCTGGTCCGCGGTCAGATTGTATCTGCAGCAGGTCCCGTGTCCGATCTTTGTTCTTCTTGTTCAAGTTCAGGGTTCCGCCGAGGTACAGGATGTGTTTTGGTTCCTGGTATGTATTTGTTTTGTTGATTTAGACACTGCTTTCTCAGTATTTAAACTTTATTTACTTCAGCTACTGAGAGGTGCTGTGTCCCTCAGTCGCCATTTTGAAAAAAAACCGGGCTGACGCTTTTAAATTTGCTCTTTTCTTTTCTTTTTTTCTTCTAATTCTAGGAAAGTCTTAGGATTATTTCTTCAAATTTTCCCTCCCCTAGTTGATTGTTTTTCTTTTCCAAGATACCAATTATGTGACTATTGACTCCTCTTTTTAACATTTCTTTTGTGTTACTCAAGCACTCATGCTTATATTGAAAGGTTTGAGCCGCTGCCCCGCAGGGGGCGGGGCCGGAAGCTAGGAGGCGGAGCCCTGTGATTCCCAGAGGAGACCACGCCCCTCGATTTAAGGGAGCCTGTCTGCACCACGCCCCTCGATTTAAGGGAGCCTGTCTGCTACCTCTAGAAGAGAAGCCAGATAGAGACACGCAGATAGAGACAGAGAGGCACGCTCTCTCCCACTAGCCCCTGTGGGTCCGCAGGGGCTGGTGGCCGACTCCCCACCAATAAAGACATGCATATCATCTTATACCAGTGTCTTGCGTGTATCTGCGTGCCAATGGGACCCGCCACATCTTTATTTATTAATCAATTATTATTAGCATAATTATTATTATTGGTGGTCCTAGGAATCAAACTCAGAGCCTCATACATGGTAGTCAAGCACTGTACCACTGAACTATACCCTTGTCCTGTGCCTTTTCTTTTCTATAAAGTTCCTTGTCTTGGTACTCTAATTTACTAATTTTTTCTTTGCAGCCATTCTGCTACCAATACTTATTTCACTCATTTTATTTTTGCTTATGTTCCACATGCCATTTGACTTTTTTAGAATTTGTTATTGCTTCTATCTGATCGTGACAGTTCTTACACCCTTCAGGGATCTTTGTTTGCTACCTGTGAGCTCAGATTTCTCTGAATTTCTCTGAAAGATCTTGACTACAAATGATAAGTGAGATGAAATGAAAAATCTCAGGTCCAAGCATGGATCCCTGCTGGTAATTTTGGGGAGCTGGAAACATATTGAAGTAGATAATCTTTGGAAGTACAAACTGGGCCCTATCATTCTATTTATCACCTATGCACCACTTAGGGTAAACCTCTGCCTCAGGGCCTCAAGCTTTTCATAAGCTAATTGTCTCTAGGTTGCAATGATCACATGGGAGTGAAGGCGAGGGAGCTTGGGAGGTAGGTAGGATCACTCAGGGAAGAGGAAACGTCCAGGCATTGGCATGTCTAGAATGTTCTATTACTGCTCTGCACTCCAGCTGGCCTGGATTTGGCAGGCTGCTTCCGGCTATCTCTTGAGTTCATTTTGCTGTTTTCCCACCTCTCAGTCCCCATGGTGCTACCATGGCGGAGCCAGGGCGCTGTGGAAGGCATAGCCCCAAAGCTGTCTTCCAACCGGTCCCCTCTGAGAGCGGCTATTACCTGGCCTCCTACCCCCATCTCAAACAGAGACCTAACCACTTTCTATCTCTAGGAATAGAGATGATAAATAAAGCCCAGCTTTATTTCACATTTGGGAATCCATCAACCCCCTTCTCTTACCTTTGTGACAACCCCAAGGGAAGGTGTGGGGAAAGAATGCAGCAGCCACGTTTGGGTAGCAACTCAGATGGCTATCAAAAGGTCACCATAAGAGCCCCTAAGAGACTCCCAAAGAGGAAACTCAAAAACATGAGGAAGCACAGATCACAGATTGGAAAACTACCAACCAAACATAGAATGTGATAACATCAATAATTTCAGTTATTGTACATTTCCGTGTTATATAATGACTTATTATCTAGATGAAAGACCTTTTGGGAGTGGACACTGGAAATCGAAATCAGGGGTATTCTATCTCAAAGCTACCACCCACCCTAGCCCTATTTTCATTTTATTTATTTAATTTTTAATTTCTTTTTTCTTTTTTTTTTTGTGGGTCTGGAGATGGAATCCAGGGGCATTCGACCTCTGAGCTACACCCCCTGCCCTATTTGCTATTCTTTATTTTGAAACCAGGTCTCACTGAGTTGCAAAGGGCCTCACTAAGTAGCTGAGGCTGTCAGTGAACCACGATCTCATCTCAGCCTACAGAATGCTGGGATTACAAGTGTGCACCACCTGGCCTGGCTCCTATTTTCATTTAAAACAGGGTCTAAGGAAGTTGCTGAGGGACCTCTCTAAGTTGCTGAGGCTGGCTTTGAACTTTGACCCTCTTGTCTCAGTCTCCCCACTACTGAGATTAGAGGCATGCACCACCACACCCAGCCATTATTTTTCTTACTAAATGTATCATGTTTAATAGGAAAGAATATATATGTTTATAGGAAAGAATAATATAATTTGAAATTTCCCAGAAATTTCAGCAATAATTAGTTGCCCAAATTATTTGCCCTATTTATTTTCCTATTCATAAAAAATCTCAAAAACATCCATTTTAGGCAAATCTCAATTTTAGGCAATATTCAAGAGTGTTTGGGGTTTATACCCTAAAAATGACTTTAGGAAAGGAATTAAATAGTCTATAACTCCAGGCTGATGAGAAAATCATATAAATATCATCATTAAATCCAAATTATAGCCTGTGAGAGGAATAATAATGCCAGAGAAGTGAAAACTGCCTCTTCATTTAATCACCCAATACTCACATTCAATAAAATCATCCATCCATTCATCCACCCATCTGCCTGTCCATCCAACCATCCAGCAGAAATTTCCTGAGTACCTATACAGGAACTCCTTAAGAACTGGTGTTTTGCCTTGCTCATTCCTGTGTCCTATAATAAGCACAAAGTAGATACTCAGAAAAATATGTGGGGTCAAAGACTTTGTTCTTGAAGTCATAGTCTTAAACTCCCTAAGTAACAAAATTATTCTTAAATTTTCTACTGCAATTGCCAAGATAAACATTCTAATGGAGAAGTTATATATAGTTTGGCGGTAGAGTGCTTGCTTAGCAAGTGCAAGGCTCTGAGTTCAATACCTAGTACCTCAAAAAAAATAAAAAATAAAAAATAAAAAAAACAAGACATATGGAGAGCTTCCCCATAGCTAACCTATGTTTCCATAGCAGCAGCCTATTTTCATCTTGTGGTCCTCTTTTTTTTTATTGGCACTGAGGATTGAACCGAGGGACCTTCTACCTTCAAGATATACCCCTAAGCCATATATATATAATTTTTTTTTTTTTTTTTTTTTTTTTTTTTGGTGGTACTGGGGTGGAACCCAGAGGCTTTCTACCTCCGGGCTATACTCCCAGACCTATTTCCTATTTTATTTGGAAACAGGGTCTCACTAAGTTCCTGAGAGCCTCACTAAGTAGCTGAGGCTGACATCGAACCTGTGTGATCCTCCTGTCTCAGCCTCCCAAGCGCAGGGATTACAAGCTTGCGCCACCATGCCCGGCCTATATTTAAAATTTTAAACAGAGTCTCGCTATGTTGCTGAGAGTATTGCTCTATCGCTGAGGCTGATCTGGAACCCCGTGATCCTCGTGTCTCAGCCTCCCAACTTGTGGGCTTCTTGAATTAAAAAGAAACCAGCCCAGCCTGCAAAGTTCCTAAGACAAAGAACAAAATGCACACTTTAAGACACAAGACTATTTATTAGGTGTGTTCTATAAGTTGAGGAGGGGAGTTTTTGGCAAATAAATAAATAAATAATCAAGGGAACTTTGGGCGCACCCAGGGGGCTGGGGAAGAGGAGGCGGAGTCCTTGCATAGTTCTAAATGAACAGAAGGTGGCAGCAGTAGGCAACGTGGATTCTTGGCAGAAACGCAGCACTTGGAAAAACCAGGGACAGGAGGCTTTGAGAAAGAGGAGAAGGTCAGAAGGCGACTGACTACCTATTTCTTTTTCGTAGAGATGGTGGTGTGGATCATTCGTCCTCTCTACTGGGGCGGGGTGGGGCACCTCATGATCTGCCTGGGCATCCCGTACCCGGTCATGCCCGCCTGGGAGGCCCCCTTGTTGCTCCCCATCTGCAGGCCTATGATGTTCTGGCCCTGGCGAAGCTGCTCCTCTGAAAATCCTCTTCGATTCTGCTGGGCTTTCCTGGTCAGGAAGCGAGAGATGGAACAGTGTCATTGGGCAGTATTAAAACTCTTAGCACCATTTACAGTTAGACTATACTGAGGTCACCAAATAGACCAGCAGGCCCTTCCCGCTGAGCTATGACCTTCCCTGCAGTCCTGCTTCTTCTCAAAGCTGCGCCCAAGCTGATGCATGAACTGCCTATCCTTAGAGGCCCAGATGGATTTCAGAATTTCTAGCTAAGAGGAAAGGAGATTCCACAGCTGCCTTGCTGGGGCACACACGCTCAGTTTTCCTTCTTTTATCCCCCCTCCCTTCTTGCCCCACCACCTGAGGCCTTCTCAGCCTGCTTCATCTCACCCTTCCTTGCAGTCCTAAAAAGCCCTTGTAAAAAATTAAGTTTTAGTTGGGCGTGGTGGCACACACCTGTAATCCCAGTACCTGGGAGGCTGAGACAGAAGAATCTCAGGTTTGTGGCCAGCCTCAGCTGCTTAGTGAGGCCCTCCTCAACTTAATGAGACCCTGTTTTAAAATAAGGAATAAAAAAAGGGCCGGGGATGTAGCTCAAAGACAGAATGCTCCTGGGTTCCATACCTAGTACCTCAAAAAAAAAAAAAAAATTAAAATCAACATTCTTACAAAGCCTGACATTAATCCCACTCCAGCCTTCCTGTATAAGGTCAAAAAAAGATTCATGTTCTGTTTTAAGGTTGAGAGTCTGAGGTGCAACAAGGAAAAATTTCTAACTCTAGATCAGAGGTCAGGAAACTTTGGTAAAAAGCTAGAAAGTGAATAATGTTTGGATTTGCAGCCATATCGTCTGATAGATCACTAATAATATTGAATCAATATTCAATGGGTTGATAACAAGATTTCTAAACCAAAATCACTTAAAATAACATATGCTGGTACCTCTTTATAAATCTCGACAAGAAAGAGGGACTAGGGAAATTAAACACCAATTATTTGTTAAAAGGTGTTCTTTCCCCTTCGTTTACAGCTAAACTATCCAAATTTTTTTTTTCCTACTAGGGGTTGGATCCAGTAGTGCTTTACCTCCAATCTATACTTCCAGTCTTTTTTTAATTATTTTTAATTCTGAGACAGTTTTTCAATAAGGTGCTGAAGCTGGCCTCAAACTTGCATTTCTCCTGCCTCAGCCTCCCAACTACTAGAATTACAGGCTACAGGTGTGCACCGCCACTCCTGGCATAAGCTATCCAATTTGAATGTTGTGTCTTTCTTGTCTTTACCTCCCTCCCAGGAAAAGACCCTAAAAGGTTCTTTTAGTAAAGTGAAATAACTATATCATCTAAACACTTGCTACACCTTCAGCCCTATTTTATTTTTTATTTTGAAACAGGGTCTCATTAAGTTACCATGTGCTGGCCTCAAACCTGTGATCCTCTTATCTCAGCCTCCCAAGTACTGAGATTCCAGGCAAGCACTACCATACCTAGCTAACCAGGACATGTTTGAGAGTGAGAGAGGGTGTTATTAATCAATACTCTGAGATGTTAGGTATTAATCAGGACTCTGTTTGGCAAAGAGGATATATTTAACCTTTATTTAGTACAAAAAGAAAAAGAGAGAGTGGGAGGGAGAAAGGAAGAGAGAGGGGAAGGGAGAAAAAGATGGAGGGGAAAATTCAGAACTTCTTGAGCCATAATTAATCCATGAAGCTGCTTCTGAGAAGGACATTCATCCCCACTGGTCCCCTGAAGAGGAAGCTGGCAGAGCTGGGGGACCCAGCTATCTAATAGAAAAGGCTTATTTCTGCCCCACACAGGCAGGATGTTGGTCTGAGTAGCACATCAATCTGTCTTTCTGGGGCCAGGAATGCTTGATCCTAAGGCCTCTGTATATGCACAGTCTCTGGGGAGCCCCAAGGCTTCACACCCTGCCTCTGGCTCTCTGCTGCAGGAGACAGAGAAAGGACTTTTACCTGTGAAACCAGGATGGCTCTCCCCGGTAGCAGCCATCGTCCTTGGTGACTGCGATGCTGCCTAAAGCCATCAAGGTCCTCTGCACAGCCGTCATGTCCTTTCCTGGAAGTCAAGAAAGAGATTAAAGCGAAGTGCATGTCAGGGCTCAGGAACTGTGGAAGGGTGTGGCAGGAAGAGAGAGGGGAATAAGGAGAGAAGTTCTGAGAGGAGGCTGTGGATGGCCACACTCAAGAAGGTGCTATCAAACACTTCTCAAAGGGGCTCTGAGATGACCTATACCCAAATTGCTCAGAAAGGACCAAAAATAAACCCAATATGGTTAAATATTCATTTTTTTCTTTCTTTTTATACTGAAGATTAAACTCAGGAGCAGTCTACCACTGAACTTCACCTTCAGCCCTGTTTTACCTTTTATTTTTTTTAATAGGGTATTGCTAAGTTGCTGAGGTTGGCCTCAAACCTACTAAACCTGCTTTAGTCTTCCAAGTACTGGGATTACAGGTATGTGCCACACCCCTGGAAGGTTAATTATTTTTTATTCATTTTAGTAACCTTTCTAATTCATTCACAGCAGCTGCATGAATAAGCATTCTAAACACTGCAGCTCAGACACAGAAAGGTCACTGTCCTGGGCAGGGGACCTCACCTTATTGGGTTCTGCACACTGTGTGGAAGGAAGGTCCTGTGTGTGGGGGTGTTGGTGTGGTGGACTACAGGAGACCACTTTCCTCAAGACTGGCAAGAGGAAAGGAACCTGGAGAGAAACTGGTTGGACAGAATAATCTGGTGCCAAACCCCAGGTGGCTCCTCTTCTCTACCTCATCTGGGTTTAAAGGGGCTAAAGTCATCCAGGTTCATCAAAGTGAGTGTTCTCCAGATTTCTGGGATGGAGGCCTGGCAAGGGGGGAGCAGCAAATCAACCAACTCAGAAGGCACTCAACGTTGCCGGGCGTGGTGGCGCACGCTTGTAATCCCCGCACTTGGGGGGCAGAGACAGGAGGATCGCACAGGTTCGAAGCCAGCCGCGCGCGCTGGCTTAGGAGACCCTGTTCCCAAATAAAAATGTAAAAATAGGTCTGGGAGTGTAGCCCGGAGGTAGAAGGGCTTCCAGGAACCCCAGTACCACCAAAAAAGAAGGCACTCAATGTGACACAAGAGAGAGGCCCTTTATTTTGTGCTGTGTGGAAGGAGCTAAGTGGAGATAATAAATCACTGGCTGGTGCACGCGAGAGAGGAGAGCAAAGAGGAAGATGTGAGGAGCAGCTGCGTGGGGAGGGAAGCCTGTCACCAGAGAAGCCCATGACAAAGGCAGCCAGGCACTGCGAGTCAGCCTGGCCCGCCCATCCTTCCTCCTCTCCTCCCTTCCAGGTGACTGGCATGCCCTGGACTGAGAAGGATGCTGCTGTGTAGGTAGTCTGCAACTGAGAAGGACATGGAAGGTCTGTTCAAAGTGCCCACGTGGAACACAAGAGCTGAGAGGACTGAGTTAAAACTCGAAGGTGCCTTGGGCCTGGTGGGGAGCTGGGAAAGCGAAGGGCTTTTGTGAAAAGACTTTCTTTGGATGGAGCGAGCCATCTGTGGTCTGCTGCAGTTCAGTCACTGGGGAATACAGAATTACAGGGGAAAGGCAGATGGAAAATGAGGATGGAGCATGAATGGTAATAAAATAAACAATTAAGGCCCACAAAGGAAGTTCAGCCGGGGATCCATTTATTCAAACAGGAGAGAGCAGAGCCTCTTCCCCTCCCCATCCTCCAGCATCAACCACAGGCAGCTAGCCTGGATCCTGAGGGCCTTTGGGATTAGCTGATGGATACAGGATGAAATGCTGTCAATGGAGAAAGCCCTTACACACACACACACACACACACACACACACACACACACACACACACACGCACACACTGAAGAAACAGCTGGGGTGGTAGAGAATGGAGTGTCTGAGCAGCGGATGGGAAGGGAAGGGCATGAGGAACACTGAGAATTAGGAGAGAGGAAATGCAGACAGCTGATAGGATGACTCTTCCTCACAGACGAAAGGCATTTCCGTAATTGTCACTTATGGTAATATGCTATAAATAAATATATATATATATATATATATATATATATATATATATCTGTAGTAATGACATTCTGTGGGATCATTCCAGGAAGCGACAGGGAGTGGGTTGGCTCTTCAACAGTGAGCCATTAACAAGAACCTACAACAATGCTGAAGCACAGGAAGGGTTAGGTTGGGGCACACCCATCGTCTCTCCTCTGGACCAAGAGCACACAAGGAGCCTGTTTCTGGTGGTTGAAAAGAGTGGGTTTGAACCGTCCAGGCAAGCTTTGTTAAACTACAGGATGAGCCTCCTCTGCAAGTAGGCAGTTAATGTACATACTATGGGCATCCAGAAAAGACAAAAAGAACTAAGTTGCAGACAAGGGTGAGCTATTCAGAAATCTAGAATTATCAATACCACCCCACCCTCATCCCAGCAGTGATTGCATGACTAAGGCAGAAGCAACTGGGAGAGGAGACATTATTTGACAAGAAGGGATTGGAAAGTTTTTCCTTAAGAAAGGTCCCAAGGCAGGAGATCTAATGTAAAGTATAGGTCAGATGCTTTTTCACATGTAATCTTAACCTCACAGAGTTGGAATTATTCCTCCCATCTATGGATGGGAAAACTGATTCAGGGAGATTAATGAACATGCCCAAGGTCAATCAACAAGAAAAGCAGAGCCCAGCTTGGGGTTGAAGGAATGCTGTGTCCACAGTCAGTCCTCTGGGGCACGCTGTCACCAACACGGCGCCCCCTGCAGGCTGGATAGAAAAGCGTGTGTTCTCAGCCTGTGATCTGGGATAGTAAAGGGGCCCCAGAGGCTGCATCAGCTCAGGGCCAGAGGGAAAGCAAGGGTTTTGGGCCACAGGATCTAATGCTCCCACCAAATATCCACAAATCTTTTTTTTCCCCCCTCAGGTCTGGGGATGGAAACCAGAGACATTTGACCTCCAAGCTACATCCCTATCCTATTTTTTATTCTTTATTTTGCAACAGGGTCTCCCTGAGTTGCAGAGAGCCTCACTAAGTAGCTGAGGCTGTCCGCAAACCACGATCCTCCAGTCTCAGCCTCCCGAATGCTGGGATTACAAGCGTGCGCCACCACGCCCGGCTGGTTTTGCTGTAACTTCACCCAGGTAAAATTAAAACAAACACAGTTGGGCTCAGTGTGCTGACCAAGTTGATGATTGTCAAAATTCTAAATAACTGGGGCTAGAAACCTGCCATCTATAACCGGTTCACTTCTAGCTCATTTTCTTGTCATGGGTGTTATGCTTTCTACTTAGCAGTTCCCTGTGCAGAATTTCAGTGCTCTTGGGCTGAAGGAGAGGGCTTCATTGCAGCCTGACCTCTCTTGCAAGTTCAGAAGTCCAGATCAAGTTTGTACTGTGAGCTGGAAGGGGCACACGTTAGAAATTGGGACCACTGGTGAAAGCTGATTTCTACAACTAGGTGTTAGAAACTGAAGTCCTTAAAGAAAACAGCGAAGTTTGAGAAGATCTGAGAAGTGTGCTGGGTATAAAACAACAAAAACTAAACTGTTTGCATCACAACCAAGTATAATGCGTGTCTTGTCATGAAGCCTTCAAAAATGTGTAAGTAAAGAGCTAGGGGTGGTGGCACATACCTGTAATCTCAATACTTGGAAAGCTGAGACAGGAGAATCTTAAATTCGAGGCAAGCCTCAGCAATTTTGTGAGACCCTGTCTCAAATTAAAGATTACTACTACTACTACTACTACTACTACTACTACTACTACTAATAATAATAATATTGGGAATATAGTTCAAAAGTACAATGACTCTGGCTTAAATCCCTAGTACCATACACAAAAATAGTACAACTATAAAAATGACCATACACAACCTGCTTCATAGCAGTTTCCCCAGCTTCTTGGCATATTTGTGTGATCTGAATGAGGGGCTATCTCTTTTAAAATATTAATTTTGAGGTCATTTCCCTGAGAGACTGATATGGCAAGTCCTTGGAGACTAAATTTTTAATTAGCTCCCTAAGTGATTCAAACCATCAGTCAAGTTAGGGAAACATGGGTCTCACCTGGTGACTTCCGAACGCGATCACCAGAATGACGTGAGCATCTTCAATACTCATATTCTGGGGCAACCTCCTGAGATGACCCTCGTGCAGCTAGATGGACAGGCAAGCACTGCTCTAATATTTTTGTTTCCAGTTTTTTTAAAAATCCCAATGCCTGGCATGTGGTAATGTCCTAAATCATATTTGTTAAGCAATAACTCCTTCCTTCAGCAATATCTCCCACAAAGTCCCAAAGTAAAACTGATGATTATGAGAAGGGCCTGGATCCAAGTTGGAGTCAGCCCAGAGCTCTGGCAGCTTGGACTCAATCTGCTCCCTGAAAGCCACCCCTAGACACTTTGGCAGATGCTGGTGCCTCTTCAAGTCAGCTCAAACCCCACCGCTCAAGGCCATTCCTCCAAGAAAAGAAGACAGACCGCCTAAAAGGGGGTTGAAAATTTTCTAGATGCAAGAATAGCAGAAATGAAACTGAATTCTGACGGTGATCTAAGAATAAGCCACTTGCCAGAAGAAGAAAAGCAACACAGGGAAGAAAAGAAGCCAAATTTGCCCTAACATCTCAGGATTTCTTTCTTTTTGGTGCTGGGGGTTAAACCTAGGCATATTCTACCTCTAAGCTACACCTCCAACCCTGTTTTATTTTTTATTTGGAAACAAGGTCTCGCCAAGTTGCTGAGAACCTCGCTAAGTTGCTGAGGCTGTCCTCGAATCTGCAATCTTCCTGCCTCAGCCTTTCTACTTGGGATTATAAGCGTACACCACCAAGCCTGGCCCACATCTCAGGATTTTAATTGGGCTGCCTGGTCTCTTCTAGCTCTCTGTCATGGAAGAAAGCTAATATTAGACTTAATTTAAAAAAAAGAGCTGGCAGAATTGGGAAAGGCTATACACTATCACTCCAACTGAATAATATTCTGGAAAAAGCAAAACAAAGGTGACACTAAGATCAGTGATGGCCAGGACTGGGGTTAGGAAGAGATGAGAAGGTGAACCACAGAAAATTTTTAGAGCAGTAAAAATACTCTGTATACTCCAGTGGTCAACACACATCATTATACATTTGTCCAAACCCACGGACTGTACATCAAGAGGATACCCTAATGGACACTGTGAGCTTTGGATGACAACGACGTGTCAATGTAGCTTCACCAATGATAATGTATGTACCACTCTAGTAGTAGTGAAGCTATCTATGCAAGTATGAGGGAGGAAGGCATATGGGAGATGTCTGTATCTTCCTCTTATCTTTTCTGTGGCCTAAAACTGAGTGAAAAGAACAGTCTTATGGGGGAAAAAAAGTGGCATGGCTGGTAGCTTCTTCTGTCTGACTCGGGAAGTCTTTTCAGAGTGTCAGGTAGTGATGGACATTTTAACTTGACATTAAAGTATTCCCTGTTTCCCGAATTATCACAAAGTATTGTTACCTCAAGAATAGCCAAGCACCCCAAATTACCAAACTATAATCTCTAGGGAAAATCAAAGGTTTGGCATTGTACCAAACCATCCCAAGAATTATTAATGCTGGTAAAGTTTGAATACTATTACCATAAAGATGCTCTGATGAGATTTTTCTCTTAAACTTTAAAATTAATTGCAAGGTATCTTATGCATGTCTTTGAAAAGAAATAAATGAGAAGGATAAAGAGGGAAACAGAGTCCATGGAGAAGTCATCTTGAATAGGAGAATTCAGTTGGTCCATCTCTACTTTCTATTCCGACTTTTCTGTTTCTTTTCTATTTCTTTTTTTTTTTTTTTTTTTTTTTTGGTGGTACTGGGGTTCCTGGAAGCCCTCCTTCCTCCGGGCTACACTCCCAGACCTATTTAATATTTTTGAAACAGGCTCTCTTACGCCAGCACGGCTGGCTTCGAACCTGCGCGATCCTCCTGTCTCCGCCTCCCAAGTGCGGGGATTACAAGCGTGCGCCACCATGCCTGGCTCAAGACTAATTTTTAATATAGAAATAGAAAAGAACGCCGGGCGTGGTGGCGCACGCTTGTAATCCCCGCACTTGGGAGGCGGAGACAGGAGGATCGCGCAGGTTCGAAGCCAGCCGTGCTGGCGTAAGAGAGCCTGTTTCAAAAATATTAAATAGGTCTGGGAGTGTAGCCCGGAGGAAGGAGGGCTTCCAGGAACCCCAGTACCACCAAAAAAAAAAAAAAAAAAATCAGTCTTAGGTTGTTTTTTCAGAGCCACTTCTATTTTTTTATCAGCAACTGATAAAAATCTTAGAAGCTGAATTTATCTTGAAAAAAATTGGATTTTTAAATATATTTCTTGCATTTACAGAGAAACCAGGAAGTACATTAAAAATTATTTCATGTTTCCCTGAAAAATAATTAGGCATAGCTCCCAGTTTCTTACTCAAGGTAGAGAAAATTTTTCTCTGGTGAAGGGACAGATATCAGGGAGTAGGTTGGATTTGCTCTGTAGGGTTTATGGAATTTTGGCTACTTGCTTTCCCTCCTACCTGAGGAAAGAGAAACTCTGCAAGGTTCTCAAAGTGGGGATCCCAGGCCAATAGATATTGAATCACCTGTAAACTAGTAAAAACTGCAAATTATTTGGCCTCATCCTAAATTTAATATCTCAGAAGCATTGGGATTGCAGTCCACCAGTCTGTTTTTGAACAAGCCTATGGGGTGATTCTGATGCATGCCAGCATTTGAGAACCATGTGCTAAAGGAAAAACTCAACAAGTACAATTGTCAGCACCACCTTGAAGAAGTGCGGTAAAGCCAGGCACCGTTGCACGCTTGTAATCCCAGTCAAGCTAATAGAAGGCTCAAGCCCAGCCTCGAGAACTTAGTGAGACCCTGTTTCAAGTTAAGAAATAAAAGAGGGCTGGGGGCATAGCTCAGAGATAGAATGCCTATGGGTTCAGTCTTAGTACCACACAGAAGGAGGAGGATGAAGAGGAGGAAGAAGAAAATGATGAAAAGGAGGAGGAGGAGGAGGAGGGGGAGAAAGAGAAGAGCAATGAGACTGTGTGGATAGAAAAGGAGGCTTGAGGCACCAGGCATGTGTGATGTCTCGGGTCACTACACTACCTTGCAGTAGCCCAAAATAGCTCTCGCACTGAGCAAAATGCCTCTTCTGTTCTTGCTGTTGAAGAATGGTGCATATAGTGACACCTCCCCAGAGAATCCATGTGAACCTTCTAGGCGCTCCACTTCCAGTGTAAACCACACCTCCCTAACACTCATCATCAAGAGTAGGGAGCAGGCATAAGAGAAACCACACGTCCAGGATCCTCTTCAGAAAGGCTACTTAGAGGAAAAATGGGACTAATTGACCTTTGAGTCTTGTCTGCCCTGGCATTCTAGAATTCTTTATGTCTAATACTCATCAAGTGGTTATACAAATACACTAAAAAGGTCAGTTGTTGATGGGCAAATAGTAGGCGGAAGAGAAGCCAGCGGTTACTAGGTATCTAGTAGCCAGGCATTGTGTTAGGTACTTTCGCACATTTATGTGTATGCACGTGGTCCTGTGGGTTGAACCCAGGGATGTTCTATCTCTTAGCCACACCCCCAGCCCTATTTTATTTTTAATTTTGCGAAAGAGTCTCACTAAGTTGCTGAGGGCCTTGCTAAGTTGCTGAGGCCAGCTTCAAATCTGCAATTCTCTTAGCCTCCCAAGAACTGGGATCACAGGCATGTGCCATCATGCCCAGCTGAATTTTACACAGTTAATCCCTACAAGAACCCTCCAAGAAAAGCACGAGAGCGTTTACAGGGAAGAGAACTGAGGCTCTGAGGAGCTGAGCAACTTAAACCAGGTTGCACAGTATTTAGCTAGTATTTAGCTAAGGAATAAGAAGGTTCAAGAGGTCTACTTTTCTCCAAAACTCATGCTTGAAGTCTGAAGTTGGTTTTCTAGGTGCAGAATTACTAAAGCAATCTATCATATAGAATGGTGTTAAAAGTCAATGACCAATAAATGAAAAAGGTCAATAAGATGGCATGTAAAGCTGACACCTTTGTATCTGGAGAAGGATCGGCTAGTGAAGGCTCCAGAGAGGGGGAGAGGACAACGGTCACCTAGGCAACCCCATCAGCTGTTTTGTGTGGCCATTAACTATGTCCCTTTGTTCCGAGAATACAGGCCCTTCCAGTTTCCTTCCTTCATCCCTCATTTTTCTATTCACCTTAGAAAGGACAAGTCAATGTTAAGAATAATTTACATTGCCAACCCTTACTGTATTCTACTTTTTCCAGACCACTATTTCAAGCAATTCTAACGCATCATTTATATCATGTCATGAAGATTGAAGCTTAGAGAAGGTAATGGATAAGTGTTGGAGCTCAGATTTGAACCAGTCAGTCTAATTTCTGACTCAGGAGTCCAACTCTACTGCACCTTCCAGGATAAAGCTTTCACTGCTGTCTTTCTAGCAGAGAGCAGAGCTATTGGCACATCTTTGACCACAGAATGGTCCTTCCCTATTGGGGAAGGTCCTCCTCTCTTGAACCCAATAGGCAGCTCCAGCAGGAACACACGTGGAGCCACAAGGGAGGCAGGAGACACCCGCCTAGTCAGCCAGATGAGCTGGAACAACCCTGGGGTGACAGATGTCTGAGCCAGATCACCCTGACATCCTCATGAAACCTTTCTGACTAGATATGAGATCAGTGTACCCACTTGCTTTTATGAGTTCTTTCTCTTACACACACACACACACACACACACACACACACACACACCCTCCCTTTCCTACTCCTCTCCGTCTCCTCTCCCATTTCTGTTAACAGAAAAGATGCTGAAATCTTACCTATAGCATACTCTCTCCAGAGTTACAAACAGCTGAGATGGTTCCATCCTGCCCTTTCCAGGCAGCCATGGCAAATCTGCAAGTCACTTTCCTTCATCTAAGACCCATTCCAAGCTGGGCGTGGTGGCGCATGCTTGTAATCCCCGCGCTTGGGAGGCTGAGACAGGAGGATCACACATGTTCGAAGCCAGCCTCAGCTACTTAGTGAGGCTCTCAGCAACTTAGTGATACCCTGTTTCCAAATAAAATATAAAATAGGTCTGGGAGTATAGCCCTGGAGGTAGAAAGCCTCTGGATTCCACCCCCAGTACCACCAAAAAAAAAAAAAAAAAAAAAAAAAAAGACCCATTCCATTCATCTAAGCTGTGCTCTTCCCTATGACCAAAGAACTGGTCAGCCCAGCAGCGACTTCATTAGCTTTGTCTATAATGTCCCCAGGATTGGGCTGTCCTCTGGACCAATTTGCATTAAGTTCCTTTTTTGAAGAAGCATGTATTTTGATTGTCCCCATATATTTTCCAGCCATTTCACCTCAAAGGGGGGTTTAATGTTGGTGGGTATATCTGGGGCCTCTGCCTATATAAGTCATTGAAGGCACCTGGTGAGCTTGAACTCTGACAGCTTTTTTTTTTTGTACTGGAAGCCCTTCTACCTCTGGGCAACACTCCCAGACCTATTTTTATATTTTTATTTGGAAACAGGCTCTTTTAAGTCAGCAAGGCTGGCTTCGAACCTGCTGTCTCTGCCTCCCAAGCGTGGGGATTACACGCGTGCGCCACCATGCCAGGCCAGAACTCTGGCAGCTTTTATTGGTCCACAATACAGAGGCAGATGGAATGACAATGGGCAACTGTGGGCAAGCAGTTCTGTGCAGGAAGAAAATGCCAGGTGAGGGAAATGGGGGACTGAGGGCAATCAGTATAAAATGCCTGCAGAAAAGGAAGAAAAATACCCAGGAAAAGAGGAACGGAGCCACAGCAGCCTCAGCCACCACAACCATGGTGCACAGAATCAGGAATTACAGTGAGCAAACACGAGGTCGGCGTTGAAACCTCCCTCCATTAGGGAGAAGAGTTGTGGGGAGAAGGTGAGACTGCTAAACAGCTAGTCCAAATATCTGTGCATACAAATGTGTTCACCCCCACAGGCAGACACATCAAAACATGCCAGCCCCGCCCTGCAGCATCCTTTTGATTCCAGCTTAGTCATCCCCCAAATCACGAGCCACGGCAGCTCTTACAAAAAGCCCCCAGTTTTGCTTGCTCAGTGCACGATTCCACACTCCCCACTTCTTTGCTCAAAGAAACCAACTCTTCAACCTCCTACTCCATTGTATGGAAACCAGCTCTGGCCAGAGCATCAGACAATGATCGTGAGAGGACAGCAAGTGTCTTGTCCAACTCAAAACGAATCTCCCTGAATTCCAACCATCCCTGGGGCCTAGGGTTCATGTGGAAACTTGTAAGCATTTGCATGACCTACCTAGAATTTGACCTTTGAGCAAAGAATGGTCAAGCACTCTTAGAGTGAGGCTCTTTCCTTATTATTATTATTTATTTAATTCTCTTTCTTCTACCCTGAGGATAGGATCCTTGGTGTCTATATTGTTCTCCATTTCTGGAAGCATTATCCTGTCCTGAAGCCTGCCTGTCTACTGCCCTAGCAGTAGACTAGCAGAGTCACTTGTTCCTCCTAGCTGCCACCACCACATTCTCCTCCTCTTCCTCCTCCTCCTCCTCCTCCTCCTCCTCCTCCTCCTCCTCCTCCTCCTCCTTCTCTTTTTTTCCCCCCAGTATCAGGATGAAACCTAGGAGCAGTCTACCTTGGAGCAACAATCCTAGCCCTATTTTTTATTTTTTTATTTTTAAAACAAGGTCTCACTAAGTTGCAGCGGGCCTCACTAAGTAGCTAAGGCTGTCTTCGAACTGTGATCCCCCTGTCTCAGCCTCCTCCCAAATGCTGGGATTACAAGTGTGCACCACCAGACCCAACCCTAGCCTTCCTCTTAAGGTGGGCCAAAGCAGGTGGTATAGATCTGTACCTACTGTTCCTCAGGGATCACTGCTCCCTGCACCCTTTCCCACTCCTGTGAGCAAGTACCTGCCAGGTGTAAAGTACCCCTCCATGGTCTTTGGAAGAGGGAGAAAGGAAGCAAAGCTGTCTGCCTCCGTGACATCAAGACAGGAAATCTCCCTGGGGACCCCCACCTGCTACAGCCTCCAGTTTCTTCCTCCTCCTCCACACTTTCTGCACTTGGGGGAGACTCACCAGGGTCCCTTTCATCCACACTAAAGTCCTACCCTTCAGTCCCACACAGCCTTGGCTCATCCCCCTCTCCTCCTCATCAACTCCACACTGTTATAATCCAACAGCATATTCATGATGGAGATAAAAGAAGCTAGGCTCCCTAGCCAAAGAATGACCTAGAAGACTAGTTTAGGCCTTATTCTTTGGCATCAGAAGGGATGGGTTTGACTCCAGACTTTGCTAATTATTAGCTCTCAGATGGACATGAGTAACCATCCTCTAAAATGGGGAGATTAAAAACACTTACCTCATGGTTTGGTTAAGGAGAACTGAATGGCATTTATCCAATGCCTAGTATGCAGGAGAACATCAATAAACCATAGCTCTCTTTATTAACTGGGAGAATCATATGTTGGGTCTATGTATGGAATTGGGAGGCAGTGTCTATGAACTCTGATGCCTGGCATGAGTTTTTAGGTATCTGAGTTTCTACATAATGGCAACATGCAAGGGAAACCCCTTGGCAGGATTTTAACTATGAAGGAGTCGTGAAATGGCAGCTCTCTGCAGGACCCAGAGGATTAAGGAGGTAATTGTGGGGATTAAGCAGGTAATTGTTTCTTTATAACTTGTTTGGGAGAATGGTTCTCTGCTAAAAAAATCCATTTTAACCGCTCTCTGAACATGCCTTAAAATGCCACACCTCTGATCAGAGGAGGGCTACCCATTCTCACTCTCAGCTGAGCCATCTGGGTCATGCCCTGGGGAACCCATCAGTTGGGCCACAGCGTCAGCCGGTGACAATGAGCATGTGAGAGTCAATGTGGCAGTCCCGCTTAGATGAGCCTGCTTCTCTCAGTGCTTGAGGCAGCCCCGAGTCCAGAAAGGTCACAGCGACATGGACAGACATGCATGTTTTCCCTAAAAGGGATAGACACTGGACCTTTTGACCTGGCAGCACCTCCATTGATATCATTTTTTTCTTCCAATAATAGTGACTTGCTAAATATGTCCAGGAATGTGATTGGACTTTTATGTATGCCTTTGTAAGATTTCCTTACCAAGTCAAGTCACAAATGTGGAAAAAAAAAAAAAAAAAAAAGACTGTCACACACTCTGGACAGAATGTCTGTCTAAAAGGTAGTCACCAAGCTTGCAGATAATTGTTTAAATACAAGGTTGGAATGCTATTTCTCCAGTGGAATGACAAAATAGTCTGTGAGCCTGAGCCCTCTGGCCCTGTGCCTCCCCTCTCTCCCAGTGGCGGTGCTTTGTTATGGAAGGGTATTGGGGATACAAGGCTTCCAAGCAATCATTTTCTCTTCCTCTCTGTGGAGGTTTTTTTTTTTTTTTTTTTTTTTTTTGCTTGTGCACTAGTTTTCTAAGGTCCTTTACCATGCCCTCAGGGTGTGCGTTCCTAGGGGAGAATAACCTCTTTTTGATAGAACATCACAAAACAGAGCTAATAGAGCCCCTGTGATGCCCGCGGAAAACACTCCCCACACACCCACAGGCACAGGGGAGAAGAACGCTGTGAATGGTTTCCACAAAGAGACAGGGTGGAGGGAGGGGCAGACAGAGGGGAGGGCAGACACACAGGCAGAAGGGTTGTTTACCTTCCCATAGATCCACTGTCTGAAAAATGTCCGTGGTCCTCACGCCATAGATCTCCGCAGCTTTCAGGAACTGGGAGATTTTCTCCATCTGTTTAAAAGCCATCTTTGACTCTGAGATCTTAGGAATGGGCTCTTGTCCTGGTGGATATAAACTGTTTATCAGCTTGCACAGGACCTGAAGGGGGAGGAGGGGGAGGGGGACACAGAATCAGTGTTTTCCTTTGTAATCAGTGTGCAAGAGAAGTGAAGCCAGCCTCCCCTCACCCTGCCCAACACACACACACACACCACAAAGTCCAGCTCACCTGGTTTGAGCAAGAGCAATCCATGGGCACCAGGAAGGAATAGGTTTAGGCCTGTGTGGCCAGGCTCTCAAGGGAAACCCCAAAGATCCAGATGGCTTGGTCCCAGGGCTGCACCTGACCACCCAGAGCTCTGCAGCCCCAGAGCCCCATCCCTGCCTTGCTCCTCCCTTCCTTTTTCAGGGTGAGGAAACAAATATTTACAGATAGGGAGTGACAGAAGATGACCAGCACACGATTCCACACTTTTAATGGAGGGATGAGTTCGTGCCTCCCAGGGGAGAATCAGGATCTGCTTTCAATAACTCTCATTCCATATGTGATAATGGCGGGTAAAAGAGCTGAACTGGGTATCCTCCTCCCAGACATCCAAGTCCTGGGCTACCCAACCAATGCGTGGGATGGCGGTTATGTAACAGTAAATCACAGCCTTCCAGAAAAGATGGACTTGCTTGAATTCCCCCAGCCTGTGGTCCTCAGGCCCCAAACACACAGGAGCGTCTGGCCAGAGCAGCAGTTATCAAATAAGGACTCCCTTCAGGTTGAGGAGAACCCATCCACCCACAATCAGCCATTGGGCAGCTCTGGGGAGCATGGTTCCCAGAGGATGTGGAGGCTACCAGCCTCTCCAACCTCTCTTTGTTTTACTGTGTAACCAGCTAGTTCCCTGGGGGAAGAAAGGGACCTAGAAACGTTGATGCAGGAAGACTGGGGAGATCCCAAGGAAATATTTATCTCTCTTCTCAGTGGAACTATAACCAGGGCTTCCAATTTGCAGACAACTCAGAAGGAAGCTGTGATGCTTGGATGGGCGGAGGATGCTCTGAAGCTAGCTAGGGAATTGTGCGGGGAGCAGAGATTTTCCAACCCCAAAGAAAGAAAGGCATCCCCATTCCTCCTGGGAGGGAGACACAGAGCTTGGCAACAGCAGCTCCTCCAGGGACCTCCCGTTGAAAGGAAAAGCCCTGGGGAGAGTGTCCCTGCCCACCGGCCCAGCAACCAACATCGCTGCCCGCCTTACCGTCCCGTCCATCAACCACTTCTGAAAATGATCCCTGCCAGGAGGCGGGTGCTCGATGTCCTCGGCGCACTGCAGGATGATCCAGTCCACCAGTTTGTTCTCCAGGTCCGCGTCATACTTCTGCTCGATCTTCTCCTGCACCTCGCGGCTGTAGCCGTAGCTCAGGCCCCTGTTAGCCATTTCTGCCAGAGACGCGCGGATGCGCGCGGCATCCACACAACAGCGGCGGCGGCGGTGCCCGGCTCTCCGCAAACCCGCTGGGAGGCGGCTGGGCGGCCTGGCCCCGGAGCAGCAAAGCGGGCAGAAAGCCGGGCGTGGTTTAAATCAAGGAGCCAATGAAGCCAATGGGGTTTCACCTACAAACGGGGAAGCAAAGCGCAGCCACGCTCCAGTAACTCTAGAATAAAGCCTCGGCCAGTCCGGGGGGGGGTGGGGTGGGGGGTGGAACCCTCCTCCTTCCCCCGCAGCCCCGCCTATCAAGGAGACAGGATGATGTGCAGGGCTCACAATGGAGCCGGAACCCCCAGGCAGTAAGGGGGATGGAGGTGGTCGCTTCCTCCCCCTTTCAGTGTCGCTTTGCAAAGGCAGGAAGCTTGAGGTCGCTAAGAGCGGGTAATGAGCAGGGGAGGGGGGCGAAGGAAGGCTGTCTTGACAAACAGATGCTGAGCGTCAGGAAGATCGGTACTCGGATGTGATTTTCTCACGCTGAAGGAGGGTCGAGCCAGGGCCTTTGCTAAGAGTCCTTCAAAAGCCAACCCTCTCGGGGTCGGCCGGCCCGCCCGCCACCTCCTTCCTGCTGGGAACGTCTTTCTTAGCCGCACCATTCACTTCCCTCCTCTGGGGAGAAGTGGATTGTGCCCAGGGCCAGCACACAGCTGCACCAGCGGACCAGAGCCTGTGGGAGGGTCCACTCTGCAAACTGTCCATCTGGCAGGAGCAGCCAGAGCGTTCTCCCCCTACTCTAATGTAACAGTCTTCAGGCAGGACAGGGTGGGGTGGGGACCGGACAACCCAAAGCTGCAATCAGCCCACTGCGTCCAGAAACGTCCATCTCATGGGAAACCCTTGTGACTCGGTCTGGTTTTATTCAAGGTATACATACCTCTTTGCTGGTGCTTTAAACCAAAAGACTAAATTAAGAGCAAGTTTCATAAAGTAAATAAAACTCAGTGTTCTGCAGGCCTGGTGGTGCACACACTGGGGATCTCAGCATTTAGAAGGGTGAGACCAGAGGATTGCTTTAGGAATCAGCCTCAGTAACTTTAGGAAGGCCCTTAGTAATTTAGCTAGACCCTGTTTCAGAATTAAAATTTAATTAGGGCTGGAGGTAATAGCTCAGAGGTAGGGAACCCGGGGGTCCAATCCTCAGCACCAAAACAGACACCCACACTGTTTTAAGGGTTCCTAAGAGATTTTGGTAAAGTGTAAAGATTTTATCTTTTTATTTCAATTAAGGACCTGGAAGGCATAGTTGACAGACTCTCAGTGACACATGAATGTTGGCAGCCACAAACAAGACCTCGGGAGAAATCATTTGGTTTAACTTGGCCTAAAAAAAAAAAAAAATAAATAACAACTAAAGAGCCTGGCAGTCTGTCCCTCTAGAATGTAAGCTACTTGAGGATAAAGATTGAGTCTCACTAGTGTTGTATAAACCTCTGAGTACTTTTCATGAGAAAAATACCTAAATGTTTATTTTTTAATTCATTTTTTATTCAACAAATATTTACTGAGTGCTTAAAACTATGTCAGATGCTGAGAGAGAGAGAGAGAGAGAGAGAGAGAGAGAGAGAGAGAGAGAGAGATATCATGCACAGTTCTAGCTTTAGAAAGAATTGATATGATAAATCAACCCAGGCACATTTGAAAGAACAATTGTATTGCACAAGGGTGATGCTAGTTATTCCTGTGGGAAATTAATCAGCAGCCATGCAGTAAATGACTTCTCAAATAATACATGTATTGAGGAAAATCTCCTGCCGGCTGGGGCCTACATTAATGAAAAATTAATTACAGTAGAAGATATGGGTGGTTTGCCTGAGAAAAGACTTAGGGGTCAGTAGTTGAATGCCTGGGAGATAGAACTCTAAATTAGACAGAGACTGTGAGAGACCAGGAAACTTTACCAGAGCAGGTTTAGAAAGAGATCAGGGAAGGGCTGAGGAATGCAGCTCTGGATAGCTCTCACAATCCCAGTGGAAGTTCTAACGACAGCATAACTGTCTCCAGAGACCCCAAGCTTAGAGGGAGAGTTGAGATCAGGGAGATTGTTAGCAGAATCATGGAGGTCGATAGTTGAATCTTGGGTGGCATTGATAGTTCCAACCTAGAACTTAGGGCAGAAGCTCCTGATACAGGTAAAATTACAGAAAGCCCCTATCTTTCTCTGTGACTGGAATTGCTGTAAGGAAGATACTGATTGGGTGTACAAAAGTAGATACAATTCTAAAGATGCACATTTTCCTCTACCCCCCACACCTCTTATACTCTTCTCTTTGTAACAGAATAACTGATGTGCTTTAAGTGAATGTTGAACCTGAGCGGATACAGTTGCTAGGAGATGGGGGGGCACAGCAAGGCACTGATTAGAAATATCCAGAAATCTAGAGAAAGCCTTAGAGAGGGGGAAAAAAATGCTCTGTCTCCTGGAGGGCGGGGTCACAACGAAAACTGGCTCAATCTTACATTTACTGGATGCCTACTAACATTTTTTTCAACAACATTTCCAAAGGGGCAATGTATGTATCTACAATACAAAGATGAATGAAGCATGGCCACTTGGCCTAGTTGCAAAGGTAATCTTGTAAAGGCTTCAGAAATTCTCAAACTTCTGCGGCTTACGGCCTCCTTTCAAGAAAAAAAATTAATCACTGTCCTCTGCAAATCTACCTTCTTTACTTCCATTAAGTGAATAAACAGAAAACTACAGAGACAAATTTGTTTTTATGTATTTATGTTTTGTTTCAGCACCCCCTTGGGGGTGGCAGTATCTTCCACTTTTAGAATCTATGTATATAAACCATAAAGGCTAGGAATTCAGGTTGAGACAATCATACCTAGAGAAAAGGGTTAGGGAACTAGCAAAAGGGTCTTTCAGTGAGATGACTTTAAGAACTGAAAGAATAGGTGTTTGCCACAGGATAGGGTGAGTACTAAAGAATGAGGCTGGCAAAGCCAGGTTTTTTAAGAAGTTGAAATTAAGAAGTTGAAGTGTTCTTGCACCAACAAAGTATAGGATGAATGGGAGAGACAAACAGAAATAAAAATGAGGCTGGGCCAGGCATGGTGGTGCATGCTTATAATCCCAGGATTTGGGAGGCTGAGACAAGAGGATCATGGTTCACAGACAGCCTCAGCTACTTAGTGAGGCCCTTTGCAACTCAGTGAGACCCTGTTTCAAAATAAAGAATAAAAAAAATAGGGCTGGGGGTGTAGCTTGGAGGTAGATGCCCCTGGGTTCCAACCCCAGTATCACACACACACACACACACACACACACACACACACACACACACACACACACACGAGGCTGGAATGCCAGCCAGGTTCCAGATCATAAAACACCATGCATATAAGTACCCAACAGTTAAACTTTCAGGAATTTTGAGAGCCAGTTACTGAATTTGGCCACTATTAGCAAATAAACTATCTGAACTTGCTCTTATGTAAATTCTATTACAAAGTTTAAATACTGAAAACAAATTGCTTGCTAATATATTTTGTAGCACTTTATTTCTTACCTTCTTCAGGATATCTGTGTTTCTTGTCCCACTATGGTATAAATACTCTGCCATGGGATGCGGGCTGGGCATTTCCCCTGTTTTGCATTCAGAGATGTCATGGTGGTAGTTTGAAACCAGCTATCATGGGAATATTTATACCATGAATGTTGGCAAATGCTATAAATTAGGGCTTTTTCTCCCCTCTGAAAAACTACATTTACCAACTTTGCATGGACTTACGTATTAGGTAGAAGAGTCTGAGATTTTCCATAGGGGGGGGGGGGATCATAAGATCTGATTTAGCTAAAGGAAAAGGAGTCTGCCAGAATGACAGTGTGATGTGTATAACAGAGGTATAATGTATTATTGTAAAAGGACCCATGGGTAGAGTGATGCATAAAGGGGGAAAGATAATAAATAAGGTTGGGACCTACTGCACTTGAGAGGCCCATGGTTCATCCCAGTTCATTAGGCACTTGGTTTTATGAGTCTGGGGCTCCAGAAAGAAATTTAGTAGGGAATAAATTTGAGTCATCCGGATGCTAGTAGTAGTCAAAACCATAAACATAGATGATGTTGCTCAAGATGGGCGAATAAATAGCATGAGAAGACTGTCAAGGCTGAAGCTCAAAGCAATATTAACATTACAAGCTGCAGAGAGAAGCCCACAAAGGACTTGATGTGGCATGTTAGGGACGTCTGAGGATAAACAACATCAGAACACAGCTCTTGCTGGGCTTGGTGGCACACGCTTGGGAGGCTGAGAGGCTGATCAAGGGTTTGTAGACAACCTCAGCTACTTAGGCCCTCCAGTACTTAGTGAGACCTTGTTTCAAAAACAAAGAATAAAATAGGGCTGAAGGCAGAGCTCAGAAGCAGAATGCCTTTGGGTTCAAGCCCCAGTACCACCACCACCACCAAAAAAAAAAAAAAAAAAAAAAAAAAAAGAACAAAGCTTCTCCACTCAATGGTCTTTTGAGAGAAGACATAGGCTGAGAATTTCAAAGCAGTAAGTTCTATCAAAAAGGAAAAAGGCACAGACAGCTGGGCATGGTGGCAAATGCCTGTAAGCCTAGTACTTGGGAAGCTGAGGTAGGAGGAACACAGGTTCATGACCAGCCTCAGCAACTTAGCAAGGCATTCTGCAACTTAGTGAGACCTTATTTCAAAAAATTTTAAAAAATCAATAAAAATAGGGTTGGGGGTATAGCTCAGAGGCAGAATGCCCCTCAGTTCAATCCCAGTACCACAAAAACAAAGCAAAAGGCATGGACAAGCCAGGCATGATGATGCACACCTGTAATTCCAGCCACTTGGGAGGCTTAAATCAGAGGATTGCAAGCTCAAGGCCAGCCTGGGAACTTAGGAGACCCTGTCTCATAATAAAATAAAAGGCTGAGGATATGGCTCAGTGGTGGAGCACTTGCCTAGCACACGCTAGTCCCTGGGTTTAATCTCCAGTACCACATACTCACACACACTCACACACACACAAAGGCATGGACAGAGGGCACAGACAGAAACAAATTTCCTGGAAGAAGGGAGGTGAGGATAAATCAGGAAGTATTTCAGAGAAACTGACTGGCACTGAACCTCCTGTTGCTGAAGGTAGTCATGAGGGCTAAATTGAGCTTCTCCTCCCTCCCTTGCAGCGCTGGAGATTCAACCCAGGGACTCGCATATGCTAGACAAGCGTGTACCACTGAACTACACCCACAGGCCAAGCTTTTTTGGAGGGGTTGTTTTGATCTTTTTTTAGTAGAAGCAAGTTAAAATATCAGCAAAACCCTGTATGCCCTGGAAGAAGATAAAATAAGAAAGGATCTTTTCCCCAAAATATAAATTTGGTTTAAAATATGCCTGCATTTTTTTCTAGATATATTTTCTAAATATACCAAAGCATCACATTTTTCATAAACCAAATTATGCATACTATACAATTGTCTCTAAGATAAAAGATTAGGTTAATGCATATTTAAAAGCATACAGTCAAGTCTTTATTCATGGGTTCTGCATCAGAGGATCCAATCAATGGTGGATTAAAAATATTTGAAAAAAACTTGTACTGAACATGTACAGACCTTTCTCCTTGTCATTATCCCTTAGACATGTAATGTAGCATAACAGCCTTTTCTATAGTATTAGGTATAAACTAGGGATTATTTAAATCATTCAGGAACATGTGCATAAGTTATATACAAAGATTGAGATTTGACTTGAGGAACGTGGGCAGCCGGGCACCATGGCATATACCTATAATCCCAGTGCTTAGGAGGCTGAGAGAGGAGGATTGCAGGTTCTAGGTCAGCCTCAGCAATTTAACAAGACCCTGTTTCAAAATGAAAAATAAAGGTGTTGGCGAGTGTGGGTAGAATGTTCAATTTTTAATACTAAAACAAAACAGATGTGAACATTTTCAGATTTTTATATCCTTAGGGTGTGCTGGAACAACTCCCCCTGTAAATAAGGAGAGATACATTTAAATTACACCCACCTTCTACTCTTCTCCAGAAAATAAGAATTCTTTAGACTTTTTTCTTATGTGTTCAAAATTTAGTATTTGACATATTCATTTTAGGAACTTTTTTGGGAAGTTATGAGGTGAGGAATTTCTTAGATCTGCCTCTATGCTTTATAAAACTCAAGCCTTGCCCAGAACTCTTCATCCTCTCATCCACACAGACCCTTCTCTTGGTTGCTGAGATATACTGCTTTGATTTGTGTCTAGAAATGTTTCTAAGCTTAACCGATGCAGCAAAACCAAAATGTATATTATGTGGCTTCAACCTTTCAATTGGCATTTGCCTTCTCCCTTCCCATTGCACATGGGGAAGTTGTTTAGAGGGATCATTTTACTTTTAAAATAACACCTCAGTTCCAAAGGATTAGGCACACAGGCGCTGCTGGCTCTTCATGCATTTTACACACCACTGAATATATAGCCTGGAGCAGTTCCAGGGGGAAAATAGAAAACACTAGTAATTAACAATGCACGACTAGAACACACTAAATGCCATGGATTTAATCTCATTTAGAATTCGCAACGTCAATCTCTGCAAAGCTTAATTTTAAAACTTTTTCCATTCTTAATGAATCCCACCCCCTTTTGAACCACTGAACATTTGAGTGAACACCACATAATTAACATTTCAGTTGGGATCCTTTGGTTAGAAGGTGAGGCCAGTTCAACTTTAGAAGTCCTACCCATGTCTTCTGTCTTGAACTGTGTTCATCAATCTCACTGGATTATGCTCTGTACATATTAAAAAGGGAAATGTATGCCTATTGTCATTGTTCTCAATGTAGTTTGCTTAATCCTCATACCCCATTATCTAGGTTTATTCTACACCTCTTTACAGATGAAGAAACTGAGGCTGAGAAGTAAATTGCTCAGAGCTAGTAAACAGGGACTCAGGATTCAAATCCTTGGGCAAGCCTCTGCTCTTAACTATCTTTAGACATATTTACTTCACTTTGTAAGTAGGTTTAAACCCAGAACATTCACAGGCAGGGGCCCTTTCCTCCTCTTTTTCTTAGCAGTCTGTTAGGAATGTCTGGGCAAAACAGTCCCAGGAATAACCAGTGCTATCCTTTATGTGATATGACACCCATTCCAGCATATAGTTCTACTCACAGCTTCCATTAGAGCGGGGACACAAAGCAAAATCAGTAAAGGAAAAAGGCATAGTGGATGAAGTCTATGCTCAGGTGCAAGTTCCCAAGAATCCTCTCCCAGTGCAGTCACACAGGCCCAAGTCTGTCCTCCCCAAAATAAGTTACAATAGCACACAAGAAATTTTGTACACCAGAGACGCTTGTTAGACTCAATGCTGAAGGTTTTTACTGATGGCTGGTTACATAGGTAGTCTCTGGCACATACCAGAATTCTGGACTTCCAGAAGGAAGCAAGTATTCAGCACAAATCATTTGTTTGTACAGTTTAGGCATAGTGAACTAGGCATAGTGAACTACTTTGATCAGCTCTGAGAATGGTGGCAGTCCCCGAACTCCAAGTTCCCAAATGCGAGCCAAGGGCTAACTTTCTAAAGCAGGTTTCTAAAGAATCAGCTAAACTGGGTGTGGTAGCACCTGTCTGTAGTCTAAGTACTTGGGAGGATGAGACAGATCGCAAGTTTGAGGCCAGCCTCAGAAATTTTACACAAGACTATGTTTCAAATTAAAAAGAACCAGGTGTGGTGGCCTACACTTGTAATCCCAGTATTCTGGAGGCTGAGACTGGAGGATCTCGGATCGTGGACAGCCTCAGCTACTTAGTGAGGCCCTGTTTCAAAATAAAGAATAAAAAATAGTGCAGGGGGTATAGCTCGGAGGTTGAATGCCCCTAGGTTCCATCCCCAGACCTGCAGGGGGGGGGGGGAGGCATAGCAGTGCCCTGCTGAGTACCAATGAAACCGCCCCCCCCAACAAAAGATAATCACATACCCTACTGTAACACTTTTCTGTATAGCAATTTTACTCTAACCTTTTTTCTTCAATATTTATTAATACTCCATTTCTTTCTTTCTTTTTTTTTTTTTTCCTTTTTGGTGGTACTGGGGTTCCTGGAAACCCTTCTACCTCTGGGCTACACTCTCAGACCTATTTTATAGTTTTTTTTTTAAATTTGGAAACAGGGTCTCTTAAAGCCAGCGCGGCAGGCTTCGAACCTGCGTGATCCTCCTGTCTCCGCCTCCCAAGTGCAGGTATTACAAGCGTGCATCACCACGCCCAGCTAATACTCCATTTCTTAAACTGTCCTTTAAATCAGGTTTTTTACTTTCTGGATCCTTAATTAATGAGTAAAGTAAATATTTAACACATGCTCATTTTATATGAGTCACGTTGTCAACTTAAAATATTATGTTGACAGACATAACCCAAGCAGGCTAAGTCCAGCCAAAATTAACAGCTAAAATACCAACTCAATAATACCAATGCCAACTACTGCACACATTCATTTTAGTTATTTAAAAAGCCTTTACGCCGGGCGTGGTGGCACACGCTTGTGATCCCCGCGCTTGGGAGGCGGAGACAGGAGGATCGCGCAGGTTCGAAGCCAGCTGCACGCGCTGGCTTAGGAGACCCTGTTTCCAAATAAAAATGTAAAAATAGGTCTGGGAGTGCAGCCCGGAGGTAGAAGGGCTTCCAGGAATCCCGGTACCACCAAAAATAAAAATAAAAAGCCTTTATATTTTTTCTTTTTAGATAGATCAATTTTCTTTTTATTTTTGCCAATCATAAATATAATACTCCCATTTAAATATACAAGTCAAAATCTGGAGATATCTCCTTTATATCACTATAATGTTGGAAGCCTTTACAAAAGTTAAAGCTTAATATTCAATTTGAATATATCCCTAGTTTTGAACTTTATTATGCTTCCAACTTTTCTCTGATCACTTCAAATTTATTTCAATATTTTCCTTTTCTGAGCTGCATATTAAAATTAGAACTTTGCAAATTTTTATATTTAGCAAAAAAAATAATTTTATTCATTATTAATCATAGAAGAGAACAAAAGAGCTGGCAAAGCTATCATATGCATCTCTTCGATAAAAATAGAAAATATATTGATGAAAAAAATGAATCAAAACTTGAAGAGCAAAATTTCCAAACAGTAGCTGGTAATTTTGTCACAACTTTGCCTTGTGTACTGGCGCACACTTATAATCGCAGTACTTGGGAGGCTGAGAAAGGAGGATTGTAGGTTAGAGGACAGCCTCAGCAACGTAGGTTACTCTCAGTAACCTAGTGAGATTCTGTTTCTAAACAAAAAAATAAAATAGGGCTGGGGGTGCAGTTCAGAGGTAGAATGCCCGTGGATTTGATCCCCAGTACAACAAAACAGAAAGTAGTCACAGTTTGTACTATTTGTGCAAAGACATCATTAAATAAATACTTATTTCTAATATTTACAGAATAGAGATAAGAGGGAAACCTAAAGGATCAGGGTCTTTGATTTGCTACCCCTCTTTCAATCTTATGGATACTGTATCAACCAAAAATGTGATTCTAGTTAACTATAGTTGAAAGCTTATCAATTAAGTCGTCAATAGTGTAAACAAGAAGCTGAATGTCCGCCTTTTCCTTCATTCGGTGATCGCTGTTTTTTCTGAGGATGACATCTACATCGGCGCTGACCACCTGGTCAGCAACCTGCATGGACGTATGCCAAGGCACAATGTCATCCTTCATGCCATGGAGCAGCCTTACAGGGCAGTTCACAGGGATGGGGCTATGTAACAGGCAGTGGTGCTCTGCTTCTTTAATGAAACTGTACTGAATGTGGTAAAACCCATCTTCATGGTATTTTGATGGCATGGTCCACACACCTTTCATCTCCACTTCTTTTTTTACCTATTGAAAAAAAGGAGGAAAATATAAGTCTATATTTAGCATCAACACACGCAATAATCTAAATAGTCTAATGAAAGTAGTCCTTGAGTAAGAGCATACCAATAATAATTATAACAAATTAAATAGTATGTGCAAGGCATTGACAGGTACCTGACACCGTATTTCATAAGGGCCTGATAATAATTCTGTTATTTCATTTTTATAAAAGAGGATATTAAGGTTAGGAATTCATCATTAAAAATCAAGCTCAAAGATAGTAATTGCTCTGGCTAGGAATCAAACTTAGATTTGTATAGCATTATCACATAACTTCTTCAATCAGGTGTTGCTTTACAATTGAAAGGGGAAACAAAAGGGAAAAAAAGTATACTTTTTGGGAATCATTCTAAGAGCATTCATATCTATATACAATCAAATCTAAGAATAAAATGTTTAGATTTCAAAATCATAAACTAAAAGCAGACTAAAAATGAAAAATAAGACAGTAGTTACTCTGGGACCATCATATATACATGTTCATGCAGTTTTACACTGAAGGGAAAAATGTATGGGTTTTTTTTTTTACCTTTCAGGGTCCTATCAATGAGGGAAAACATTATTTTTGGGGGGTGGGGAGATAACAAAGTGGTCTTCCAGATACTTCCTGAACATAGAGTATCTTTTCTACATTCATTTCCTTAAAACATCACATATCCTATGATATATAAATATACACATAATTTTATTTTGGTGGTACTGGGGTTCCTGGAAACCCTTCTACCTCCGGGCTACACTCCCAGACCTATTTTTTTTTTTAAACTTGGAAACAGGGTCTCTTAAGCCAGCAAGGCTGGTTCCAACCTGTGCGAACCTCCTGTCTCCGCCTCCCAAGCGCGGAGATTATAAGCGTGCGCCACCACGCCTGGCTCCTATGATATTTTGAGAATTCCTATTTTCTAGATTATAATTAATCTTAAATAATTTTTCTAATTAGAAATTGGTTTAATAATGTATATTTACTCATAGAAAACATGGAAAATATAAGAAAGTATATTTAAAAATCACTCATAGGTCTAACTCATGGTCATAATCATTAACATTCTAACGTATTTCTGTTTAGTATTTTTCTCTATGTGTTTTTAGTTTTATATATGTAATATGTTATTATCTGTATTTGTTTATTTATTTATTGGCTCTAGGAATTGAACTCAGAGGCTTCTACCTCTAAGCGACACCCCCAACCCTATTTTATTTTTTATTTTGAAACAAGGTCTCACTAAGTTGCTAAGGGCCTTGCTAAACTGCCAAGCCTGGCCTCAAACTTGTGATCCTTTGGTCTCAGTCTCTCGACTGTTCTGTTTTAGTCTCTCAAGTATTGAGATTACAGGCATAAGCCACCATGCCTGGCTTGTAATTATCTATTACACAATAATATACAGTTTTCTATGCTTCTGTATTTATTTATTTAGTACATGTATTTCTGGTACTTAAAAAAAAACTCTGTATAAAGTTTAAAAGGTTGAATAATAGTCTACTTTGAGCAATTTAAGGTAACTTGACCACTCCATATTACTAGATCCTTACACTGAGCATCTTTGAGTATTAGTTTTATCTGCATATAATATCTGAAAGCTATGCTTCTCAATATTTTCTCCAAATGATTCTTAAAAGTATGAAATGTACAAATCTGTATTACTTTATATTTATATCAGGGGTTCTTTGTATTAAAACAATATTTAAAGGAAAAATGATATTCAGTTATCTTGAAGCAAGACTGTTCTCAATTTGCATATTCGGTAATTAAGACTTAGTTCCAGGCTGGTTGTAGTGGTGCACGCTTGTAATCCCAGCACTTGGGAGGCCGAGACAGGAGGATCTGGGTTCATGGTCAGCCTCAGCTACTTAGTGAGGCCCTCTGCAACTTAGTGAGACTCTGTTTCAAAATAAAGAATAAGAAATAGGGCTGGGGTTGTTGCTCGGAGGTAGAATGCCCCTGGGTACCATCCCCAGTACTGCAAACAAACAAACAAACAAACAAACAAACAAACAAAGACTTAGTTTTAATGGTTATTAGCTGATGTGGAAACTAGGCTAATTACTAAGACACTGATTTAACAATAATTTCATTTTAAGCATCTCTGACTTCCAACTAGCTGTTACCTACCATTGAATTAAATGAAATGTGATTCATTTGTAGAACTCTTAAAAACAAAAATTTAGAAATAGTGAAAACAAAATGTACAGTATATATTAACTTCTATATCAAAAAGAAATTGCATCAAGGCAATGTGGTTTGCAGAAGCTTAGACTGCAAATAGCTGTGCATTCTGTCTGAGTCCCTTTGGAACACGGAGGAGGAAGTTATCATTAGTCAGTTAGGAGAGTTTGCCTTGAGCTCCTTGACAATGATAATGCAGTGCTTAATCTTCCCAAGGTTATAAAAGATATAAAATTCTGTCCTTCTGCTCCCTCGACATAGACAGCTAGGGCAGGCTGTTTGTGAGAAGAGATAGCAGCCCCAGTGGCCATGCTCTTTCCTTATATATGCTTTTAAGTCAACAGCTGCTTGTTTATCTGATTTAGGATTAGCAAATGCATGACCTGATTTGCAGACAATAGGTCTTCTCAGTTACTTAGGGAGTATCTGCCTTATCCTCATGCTGAGTGATATGGATATACACGTGCAGAAACAGATATTTTCATTTACCAATAATAAAGAAATATGTGGCTAATCAATTCCTATTCAGTCAGCCACATCCTTGAGATAATTTCTTACCATGAGAAACCTGGTATTTTAGTCAAGAAAATGAAGCAAGGGGTCCAAAGGTTAGATTCACATAAACATTAAAAAACAACAGTAGGAAAAGCATGAGCACTGAGCAATTATGTAAGAGTTTTTTTTTGTTTTTTTTTTTAATTTTTGTACTAGGGATGGAACCCAGGAGCTTTTCTACCTCTGGGCCATACTCCCAGACCTATTTTATATTTTATTTGGAAACAGGGTCTCACTAAGTTGCTGAGATCCACACTAAGTACCTGAGGCTGGCTTTGAACCTGTGTGATCCTCCTGTCTCAGCCTCGCAAGCGCTGGGATTACAGGTGTGCGCCACGATGCCCAGCTATATGAGTTTTTTTTTTTAAAAAAAGTGACAATTTCAGAAATAGAAGATAAATGCAAAAAGAGTAGGCAGAAGAATGATAGGAAGCATACCTTTGAGGTTTGCCAAACTGACTTATAACTTACCTCAATAGGAAGCTGATTAAATTTTGTCACTAGGCCATCTGCAGCTGTAGCTACACCAAGAAGAGCTACAACCCTCTCTGGCCGTGCAATTGCAGCATGAAGCATAAGCCACCCACCAAGGCTAGATCCAACCAGTATCTAAAAAGAAAAGCACGTAAAATTTAAAAAAGTTCATATTTTTTTGTTTGTAAGGGGAATGCATAGTTTAATAGAACCGTATGTTCAGTTTTTTCATGTCCATGCAACTTCCAGACTTTTAATATTTGATACAAAGTAAAATGCAATTACAATTACCTTTTTGTGAAACTACTGCATCTATAATATAAATTCTTATTTTTTTGGTGGTACTGGGGTTCCTGGAAGCCCTTCTACCTCCGGGCTATACTCCCAGACCTATTTTATACTTTTTTATTTTTGGAAACAGGGTCTCTTAAGCCAGTGCAGCTGGCTTCGAACCTGCGCTACCCTCCTGTCTCTGCCTCCCAAGTGCAGGGATTACAAACGTGCGCCACCACGCCCGGCTTATATAAATTATAAGAATAAAATGTATACAATGAAAAGTAAATTCCCTTTTTATTTTTGTTAGAAATTGAAAATGATAGAACAAATTATAAAAATGGTTAAACACTTAAAATACTAAATAAAGCAGCTCAAGTACTATGAGGCTCTAGTAAATAATTATATTTCAGTCACCTGTGGTCCTACAGCTACGTCATCAATTATAGAAAGAATATCTTTTCTCCATTTCCCCACTGTGCATTCTTCTAAGTTACCACCTGAATTTCCAACTCCTGAGTAATCAAACCTGAAAAAAAAGGAAAAAATATATTTACCCAAATGTTTATATAACTATATATCTGCTTCATTCACTTAACCTATTGTCTTAACCTTCAAATATCTCCATAACTAGTCTTATCTGCTTCGTTGCTACCAGCCTGGTCCAAGTCATTAGTATCTCTCAACTGGACTAATATGATACTCTTCTCATAAGTTCCTTTTTTCTATTTCTGGCTTGCACTTCTATTACATAATAGTTACATAATAGAGTGATCCTTTTAAAATACCATGGCTGCCACAAACCCTCCAAAGCCTTTCTTTAAAATCCAAAGTCCTTTCCAAACTCTGGCCCTGACCACTTCTTTGATCTCATTTCTTACAGTTCTCTTTCTTTCTCCCTCCCAACTCCGTACTCTCACTTCCCTCATCAGCTGTTCCCACAACGTGTAAACTATCTCCAGAGAGCCCCTAGATTGCTGCCTCGCTTGATTCAGGTCTTTGGCACAAATACTACACTCCCAGAAATGTCTTCTCTGGCCATTCGATCATTAAAATTGTGCTTCTTTCATCATTCTGTATTTCGTTACTCCTTTACAGCACTTACTAATTGACATGTAAGACATCTGATTATTTGTGGCCTGTCTCCCACACTAGAATGGAAGCTCCAAGGGGCACACATTTTCTTTCCTACTGCTTTCCATTGTCTAGATTAGTACCTTCAAAGGGTAAGTATTCAATATACATTTGCTGAATACCAGTGGTGGGGAAAGACGTCAAATTCCACATCATGAATCCTCCACTTTCCCTTCCAACTTTCCTAGGGATCCAGGCTCAAAGTCTGTATGACCTATACATTTTACATCTCTTTCAAGGTCCAAATTCAATCAGTCATTAAGTATGATACCAAACCCAGAGCTTACCCTAAATCCTAGTCATGCTGAACTATTCCTTATCCCCAGATAAATCACCTAACCATATTCTGATGAGCTTTTCTGCAGATGAGTTTCTCATGTGTACTTTCTCCACCTTGACCGAAAGGACAAGCACAATGTTTTATAATTCTTAGTATATTTTTCAGCACCCAGTATAGTGCTAGAGTCTATCTTCAAAACATAATCCAGTCTTCAGCATAACCATTAACTCAGAAGAGATTCTAAGAGTTATGAGCATGAAAATAAATAATTGTGTTAATTTGATAAAAAGAGTAAGGCTAAATAAATGACATTATTTCTAAAATATATAAAACAGATAATGTCTAAAAGTTTTATATCTAACTATTTTCTAGTATTATTAGATGTGTATTAATGAATAAGAAAATTACTGAATGAGTATGGAATGAGTAAAAGTTTACAGACCATTAAGTTACTCAATAAAATACTGGCATTTACTTTAATTGGTTACTCTTAATATTTAGATGACTAGATTTTTAGGCAGTTAGTGCTAGAAAAAAGTCCTAGAAATTATCTTTAGCTTAATTTCCATTTTTTTGATGACAAAATGAGGTTCAGTATTTTAACTGATTTATCTTGTTATAGTTATTGATGAAATTTATTCATTGTAGTCACACATCTTAATGGGTTACAAGATGGTAGAGGCATACATGTACACATCACTCATTTCGCCCTTCCCCAATTCCCACCCTATTCCATCCACCCTCCCTCTTTCTCATGTTTGGTTTAGTGATTGACTTTGATATGTTTGTGAATGTACATCATATACATGAGGGAATTTCCCTCTTTCCCCCTCCATTCCCCTCATTTACAAAGTCTTATTTTTTGCCTATGGTTTCCCCTTCTTCATCTAGAGTTCCTCCTATGACCCATTTTCTCCCTAGCTTCTACATATTAGAGAGAGCATCCAATTTTTTACTTTTTGTGACTAATTTCTCTTAGCATTTGTCTCCAGTTCCATCCATTTCCCTCCAAATGATGCAAATTTGTTCTTCTTTATGGCTGAGTCTATTGTGTACATAACCCATAGTTTGGTAATCCATTCATTTGTTGATAAACATCTAGTTTGGCAATTGTGAATTGTGCAGCTATGAACATATATACTAATGCATTAGTTTGGTAGTTTGGTTTCCATTCTTTTGGGAAGTGGTATTGCTGGATCATATGGTAGGTTCATTTCCATTCTTCTGAGCATCCTCCATACTATTTTCCAAAGTGGTTGCACTAATTTGCAGTCCCACCAACAATGTATTAAGAGTTCCCACTTTTCCACATCCTTGTCAGCATTTGTTGTGTTTTGAATGATTGCTGTTCTAACTGGAGTTAGATGAAATCTCAGGGTAGTTTTGATTTGCACCTCTCTGATTTCTAATGGTGCTTAACATTTTTCATTTATTTATTGGACATTTGATTTTCTTCTATTTAGTTCACTTGTTCAATTTTTATTGAGTTATTTTCTTAGCAGCAAGTTTCTTGAGTTCTCTGTATATTTTAGATATTAGTTCTCTATCAGAGGAGTGGTTGGCAAAAATTTTCTCCCAGTCTGTTGGCTATCTGTTGAGGTTCTTGACAGTTTTCTTTGCTTTACAGAAGCTCTTCAGTTTAATGCAATCCCATGTTCTGATCCTTCTTTAAATTTCTTGTGTCTCTAGAGTATTGTTGAGAAAGTTTTTACCTGTGTCTATGTGTTGATGTGTTGGACCTATGCCTTCTTCAAGGACCTGAAAGGTCGCTGGGTCAGTGTTCCATGTCTTTGATCCATCTTGAATTGACTCTTGTGCAGAGTGAGAAAGTGGGGTTTATTTCCATTTTTCTGCATATGGTTAACCGGTTTTGCCAACCCCATTTGTTGAAGGGGATATGTTGTTTTCCAGTGTATGTTTTTGGTCCTTTTGTAAAAAATTACTGACTATAAGTATTGTTTCTCAATCTTCTATTCTGCTCCACTGGTCTATGTGTGTGTTTTTATGTCAATTCCATGCTGTTTTTATTATTATGGGTTTGTAGTATAGTTTGAAGTCAGATATTGTGATGCCTCCTGGACTGTTCTTGTTGCTAAGAATTACTTTGGCTACTCTGGGTAAAACCCACAATTCTTGTGAATTCCAGGGCAATGTTCTTTGTATTAAATTATTCTTTGTCTTCTGACAAACTGGATGCTAAATAATTGTTATAGGTAAATCTAACAACAAAGTAAATAAGTTATTTTACTTTTATAATTGTTGATGTGAAAGTCAGGAATTGTAAAATTAAGATTTAAATACCACTAATCTCTATTTATGTTCACAAAAAATTAAGATTACAGGAATGAAGAAGAGAAAACTGAGCAAATATATAAAGTATAAATTTTATAATACTCTAATATACATAAATTATTTTAAGTATGTTTGTTTGTATATATGGCAGTGATAAGGATCTAACACAGGGCCCTGAATATGATAAACATGTACTTGTACCATTCAGTTACACCGTCATCCCTAAATACATATTTTAGAAGGTAAAAACAGCCAAATAAATCTTATGTCTCCAATGGAAAACTAAAATATAATTACAAGAGTTTACAAGAAAGCCAACCAGTATACCTGTTTTTGTCATAGATAATTCTATCTAAAGAGCTTAGTTTTACTTAAGATATCATTTCTTGCCACTATTGTCAGTATGGCACAAAGACTTTTAAATTTAAAAGGGCCTTTTAAAGATTGCTTTTTCAATGACCCTAAATAAAGAAATTAAAAGTTTACAGAACATCAAAATAAATTAATCTATAAAATGCTGGCATTTAGTTCAATTATTTAAAGCAGAAGTAATCCCTATCTCCATTCTAATTGGTTGCTCCTACCTTATACAGGCGTGACCTAGAGATTTGCAAAACTCCTCAATCGCCAATGCTTTTGTACCATTCATATCAGAAAGATAGCCAGGGATGTAGATAATTCCTGGACTTTTGCCTTTTAGATTCTTATAAGCCAGCTTTGGGAGGTTTGGTCGATTTAGGAAAGAATATGATGTCTTTTGTCTGCAAGCTAAACAAAGTACACAAAACAAATTATAGTTTGCAAATACATTTTTTGGAAAAAATCAATACATATTTTCAATCCTAACTTCCCTCACCCAGTACTAGGAATTGAACCCAGGGGCATTCTACCTCTACGCTATATTCCAGCCCTTTTTTGTATTTTGAAAAATGGCCTAAGTTGTTGAGGCTGTCCTTGAACCCGAAATAAAAATCTCAAGCCCTGGGATTACAGGTATGGGCCACCATGCCCAGCTCCATCTTAACTTACTTACTTTCTTTCTTTCTTTCTTTTTTTTTTTTTTGCGGTTCTGGGGATGGAACCCAGGGGTATTCGACCTCCGAGCTACACCCCCTGCCCTATTTTTTATTCTTTATTTTGAAATTGGGTCTCACTGAGTTGCAGAGGGCCTCACTAAGTAGCTGAGGCTGTCCTCGAACCATGATCCTCTGGTCTCAGCCTCCCGAATGCTGGGATCACAAGCGTGCGCCACTGTGCCAGGCCCGGCTCATCTTAATTTTCTTAATCACATTTTCCAGATGCTGCTTCATTATCTATCCTAAAGTATCAATAAACATTCCATTTTACCTACAGTAGTATGAACACTCTCTTAAGAGACTTTTGTGTTCTTTTTTATTTTTTGAGAAGTTTAACATCATCTATTTTTTGGGGGGGTGAAAAGGAAAAAGTTTGTTTACCTTTGAGAAATTGCTCCAAGGGGAAGTGTTATATCCCTTTTATTAATGACTCTTACCCACCCAATCCATGAAATCATGGACCATGGTAACAGACCATCCTAATTTTATATTGGCTGAGGTGGGTTCAAGACCTTTTTTTTTAACAAATAAACTTGAATAACATATATCATTGCTTTTTGAAAAAATTTTTCTAGAACTCTAACAGCTTATTTCTGCTGCTTTGGTCTTTTGTGAATACTACACACATACCTTGAGGCAAGTTATAGTAGTACAAATGGTGAACTTTTACAAGGGAACTCCTTTACATTGTTTTAAAAAAGTTTTCCCCTACTATACAATAGTTGTTCTTTAAAAAAAAAAAAAAAGGTAGAAAGATACAGTATTTTAACAAAATCCACTTTCTGCCTCTAAAGCCATTATGCTTGCATATATCCTTATAGTGTTTTCTTAGACTAACAAAAATCTTTTATATTAAATGAAGCCTTCCTCCACATTCTTGTGGCTAGTGAACACTTCTCAATTTCTTCCAAGTGTGATGCCAAAGTTTTCCTCATTTTGGGTTTGTGAAGCTGATTTTTAAAAAACTTAATTCAAGGACTTAATAAACTAAACCTTTTACATGAAAGCTTGTTTCAAAGTATAGAGAAATATGCCATATTTAAAATTTTAGGTGTGCTGGGTGTGGTGGCGCATGCTTGTAATTCCAGCATTCAGGAGGCTGAGACCAGAGGATCGCGATTCACGGACAGCCTCAGCTACTTAGTGAGGCCCTCTGCAACTCAGTGAGACCTGGTTTCAAAATAAAGAATTAAAAAAAAATAGGGCAGGGGGTGTATCTCGAAGGTCAAATGCCCCTGGGTTCCATCCCCAAACCTTAAAAAAAAAAAAGAAAAGAAAAAAAAATTTTAGGTGAAAAAAAGGGTAGTAAGAGGCCAGTTATGTTGGTCAGCAGATTGTATCAGCAACAATGTTTATTTCCCATCTCCTCATTTGGGCATTCAAAAATAGCTTCTATATTATCTTGTTTTCCAGTTATTACTTTTCAACATAGGAATTTCCCTTAGACAGTTACAACTTGTATAATGTTGGGAAGTTGTAAGTGGACAGATTCTTAACATTATGTCCATAAATCATCTTTGTACCAGAAAGATTATTAAATGCCTGGTGCATAAATGTTCAATAAATATTTGCTAAAAAATGAACAAATATTTTATTCTTAATAAACTAGCATATGATACTTTGCTAGGAGTATTTATACATAACACTTTTGGTTGTGTACAATTAGATATAAATTAAACTGGTTGTATAAGTTCTGAACTTTTAACTGGAAAACAAGGGTCTCTGCAATGAAATTAATCACCATTCCAGGTACCATGCATCTGAGAGCTGCATGGCAAGGGTGTGAAAACTACACAAAAAGATATAATTCATATACAGAAACGTACAAGGTTCTCTTTTAGTGAAATACTAGTTTCCTTTGTATAGCAATGATAATGGTTCTTTAGCTAAGCGGAGCAAGGAGAATACAATAGGAGACATTAGGCTTAAAAAAGACATCTAAATTGGGTATGGTGGCGCACACCTGCAATCCTAGTAGTTTGTAGGCTAAAAAAGGATTCCAGGTTCGAACACAGCCTCAGCAACTTAGCAAAACCCTGTTTCAAAATTCAAAGGGCTAGGGATATAGCTTAGAAATAGAATGCCCCTGTGTTCAATCCTCAATACCAAACCAAAAGAAAGAAAATACTCCTACACTTTTCTTTTTTCCATATTGGGGATGGAACCCACAGGCATTCTACCTCTGAGATACACCCTAGCCCTATTTTAATTCTTCATTTGAAACAGGGTCTCACTGTGTTGCAAAGGACCTTACTAAGTAGTAGCTGAGGATGTCCGCGAACCGTGATCTTCCTATCTCAGCCTCCCAAATGCTGGGATTGCAAGCGTGCGCCACCACGCCAGGCTAGATCTACATTTTTAAATACATGCTTCATATTGTAAATTATTTCGAGTCGAGGGAGGGCAAGTCTACGAATTTTAGAGAATAACAATCTGCAAAGTTTTAGAAGCAACTAAGAGCCAAGTGCACTAAATGCAATTTAATTTTCCCCGGTGCTGGAGTTCAGTGCAAAAAGACAGGCAACGAGAAGCCAGGAACTCCTTAAACTGTAGAGCGTAAAACCCCAGCAAAGACCTGGGCTTTCGAGAATACCCAAGGCTGCAGTAGAGCTGTCTTTATAGCCTTCAACAAAACTGGACAAAGTGCCTGGACCTGGGATGCTAAGAAAGGAGGAGAAGCATTTTTGAATGGGGCGCCCAAAACTAACTGCACAGGAAATGACGGAACGCGGAGTTCGAAAAAATGAACGTATCTTCCTCCCGCCTTTCGGACACTGACCTGGGAGCCACCGGGGCGCTCGCTCGGAGTTCCGTGCAAGTAACGCGCTGAAGCTCTGGTGGAGGCCAAAGCCGACTGCAGACCAGCCCCAGCTCCTGCCAGCAACCCTGGCCGCCAGAGCGACCAAGCCCACACCCGCCATCTTCCCAGCTGCCCCTGCGCCCGCTGCGTCATCGAACGCGCGCGACGCAGCATTCCGGGGCTGCGCATGCGCCGCGCGCTGGACGGCGGAACCTGGTGGGGCAGGGCGCGCGCGCATGCGCAGAGCGTCGGTCTTCCAGCCACTCTTTTCGCTCCTGGACTGTTGTTTCTTCTTCTGTTGTTTTCCAGCGACCGCTTATTTTGAGTGACTTCGGGAGGCTGCCTTTGTAGCGGGCTGCTAGAATTTCGGAGAGTTACCAAATCTAAAGTTCTTAAATAGGAAACGCTGTAATCACCCGGAGGACCCAAGGGAGCAGCAACAGAACAGGCTGGACTGGCCACATCCAAGCCCCGTGACCCTGACATGTTAGCCTGTACCGGAAATGCTTCCAAGAGCCGAGCTAACCTTGACCTGTAATTCCCTGGAGTGAAGTCAGGTCTCTTCTGCTCCTCTGCCTCTTCTCAGTTCTCCGTTTTTGTTCTGTTTCTTCCTGTGCCTGACTACCAAATGATTGGATTATCCTGACCCATGCCTCTTGCTATATGGGAAAATCAGTGGCTACATCAGCTAGAAGGAAGAATAAAACCGAGAGTATATACATCTTAGAATATTTTATAATCTGTGGATAGAAGGGAATTTAAAAATCAACATTTTAAATCCTCGGTTTATACAGAAAAATACATTTGATTGCTTATGAATGGTATAAGATGCCTTAAGTCAAGTGAGAAAGTAGAACAGTAAACTATGTAGCATACACTTTAATTCTATTTAGCTTACTCCTAGGAGTCAGAAAAACCTTTTAATAAAATTGGCCAACAGCTATAAGTAGGCAGTTAGTAAATATTCCTCAGTAAATGAAAAATGTGAATTAAAAAAATAACACACCGTTTTTTCCACCCATCAGTTTTGCAAAAATTAAAAAGAGCAACTATTGGCAAAGATGCTGGGAATTGTCATTTATGTATAGTTGCCTGGAAAGTGAAATGCTTAAATTTTGTCAAGCAATTTGGCCATATTTGTTACAATTTACAATTGTTACAATAAAGGACATTGTTTTTCAGTTCCCTTTGGCCTAGTGCACTTCCCTTTGTGACTACTACCTTATTGAAAACAAACTCCATAAGGATGCTTTTTATCTTCCACAGCATTCTTTTTTTTTATTGCCACTGAATATTGAATACATGGGTGTTCTACTACTGAGTGATATCCCCAATCATTTTTATTTTAAAACAGGTTCTTACTCAGTTTCTGAGGGTCTCACTACATTGATGAAGCTGGCTTCAAACGTTTCCTCCTGTCTCAGCCTCCCAGGTACTGGTATTACAGATGTCACAGCACCATTTTTAAAGGCAAAAAAAAAAAAAAAAAAAATGGGTGGACAATAGAAAAAGTAGTTGAATAAATTATGATTCAAGTGTTTCAGGACTTTAATACTGACATCCTCCAAAGTAATTTTTGAAGGCTTTGAGCATCAATAAGGCCTTTGCTAGTAGTTTTTCTGCCTCAATGTTACTGTGGCTGGTATGATACTGTGGGTAAAATCACTTTACTATCCAAGTAGTAAATTTTGGAGCAGTGATTTGTGCACAGTTAAAGGCAAACGCTGTTCATAGTGAATCCAGCGTGTCTTTGGCATCGTAAGAACCTGTCCTGCTGGAATGCATTGAAAACGTTGGATAAAGACTGAATAGATCTCTATTGAGAGATGTAATGCCTCTCAAATAGGAGGATATAAAATAAAAACGTTATACGAGATGTTGACCGATTTTGCTAATTTTCCATTAAGCTTTTTGTATGAGAGCTGAAGCAAAAGGTGATGCCCAAGGAATATCATCTCACCATGCCTTGTATCTTAACAAAACATGCCTCCTTTTGCTTTTAGATAATTGAAAATATTTTCAATCATCCATCACTCTTTTTCCGTCTTTATTTTTGCAGGTCTTCCTGCATTTTATATACAGCAAACTGAAAAATCTGACTACTTATCATCACCGCACAGAACTCAGATCCATGAATCAGCTTCTTAGTATATTCTTATCAGTCTAAGAAACCAGGAATTTTTGTGGCTTATGAAAAGGGGAAATACTTGTACAGGCAAAGATGGGCTTGAAATGGACCGATTTGTTTCCACTCTGAGCATCTACTGTCAATGTTGACTCTATTCACATACAAAAAGGGAAAAGGACATATTGTTGAGAGCAGTTTTTCTTTTAGGACTCTGCTATCTTTGATTGATGTTCCCATCAAGTAAAACCTCAAAGTTTTACTTCACATTTGCATGTTTTTCCTACTGGAGAGAAGGATAGGTAAACAGAACCTTGCGATCCCCAGTAACAATATAAATACAAAGAGGTAATAAGAAGACAACATTTTTTTTCAAGGTTCATCTCATTTTGTAAACAATAGGATTGTGACTATAGGTACTTCAGATTATTATAAACTACAAATCATATTAGCACATGTCAGTCTTTATGGGGATTCTACAATTGACTTTTGTTGATAAATCCACCCTCCATCATGGTACAGATATGAAACTTTCCAGTGAGAGAGAAGTGTACTCTCAATTGTGAAATCAGGTCAACATTTTAATCCAAAAATCAATATACTTAGTACACACATTTAAAAGGTTTACATCATGCATGTTAATTAGAATATACCCTTATGATCCTATGGAGAGAGTGCAGTACAGAAAAGTTGTATCCTTACATTAGCCAAGAAAATCTTGGCAATTCCATCTTGTGCATTGCAGAGTTAAAGGCTAATCTCTGAAGATTCAGACTTTAAAAATATCTTCTATAATCATGATATTTGTCCTTCATTGTTCAAGTAAAATCTTGTGACATCCAGTTGCAAAATCTTATTATTGGCAACATGTATACATGTATACAAACCACACTGCAAATTAAAAAAATGTACCCAGTCAGGCCTGACAAAGTTTTCTAGACATTTCTAACCTAATCATTTCATCTTGTAAGTAATATCACTAATTTCTACCTCTATTTATTAGCCATGTTTTAGGAAAGAGTTCATTCATACTTATAAACACACAAAACATGAAAAATTAGAATAAATGGCATTTGAAAAAACATTATAAAAGAGACTTGCCTGAAGTCATCATTGAACGAAAATTAATTTAACTCTAAAAAGGCTAATTTTAAAGAAACATAATAAAATTTTATAGAGAATGTTAAGTTGAACTTTGCCTGCTTTTTTATAGAACTATGCCACTTCTGCAAATAGGTGTTTTAATTGTTCTGTTCTTTGTGCAGACAGAGCTGTGATTTCATAGTTATGTCTTGTGAGGGTGCATGTAGCAGGTGTGCTCTACAACAGAGAAATCAGACAATCTAAAGGTAACTGGCTACTGGTTGCCTTCATTCTTAGCACCAGGAATGGAGAAATCCTCAGCAAAATAAACTACTAACACCAAACATTTTCTTTTGGTAAAAATTTTCCGATGTTACGGAATATTGTCTATGATGGCTTTTCTTTTCTCCCTGAAACATAGCTTTTTTCTTCTTTTACAAAAAGTAGTTTACTAAATATATACAGTAGCTTATACTGGTGGTGACACTGTGAAGTCAATTTACTTGGACACTTGATGGATTCAAAATATCTTTTAAAATTATGCGGTAACATTAAATGCATTTCCTCACTTGAAAGTACTACTGTTCAACAAAAGATATACCAAGCCTTTGGTTTTGGTGCAGGACTTAAAAGTTAAGGCAAAATTCCTAAAACAGTCCCCCTCTGAGCCCTTATTTGCTTGTATTTATAAATTGCTATTTTCTTTAAAAAAAAAAAAGTTAGTCCATTACTAATAATGTCAATGGCAATGATTTGAGGGCTAAAATAATCCCATATTTGCATGTACATCTATATAGACATTTTGTAAACTGTTAAGTTTATGCCACCAAAATCAACAACTGATAAAAATAGTTTCTAAGAAAAGTTCATATAAATGATGGTTTCTGTCAAAATAGTGTTTCTGTCTCATAGGAGCTTCAAGTCTTTTGCTATCGATAACAAAATGATGAATTAAAACTCCTTCTTTCTATTTTACAGAAGAGTTCTCAAGATGAATGTTCTGGGTGTACACAGAGAAAGGGACACGTTTTGGGGTCTTTTCATTTGCGATTGAATATGGCTTCGTTCTTGTAAGAGATTATTGCAGTCTGCCCTGAAGTGTATTGTTGCTCCAGTTGGCTACAACATAAAGTGAGTGTAACCTTCTGCCCCGGTCACTATCACGTCCATCCAGATCCTCATGGCTTCTGGTGATGGGGCCACCATATAATAGATTCTGTCATGTGTCTTGACGCTAAAGGTGAGCGATGGATCAGGGCTCTAGAGTTCCAAAAACAAAAAGTGTCAAAACATCTTTAATTTAGAACATCAAACAACACAGGCATGTGTGACAGTTTCTCCCTCTTTAAAAGTTCTACTTAAGAGAAATCGATAGAGGCATTGCTTCTACTTTTAACTATAATTCTCTGCTCCCCAAAACCTTTCTCAGGACTTGCCCTCTTTCTGGGCTTTCTGCACAAGAAAACTCATGCAGAGCTCGCTAATTCTCTTAGTGGATAATTTGTAAAGCATTGCAACTAGTTAATAAGAAGTGGTTAGTACATAGTAGCTGCTATAAATAGCCCTATTAAGATCCTACTAAATTTATTCCCTCTCATAACTGTATGGTAGCTCCTTTCTAGGATGGTTAGAGTCATCTTATTGGATCTCCCAAACCAATAGGTCCAGAATATTTCCTCACTTCACCATGATTTTTTTCTTCTTCAAAAACAATCAGCCTTCCTACTTATTTCAGTGTTAATTTTCCAGCACCATTCTGATCATATCTGTTATGGCAGAACAACAAATATAAGTTGCCTTAAATCCAAAAAAATTTTCCCTAGCTTATTCACTCAAAGTGTAGGAATTTATGAAATCATTGTTACCTTATTAGCATTCTTGAGGTGATCATAATACACTTCTTCAATAGCTTGAAAGTATATTACTCCTTTTAATTTAGCTTCATGCTTGTCTACAAAGATAGATGCATATTAAATACTTTATCACCACTGATGGACAGGAAAAATTATAATTTCACTATAAATATGATCATTAAAATGATCATCTAGCACTTAAATTATCTAAGGTTAATTCAGACTAATCCAGATTAGTCTTTTATCCCTATTGCATATTAAAAAACAACAATCCAAAATGAAACCCCCAATTCCAAACCAAAAGGACTTGGTGACTTTTTCTAAAACTCTTCAGCAAATTAGCAGTCAAAATATAAACGGGTACTACTGTCAGGTTAGCACACCAAGTATAAAATTTATTGGCACCCATACAAATTATTTTCTCACATTCTCCAAGACTATCTTTGTAATGGGAATATTAATATGCAAACCTGTTGTAATGAAATTTTCAAGTGTGTTTTTTGACTTACAATTTAAATATCCTACTTATATTTCTTTCCTTTTAAACTTGAGCATGCTAGATGTTTTTCCCATTTTGAACAAAGATCTGTGCTAATAATTTACTGTCCTTCCATTGTGGCATTTTCTAAACATTTTTCCAAGATTCACCATAAAAACAAAACATAAAAGAACCCAAACATCAACCAAACAAAGAGCACCACTTCGTGACTTACTAAGTTCTTGAAATATTTTAACTCTCCAAAAATGATAATGCATACGAGTCTATTAAAGGATTTTTAAAATATGGGTAAGGAGAGAGGAAAAGAGACTCCATCACACCATGTTGGTGGAAGCACAAGTAAGACAGTTGCTTTTGGAAGGTAATTGATGAAACAAACACAATTAAAAATGCAAAAAATCCTCTTAGTAATTTTATTTCAAAACTTTATTGTGTAAGTTCTACTTGTGCCTGTGCAAATGCACACAGATAAGTGTTTGTTATAGCACACAGCTACAAAAGCCCTGCCTGAGCTTTAATGGGGAACTGATGTAGTCATAGGCCAGGCACACAGAGGAATCTCTATAGCCACCGAAAGGATTGAGGACTAGCTGTATGTACTCACAGGAAAATAATCTTGACATACTCTTAGGTGAAACAGGATATGAACAGTGAATAATTTGGCCCCAAACCATGCAAAAGATAAAAGAATGTGTGTGTGTGCTTACACACACACACACACACACACACACACACGTACACACACATGCAAACATACATATATACACACAATTAAATATAAAAACGATGGTGGCACATGCCTGTAATACCAATATTTGAGAGGCTGAGTTAGGAAGATCACAGGTTTGAGGCCAATATCAGCAACTTAATGAGACTCTCAGCAACTGTAAGATCCTGTTTAAAAAAAAAAAGGTGCTGGGTGTGGTGGCTCACACTTGTAATCCCAGTGCCCAGGAGGCTGAAAACAGGAGGATTGCAGGTTTGAGGATATAGCCCCTGCAAGTAACGAGACTCTCATCAACATAGTGAGATCCTCTTCCAAAATAAGAATAAAATAGGGTTGGGGGTGTAACTTGGAGATAGAATAACCCCAGTAGATAATAAATAAATAATAACATTTGAAAGAGTATTTCAGTCAAAACTCCATGGTAATGGGAAAGAGATTTATTTTCATTGTATAGATTTTGTTATGTTTTGAATATTTTACTGAGTGAATGTTCCTTTTTCCTAATAATGATAAAATGCTAGTCTGAAAAATAACATTCCAGAAACATTCCACAGAAAATAAGCTTAATATACTTAGTTGCATTTAAACTAACATTTTCCTTACCTTATTTGACAATGGACCATATTTTTGTGTCTTTAGTTTACTCTTTCTTGGGAAGTACTGTTTTAATTAATACCACATTCAGTGAGTTTCAACCAGTTTCAATGAGAGAAGAGAATAATGTTTCTCTCAAACATTTACTGGAAAAGATCCTGTACATATATCTATATTCATGGGAATATAGTAATAGTGAGAGCTTATTATATGTAAAATAAAATCTGAAATAACAGTAAATCTTGTCAGTGTTTCCAACATACAGAAAGTTAAGGAGTGAAGCTCTTCTTGTTTGTAGGTGTTTCATCGTGAGAAAGTGTTCTAAAATCAATGCCTGACAACCACAGGGCGAGGTAAGGGGACCCATCATGTTTCTGTGGAGTGATGATACAGTGCTGTCCAAGCTGTCTCTCTCAGCCTTTCCTTAGAGAACTTTTCAGAAGTTCCCAGTGAATACACAGGAGGCCAGGATCATGAACCACAGCTTGGCCCAGGACTTCAGCCTTTAGCACCCGTGTCTGCAGCTCCTTCACGCTCACAGTGCCGTCTGCCTCAGTGACAGGTCAAGGGGCATGGCTTCTGTGGGGTCAAGTCCAGCCTGAGTTGCACTTGCTTACTGGGCTCTGTGTCTGTGATTGTTGTTGGTGTTTGAGAAAGGGAGTGGGTGTGGTGGGAGAGGGGGTGGGAGCAAACAAAGCTGATGAGTGACTCTGTAAACAGAGCTATACAGGTAGCCTCTGTCCCACCAGTTCGCCAGTTCACTTACGTTGTAGATCAGTAAAGTTGATGGCCAAATGTGGTGACACACACCTGTAATCCCAGCACATGGGAGGCTGAGACAGGTGAATCATAAGTTCAAGGACAGCCTCAGCAACATAGCAAGACTTTCAGCAAACTAGTGAGACCCTATTTCAAAAGCAAAAATAAAAATTAAAATAAAATGGGCTAGGGGTGTGGCTTGGAGGTAGAATATACTGGGATTCAATTCCTAGTGCCACATAAAAAAAGAATAAAAAAATACTTAGTAAATATGTATTCAGTTGTTTACCAATGAACTTTACTCTCTCTGATTAAAAAGTCATGCTAGTTTGTAAACTATAGTTGTATAACCATCAGCTAGAACTATCTATGTCTGCATGATTTAAATAAAATATGGCAATAAATAAATAAAAACGCATTTTTCTGGCTTTGAGGCTTAAAAGGAAGTATTATATGTAAAAAATTATGTTTAATATGAATTTGAATCACATCTATTTTCAGAACTAGAATAGCCTAATTTACACTTTTTTATTTTTATTTTTTGCAGTACTGGGGATGGAACTCAGGGGCATTCTACCTTCGAGCTACACCCCAGGTCCTATTTTTTAGTCTTATTTTTTGGAACAGGATCTCACTAATGGTGAAGGGCCTTGCTAAGTAGCTGAGGCTGTCTGCAAACCGTGATCCTCTGGTCTCCACCTCCCAAATACTGGGATTACAAGTGTGCACCACCACTCCTGGCCAATTTACACTTTTTAAAGTAATAACATTTTTATTATTTGTAGAAAGGAAATTCATATCAGGTTGAATTATATAATCCGAATATAAAATATTGTACATCTATGAAGCTAACATTGTGATTAATTGTATCACTTATCAAACTGTCTATTTAAACTGAATTTCAATTGCCCTTGGTCTTTAACAGATTTCAATATATTGCTTTAATTTTTTTCACCCACCTGCATAATAAGAAAATGTCCGCTTATTCCGATCAAAAACAAACCAGCGTTTCTTCCATGTTTTAATTTTTCCACCCATTTTGATGAGGTATCCTCGGCAGGTCTTCTCTGTGATTGACACGTGATAGCAGGTATCGATGTTGTGGCCAGCAGTCTCTACATGGCTCCGCAAATCAAAGTCTTCCTTCCGGACAGGCAGATAGCGTGTCAAAGGACGAGCCTGCGAAAATGCGAAATTCGTTTCATCTATATTTCATTATTTCATTTAGGTTATAGATGTTTAGAAGCAGAAACAAACTGTACAGTTTTAAGCTTTGAAATGCCTACAAAATTATGAGATTTTGCCATAAACCAAATACTTACCATCTGAAGACTAAAAGGCAATAGTATTTTGAGTAGAATGTTACAATATGGGGAGGAATAGATAAACTCAAGCCAAGAGATTCTATTCCTTGAGGTAGTCGAGTGAGAGAAAGGAAGAATGTCACTTATTTTAGCTAAAAGGTATTTAGCTCTTAATAAACCCAGGGAAATGAAGCCCGGCAAATGAGAATTCCTTCCATGGAATGTTTCCAGGATTTCTGGCCACAGTTTAACCGAGGTTCTCCTTAAGTAATCCGAGTATACCATGATGGATTGAATACTGTTTCATAAGTACAATCCCCCAAAGGTCTTCCAAAGTTGTAAACATCACCCTATACACACTTGAGTAGAAACTGAAGGCAGAGATGTGTTTTGAAAAGTGAAGGTAAAATGAAGTTCAATGTGGCCTAAAAGCTGGACCTAGGCTGGACCTAGGCTGCCTAGGACCAGAGGCCAAAGGGATGCCTTTAGAGAGATGCATTTTCTTTTACTAATGGCTCATATAATCTAGAAAGTACATATTACCATGGGTGATATTTCTAAAATAGTATTTTATTTCATAAACTGTTAAAGTACCCCACCCCTTTTCCTTGGGGAAAATGACGTAATTATTTACTTGGAGGTGAAACTTATAATCAGGATTAAAATAGAATTGTGTTTTTTGGTTTGGACAATCTTTACTGTGAATCAGAATTTGGCAGAGGTTGTTCAAAGTAAAAAACAAAAAGAATAAGCTTTTATTTTTACTTTTCTTCAATATTTTACCTTTGATTCTGTAGTACTTGATATTTAGATACCATAGGCTTACTGAGCCCTCAAAACACACAAAACTTTAAAGATAGTCTCTAACTGTAATGCTATCAGATGCCAACAACTGGAAAGAATAAGGAAAATGATATCTTTTGAATTTACTAGATACTGTGGTAAAATTGAATTGAGCTTTAAATTACATAATACTACAATTTTATCCTTAGAAAACATGCATTGTGTGAGTAGCTGTATGAACAAGAACAGTGATTGCAAATCTAAGATGACCAAGATCAGAGGTTAAACAAAATGAGTGGTTTTCCTAAATTTCGCATGAGTTAAGTATACATGGGCACACATGGTGTGGTCTGGTGTAGGAAAAAGTACACGTTTGACAAGAGAGGTTAGGGGAAAAAAAGTCACTAGCAACACCACTTGGAAACTGGGCTGGTCACATCAGTTTTGACATCTTTTCTCCCAATGGATGGCATAATATAGCCCAAAGTTTTTGTTTGGGAATTGTATTTGTTTTTAGTAGCCAGTGCAGTGGCATTTTTCAAAGCTGTTAAAAAATATTCTGCTTTTAAATATACTCCAGAGAATGGGTAGAAGAAAAAGTTACTCTCCCACCAATATGTTCCATTCAAGTACAGTGTAATTTGGTTGGTAGCTCCCTAAGTTTTAAAATAAACTGACATTTTGCACACTAATGCACACTTTAAAATACTGGGAATGAACAGAACCAACAAAGGCATCCACTGAATGGTTGTCTTCTGTGAGACGACCACCAGGGGGCAACATTTGCTTATGCATCCAGACGGACCAACCAACCTGTGCCCTTTGTTTCTCCCTTATTTTTACTTCCTTTTCTATTAGCTTCTGCCTCTGGCTAGTTTCTTCCTGCAGTCTTTTTTCCAGGAGTTCTCGGCATCGTTTTTCTTCTTCCAGAGCTCGTTTTTCCCGTTCCTAAATATCATAATGCAGAATAACGATTATTTTTAGACACACCGGTTATACTTGAATGGTTCCAACTAATACCAAAACCAAAATTCTCACTAGATAATTTTCAGCTTACACTTTAATCTCCTAAAATACGTAAACTAGGCTAACATAACCCAGGATCACAGGCATATCTTTTGAACTCGCATGCAGAAATGTAATCGTTAAACTTAATTAACAATTAAATAATGGTCTTCCCTGAAAATCCAGCAGGTGACTATATGCAGTCATTTTGTATCAGTGACCACAGCTCTTCCATCTTTAATAAGAAGCCTCACAAACTGTCACCCAACACTAGCCGTGAGGTTTAGCCTTTCCCTAGGCTGAAGGCCATCAGACCTTCCAGCTCCTGTTGTTGCTCTGCGGACTTCCTGATGACCAGAGAGGAAGCACACAGGGAAGTGAGAAAAGGAGAGGAGGAGCCCTCAGCGCAGGATGCAAAGGCATTTGGGGGGATTCCTACGGAAGTTCAGATTCTGCTTGAAATACAGTCACAACAACTTGGGGCTTTTAATGTTTTACGGTGTAGTTAGCACAGTCTTCTTCAACTTAGTGAGACCCTGTTTAAAAATACAAAATATAAAATAGGGCTGGGGGTACAGCTTGGAAGTAGAATATTTTTGGGTTCAATCCCAAGTACTACCAAAGAGAGAGAGAGAGACAGAGAGAGACAGAGACAGAGACAGAGAGACAGAGACAGAGAGACAGAGAGACAGAGACAGAGACAGACAGAGACAGAGAGACAGAGACAGAGAGACAGAGAGAGACAGAGAGACAGAGAGAGACACAGAGACAGAGAAAAAGAGAGACAGAGAGAGAGACAGAGAGAGAGAGAGAGAAAGGTTGAGTGACTATTCTAGCTCACAACAATTCTTAAAGCTCTTTAAGGAGGAATATTTCCTGCTGTGAAACGTGGAGCTCCTTGCACCAACTACCACATCTCTACCCTCTGGCTTGAAGATATGAAGCGTACCCGTGATTTAAGCAGCCGGGTCTTTTCTGCGTGAGCTTGCTTCAACTGTCTCTCCATCTCTTCTAATCTGGCAATATTTGAAGTGCTGGCACTGAATCAAACATAAAAATCTTTTAAAACATATCAGTTTAGACCAGTACATTTGTTTCTCCCCCTTCCCCACACACAGAGTCAGGAGAGGTACATATATAACTTAACAGTGTAGTTAGCTCAAATTGGAAAGGAAGATGCATGGAGATCTGGCCTTCTCCCCTGCTTCTTGACAAAAACACCAAAGAGCCTCCAAAGGGAAAACACAGTGTAATGTGTTCATTTCAGTCTATGTCAACACTATATATATTTCTTTGTTTTCTTGTTTTTTTTTCTCTCAGCTTTGAATATACATATTCGACGATTGCATATATTTGTGGTATACAACAAGATGATGTTTTAATGCATGTATACGTTGTGAAATTACTATAACCAAGCTGACCCATCCATCACTTTGCAGTTACTGTGTGTGTGTGTGTGTGTGTGTGTGTGTGTGTGTGTGTGTGTGTGGTGTATGTGTGGTGCATATATATGTATGAATGATCTATCTAGTATGTGTACATGTGTATGTTGTGTGTGGTGACACCTCTGTCCCTCAACTTTTTCCACAGCAGTACAATTGTAGAATAATCACTTCTAGCAAAAGCAGTGGTGTATGTCTGTGATAACTGTCCACAGTCACTGCAGAAAACCCATCCTCGTGGTCAGCAATTACTAATAGTGTTTACTTCATTGTGCCATCTGGTTTTCTGAACATCAGAAAAACAAGGACCAAGTAGAAGATGCCTATGAAAGGTAGCATGTAAAAAGGAGAGAGAAAAATAAGTGTTTCTCTTCTGTGCCACCATCTATCTTTAAATAAAAAACCACGATGTTACAGTAATAACAGTAATATTAGGCTTAAATATTATTATGATGAAAATAATGTGATAAGCACCAAGCAATAAGAAATAAGGAACTAATGTTTGAAATGTGTATTTCACAAAAACATCCTTAATTGGAACTTTTTGAAGAGTGATATAAAGAATGATATAGAACTAAAAAAATGTGCTGTGCTTTAGATTTTTTAAAAAAAATTATGTATTAAAATATCCCCAAATTATAAGTCTATTAAAGAAGTAACTCAATACTAAAATTCAAGTGACATTCATTTGGTCCGGTGGTTTATTATTTCACAAAAAGCCATTTGCAAAGTTGTAGAGCTATTCAATTATGGGTAATATGCCCTCCACTTTCTGTTGAGACATCATTTTTGCAACCACTAGAAAGTTACATGAGTCAGACGTTGTTTTTGCTTTTTCCAGTGTCATTATTTACACTATAAATAAACATAAAACTCAGAAAATAGGTTTTGGGTGTTTGAAAATCGGCAATTGAGAGGCAATTCTGCACAAAATCCCCACTGTGCTAAAATTACTGAACTGTCTTACAGAATAGTACTCTGAATGCCACCTACGATGATACTTATGGCTTTTGTCATTTTCCTAAGCCCTGACCTAATGCTCATACTCTGAAAAAAAATGCTAAGGACAAATTTGGTCAAAGGCATACAGATCTGAGAGTCCCTCCCCTCTCAGGAAATAGGAGCTCTGGGAAGGGTGTCAGGCGAGAAAGGAGGGCAGAACTGGATGCAGAAGGCCAGGGTCCAGGTCTAAATTTACTCAGGAGGCAGCTGGAGCATCACCAGTGCTTCAGAAGAGCAGAAAAACTGTGACCTATTTATGTTTCAAGATGTTTTTAGGCCCAATTCCATAACACCACTTTTGCTTGCCTCAAAATTAAGAATACAAATGTTAAATTTTATAAAAGCTTTAATACATGAAAAAACTAAGGTTTTTCTTATAGAAAATGTAAGAGCAAAAAGCCTTTGAAGGTTTTACTCTATTGTTGGATATGACTTTTTATTTAACAAAATCAGTGCAAAAGAAGTTCAGAGTCTACTAATGGAAGGAAACCAATTTTGAAACACAGTTGCAAATGTGAACTCAGGTGTTAAAAAAATAGGATAAAGTGGGAAAATGGACTATATAATGTGTAACTGGTTAAGTCACAGAAGGTATAAAGAAACTATTTTCAAATGTCACCATGATACCCAACCCTGTTCTGTATTGCAGACTCGATGTCTCAAAAATTTGACCTGTGCATATAGAATTAATGGCTTTAGGTTCAAAACCAATAGGTGCTTTTTCAAACCAGAAACCTTGCCGGTACATAATCCTCACCTAGAGATATTGTCAGGTGAACAGGCAGAGATACTGGTCTCCATGCTATCAGAGCTGTCCAGGCTCAAAGTATCGAAGGCCTGGTCCTTGTAGCTGTGATCCGGGTAATGGAAGCTATTCAAGTAGACATTTGATTCAGATGCTGTGCGATTGTAAAATTCTGATTTCTGCCTTTGTCCTTCACTCATCTGTTGGTGATTATAACCTAAGGGAAGAGCCATAAGTGTGTAAATATATCTCACTTATCAGTCTTAGAATCTTACAACTCTACAGATTCAAGCCAGTAACCAGAAACATCTGCATGTCAGGTTTTGACCTGGTCTAATTTGTTTCTAAGCCAATAAGATCAAAGAAACAGCATCAAGCTCAGTGCAGGCCAAGAGTTCCAAAGAAGTGGTCTCCTGAGTAACTCTCAGTGGGATTGCTTTGTATTTTCCCATCCCATTCCTACAACTCCAAGCAACTGAGAATAACATATCAGCACACACATCAGCATGGAAAAAAAAGCCCAGAAACACAAAGGCTTCAGATTCTCTAGCAGTAGCTGTGTAAGTGAAGGCAAGATGACTCCTAGAGACAAACAACCTCAGGGTTATAGGGCAGTCATGTCTTCAGTGGAATTTAAATTTCAGAGCACTCAATCTAGTCATAAAACAGCAGGTGGACCCTTCAGGCATAGAATTTGAGAAACTTGTGTCTCACACTACTTCCAGTGGCTTTAATCTGGTTAAGATCCAAACTACATTTTTTTTCCTCATTCATAGTCTTTCTCTGTAACTCCAATATATCTTGTCTTCCAATCACTTGTTTGAAGCATTCAGGCGATCCGTCCAATGGTTGGACTCCTAATTACTGTGTATCTAGCTGCCTCTGTTTCCTGCCTTAATTCTCAGCCCTCAGCTAGCTGGTGATGACCATTTGAAAATGAGGGCATCAGTGACATCAAATAGAAGGTATTTTCTTTTCCCAGGTACTTGGTCAGCTGTCACATTAGGTCATTGATTTAACTTGTGTGGTTGCTATGGCTGGTTCTCTGATAGCAGTTTTAGGCATTACAAGACAAATTGTCTTCAATTCTCAATCAGAAAAGTGGGGATCATAGCCGGGCGTGGTGGCGCACGCTTGTAATCCCCGTGCTTGGGAGGCGAAGACAGGAGGATCGCACTGGTTCGAAGCCAGACGCGCTGGCTTAGGAGATCCTGTTTCCAAATAAAAAGTATAAAATAGGTCTGGGAGTGTAGCCTGGAGGTAGAAGGGCTTCCAGGAACCCCAGTACCACCAAAAAAAAAAAAAAAAAAAAAAAAAAAAAGAAAGAAAAAAGAAAAAAGAAAAGTGGAGATCATACTGATAAAAAAATTCCTAAATTCATTAAAATTTTATTCCCCGTAGCTTGTAATCTCTCCCCATAATAGAAATAGCTTCTATTGCCCAAAAGTTAATATCAGTGCTATTAAGAGTTCACAATTACACCATCTGTGTATTACCTCTTCGTGTATACTCCACTTTTCAATGAGGCTTTAAATCAGTAATAAAACAGCCCAAAGTAGGCAAGAGGACAAAAGAAGTGAAGTCATTCCAAACAGCTTCCTCAGAGGTTGATGAGACATCTCCATTTAGAAACAGAAGCCACATCCATAATGCTTTAACAAAGAATGATCTGCCTAAAGTTTCTGCAAGGTGATTTTAGTTTCATGCAGAGTTTTCATGCTGTTAGTATTTGGAACAGTTTTAGATATATACATAAAAATATGTTATTTTAGATTGATGTATTTCTAGGAAAATAAGTTTTCTTCATGTAATCTGCCATTATAAGTTATAAACACATACACACATCAAAGCCATATATCACTTAGCTAAGGAGAGATATGACACATAAAAGCACAACATGAGACTAGATAGACTATCATTAATAGTAATGATTAATACATAAAACTTTAAATGAAGCCAGGGCATTCCTAAGTGTGAAGCCAGTGCCTTTTGTTTTAAGAAAGGCAACAATTACTCAAATATTTACCTTTTGTACTTGAACTTTTGGAATTACTAATTGTTCCTTTTAAATTGTTTCCAAGTATTCATTATGATGAGGACAAAAAAAAACACAACATAAATTATTTGAAAAGGTTACACATATATATTTCCTTATGATTTAAAAAAAAAAAAGGCCGTGGAATAGACAACTTTCACATCAGCTTGATCAACTACACAGAAGACATTTCCTTGTTTTAGTATGAAAAATCCCTAAAAGACAGCTATGTAATTTAAAATGCTCAAGAATTACCCTCCTGGTAAAGACTTGTGCCACGCCCCCTCCTCCCTTTCAGCTTCCTAGGATAGGGAAAGTCAGTTTCTGTGAGGCCACCAATACTTCCCTGAGGAAGAAGAAAGAAGGGAGGCGGTTTCCTCTTCCTAAAGCAACAGTCTCTTCTGCCCCTCAGGTTTTCCACAGTTTGATTTGGGCTTGTTTGTTTTTTTTCTCGAAAGTATCACAGAATAAGAAAATAAACTTATAACATTTAGGCGAGAGAGTCAGTAAATTATAAACACTGGAACTTCAGATGAATGCACAAGGGCACTGTGTTACAGTGTGCGTGTGAGCATGGATTCCCCACATCAACTCACTGTTTGTTGAGGTTTAATTCTCTGCCTGAAGGAATCTTCCAGGCATTCCAGTGGTAAGGCCAGCACCTTACGTTTTCATGGTTACTTAAATGACAAAGCCTGGGGCTAGTGAGTGTATTTTCTCCAGTGTAGGAGTTTCATTTTCCATAGGTGCAATGCAAACAGGAACGTTCAGTGTATGGCGCTACATATCTCTGCCAAATTGGCGACACTCTACTGATCACAATGAACCCAATTGTCACTTGGCTTAGCCTCCTTCCTTGTTATGGTTTGGATTTAAATTGTCCCCTAAAGCTTATGTATTAAGCTATTTGGTTGTATCTGTGGCTGCTGAGAAGGGTCCTTGTGAGTGTGGACAGGCCATTGAAGCTTCCCTCTGCTCTCTCCTCTACCTCCATGAGCGGACACAGCTCTCACCCTCTTTCTCTGCTCCCCATCATGATGCCCTGAAGACCTGTAGCCGTAGCTCCTACTTGAAAGCCAGTGTAACATGGATTGAAATCTCTAGCACTGTGAGCAAATAAATTCATCTTTTAAAGTTTTTTTGGTCAGGTGTTTGGATCACAGTATTGAGAATGCTGACTGAAATATCCCTATTGTGAAAATTCAAACATGCAAGTTATCCGCCTTTACAAATAAGGGCATACGCCTCTCTCCTGTGGACCTGGAATTGCACCTCTGTGATTAAGAAGAGTTGGCTTTAGCACTGAAGCTCTTGTCTGGCCATCCAAGGCAAGGGTGATTTCAATAGAAGAAGCACTACAGCAGGTACTAAAGGAGGGTAACTTGTAGGAGGCCCAAGAAGAGGTTGTGGAGCAGCAGAACAGCTACAAACTTGTCTAAGTATCCACCTGAAGATAGCTTTGTAAAGAAGAGAGGCTCAGATGTCCTATTCCTGCTCTATCCTCATTTATTTAGTATGTGACTATTACAAAATGGTCACTGAATGAATTTGTTTTCCATCTGTAAATTTGAACTACACTAGTGGCCAAATAAGGAAGTGGAATGCATCTACTCAAGCAACTGAACTGAGTTAGGAAAATGAAACTTCTCCCATGCATGTCTGTTTGGTTTGCATTTTTATTTTTTTACATATAGGGCAAGAATAACATTGAGCCCAGGGAAATTATTTCTTTTTCTTTTTTCTTTTTTTCTTTTTTTTTTTTTTTTTTGGTGGTACTGGGGGTGGAACCCAGAGGCTTTCTACCTCTGGGCTATACTCCCAGACCTTTTTTAAAAATATTTCATTTGGAAACAGGGTCTCACTAAGTTGCTGAAAGCCTCACTAAGTAGCTGAGGCTGGCTTTGAACCCGTGCGATCCGCCTGTCTCAGCCTCCCAAGCTTGGGGATTACAAGCATGCGCCACCACGCCCGGCTTCTAAATTATTTCTATCCAGAAAGATATAGCTGCTCAAGGAGGTAGTTTTTAAGGTTTATAAAGTGAGACTTGATAATATTTGAAGACTGTCTTATAGCACACACTAGAAAACAAAACCAGCCCAGCTCTTTTCCTTGTCGGAGACAGCCAATAGATCAGATGTGCAAGACTTCATCAATTATTGCTATTTTAAGGCCAGTTTCTATGAATTCTGGCTAATTTGGACCAAGAAAGCACTTTGTGAGCTTATGAGAGAGTCACATTACCATGGTGAGGTAGTAGACTTTGCCAATATATTCTAAATGTGTGCTATATACTTAAGTATGGTTATGTGGGCCTTGATATTTAAAAGATAATTTAAAATTGTAACCTGGGCGTAAGAGGCCAGATTTCCAACAATTCAGGTTATCATAGCTCACCTGTGGAGGAATTTATTCTTCCTAGTGACAATCCACAGCCAGAAGAAGAAGAAGGTACAGGAAAATTCAGGAATGAAGGAGAAGGAAGATGGAGGAAGGGAAAAAGATACAAGGTCAAAAAGAATGACAAGGGGACAGAAAAAATACACAATACTTCCACCATGCAATATTTGATGGCATTAGTAACAACACCAGATTTATACAGAATGATGTCCATATTTTAGATTAAATCTAAATTTACAGAGAAAAACTCAGTCAAAAAATCCTCATGATACATGCATAGTTAGTGAAAAAGAATTGTCACAGAAAAAAAAATTCTTACATATATGCCTCAACTAGAAAAAAGGAAAACTAATAACAAGATTATATCTATAAAACAATTCTTTTTTTCCAAGCAGAGAACAGCAAGTAATTTTCAAGAAAATGCCATTCAGTTATTTGAAGCACAGTCCATTAGACTTTATAACACGTCCTCTAATATCCTAAATTTTACTACGTAGCCCCAGTAAGAGCCATCTTATTTATTCAAGCCAATCATGTAAACTCTTCTTCACTCTCCACTAAGTCTTATAGAACAGGTGTAAATTGAATAAGTAGAAGCTTCATAAGTCCTTCCGTCCTCTCACCGAAGCCTGCATTATTTATTTATACTAGGCCTCTACAGAGGGAGAGATACCACATTTTACACGTAGTTTCTAGACACTGCTGTGCCAGATCTTCTCTTTGTGCATATCCTGTGCCTCACAAACCAATGCTCCCGCTACACACGTTTCCTGCAGGGTCCAAACTTTTGATAAAAAGCCAAGACAAAGAAGGTCATGCAGCTGCCTGTGGCTTTGCAGTAGCTGCCCCCAGCATTGTGTTTCTTGCAATCGTGCAACAACTTTTTCTGTTATGCAAGAGAAATAGTCATTAGGCTATAAAATCCACCCTTGTAGAGTTTAAAATCTGATCACTCCCTAAAGATGACTTAACAATGACCTTTCTATATTTGCTAGCAACAAAAAACACCACACAGGAGGTTGTCATACCTTTCTTGGACTTTCCTGTATTTAACAAAAACAGAAGGACAAAGATTTCATTCACTCTAAAGCTTACAAAGGAACAATTGACACGCTGTACAATAGCCAGTGGCATTACAACTTTGGGAGTTGAGTTCCTCAACTCGCCACTTTCCACTTGGCTCTCAAGGTTCTTTGTCTGCATGACCCAAGCTGCTGACTGAACAAGGTTTATACTTACACCATCATCCTTGATGCATCCATTATGAATAGCAGCAAAAAAATGGTGTGTTTAAGTTAATCATATAGGTAAAAAATAAATGATAAAGTCTACTAAATTTGAGTTAGTGAAAATATGTAGAGTACAATTTTTTTTTTTCAAAACACTGGAGTTTTAATTGCTTCACTTCATTGAAGCCAGTAAGTGCTAGTGAAACAATCCTAAATAAATATTTGATTCCTTCTTGTGGTCTTTGTGGGCCATCTGAATGGACTTTGTGGGAAACTGCCACTTTTTGCCAGCTGCTATGGCTCTAAGAACTATCATCCCTGACTGCTTCTCCTCTAGGAAGGGGAGCTGAAGCCTGGCTTCATAGGACACATCCTGGGTCTGCACACATAGGATGGTTCTCTTTTTTCCCAGAAGCTGTGCCAGTTGCATCACATGAAACTCTTTAAGCTGAACACCATTTCAGAGCTGCAGCAATGATCAAAGCTGCAGACTTCTCAGGTGTTCAAAAAGACATATCAATGAAAAACAAGAGCACAGAGGATAAATCAAAGACAACAGGTTTTACAGAGGATATGTCCATCCTGTGACCTAAGAAAATTGGCTCGTTTTATGAAACTAGCATGAGTAGCCCCATCGTTTCAAGGGAAAAACAGATTAGAAAAACAGAGATCAGACATTCCTTTGGTTCCAGCATATTCTGATGAGGATCCACCCTACATGATAATGTTAATTCTCAATTTTTACAAATCTGTCCATTTAGTACAAAGGCTTTGTTTTTCTTAAATTTTTTTTAAAAAGAATCCTTTCAACATAGAGTATCATTATTTGAGGAGGGGTATTGGAGATTGACCCCAGGGGCATGCTACCTCTGAGCTACAACCCAGCCCTATTTTTATTTTATTTTTATTTTGAAACAGGCCTTGCTAAGTTACTTAGGGCCTCACTAAATTGTTGAGTTTGGCCTTGAATTTCCCAAATACTAGGATTACAGATGAGTGCCGCCATGCCCAGTTGCGTATAATCAATCGTGTTCCTGCTCTTTCCTCGGTTTAAAATTTTTTTTTCCACTAAATCACTGTAATATATAAAACACATGCTAAATGGTCTTGGCTAGTATCATGGCCCATCCAAGCTTTTATGTCTTAAGTCAGTGGAAAAAATACATTTATAAATACGTCTATTAATATTATAGAAAAAATGATTCAGCAGGGGCCGGAGTGGTGGCACATGCTTCTAATCCCAGCATTTAGGAAGCTGAGACTGGAGAATTATAGTTTGTAGACAGCCTCAGCTACTTAGCCAGGTCCTTCACAACTCAGACCCTGTTTCAAAAATAAAAAGTCTAAAAGATAGGGCTGGAGGTGTACCTTGGAGGTACAATGCCCCTTCGCTCCATTCCCAGTATCACACACCAAAAGAAAAAAAAAGTAAAAAGAAAAATGCTTCAGCAGAAAATAGACTTGGCCCAAAGTTAACAGTGATAATGAAACCTGAAATAGACCCATTTATGTTTATTATTTACAAATATTGAGAGAGAGAGAGAGAGAGAGAGAGAGAGAGAGAGAGAGAGAGAGAGAGAGAGAATTAAGAAATTAAAGAAGATAAATTAGGCCGGGCAGCGCACACTTGTATTCCCAGTACTTGGGAGGCTGAGACAGGATGATTGCAGGTTTGAGGATAGCTTAGCAAATAGTGAGACTCTCATCAGCCTAGACCCTATTTTTGTGTGTGTGTGTGTGTGTAGTACTGGGGTTCCTGGAAACCCTTCTACCTCCGGGCTACACTCCCAGACCTATTTTATATATTGAAGCGCGGCTGGCTTCAAACCTGTGCGATCCTCCTGTCTTCGCCTCCCAAACTCGGGCATTACAAGCGTGCGCCACCACGCCCAGCTAACCTAGACCCTATTTAAAAAATAAAAGTAAAATATGGCTGGGGGTGTAGCTCGGAGGTAGAATGTCCTGGATTAAATCTCCAGTGCTACAAAAAGATGATAAAGAAGTTCAATCAAATGTATTTTATTTGAATACTACCAGTGTAAATCTCTCTTAATACATTATCATCCTCTCATAGTATATAACCTTTCTTTCCTCTTAAGTCACTTCTAAGTAATGATTTGAAAATCTTATTCAAGTGGTATAATACACATATGTGCAGATGAACATACATTATATATAAACTAATATATGCATATTGTATATATGTATGTATATATTTTTCTCTCCATTGAAGGGAAACCAGTGATTATCCCCAGCAGCATAAGCAGTGAGGACAAGCAGGCACAATTAAATTTCAGCCTACTGAGAAGGGTTTCAGTTCCATCAATGCCTGAATGTATTTACAGGCCTAACGCCCGCCAGCCTGCCAGCTCTTCTTCTTACATCCTGCACATACTTCCATCATTGCATTTATTACATTTTACTATATTCGTCTTCCATGTGGTTTCTTGCTCACTAAACTATAAGCATTTCAAAGGCAAGATCATCATTCATTTGGTCTCTAACATTATTCTGCTCAAAATTAGGACCAATATAAAGTGCTGGTGCAGCAGAGGGGTTAGGCCAGTGTCGGGGCCAGCGAGGACAGAACCGGGTCCTCCCATGAGGCAAGGCCGCTGCTTGAGCCAGCGAGGTCTGGATCAGTCCACCAGGTAGCCAGGCCACAACTGGGGCTGTCAATAGTGAAATCGGTATTTGCAACGTGGCATGCACAGAGAAATATCGCAGAAAATTAAAACCAGATGCTTCCCCTAATCAGCAATAACTAGGAGGAAAGGGGCAACAGGAAGTGGTTGAGCTATAGAAAGGGCCCTATAGTGAAGCAATTAAGGTGACCAATCAGAGGGTATGGAATAGGGGAGGATGGAGCCTCTTTAAAACACAGGAGGTACATAAACAAATGTATCAAAGTTAATCACCAAACAAGCATGGGATAGAGGGAGGGGGAGGGAATGGGATGGGGACTGGATGAGGGCTAATTGGATGATGTGTGCTTGTATATCCTCTCAAGTCTTATATTCCAATGTGATGAATGATTACAATGCACCAATAAAAATAAATTAAAAAAAATAAAGTGCTGGTGCAAACTACTCTGCTAACACAATAAATCTCAGCAAGAAACTCACTTCTAGAACTATCTTATAGTAATTTCTTCCAGCCCCACAAACACTGTCTTAGAACTCCATTATAAATCCAATATATTATTCATAAAAACGTGGAGAGTCAAAGTCCATCTAAACCCCAACTACACAGTACAAAAGCTCAGCCCTAAATCAACAGGCCTAGTGAAATGCTCTTCTAGGTCACTAATTTTCTATTTTTTTCGTGTGTGTGTTTCAACTTAACATCTCATTCAATACAGCGGTTCAGCCACAAACCACTTGAACCATCTTGGTGAAGCGCCCTGGTAATATCCCTACATCTCAACCCCCTGGGTCTTTTTTTTTTTTTTTTTTTAAACCAAACGAGAAGGTCAGTAATTCTCTACTGGGGCCTTTCTGGTTTGAGAGTTCTATTGACTTTCTAAAGTATAATGGGGATGTTTAAAATGTACCAGGTTTATGCATGAATAGGAAAAAGTTACCTTGGTACAACAATGAGGGTAAACATGTATCCTGTCCCCAAAGGAGACACGTCAAGAGTTAAAAGGGCTTTTGTTGATCCCTTCTTTAACCATTCCCAACCTTATTCTGACTCCCTCTCCCTGAGGAATCCTAATGCTTAAGTAAAGACCACATCATTTGATTTGAAAGGCACATACCTCTGAGCATCCTCCGAGATTCCGAGTCTTTGGTCATGGTCGCTAGCGAGTGAGGGAGCACACTCCCACAGCTGTTGCTCTGTCCCAGGGGCAGGTGAGTCTGTGGAGACCAGGAGGGACAGACATATCAGGCAAACTTTGTACCCACTGAATGGTCCTTCAGGAAGTGACTGCATCCCTGTTTTCATAACTCCTATTTAAGTGCAGAGAAAAGAGAAGGTAGGTCTTTGTTCCTGTTTATTGATGCTAAATGCTAAAGGCCATTTAGGTGGCTGTTCCTCCTTACAAGCTCCATGGCAATCTCTACCTCACAGCACTTCCTCCAATGATGATAATCCCCAGAGGAAAGGCAGTGGGGGGGGGGGAGACACTGCCCACAATCACGTGAGAGAAAGACCGCAAGTTCTTCATGCGTAAGGAGCAGCAGGCGATGCAGGGGCGGGGATGCATGCACACCATGCGGAAGTACAAGGAGAGCTGTGCTGGTTCCAAGTGCACCGATTTCCATCCACCTCCTGTTATGCAGTGGGCTGAAAACTGGAGAAACCTACTAACATCACACTGGTTTTAGGGTTGTTTTGAAGCAGCCAGAGCTTCAATGTAAATAACATATACTTGAAAAACCAAATTATAAAACAGATTAAAACGTAGCTACTCTGACCGAGGGCAGGAGAAGGGCGCAAAGACTGTCCTACCAAGAAGCTCCGTGTCACTTGCCTCTTCCTCTGTTCCTGTGGTGACCCCTTGGACACATCAGAAGAACAAGAGGGAGGTGGCAGGTGGCAGACTGAGTGGGTTCACGTTCTGGCCCTGGCCAAGGGCTCCTGGACTAGTCACTAAGCCTTATTATACCTCAGCTCACCCATGTGTACAGTGGGGATCATAAGCAGTAAGTACCTCTATTACATAGTGCTGTTGATTTTTAAAATGAGACAGTTCAATAAGGGCTAAGTCCAGTATCAGAGTCATAGAAATAACCCCAAAAATATTTGCTGCTGTTACTCCTGGAACCCAGAGCCTGTATCATAGCCTGTTCCTAAGTCTGGGATGCACTTGCGGGTGTCCATCAAGGTCAAGGTCAGTCTCTATCATTGTGTTGGTAGAAAATACCCTGGGCCACGTTCTTGGGCTCCAGAATGTGCAGTTCCACATATCCTCTGCACAGGACAGAAAAGGCAATATAATCATGATGTCTGCTGAACCAGCAAGTTCAATGGTTTGTTATTTTGTATTTTTCCTCACAGGCCTTTGCCCGGCAGTGAATATGTTGAGAAGACTCACGGATTGAGAAACCTGTGGCTCTTCCGCATCCTACCTTTGGGGTGATGCTTCTCCCCATTGTAGCACTGCTGAAATGTGGGGAGATGGAAGGTGTGGTTTTCTTTCGAGGCAAAGTGTCACTCAGATAGAGGCCTTCTTTATGCTGTTTTTTTCTTTCTTCCAGACTTCTAAAGTGCTTTAAATGCAAATGTAAAGCAAAATAGCAACACTTGACTCACTGAGGAAATGAAGAATTATGTATTTACAAAGAAGTTTTGGAATTTTAACAGTTATTATTATTATTATTATTATTATTATTATTATTATTCAACAACTTATTCTTGCATTCACTAACAGACTTTGGGTTAGCACCTAGTAATATAATAGACACTGGAAGAATGTATGACTGAACCTAGAACACGTTTTTAAAAATCTGCCTCTTACTTCTATACTGCCCACTACCCAAGGCCTCAGGACAACTTACAAATCGTTACGAGGGTGGCCACGTGTGCAGGAGAACTGCCAGTGGCCAGAGCAAGTAAACGGTTTCTTCCCTGGTCTGTCTGGAAAGTTCTGTGTGTTGGCCCAGATCCCATTGTGAGGAGGACAGGGAAGGGGGGAAGGAAGAGAAGGAGGAGGAGGAGCAAGTATCAGGGAGGTCTTTTGAAAGTGATAACAGTTCATGTTTATATATCAGTCACATACACACACTCCAAATCCACAGTTCTCATAAAAGGCATCCTTCTAGATTATTCTTACATTTAAAAAGATCTTGCGGCTGGGCGTGGTGGCTCATGTTTGTAATCACAGCATTTGGGAGGCGGAGACGGGAGGATTGAGGACAGCCTCAGCTACTTAGCGAGGCCCGAGGCCCTTCACAACTCAGTAAGACCCTGTTTCAAAAATATAAAAAGACTAAAAATATAGGGCTGGGAGTATAGCTCGGAGGTAGAATGCCCCTGGGTTCCATCCCCAGTATTGAAAAAAAAAAAAAAAAAAGAAAAAAAAAAAGATCTTGGCCAAGGCCATTTTACAGTAATTCCTTATATTTAAAAATCCTGCCGGGCGTGGTGGCGCACGCTTGTAATCCCCGCGCTTGGGAGGCAGAGATAGGAGGATCGTGCAGGTTCAAAGCCAGCCGTGTGCGCTGGCTTAGGAGACCCTGTTTCCAAATAAAAATGTAAAAATAGGTCTGGCAATGTAGCCCAGAGGTACAAGGGCTTCCAGGAACTCCAGTACCACCACCAAAAAAAAAAAAAAAAAAAAAAAAAAATCCTCCAGTTGACTTTTTTTTTTTTTTTTTCAGATTCTTTATGGAGAGATTTTTGTCAACTTGAAACCTACTCAAAGTTTTTCTTGGCCTCCTCCCCTAAGTGTGTTCAATGGTAAAGTGATTTCCTAATTAAAGATTCTTTAGGTTTTGATCATTTAAATACTAAGCTTGGGATTCTGAAATACATAAAAATGAATGCATGCCAATTATGACAAACGCATGTTAAGTTTACAATCATCTGCTTATACTAGCTAATATTTACTGAGAGCTTACTGAGCTAGGTTTAATGCTTTATACAGATGATCTCATTTAGTGCTTATAATAATCCTGTGAGGTAGGTACAGTATCCTTATTTTACAAATGAAAAATCAGTGGTGTAGAAAGGTCAAATAAACTTGCTCAAAGTCACACAGCTCGAAAGTGGCAGAGTTGGATTCATGTCCAGGGAGTCCTGTATGTGTGTATGTTACCAGAGATTGAATCCCATGGCATTCTACCTCTGAGCCACACTCTCAACCCCTATTTTAGTTTTTATTTTAAACAAAGTCTCACTAGATTGAAACAGAGTCTCACTGTTTATGAGTCTGTCCTCTAACCTGTGAAACTCCTGTCTCAGCCTCCCAAGTCCTGGGATTATAGGCATACACCAATCACACCTAGATTGATAGTTCACATTTTGATTATAAAACTTTGCAGTTTGTTCAATTAATGATGGTTATATTTTTAAAAATTATATCAGAAAAAATAACACTTCAATCATGTTCCCACTATTAACAAATGTCACAAATTCTGAAATTAAAAACTTCCCAATATATTATAATTGTAGCTTAATAAAACAGAAATGAAAACAGTCTAACAGACAATTGAGCAGAAAACAGCAGGATTGAAAACTGATTGCTTTGTATCAGAGGTGCCTTTCACGCTGAGTGAAGCTATTAGTAAGATAAACATCAAATAACTGAAGATATTTGGTTCTTCCTGTCTCCTAGCGCATCCTTGGATACATCACTTATTCCACCCACCATTCTATCAACTCAGCTTTCTATTAGCCCAGGCGGCAGTAATCCAAGGTAGTGAGGAGACGAATCTTCACCAAAACTTAATATATAGTAAAGAGACCTTGAAGAAGTGCAAGGATTTATAACAAATCAGATATTCCACACTTTGAGGAGAAGGTGGCCAAATAGCTGAAATAGAGACTCAGGCTTTTTTTTTTTTTCCCCCAGTACTGGGAATGGAACCCAGGGGCTTTCTACCTCTGACCTATAGATGGCCCCAGCCCTAATTTTTTAGTCTGTTTATTTTTGAAACAGGGTATTTTTTTGTTTGTTTGTTTTGTATTTTTGTTGTTGTTTTGTTAGGTGGTACTGGGGATGCAGCCCAGGGGCATTCTCTCTCCGAGATATACCCCCAGTCCTATTTTTTATTCTTTATTTTGAAACAAGGCCTCATGAAATTGCTGAAGGCCTCACTAAGTAGCTGAGGCTGGTAGTGAGGGGATGTAAACCTCAGTCTCCCAAGTACTGGGATTACAAGCGTGTGCCACCTTGCTTAACTTATTAGAAGATTTTTTGAATGGGCAAGCATTAATATGAACTTAAATGTACTAAAGATGTATTAGAGTAATATTTATTTAAAAATCTGATTCACCAAAACTGTTTATATATGGACTAAATACATTAACTACGATATGACCTTTGACAAGATACATAACTAGGCTAAGCCTCAGTTGCCTAAGTTTCAGTTGCCTAAATTATTTTTATTTTATGGAATTTTAAAGTGTTTAGCAAAAAATATTTTTTGGTACTGGAGATGGAACCCAGGGGCATTCTACCCACAGCCCTATTTTATTTCATTTTTAAATTTTGAATCAAGGTTTCTCTAAGTTCCTGAGGGCCTCACTATATTGCTGAGGCTAGTCTCAAACCTGCTCTCCTCCAGCCTCAGCCTCCTATTGGGATGATAGGTGTACACCACTATGCCTGGTACTTAGCAAATTCTGACATATAGCAAGGAATTGATGCCTATAACTATGATTTTGATGATGTATAACAACAGCATTTTGTGGCAACATCACAACTTCTAATACTTATAGATTTTATGGAAATACTTATTAGCAAAGCAAGAACTATGTTGCAGTGTTTTGTAATGGGAACTGAAACATGGAGATGGAAAATTTGCCAGTTGAGGATGATGGAGGTCTCAATACTTGGTAACAATCTTAGCACCTTTAGACATACTGACTGCCCCTAAAATTTTTTTTTTTTTTTAAGTAGAGGAGCATGCAACCTGGCTTTTAAAAAAAATCATTTGGGGGAAATTTGAAGAAGAGATTGCACACACGTAACTTCGTTATCCAGGTGAAATTCACACAGTCTAAAACACCAACCAGTCCCTAGTTACCTGTTGTTCCTGCTGTTGTTGCCGCCTGTGTTTCTTAGCTGGCAGAGGAGGAGGTGTGTCATTTAAAGGGGAAGGATCGACAGATGTAGCTATGACTTCGGGCCAAGGGGCTGATGGAGGTTGAGTGACAGGATGAGGAGAGAGGGTGGGAGGAAACAGAAATCCAGAACAGACAGATGCTCTTTGCTTTATAGGAGATAGAAAAGGTATACATGTGTCCATTTGAAATGAAAGGATAAGACAAAGGAAAGAAATTGACAGTGATTTTTCTGCTTTGTTATGTGTTAATCAAGAAGTCACAAATGATGGGGACCTTCTTTCAATTCAGAGCCTTGTTAAAATCCCACACCGCAAGCAACTTGAATCACTAGGAGATATTTTAGTTTACTAGTCTCAGCCACTCCCAAGAATGCCTTAAAAAGGTATAATATTCAAAAGTGCTCATATTACAAAGCAAAATCAAACCGGAAAGGTTACTCAAACCAACATTTTTAGAAAAGCTTTTTAATTTCTAAGAAATCTAGGCTGGATTAGAGTGCTAAGACACTGACCTCTTTTGTTTGGAGTTATCGCTCTTAGTGCCCACTCTGTACCATATATTTCATGGTTTCTAACATGGTAAGCGTCGAGCAGAACCCCCAAATCGGTATATGTTACAAACTCCGCATCACTGTGGCCCTCTGGCCAAACAGACATGTATCAGTCACACACACTTCATTTTGTCCATTTGCAAGTTAACCGCGGGTTAATTTTGACATGAGGAAAAGCAGTGAATGAATGAAATGTCATGCCAACACACCTCTGTGCTCTGTGGCTGGCTCACCGGCACAGCGGAGGCGGGCCCAGTGACAGCAGCGTCAGCGTCAGCAGGGAACTGAGTGGAAGGGGACAGAGTCGTGGAATTGCCACATGGCTCATTAATTTCATTTACACTGAGATAGCCCTAAAAGGAGGAATTCGGAAGTTAAACACAAAGAAAGCCAAAGCTGAGGCATGCGAGAGTATTAATGTTCCCAGCACGACGGAGTTAGCTGAGAGCGCACAGCCAGGTATCTGGGTATTATCAAACATTTCATTAAGGTGATAATCAGCAATTAAAATGGATTTATGGTGCTTAATCTTCCAAAATGGCATTCCAGACATCAAACATAATTTTTTTTCTGGTGAAATCATGATGAGCTTAAATAACCCAACACCTTCGATTTTTAAAATATCCAGAGGTACCAACGTTCATTCTGTGGATGGAATGAGATTGTCACTACACATACAATGAAAAGAATCACATCAAAAATCTGAGATATAAAATGCACAATGCAGTCAGTCACTCCCTAATTCAAGAGCCTTTTCCACAAACTCTCCCTCTTGGATTTCTCCTTCTTCTGTTTCCTGATGGGTTAGGGGATCAGTAAATTATAGATTATGGGCTGAGAGCTACTGGGTTTGTTGCTAAGAAGACATGCATAAAATGGCAATTTATTTGTAATGGAATTTAGCTTTGGGGCATCTCAACCACATGAGAATAAAAAAGACACTGTCTTCTCATTCAGGTGAGAACACACACACACACACACGCACGCATGCACGCACGCACGCCTTCAGGTAGAGTTATAACAGTATGGTGTTTCAATTCAAGGCAGTTTTCCCCAACCCTCAACTCTAGCTCCAGGACAGAGAATTTTTAGTTACTTTTGAGTTTTGAGTTCTGGCTTCAGCTTAGAGAAAATACCCATGAATCAAAATCTCTGGGAATCAAAACTCCTGAATTTATATTTGTGGAAAAGGCACTTGTAAATTTTCATGAAAATTAATTATACAAATCAACTATGATTTTTGCCATAGCAATAAACCAGTATGAAAAAAGAATAAGGCATATAAACTAACACTCTCTTTTAAAGGTGAAATTCATTTAAATTTGACACGCGAGTCCTTTCAAAAAGTAACTCCAAGAAAAGACATGATGTTGTGATGTGATGCTTTTGAAGCAAAAACCCCAAGCTGGAAGCCAAAGTTTCTACTGAGAAACTTATAATTATAGTAAAGTGGAGAAGGCTACAGTCGGACAGTTTATAAATTGGATGTAGCCAGGCATGGTGGTGCGTGCCTATAATCCCAGTACTTGGGAGGCTGAGATAGGAGGATGACAAGTTTAAAGATAGCCTCCAGAACATAGCAAGACTCTTAGCAATTCAGCGAGAAGCTGTTCCAAAATAAAAAATAAAATAAGGTTGGGGGGTTTAGCTTGGAGGTAAGCTGTTTCTGGGTTCAATCCCCAGCCCCACAAAAATAAATAAATAAATTGACTGTATCAAAAACTTACACTATATAAAGGTGCAGAGATACTGCATAAAATTTTATAAGGTGTTAACCTCCCATTGCATACAGGCCTATAATCACAGTACTTGGGAGGCTGAGATAGTAGGATGGAAGATTCATGGTCCGCCTCTCCAACTTAGAGAGGCCCTGTTTTCAAATAAAAAACAAAGTAGGGCTGGGGATTGTTCCCAGGGATCAATCTCCACCACCAAAATAAAATAAAAGTCTAAAAGCCAAGTATATTTTTGACAGCAAAATTTGCAGAGAAATAAAAAGATTACCTCATTAATAGAAAAGTAAAAAGTATATTCTATCGGGAGGTGAGAATTTAGAGCCCTTTTAATTCATTTGGATGCCACTAGTCATTAAAACCCAGTTTGTCTAGGCTAAACTCCAAATCTTCCCTCTTTTTTTTTTTTCTTCTTATGCTGGGAATTAATCCTAGGGTAATTCTATCTCTGAGCTATAACCTCAGCCCCTTTTAAAAATTCAAAACAGGGCCACACTAAGTTGCTGAGGGTTTCGCTAAGTTGCTAAGTCTAGACCTGAATTTATAATCTCCCTGTCTTGGCCTCCCAAGTTTTGTGCAGGCATAGGCCACCACGCCCAGCCAAATCTTCGCTCTTCCTCCTTCCTCCCTATCTATCCCAATAAAAGGGATCATCATCTACTTCGTTATTCAAGCTGGAATAAAGGCACCATTCTTGAGACTTTCATTTATTCAGGAAATAAATAAATATTTACTTGGCAAAAACTTTCATTTATGCTTCAAAAAATATATATACATATATATGTGTATATATATGTATATATATACTAACCCAACTAATTGTCCCTGTCTCTCTGCCCTTGCTCCAGTCCAAAGCCAGCACCTCCAGCCCACAGGGCTGCACTCCTCTCTACACAGGGTCCACTGCATCTCCTTACATTCCTTAGAACCCCTAGTCACTGAGCATCCTAGAGTGATTTTTAACAAATGGATATTGAATAATGTCACCTACTGCAAACTACTTGATGGCTTCCTCCTCACGTATGATGAGCTGCATTTCATTAGCATGACTCGTAAGACCACCCTCACCACCTTGACAGCATTGTCTCATCCAACTACACTCCATTCATAGCCACCCTGTGTTTACAAAACCTGCCAGTCCCATGTCCTAAATAGTGAACAGAAACTATGAAATGGAGTGATTTGACAGTGCTGCTGTAGAAATATTTTTTAAAACGCTTCCAAAGAACACATTGCATTAAACTATTATTGTGATGAGTATTTCATTTCAAATACCTACATGCAAGAAGATATTTTATATGTAAAAATGTCTAATTTTGCTGTCTTTTTTATAAGCAACTTGAAAATAAAAGTTCTTTTGATTATGTAAATGTTATCTCAAAGCAAGCCTTAGCTTATAAATTGAAGAAAACATAAACATAAAGAAAATTTTTCTTATTATATTTTTCCAAAGCAGAGTCAAAATAGTCTAGCAATGAAGCAGTGCAGTTCTATAAGAGGAAATCTGGGGGGAAATGGTGCCGGGGACCAGGGGATGATGGATAAAAGATATTCAGAGCTTAACATAAATAAGAGTTCCCAATTTAGGGGAGAAAGTCGCAGAAAACACATTGGAGGGAAAAAAGAGAGAGGAAATAAATCAGGCTATCTTGTTATATGTTTTGGGGAACTTTCATGGGAAGACTCAGGAGAAAAATAAAGTAAAAGAGAGGAAGGAGTGAAAAAGGAGATTGTAATGCCGGGTGTGGGGGCGCACGCTTGTAATCCCAGCATTCAGGAGGCTGAGACAGGAGGATCACGGTTCACGGCCAGCCTCAGCTACTTAGTGAGGCCCTTTGCAACTCAGTGAGACCCTGTTTCAAAATAAAGAATAAAAAAATAGGGCTGAGGGTGTAGCTCGGAGGTAGAATACCCCTGGGTTCTATCCCCAGTACCACATACACACACAAAAAAAGAGATTATAGAAAGGAAAGAAGAGAAGGTAAGACTTGGTTTAGAGCCAAATGTTTTTAAAGCTCCAGGCTACCCTACAACTCACTGTTGAGCAACACACACACACACACACACACACACACACACACACACGGCATGTGGATTAGACATAAAGGTAATCCCTGTACTTCTCAACAGGAAAGACATCAAAGCGTTGCATGCTTGTATTAAGTCACTTAAGTTAATGCTTTTTACTATTCGGTTAGTCATACAAAACCAAAGTACATCTCCTGACTAGTAAGGTCATGAGTGGACATGTAAAATAATGACTTACCTCTTTCAGAGTATTGGGGTTAACAGGAAACCCTTTCCCCCCAGAAAGGCTGGAGTACTTCTTTTCCAAATTGCAAAGGTTCTCCTTTTCCTGAAACAACATGAAATCATGAATCTATTGGTCAGCCTTGGATACACCGAGAAGCACAGGGTCTTTGTTTTAGAGACAAAGAGCAGAATTTCTGCATGCTTCTTTCTATCTCCTCTCCTCATATCTAGTTCAAAACTTCACTTTGTATAAATCTCACCTGCTAGCTGATATAATATTGTTTTCAAACATATTTAGCTATATAACTTTTCATTCAAGTTAAATTCTATAGAGTGACTATTAAAGAAGAAAAGATCTGGGCATGATGATGTATGCCTGTAATCCAAATACTTAGGAGGCTGAGACAGTTCCAGTTGCTTCATATTCTTGTCAGCACTTGAAATTTTCACTTTTAAGCTAATATTAATCACTCTGGGTGGTATAAGCGGAAATCACATTATTGTTTTAATTTGTATTTCCTCTATGACTAATGATGAGTATTTTTCCATATGACTTCTTAGCCCTTCACATATATTCTTTTGGGGCATATCTATTCAAGACTTTTGCTTGCCTTTTAAAAGTTGGATTGATGTTAATTCGTTATTTCTGAGTCATAAGAAAGTCAACAAATACTAGATACAAGTCTCTGTCATTTCCTGTAAGAAATCTTTGCTTGCAGGGGTATGGTGGCACATGTCTGTAATCCCAGTACCTAGGAGGCTGAGATAGGAGGACTGCAGGTTTGAAGACAGCATGCAGTAACTTAGTGAGACTGTTTAAAAATAAAAAATAAAACAGGGCCGGGGAGGGGGGGCGTAGCTCAGAGGTTTAAAACCAAAGCCTGCACGCATGCGTACACACAAAATGGAATCTTGGTTACCCAAGGATACGAAGGTATATTTGCAGATTTAGATTTTGATCTAAATTTTTTATAATTTTAGTGTTTTTAGTTCTATGATCTGTCTTGAATTAATTTATATATGTGGTGCTGATGTTTATTTTTTCCCATGGTGACTCAGCTGACTCAGCACGATCACTTTCTCTATTGAACTGTCATGAAACCTTGTAAAAAGTAGATAGACGCCGGGCGTGGTGGCACACGCTTGTAATCCCCGCGCTTGGGAAGCTGAGACAGGAGGATCACGCAGGTTCGAAGCCAGCCTCAGCTACTTAGTGAGGCTCTCAGCAACTTAATGATACCGTTTCCAAATAAAATTATAAAATGGGTCTGGGAGTGTAGCCCGGAGGTAGAAAGCCTCTGGGTTCCACCCCCAGTACCACCAAAAAAAAAAAAAAGTTAATAGACAGTATATGGCTGTATTTATGGACTCTTCATTCAGTTCCATTGGTATGTCTATTGGATTCCAGTACAATGCTGTCTTTTTTTTTCCTCCCGGTACTGGGGATGGAACGTAGGGGCATTCTACCTCCGAGCTACCCCCCCAGTCCTATTTTTTATTCTTTATTTTGAAGCAGGGTCTCACTGAATCACAAAGGGCCTCCCTAAGTAGCTGAGGCTGTGTGTGAACCACGATCCTCCTGTCTCAACCTCCCAAATGCTAGGATTACAAATGTGCACCACCATGCCGACTTTGCTGTCTTAATTACTATAGCTTTATGGTAAACTTTAAAATCAGATAGTATGAATCTTCCAACTTGGTTTTTCTTGTTCAAAGTTTGGTTATTGTAGGCTCTTCACATTTTGATATACAGCAGTCAATTATTGTTATTTGTGCTAGTATGTCCTAGAGTATTGACACAAACACTAAATTAATGAACATTGAACCACTGCTCCTGAGGAAGTCCAGGGAGGGGTTCCTATGAGCCTCTGGTCATGTCTGCACCAAGTGACCAATATACAACTTTGTCTTACATGTGTATCTGTTGGAACACACTTTACCTAATGTATATTCTTGATCCATTAACATAAAACAGACAGTCAACAGCATTCTACGTCCTGCCTAAAGGAAGCTTATCTAATACATGTATTTTCTTCATTAGACACATCATAGCCTTCTTGCCCTTCCTTAGGAACACTGACAGCAGCTTAGCACTATGCTTGGGAATCATTTTACACAGCAAAATTACCAACAAAAAACACAAAAATGAGAAAGTGCAATATTGAACTTTCCATAAGAAGGACACATGTGATTCTTGTTTTTGTTTTGTTTTGCAGTGCTGGGGATGAAACCCAGGGCCATTCTACCTCCGAGCTACACCCCAGCCCTATTTTTTATTCTTTATTTTAAATGGTCTTACTGAGTTGCAAATGGTCTCACTAAGTAGCTGAGGCTGTCTGCGAACCGCGATCCTCCTGTCTCAGCCTCCCAAATGCTGGGATTACAAGAGTACGCCACCACGCCTAGCTTGACACATTTTGTGTGTGTGTGTGTGTGTGTGTGTGTGTGTGTCTGAAAATTGAATTCAGGCATTCTACCTTTAAGCTATATCCCCTGCTCTTTTTGTTTTATTTTTTATTTTGAAATAGGATTTCACTAGGTTGCTCAGAGTCTCACTAAGTTGCTGAGACAGGTTTTGAACTCATCATCTCCTGTCTCAGCCTCTCAAGTACTGAGATTACAGGCACGTGTCACCATCCCCGGCTAGAGAAACACTTATTTATAGTATGAGAGCTAAAACTCTAAAAAGGCAGAGTACTGCCTTGTTCAGCCTACTGAAAATGAGCACATTGAGTGAGTCTAAACTTGCACTACTCTGAGTACATCTGTGAATGACAGCAAAAGTGTCACAGTATTGATTGGGGTTACAAATACATTTCACCAAGAAGACAAAAATCACAAACACAGAATCCATGAATATTAGAATTGACTGTAAACTTTGATGCCAATTTGTCAATTGCTAAAAAAAAAAAAAAGTTTGTTGGGATTTTGATTGAGATTAAAATGTATCTATTGATCATTTTAAAAAACAAAAATTGTATACTTATGGATCACTTGTCCTACAATCAAATAGTACTTCACATATTTTTAATGAGGAAATACCATATCTGTGATTATGCTTGCTCATTTTAAAAAATCTATCACTTCGAGATTTTTAATCTCTTGGCTAAAATTTCAGCAACTACTTAAATACACACACTGCTAAATTAGGCCATGCTTTTGAATATTGTGAGCAAAAGCTAAAATGGTTGTAGGTAGGCTAATGCAACAGAATTTATCCACATCGAGTAGGGCAGATGATAGGGATGGAAAATACAACTCCATTCAGAGATTTCTAGGCGTTGAAGAAGCAGGAGGAAGGAGTGTGGAATCTATAGGATGCTTAGGTACCTCAACTGGACTCGCAACTCCATGAAAAGGACCAAAGAGGACTTTCTTGGCTTAAAAATGGCTAAGAAGGGAAAGTTCATTTCTTAGAGATGGGACCATAACATAGCCTCTTCTTTTAAGCCTTTATTCTGGACTTAATTTTCCTCCTGAACTCCATTCTAGTTCCATCTAATATCTTCATGATCTCAAATGTTATTTCCCTAGGTAGAGTCTGCACGCATGGTTCAGACTTGAGATCAGCTGCATAAACTATGTTTGGTGTGTTATTCCTGGAATTATACTAGGGACCATATTTGGAAGATAGGCTACAAGCTCTTTTTACTGTCTCTGGCTGAAGGGATCCCTTTACGTGCAGTTGCTTTAGGTGTTGAGACAGAGACACAACCCATTTGGTGAGGATGATTTTGCCAAACCACATGAAGGGTCTAAAAATCCAATTTAGTAAAAGTAATTCCTATGTAATCTTTGTCAGGAAGACCCACATCCTAATAATGGTGAGTGCAGAGCACCAAAGTAGCTCAGCCAAAATATATGACAGTAGGAAAAGGGCATTTTTCCATTAAAGCTACTCTACTTTGGTGTTACAAGATACTTTAACTATTTGATTAAAATGTTATTTTTATAAAACAGAAAAACAAAAAGAAGTACAGATCTTTTTCATGGATGTTAAAAATAGCGACAAAGACAAAATGTACACAAAAGTCCCCTTCAAATGATGAAGGCGTTCACTTTTAAATGGGCTTTTCTTTGATAGATGCAGCCTCAGTAGAAAGTTGTCTTTTCTTACAATCGGTACTGAACAGGAGAGACTTACTCTTTGTAGCATCATCATTAAGTTATTCTTCTCTTTCTCAAACCGGTCGTGTTCTCTCTGAGCCTGCTGAACGATGTGACTGGCTTGCTTCTTCAGTGCAGAAATTTTTTCCTGGAGAAAAAGAAAAGATGATCACAGAAAAAAAATAAAAGCACATTACATATTCAGAGTTTGCTTGTCTGCCCTGGGAAAGGGAGAAAAGGCTTTTATGACAATAGTAACAGTGGCCACATTTCAGTTGTGGTGGACAGTCATGATTGTTCATTTATTTTTTTTTAATTGTTTATTTTTTTGTGTGTTGTACTTGGGGGGACAGAACTCGGAGTGTGATATCACTGAGCTATATCCCCAACTCTTTTTTATTTTGAGACAGAGTCTTGTAAAGTTTTCTAGACTATCCCTGAACTTGGGATCCCCCTGCCTTGGCCTCCCCAGTTGCTGGGATGGGGCGAGTACTGTCACTCCAGGTTGGGCAGTCCTTATTACCCAGAGACTGGAAGACTTTTAGTTTGGCATGCCAACCTCAACACTTTTCTTTACTTAAGGCCAAAACAGTTTGAGTGATTTAAATTCTATTCTGAAGAGCCTGAGAGTCAACAGAAAATCTTGTTTTAGACTATTAGTGAATTTTTTCTTCTTCTTCTTTTTTTTTTTTTTTTTTTTTTTTTGGTGGTACTGGGGTTCCTGGAAGCCCTTCTACCTCCCAAACCTATTTTTATATTTTTATTTGGAAACGGGGTCTCTTTCGCCAGTGCGGCTGGCTTTGAACCTATGCAATCCTCCTGTCTCCGCCTCCCAAGCGTGGGGATTGCAAGCATGCGCCACCACGTCCGGCCTATCAGTGAATTTTTGACATCATTTTGGGAGATGTCTGATGGGGAAAAGAAACAATGAATTTCTTATTTAAACTGAGAGTTTAAGAGGTAAATTTCTATTTTTATTTAATTAATTTTTTTGCAGTACTGGAGATGGAACTCAGGGGCATTCTACCTCTGAGTGACATCGCAGCCCTATTTTTTATTTTTTTATTTTGAAATAGGGTCTCACTGACTTGCAAAGAGCCTCACTAACTAGTTGAGGCAGTCCGTGAACTGCGATCCTCCTGTCTCAGCCTCTCAAATGCTGGGATTACAAGCGTGTGCCACCACACTTGGCAAGAAGTAAATTTCTCTGGTTCCTTATCCCCTCCCCTCAGTTTTACCCTTGAATTTGAGCAGGTTAGTACACAGTTCTGAGGTGGGGATTCTAAATTCTAGAACAAAAGCTCAATTCTGGGATGGACATCTAGGTGCTAGGAGTTGGGTAGTCAGTAACAATACGCATGACAGTCTACTGAACTGTTTTTTTTTCTTTTTTTTTTTTTGGTACTAGAGGTTGAACCCAGGGGTATTCTATCTCTGAGCCACACAACCAGCCCTTTATTTTTTAAAATTTTTATTTTGAATCAGGGTCTCATGAAGTTTCTACGGCTGGCCTTGAACCTGTGATTCTCCTGTCTCAGCCTCCCAAGTAATGGCATTACAGATATGAGCCACCATGCTCAGCTTCTGAACTGTTTCTAGTGGCAAATAAGCTCATGGAATTATTCTGAATCTAATTACTGTGCTTGCAAAAAGGAAGCACTTTAAAACAAATGCCTGAATTCCTTATTTTCCTATGACTTGGTTTTCACATAAATTTAAAAACATGGATATTATTCATAAACATATCTCGAATATTATGTAACAATGACTATAACATATCCAGAGTTCCCTAGTTTGGAACATCCTCTGTCATATGGCAGACTCCATAAGATGCCAAATGTGATGTGATCAAATACCCAAAGGTACTCAGATACAAAGGCAGACAGACACACAGCAAAGCTGCATAAATGACCAGCACTGTCACAAAGTAAGGATTTTTACTTTGATTCTCCACATTAAATACCACCTGGCAAAGGTACCTTTCTGGTGACGATGTTCCGTTGGTATTCAGCCACTTCACGCAGGAGCTGTTGGGTCAAATTTTCCTTTTCCTCGTCCAGACGACTCTCGTGTTCCAACTGCTGAAATTCTAGGTCCTCAAAGTGTTTGCTTTCAACATCCAAGAGGTCAGCATCCTTTGGAGAAAGGAATGAAAACAAGATACACCGGGATGGCAGCAACCTCCTCAGTGTGAAGGAGCAGTAATGAAAAGCAGCCATCCCGACATTTGTCAGTTACAGCACTGACCAGGGGGAGCGTGTGATGATCTCTCTTTTGGAGTTAAACTCAGAGCAGTGTCTGTGACAGTGAATGGGAGGGGGCACTGCTGCTCTGTGCATGTAGAAATTCTTGCTTTAAAGCTAGTCAGTGGCTTTAGAATGGATAGCCAAGTATGAAAAGAATTCAGCCAATGTTATCTGTAGACCAAAATTGAGATATAGTTTCTTAAGAAAATTTTTCTTCTCCACTATTTTTATATAAAATTTTATTCAATTTTTATGAGTATAGAGATTCAGTGATTCAAAAGTTAGATACATACAGAGCTGACAGGGATACATATATTCCAAATGATATGAAATATAATCCACTGGGATGTGAGGAGAAAATATTAGACCCTCCTTACACTTATGTATAGTTTTTATTTTCTTTTAAAATTTCTGAATATTGTCTAATGTACATACCAAGAGAGTAGTATGTGTACATAATTTTAAATTTATATTCTTTGACCATGCATGCAATAAATAAATGTATAACATAATGTGTTATATACCTATATATACCATATGTACATATACTTATATATGATATGCCTGCTCAAATAATTTGACTAAAGGGATAATCAATAAAAAGTACTTGGATATGGACTCTGGGTGATGATTTACTATATGTTTGGCAGTTGTAATCTTGTACCATTCTTATGTGGGATATTATAGCAGAGAAGGCTATGCTTCTGTGGGCAGGGATCTAAGGGAAATCTCTGTATCTTCTCAATTTCCTGTAAACCTAAAACTGCCAAAAAAAAAAAAAAAGCAAAAGCAATGTCAATTAAAAGAATTTGGATGTTGAGGTCTTTAGAGAAGGCTTTCATGACTCCATTAAAATTATTTACAAATATTTTTACTGGAAAGAATAGAACCAAAGTTTTCATCAGGCATAAGGGGTAACTCAAAAAGATAAGTACCACTGCTCTGAGAATAATCTTGAGAAAACTTAAGGAAGATAAGAAATCACGAAAATCTATGGTCCAGAACAAGCATTCTCCAGCCTAGGAGACACTTTTAAGATAGGAATGTCTTTGTATATCTGCATTCGTGCAGGGGTAGGTAGGTACACAATGTATTAATTATTCTCTGATTTTAAAAACATAATCTTGTGGTTTTTTGTTTTAAAAGAGGCTCCGCTTAATTTTGGAGCTTCTGACAGAATTATAAGTATGATATATGTAGAAATTTTTAAAAATAAAATGATCTATGGCTAAAAGGAAGAGGCAAGCTGGGCTGTGTGGCTCACAGCTCTACATAGCTAAAATAGTCAGGGAATTTTGTTATTGTTGTATAATTAGCTCCTTAAAGAGACCTGAAAAAACAATTATATGATAAATTAGCTCTATATCACCATTAGCCCCTCCTGGCAGTTTGTAATGATAAATTAAGGCTTTTAATCAAATGGTATATATTTCTATTTTCTGCAATGATTAATGTTGTAGGGATGATTCATAGTAAGGATATTAGCTACTATGCAATTACACCCCAACTCTATAGCAACAAGAGTATTATGCTAACACAGACTATGAATTCTCAGTTGAAGAGCAAGAAAATCACAGTTTTAAAAACATATTTAGTATTTCTTAAACTTTCTTAAATTTATTTGGCTGAAAGAAATGTAATCCTAATTTCAATTTTTAGTTGATATTTCCAGACGTTTTAAGTGTATAACTTCTAAATGAATAAATTAATTAAAGAAATTAAGAGATAACTCAAGTGTTATATCCTTTTTTTTTTTTTTTTTTTTTTTTTTGCAGGTCTGGGGATGGAACCCAGGGGCATTCGACCTCCGAGCTATACCCCCTGCCCTGTTTTTTTATTCTTTATTTTGAAACAGTGTCTCACTGAGTTGCAGAGGGCCTCAATAAGTAGCTGAGGCTATTTACAAACCATGATCCTCTGGTCTCAGCCTCCCAAATGCTGGGATTACAAGCGTGCTCCACCATGCCTGGCTTGGTCCTGGGGATTTAACCCAAGGGCATACTACCTCTGAGCTACACCCCCAGTCCTATCAGCCCTATTTTATTTTCGTTTTTGAAACAGGTTATCACTAAATTGCTGAGGCTAATCTTGAACCTGTGAGTCTCCTGTTTCAGCCGTCCAGGTGTTGTTATTGTAGACCATACTCAAGCATTATATCTTAAAACAAAATATCTGCGGTCTTAAAATAATGAACCAGCTGATATATTTACTCATATAGGCACACACAATCAAAATTTCAAGGTTTTTAATTAAGCTTAGCTTGTGGTTAAAAATTATTGAGATAAAAATTTAATCAACCCTTTTCTGGCTTATAAATACATTTCATTCAGAATAGGCATATGGCTCACAATCTCTAAGTATACACTCTGCTAGCCAGTTGCTTGCTGCACATCTGGTTAACATGCAACATGTATTATTTTAACCCTGCACAAAGGCCACAGAGTTAATCTATGTGTAGTAAATATTTAAACCACTGCATGAAAATAATAGCACACTAGGTAGAAACATTGAAAATTAAGCTCAGCTCAGCACTCAGATTTCGCTGGTATAAGATTCTGATCAGATCAAGTTATCCAAACCATAAAATCTGTGTATATAAACTTGGTCTCTGAAAGAAAAACTATTTGGGAGGGGAATAAAACCTTTTCAAAGATTCTAGATAAGAATTCAGGGAATGGAATTTGGGGGCAGTATAAGTTTAAATGAGACAGGGTAATATACACAGGAAGCTTGCAGTCAAGTACATGACTGGCTGAACGAAAGTTTTAACTTCACTCACGAAAAGAAAATTACAAATCTCTATTGACTGGCAAGCTCAAGGGACAGGCATAAAAAGAAAGAAGACAGCTGCACTACCGAGAATTCTATGCAATTCCTTTTCTTCTTTCTAATAACTTTTCTGAGAATTTATACAGCAGAAGTTTACAAAATAAGCTCTTTGTGTTTTCTTTGCCTAATGGAGGAACAGAAGAGAACAGATGTGGTAAGGCCAAGAGTAATTGTACGAACAACTTCATGAGGGCTTAAGGCCAACTCTGGAAAGAAATTTAAAAGGAGCTCAGGATTTGTTAATCTTTCTCCATCTTCTGCTTGACAATCAAATGCTTTGCATGCTTTTGGAATATGGAAAAAGACAATAGTATAATTTCTTCTTTCATACATGGTAATGAGGCCCATAGAGGTGAAATAACTTTTCTAAGACTAAAGGGTAAACTGATTTTAGGGCCCATGATAGAATAAGGGTCTCCTAATTGTGCATATCATCGGATAGAATTTTTTAAACAATTCAGTTGAGTAAACATCAAAAGGAGAAGAATACTGCCCCGTCACCTCCACTTAACAGTGCCCCTGTCCTGGCAAATAAAAGACTCATTTCATTTCAGCTTTTTTTCCACACTGCTAACATCCAGGTCTGGTAAATCCACATAGATTACACACCAACCCTGGGCCGTGAGGCTGACCTCAGCAGAAAACCCTTATGAGTCTGAAGTAATGATTACAGGGATGAAGCCCAGCCCTAGGTTTATAATGTCACATGCACAAGACCATTCCAGATTTCAAGCATTTGAGACAACATGCTATTTAAGAAAATGATCTTCTATTCCTTTACCAAAATGGTTATATGACTTGCCACCTAGTGAAGTTGATTGTAATAAAATAAACTCCACTGGGTCTAGTTTAAATACCTTCAGAAAGGCTTTGTAATAAAGTGGTATCATCAATTGTTTGAAGTCTGAAGAGAAATGAGTCACTATAATGCAGGGAGTTCTTAGTATGAATGGACTTCTTTCTGAAATAAGTGAATTTTCTGATTAAGCCAGGGGATTAGTGAAAAGTTATACCAGCAGTCATCCCTGGGAAAGAAAGAGAATTAGTTGATCTGAGTATCAGGGCATCAGGAGCTACCACAGGCTGTTATCTCTGCTAAGGAAAGGGGTTTTGTGATAACAATGTTACCGTCTGCTTGGAAAGGAAAGGGAAGGGGTCTTTTCCTTCAATTAGTGGAGTACACTGTCCGCTTTACTTCCTTTCAGTGTTTGCAATCAATATCCTTAGAACATATACAAATTTACAAAAGTTATCAGGCAGAATCTAGATCGTGCAAACAATTGCTGTTTACCTGAGTCCAGGTTATTAATACAATCTACCAGCTGTTCTTGGGAACAATATAAAGAACCCGAACCATAAATGGATGACTAGAGGAAGGGAAGAACAAAATATATAACCATGATACTGTAAAATCCTTAGCAATAAGGGGAGTTGAAAACAATAAACAAATATAAAATTCAGTTTTCCTATACTTATACCTGGCATAAACACAAACTATTTTAAGCTGTAGTAATTTTAAAAATACTAGTCTTTTTCCGAGCATTTTTATCACAAATTTTCCAGAGAACTGTGATGCCAGAAGATAGGACATTCTATCTTACAGAAAACTCAGCTTTATACAATAAAATGAGTAAAGGGAAAGACACAATGTTAAAACTTTTTTTGATTCAGTATTTAAGTAAATATTACTCAAATTGTTATACTGAGGTTCATAACATTGGACATTCTCTATTAAGATGCATTCCATCTATGCAATTAAGTAAATAGTTTTAATTGTCATTTTTCATTATCTAGTGATGTTCATAGATGTAGTAAATGTTTTTGTTTCAAAGGTCTTTCTAGAATTTTTAAAGTGTCTGTTGCCCTAACAGACATTTGGGAAGTAATAAGTCAAAGGTAAGTGTAATTTAATAAAAAAGAAAAAGAAAAAGAAAAACAACTGTGCATTCCTGTTTGCTACTGACCCTCTTCAGTTGCTGTTGTAACTGTTCCCTCATGGACTCAGGACAATTGTCCAGCTGGGTCTTCTGCTCGGAGTAAAGCTCCTGAAGCCTCTCTAGTTTTTCCCTTTCAGCATCAAGCTTTACCTTCTCCTGAAGTTCAGAAAATAGAATAGAAATTACCTTCACAGCCCAGCAGGTGCTAGCATACATTTCTAAGCATAACACAAATATACACAAACTCCATGATATTCTATGAATATAGAAACACAGCTTGTTAGTGATTAATTACAATACAGGAATATAAGTGGAAGTTTAAGACAAGAGGGCCCAGATTTTTGCATTCTCAAAATGCAGCCCCCTTCATTGCATAATGAGAATAACCCGCCCTTCCTTCCTTCCCTCCTTCCTGTCGCCATGTGCCCAAAGCAGGGGAAGCGAGGGGAAGGTTGATGCTGCTCAGCAGCCAGCAAAGAACAAAATAAATGAATGCCAGTGCCGACCAAATGCATGTGTTGGCCTTGCAAAAGATCACTTGTTGGAGAACCAGACAAAGAACAGGGGGCACTTATTTACCGCAAAGCACTGACATGGTTCGATAGGCTCAAGGCTTTTGATAAATAAGTTTTAGCAATTATTAAAATTTGTTCTCAGGTCAAAGGCACTCTAGGTGCACTAGCCGATATGCCAGTCACTGGAAAAGTTTCTAGCTATTTGGAAAGGTTCAGAGCTTAATTAGAAAATTATGTTCTAGGAGAGCATCTACTTATGAAGCAGAGAGAGCTAGTATAAATGCAAGACAGATAAAGTAGCAAGGGGAAGGTATACCAGCCTCTCACACACCAAATCCATGGCATTGACTGCGCAAACATGGACTTCCTTACAATGAATGACATACGAAAGGAATTGAGACGTGGACTGTGAAATGAAAAACAGACACGTAGGAGGGAGAGAGGAGGAGAGGAGGGGAGAGAAGAAGAGAAGAGAAGAGAGGAGAGGACAGGAATACTAAATCCCTCCAAAGTGATCCTGGATCCTTTTCAGGATATAGCAGGTAAATACAGTACAGTACTTGTATGGCCTTAAAGACGATCTCTTAAATTGAGAAACAAGACTTTAATTTGTTTACTGCCAGAGTCTTTGTGGCTTATCTCTTTATGATTCTCTGAACACTTGAAGCACATCTTAGAAGTGATTCTTTACATGCAATACTTCCAGCCTAAAGAAAAGCACTTTATGAACCTCTTCCATGAATTTATATTCATAAGTAAAATGACAACGCCATTACTTTCCTTATGTTCCCTCTCTATAAAATGGTAGAAATAAAACTAGCTTCTAAAATATCACAGGATTATTTTAAAAGATAAAGCTCCAAAATAGTCCTATCAAATTATTATTACTATAATCTCTTTATCCAAATGGCCATGACGTCCTGTGTCAACACACATTTAGATTCTTGATGAAAGATACTGGGTTCAAACTGAAAAAGTATATGACACTAATACCTATGCCAGTTTACTTGAACTTCTATTCTACTTAATTTTAAAATGTCAAAGGTCTTTTAGAAATATATATTTAGCTTTAGAAATGAACTTTTTTCCTGAAAAGAAAAAATCCAGGAGTCATTGAGAATCCCACTATCATCAAAAATGATTCTACACTGGGCATGGTGTCACTTGCCTATAATTCCAATACTTGGGAGGATGGGACAGGAGGATCATAGGTTTGAGACCAGCCTCAGGAACTTAGCAAGACTCTCAGTGACTTAGTAAGATCCTTTCAAAGCAAAATATTAAAAAAGGGCTGGGCAAGGTGGCGCACGCTTGTAATCCCAGCATTCAGGAGGCGGGGACCGGAGGATCACAGTTCACGGACAGCCTCAGTTACTGAGAGAGGCCCTTTGCAACTCAGTGAGACTCTGTTTCAAAAAGTAAAAAAGACTAAAAATTAAGGCTGGGAGTGTGGCTTGGTGGCAGAATGCCTTTGGGTTTCATCCCCAGTACCACAAAAATAAAAAATAAAAATATAATAAAATAAAAAATAAAATGACTACAAATAGGGCTGGGGGTGTAGCTTGGAAGTACAGTGACCCTGGGTTCCATCCCCAGTACCTCAAAAAAAGAGGGAGGGGCTGGGAATATAGGTTGGAGACCAAAAAAGTCTGTAACAAGTTGAACTTAATGGTATAAAAGGAAAGTTTCTTCGATCTTTGACAGTATGTTTGCTCATGGTGCATACCTCCTGAGCAGAAGCTGAAGGCAGCAATGGCATTGTTAAAAGGATTCCAGAGTATTGATCCATAATAAAACGGAATATATTAGTACCTACTACATTTAGTCTTCAGTTTTAGGATTAGTACTTTTTTTCCTTAAAAAAATCCCAGCAATACAGAATAACTATTGATTTCTGGCTAAGAAAATGTGTTATTTCCTCTGTATGTGGGTCAAAGATTGCCCATAGCAAGAGAATTTTATCCCAACAATTCTATTTCTAGATGCTTGTATCACTAGACTTTGCAACAACTCCACTTCCAAACAGAAAATTTAAAAAAGTAAATGAGACTACTCATTATATAATCAAATAGCACATGTACAAAGCCCTAAAATTTAAAATTATTTTTGATAGAAAAGACTGACACAGTATTAGTTAATATGGATAGCCACTGCTTTAAAACACAGGTCTACCAAACCACTGTTCTGTTGCACTCTATTTTTAAATTGTTAATAATAAACACAAATAAACAACTAATAAAAATACCTCATGTTTACATAGTGCCTTCCTTCTGAGGTGCTCAAAGTGTTTCGCAATTCCATACAAGGGGGCGGTTAAGAGAATGATGCAAGCAGGCACCATCAGAGCCTTCCGCAGCTTCTCTGTTCATCAGTAATGCTATGACCACTACCTGCGTCTCAGAGCAACAGCTCCCTGGGGCCAGAGCTGGGGCAAAGGAAGTAAGAGGGGAAGGATGAAAGAAGGCCGGCGGCAGGTGGGCCCTGTCATAAATCACAGAGGGCCACCGAGGCAATATCACTCCTGCAAGAGCCAGAAGTAGACCAACTGTGGGCCAGAAAGAAATGAATATTCCTCTCTTCTATTTATTACCCAGGAAGTTTTCAAAGGAAAATTAGCTGGAGACAAATATTTAATTAGAACCGAAAGCATCACCTTCTATAGTGCAGTAAAATAGATACACACAGTCAATGGCATATGACAGTTCAGGGATTCTTGCTTTTTTTTCTGCATGTAAAACGTTAAAGCTGTATGTTTATTCTCTTTCTCCAAATTACAATTAGTTGGTAAGCTCACTTATCCTCTTTTTCTCTCTCTCTTTCTCTCTCGGTGGTGGTACTGAGGATTGAACCCAGGGGTGTTCAACTTCTGAGCTACACTCCTAGTCCTTTTATTTTCTTGTTTTGAAATAGGACCTCACCAAGTTGCTGAGGGCCCCCCAAAATGTTGAGGCTGGCCTCCAACCTGCAATCCTCCTGTCTCAGTTTCCCAAGTACTAAGCTTACAGGTATACGCCATCACGCCTGGCTTAAGCTTACCTATTCTATTACCAATACACTGAAATTTTCCAAACATCAAAGTAGGAAAAAATATAACATCTAAAAATATTAATAAATGTATTTTCAGAAAAAATATGAATTTAAGTGAATTTTTAGTAAATTTAACAAATTTCACTTTGTTGGAAAATATGATTATAAGGAATTGAGTATTCCTGAAAAATCCAGATGTTTACAGGGGAAACTTACAAAACCAAAAACAGAAAGGGACTTCCTTAGAGACGAAAAGCTTTAGTTACCACTATTCTTACCTGACTTGTCTCCCTTTATGTACTGAAAATCCCAGTTGGGTCACAAACTCATTGCCAGATTCTCCCTATTTTGTATGCTTAATACAGGTATTCCTAAAGTTCCATATTTATATAAGACCAATGATAAATTAAGATAGAAATCAGTATCAAAAACTGGGTATATACAGTTGTCTTTGAGTATCTTCAAGGGATTATTTCCGGGATGCCCAAGGATACCAAAATTCATGGATGCTCAGGTCCCTTATTCAAAATAGCATAGTATTTTATTTGCACATAAGCTATACAAGTTCTCCACATACCTTGTTATCTCTAAAGAACTTGTGATGCTTAACAATACCTATAATGTATTGTTTAGGGAACAATGAAAAGAATAATTTTGTACATTTTCAGTACAGACAGATTTTTAAAATATTTAGAATCCTTGGTTAGCTAAATTTGTGGATGTGGAACTCAGGGATGCAGACGGCTGGCTCCTTGCTTTCACAGTGAGTTTTTTGTTCATCTACTCAATAAAGATTTAAAAAAAGACCAGAAGTAGAGAAAAGAGGAAACTGGATCACTCTCCTCATACTGCCCAGTCCTTCAAGCTCCGTGCTTAGTCACAAATAGTCCCAGGGCCACAAGGCCTATCACAAGCATCCTGAATTTCTCCAAGTTTCCTACCATGTAGCCAGGTTGAGAACCACTGGCTTAGCCATCAGGATCATGTGAGAGACAAAGGCCATTACGATTTGATTTTTAAAGATGATACAGGACATTAAATCAAGATTCATAAAATACTGTTCTTAAAATACTTAATTCTACCCAGGAGTGGTGGCACATGCCTGTAATCCCAGTATTTGGGAGGCTCAAGCAGGAGGACTGCAGGTTTGAGGCCAGTCTCGGCAACTTAACCAGACCCTGTTTCAAAACAACAACAAAATTTCTTCTTAAAGGGCTGGGGATGTAGCTCAGAGGTAAAATGCCACTGGGTTCAAGCCTCAGTGTCAAAGAACAAACAAACAGAAGAACTCATCATAGTGCTTTTATTTCACAGTATAAAGGCCCTCTCTTACAAGTAGTATTCCAATTGCACATTGTTTTACATTCAAATTAAATGTCTCAAGTAAGTCAAATAAAAAACCTATGACAGATTCCAATATCCGTTCAGAGACCCTGGCAGATTTTACGTTCAGATGCAAAATGTCTGCCTTCTAGTCATATATGTGATTATTCAGTCTACCCTGAATAATTTAAACTTTTGCACGAGAGTTACCAATAATTTTGAATGATCCTTAAGTACCCAAAGCTTAAAAAAAACGATTTTGCTAGGTCTTGTGGTTAGAAGACAGTAACATATGTTTTCTCAGTTGTATTCTTGAAGGAAGATGCTGAATTTAATTAGTTGGCTCTAGGTGAATTCCAATGCTACACAAAAAGCACAAAAAGTCCTTTTTTATTTTAATTTTTATTTTTTGTGGTACCGAGAATGGAACACAGGGTCATTCTACCTCCGGGCTACACTTCAACCCTATTTTTTATTTTTCATTTTGAAACAGGGTCTCACTGAGCTGCAAAGGGCCTCACTAAGTAGCTGAGGCTGGCTGCGAACCGTGACCCTCCTGTCTCAGGTTCCCAGATGCTACAAGCGTGCGTCACCACGCCCGGCTTAAGATGCTTCATTCTTAGCTGAAATTCAAATGTTACTGAGCTTCTTTTTCGTGAAACTTTTACTCAGGTTTGGACTTGATTCCGTGATGTGTTAAAATCTCTAGTTCCTAAACCACCATTTTTGAAGTCCACCTAAAACCCTCTCCATATACCCTACAAATCCCTTTGTGTCTGATCCTTAAAACCGGTGAGGATATTCAGAAGGTAAACATAGCTTCATGGATGAGCCATCCATTTTTTATCCATAATCATTTGTCTGGATTTATTTATTGTGCAGTGTTGGGGTCAAACCCAAGATCTTACACATTCCAGGCAGGTGCTCTTACACTGAGCTACATCTCCAGCCCTGAAATTATGCTTTTAAACAACTCTCTTAAGGTATAATTGACAAATGGAAGACTACGTGCTTAACATTCATTTTGATTACTCTGGACACATGCTTAGACCATACTGTTTAAATCCAGAAGTGTTTTTAGATCTCAGAATATTCTGAAATTTGTACGGATAGTGCCATGCATGTAACATATATTAGATAGCATTCCCCATGCTGTCTGGAGCAGTCCCCTAAAACTGAACATTTACTATCGCTGTAGCTACACTTATAAGGAGTCAACCTTACAAAGGGCACCTTCTTTTAAAAAAACTTTCCAGGTTTTAGAACTGAAAAAAAAAAAAAAAAGATTATAGACCTGTGCCAAAAAATGGCCACTGTTGAGATTCCAAGCTCTAAAGTAGTGTAACCTTTTTCTTTCTGCTTTTTTTTTCCCATTTGGCTTTGACATTTTAATTACATGACTGATGGATGTGTAGTGTAGAAATAAAAAAGGCACTAGGTGTGGTGGCACATGCCTGTAACTCTAGTACCTGGGAGGCGGAGATAGGAGGATTGTAGGTTTGAGGCCAGCCCCAGCAACTTAGTGAGATGGTAGTAATTTAGCGAGATTCTGTTTCAAAATAAAAAAAATAAATAAAAAGAGCTGGGGGTGTAGCTCGGAGGCAGAATGCTCCTCTGAGCATTTGAAAGTGGGGTTCAATCCTCAGTAACAAAGAAAAGAGGCAAATTGGAACAACCAGGACTTATTTAATAATCAACCACTAAAAAAAAAAAAAAAAAAAAAAAAAACCAACTGGAATCCTGCTGATTTAATCCCCAAATCCTGTGATATCATTCTACTTCCTTTTCCCTGAGAGCTAACTTTGAAATGTAAGAACGAGCCATGGGAAGGGCTGGGTCCTTTCTGAGCACAGGCTGTGTGACCTGGCAAATGGTTGGCACAGAGAGGCATTAACACCTGCTGAAGAATCTGGGCCAGGCGCCCTGTCTTCCCCTGGCTCTGAGGAAGGATGGGGAGGAAGTAACAGGTACTTTGGCAAGACACAGGAATAAGACTTAACCACTTAGTAATATATGCTTCTTTTAAAACATTAGAAAGCTAAAAATTTTCAGGTTTCATCCAGAAATACATTATATGGAGAGTGATCTAAACTGCAGTTAAGTGTGTGGGCCAGGCTGTAAAATGTCACAATAGATCTCTGTGAAGACATAAAATTTTTGTCCCTAAAACAAAAGAGTGGTTTGAGGTTTATGCTCAACATCTGGGCAATGGGAAGACTTCACCACGAGGAGGAACTTTCCCATAAGCATTTCATTTGGTTTCAGCACAACCGACTTTTGATTTTTTTGTGTGCTAAGGCGCACGGATGAAACACAGCCAATCCCAAACCGGAGGAAACTGAAAACTATTTTTAGTTTTGAATTTTTAATGTACTCAGAATTAGACAAAGCCATCCAGGAAACCTACATAAACAGATGCACATGTTCAGACTTTCCCAGCAGTTGCTTGAAACCCGGCTTTGCCTTTGAAGTGGGGTAGGGAAGGCAAGCCCATTCAGCAAATAGGCCTTTGCCCAACCTGGGCTTCGTGGCCCAGTAGCTTCCCTACTCAGTCAAAAAGCCCATTAAACTAGAACAGTTTACTCAAACAGCTGCAACAATCCCCTCTCCTTTCACTTGACGGTCTCTTTGCTTAGTGTTTCACCAAATAAAAATCTCCTCTGAGTCGATGATCTGTGATGTGGCCACTCTCTGAGACTACAACAGGCAGGTGTCATTAGCTCAGGGTCACAGGGAAACAGGTTAATTGACACTCACAATGGTATCACTCCAAGGCCAGCCCAGGGAACTACTGCAGAAATGTGCAGTAAATACATAATAAAATACAGTGTCTACATTTTACCTTGTATGTAGAATTATATCCATGGTTTCTATTTTATATGGTAAAACATAATAAAAAGTAATCATATAAAATATATATTAATTTGCTAAATATGTAAAAATAAAGGGATAGTTCCCAAATCAGTATAAAAAATAATACTGGAGGCCAATCTCAAGAGGCAAGACACACTGTCAACAAATTTATGCCAAGACTTGAAGTGAGGTGTTTTTAAGCTTTTCCTCCATGGCTCCAGGCCTTGTCTGCAAAACACAAGGGCCAGGACGACAGGATGTACTATCGGCATCTGAACTGGGCCTTGCCCAACCAGGATATCTTTTCAGGTTTTGCTTTCCTCCTTCCACAGTTTGTATCTGACCACAGCAACAGGTGGATGAGAAAGGAAACGTGATCCAGAAGGCCAAAGGCCACTTCCTCCTTCTGTCTTATGCTCTGGCTTGTTTGGCAGCGTGATTTCAGGTCCCCTGGCATGTGCACTTCCCATACCAGCTGTCCTGAGACTTGGCCACACATAGCTCTTTGGCAGGTGTTTGGCTCAGTGTCGCTTGTACTGCTTGGCCCGGATCGGCCATTAGCAGGCGAATCCAAGGACAATATTCCCAAAGCATACTGTGCAGTATTTTGGCACTGACTATATGCTGGATAAACAGTGGGTTGAAACATTGGCTTTCTCTGTTTCAAAAGCTAGAGAGGAAAAATAGCTAATAAATATCTAATATGTCCAAAACAAATGTAAATAATAAAATAGGTTGTGTAAAAGGGATAAAGGAACAACAGAGAGAATATCATCTCAACTACAAAGGTCTGGGAAGGCTCTCTTGAAAATATGATAGTGAGCTTGTGCCCTGGAAAACAGAAACAATGGAGCCTCGGGAGCGGGATGAATCTTAGAACCCAAAGGAGGAGGGCCATGGTGAGAATGGTATGAAGTACAGAAAAGCTGATGGCAGAAAGGTTGGTGACAGATCACAGTATGGAATTTAAATTTATATAAAGTACAGTGGGACACGACCCAGAGTGCTATATCCTACTGTACTTCATATACAGCTAAGAGGTTTCTCTGATGTAATATAGTGGTGTGGGGGGGTATCCAGAATGGAGCCTAGGGGTACTCTACCACTGAGCTACATGCCCAGCCCTTTTTTATTTTGAAACAGAGTCTCACTAAGTTATCATGTGCTGGATTCACACCTGAAATCCTCATGTGTCAACCTCCCAAGTACTGAAATCACAGGCCTGTGCCACTGTGCCAGCTTCTAACATCGTTTTTGCTTTTTTATTTTTTAATCACCATGACTTCACTTGCCGTAAAGGGAATGGATTGGAGGGGACAGGTTGAAAGGAGACTAAAGAAGAGACCTTGATGATTTAGAGAATGCTGTTAGTGGAAATGTGAGACACTGAAGTATGATGGAGAAATACCAAAGTCAACTTCCGAGGTTTCTGTTTGGATATATAAATGAGTAGAGATGCAACTTCCTGGCTTGGAAAAATGGGATGGGCGCAGGTCACTGTAGAAGGCAAGAAGAAAGATAAGATCAAGAGCTCAGTTATGGAGATGTATGGTTGGAAATGCCTGTGAAATACCTGAGTGGAGATAGGAGGTGGGCTACGGGATATGAACCACAAGTTCAGGAAAGTACGTGGGCTAGAGATGTACATGTGACAGTTACCGGCATACACAAGTTCTTTAGAGCCATGGCTATAAAAAGAATGTGAGGACACACAAGAACTAGGTTCTGATCAGAGATGAATATTAGAGAGACAAAAGTAATAGGAGGAAAATAAGACCAGGATCCACAGAGGCAAAGACAGAGAGAGAGAGGGAAGGAGAAAGAGTCAAGAAAGAGAGTTGTCTCGGTACTGGATGCCGCTCAGGATTCTGACAGCAAGAGTGCTGAAAGGCATCCGTTAGACCGGGAAGCAACAAGTCCTCAGTGCTCTTAAAAGGAGAAAACTGGTGGAATAGTGAGGACTAAGCCAACTGGAATGTGAGGGACGGTTAATCTGGATTTGAGAGACACAGTGTACTCATAAAACTGTTTGAAAAGTTTATCTGTGGTGAACAGAATGGAGATAAAGTAGTAGCTTGTTTTTAATTTAATAAGGTATTTATTACTATTATTTTGCTTTTTATTTTTGGTACTGGGGATTGAACCCAGGGATGTTCTACCCCTGACTCACACCCCCAGCACTTTTTATTTTTTATTTATTTTGAAACAAGGCCTAAGTAAGTTGCTGAAGGTCTTGCTAAGTAGCTGAGGCTGGCCTTGAACCTGTAAGTCTTCAGCATCTCAAGTACTGGGATTATGGGTGTGTGCCAGCACACCTGGTAGTATTGAATTGTTAAATTACAAATAAGTTTTTAAATAATAATGCTGTCATGCTGACAGAGACAGCCCAGCAAATTGGTAGAGTTTGTGTAGAAGGACTAAAAGACTTGAGAAAGTGGGATGGGATGATGTTTAGCGCATATCAAGAAGGACTGGTCTTTGATGAGAGGAGAGAGCCTTTCCTAGTCAGAAGAAGATCAGATGCTTCAAATTTCTCATTGATGAAGGTGGTGAGATCATCTATGAGCCATTAAGAGGGACATGAGCCAGAGATCTGAACAGAATAAAGTCATGAAATCGCTCTGTCAGAAAATGGCAGATCAAGTTTATCTGATCATCACAACAATTCTGCCAAGCCATGTTGCGTCTCTGAGTTTTGTTGTCAAGGATATTCAGTGGTATCATCTAGCCTCCTCCTGTTTCCTCTCCCCTCATCCTCTTCTAGAACCCCTCAACCAAAGCCAATTTCTGCCATTTTTTCATGCCATGTAATGATAAACAATAATTACACCTGCCCAAACCAACTAATCCCCAACAGCTGTACGAGTTGGTCCTGCTGTACTTCAAGCCCCTGCAGTCCCCTCACTTTGCAGTTTCTGTCTATTCACCAAAACAGTATAGGAAGAATGGAGGTGGCTTCTTTGCTTGTTTCTGCCTATAATCTCAGAGATTCACCTCTACCTTGGGTCTGGAAAACATAGCACAGTTTTCCCTGAGAAGTGAGACTTAAAATTAGCTCAACTTGCTTTACTTTGGGCAGAATTTGATGCAAATAACAGACAGACAGTTGAATTTAAAGGCTGTGCCATTGGTGTGCTACATGAAGATAAATCTCCACAGATAAAAAAGACAGAGAAAGGGTTCAGGGAACATGATATGCCATTTCTACGTCCTACACACTTTCTAATAAGACACAAACAGCAATGCATTTATCAAATATTATCTAATTTAACTAGTGTTTATTTGGTAATATACTAATAAGAACCAAAACAAGACAGTTAATGCCTCCAACCCAAAGTTTCTGGCTATATCAATGCAGAGTCATTGAAAGACATAAACCATTAGCTAAATCCTCCTGTATTACTGATGTAGACAATGGAGCTATGGGATTTTAAAGAAAATTATACCCATTACTCAAATAGATTCATTATCATTAAAAGGTCTGCAGGTGAAATGAGCATACATAAAATTTATTATGTAAAAGCTATGCCATCTAATTTTGTCATGTAGGCAACCAAAATATTGATGTGTAGCTTTTACTCCAATTCCATTTCTGACAATATCATTTCGAGCTCATTCTTTGGCACCAAGATCAAATGCCCCTATTTTTAGGCTCAAACACATAAGAGCCTAAAAAGGAAGTCACATTCAACAGAAGTTCTTTCCACACATGACCACTAGAACTCCCTCAAACTGAAACATCTCCCCTTTTCTCAGCTTAGTGGAGAGCATGACTAGCAAGAAAGAATGTGTTGGAGCTCACTGGCCTTCTGCTTTCCCAACTCAGAATTCTATCTTAATTCCGGGCTTAGTTCAGTTGTCACTACATCATAATGGGAAATCAGTGCATAGTATTTCTCAGAGGGGGTAAAACTCATAAACAGACAAACTAATATCCCAACTGTTAAAAAATCTGTAGGTAGTTTTCCATAGTTTCCCTAGTAGATGTCACCTGCCACTTATGTTGTGACCTGAGATGTATATAGGCAAGACCTCATCCAGGCCAAGCATCACTTGGCCTCCTGGACAGTTTCACTTGGCAGGGTGGGGACCCCCTGAAAGCATCAACACATTTTCCAAAGAGCAGTGCGCTTGCATTGGAGACAATGGCAAGGCAAGACAGGTAAGATGAATGGCTCCCATTCATCTTAATAAATAGAAGAACAAAAAAGAAAGGAGACAACCCTATTTGGATATGCTTATGCCAACCCTCTAGCCATAAAGAAATTCAGTACATTAAAATAAAAAAAATACATTTTAAGAACAATTGAGTTGGAAAAGCAGAAAGGTTGATGATACGAAAAAATATAAAAGCGACCCACTCATTTCAGGCAAAATTAGCTACCATGAAGTAACACAGGCTCTGCTCTTTCCGCATCAGCTGCCCAGTACTTGAGAGTTCTTAGTTTGTGACACTATTGGATCTTCCACCTTCACTCTCGAGCTACTATCCCCAGGAATGTGACACCCAGATCCAGAATTATGGCAATTACATTTAGCATTTAAATTCAATTAACTGGGACCACAGCTTTATCCATAAAAGTTGCATTCAAATAAAATTTTTGTTACCTTGGTCTTTTCACCAACAATGTTCTTTTCCAGTTCAGCTATTTTCCGGTTTAGGTCATCCAAAATCTCCTTCTCCTTCATAAGTTCAGTGGTTTCAGATTTCTGCTCTCCACCCAAAAGAGCGTATTCCAAATCCAACTAAGAACGTAAAAAAAAATTCAGAAGCATTTCACCTTCAGGATCGAACATTCTAAACTGCCTACTGTCGGGATGCAGTTTAAATGCTAAAAACTTTACAAAGTACTCCCATTTCAGCACTTGAAAAAGCTCACATGAGAACCGGGATCCCTCGATAAGAAAGCTTAGGGGGAGCTTAGGGTGTATTTGCTAAGAAAGTAATTATCCTATCACATCACATTTCTACCATACCCCCCGTTCTGCTTACTTCTCAGCAATATTTTACCCATTTGCTTAGATTCTGGCGCAAGCACAAACCATGTTGGAAGCAGCCATGTCTTTGTTTCTACAGCATGAGGAGGGAGTCACCCCAGCCCAGCACGTGAGCTCCGCATTCCTAGCAATGCCAGTGGGAGGGGCTTCCAAGGTCACTTCACGGGATGACAGGTGCACAGTCCCCTTAACACTTATGGGGCTATTGGCACCACCTATGACAGACAGGCAACTCTCCCTTACACAGAGTTAAGTGCTTGTACTCACTCCATGTTGGTTACATAAAATTTGCCATTATCTTCAATTATAGACTATGTGCTATCTGCTTCATGTCTTGCAAATCTCTAGAAACGTGAGTTTCATGCACACAGGAAGCCCCTTTTAGTGCCAATATGATATGTGACTCATGAAAAGCATTCTCAGAAGATGTTTGTTGGATCTAAAGTTAAACACTTAAATATGAGATACTTCTGCTAAGAGATCTCACAATCAGAAAGCACATCTAGTACTAGTTAAGACACAGTTGGCTTACTGTACATTAAAGATTAATATGTCTATCTCATCTGATTAGGAAAAAAACAGAAAGAACTAACGGTATGTAAAAAAGGCATATCTTTTTCTGTAAACATGGTCCCTACTGAATGGATGTTTCTTGCTCATGGTGGCCTCCATGTATTTATCTTCCAGGATTTGTGTCTCAGTAAGCAGAAATATTTTGAATCTAAAGAGGGAAAGTGTAAAAGGTGAGCTCATGGTTTATACCGCTCTGGAGGATTCATCCATTTGGTCATTGACATCTTTGATCTTTTGTTCGAGTTCCTCAAGGTTGTTCAGAATGACTATTCGGTTTTCCTCCATGGCGGCCAACTCCTGGCTCCTCTGTTCTTCACTTATACCCTCTGGGGTCTGCAATCAACCAGCACAGAAACAGGTTACTCTGAAATGTACTGATTAGACTTCAATATCAGCTTCAGATTGGGTATGTTACCATCTTTGTGCCCATGTGATACTAGAACATCCCTGTGAGTTTCTCTGGGACTCAGATATGTTTTCCCAGAGACACTGTGCCATCCTTGACAGCACATTCTTAGATGGGCCAGAATAAACCAGCCTCAATGCACAAATCAATATCCTTTTCAAACGGAGATAACTAAGAGGTCATAAGATCAGAAAGGGGTGGTGCACAGAGATTAAATGTTTTTTCCAATTTTTTTTTGAAGATTTAAAGAAGTTTATTAAAAGATAGAAATACAGAAAATAGAAATACAGCTCCATGCCAAAATGGCATGAGGGGGTGAATCGAAATGAACACACCCTTTTCCAATGTTTTTAAATTTTTTTTATTGGTGCATTGTAGTCATACATCTTAATGGGATATAAGATGGTGGAGACATATATGCACACATCACCCAGTTAGCCCTTTCCTAATCCCCACCCCATTCCCTCCCCCTCCTTCCTTCTAATGTTTGACTTAATGATTGATATTGATATGTTTGTTAAAGTACATCATTCGCATTAGAAAAATTTTCCTTTCCCCTCCTATCCCCTGTTAGGTCACCTTATTTGCTCATCTGTAGTATCTCCTTCTTTGTCTAGAGTTCCTCCTACGAGCTATTTTCTCCCTTGCTTCCGCATATTAGGGAAAGCATCCAATTTCTTATTTTTTGTGACTGACTAATCTTACTTAGTTCCACTAAGTGAAACACTGAATAATTATATTGAACTTGTGTTGAGTTTTAGATTATTGGGGGATAGCCTGGGATGATGGCACACGCTTGTAATCTCAGTATTGAGGAGGCTGAGACAGGAGGATTGCAGATTTGCAACCAGCCTCAGCAACATGTCCTCCAGTCTCATCCACTTCCCTGTAAATGACGTAACTGTTTTTCTTTATGGCTGAGTAAAATTCCATTGTGTACAAATCCCATAGTTTGTAATCCATTCATCTCTCCAATGTTAAACAGTTCAGCCCAACAGAGAAATAGAACTGAGATGGGACTTTTGGTATCAGCCATGCTGTTCCTTCACAACAGGCTTGATATTCTCTCCCATCTCCTCTAGAAGCCTCCTGAATCTCTAGCCACACTGTCTGATCTCACTGCTAAGCTTATCTGCATGTTCATGCTTATTTATTTCATTCGTAATACAAGGTGAAAAAACAAGGACACATCACTTTAGTGACTTCCCCATTAATTAATTAATTAATTAATTTATGTGTGTGGTACTGGAGATTGAATCCAAGGGCATTCTATTTCAAAGCTACATCCCCCAGTTCTGTTTTATTGTTTATTTTGAAACAGTCACACTGAGTTGTTGAGAGCCTCATGTTGCTGAGGCTGGTTGCAAACCTGCGATCCTCTTGTCTCAGCCTCCTAGGTACTGAGATTACAAGCGTGTGTCACCATGCCCGGCTATCCCTCAATAATTTAAAACTCAATACAAATTCATTATTAATATTCAGTGTTTCATTTCTTGTGCAGTGTACTATTTATTGTTTTTGTTCTGTAGAGTTTGTTCCTAGATAATGTTTAAGACTAACTGGAGCTCAGTGTGGTGGCACAAATCTTTAATACCAGTACTTGGGAGGCTGAGATAGCAGGGTCGCAGGTTCACAGACAGCCTCAGCAACTTAGTAAGGCCCTCTGAAGCTGGACCAAATTGGCTTTATGACTGAAAACAGGACACTGGCACCATTTATTTCATAGAAAAGCTGAATTCCTTGGTAAGACATGAGAAAGTAAAAAAAAAGCCCGAGAGAGCATAGTTCTGATCCTGATTGAAGCTAATAGCAAATACTCAGAGAAGGAAGGAATACCGTGAATCTTACACACAGCACAGAGAAGACTTCCTATAGTTTAATAAGAGTATGAGCCGGGTGTGAGGGTGCACGCTTGTAATCCTAGCATTTGGGAGGCCGAGACCAGAGGATTGTGGTTCATGAACAGCCTTAGCTACTTAGCACGGCCCTTCACACCTCAGCGAGACCCTGTTTCAAAATAAAGAATAAAAGATAGAGCTGGGGGTGTAGCTCGGAGGTACAGTGCTCCTGGATTCCATCCCCAGTACCGCAAAAAAAAAAAAAAAAAGGAAGATTATGGAGCAAATTGAAAATGGCCTCTTCTCTGCTGGACGTGGTGGCGCACGCTTGTAATCCCCGCGCTTGGGAGGCGGAGACAGGAGGATCGCTTAGGTTCGAAGGCAGCCTTGCTGGCTTAAGAGACCCTGTTTCCAAATAAAAATATAAAAATAGGTCTGGGATTGTAACCCGGAGGTAGAAGGGTTTCCAGGAACCCCAGTACCACAAAAAAAAAAAAAAAAAAAAAAAAAAAAGAGAGAGAGAGAGAAAGAAAAAAAAAGAAAGAAAGAAAATGGCCTCTTCTCTCTAGAATTTTGACTTAGTTATCCTGGGTAGAGGAGACTTTCTGTGAGGCAATGCATGCTGGAATTGACACACCACTTATTTAATTTTTATCTCCCTTTGAAAAAGCAGGAATATTTTGGATAAGTCAATAATTAAACAATTCCACAATAAAAATTGAAAACAGTAACTCAGTTAATTATTGAAGATTATTCACAAATTAGTAAAGAACCCTCACATTAACCAAATAATTTTAATTTAGTTACTTCACCAAGTTTGCTTATTTGCCAACCCTAATAACTTTAAGAAAGTATCTACTGTGTCATATTATATATTCTTTATTCTTTATCTAGTAGTTCCTTAAAGAGATTAAAGAATTGAGAATTCAGTATTTCAAGTTGGTTAGAAAAAAGAAACTTAGGCTTTCCCAGGTTGATATTTAGCCTCTTTTTTGTCTCTCTTTCCCTCTCCTTCTCTTCTCTTCTCTTCCTCCTCCTCCTCCTCCTCCTCCTCCTCCTCCTTCTTCTTCTTTTCCCTCTCTTCTCCCTCTCTCTCTCTCTCTCTCTCTCTCTCTCTCTCTCTCTCTCTCTCTCTCTCTCTTTCTCTCTCTCTCTCTCTCTCCCCAGAAACAGCCAAGTTGCTAAAGCTGGCCTCAAATATGCTATCCTCTTGTTTCAGCCTTCCAAGTGCTGGGATTATAGGTGTGCACCACTGTACTCAGCTGACATTTAGCTTTTTGATTGTCATCTGAAATCCAATATCTTACCAAATAATGAAACAACCGCTGACCTTTCTATCACAAACAATGAAGCTCATTGTCTTAATACTTAGGCACTTGTTCAGGCCACGGGGAATGCCTGCCACAGTGAATGGCATTCCAGAATCACTGACAGTAATCCCAGCAGGAAAGCCCATGAAGGCCAGTATCCTGTTGGGTCAACATTACATATTAGGTTTCTACTTCCAACCTGGTTTAAAAATATCTCTCTCACAGGTGGAAGCAAAGCATTAAGAAAAGACAAAACAACTGAAAAATCTGCCACACTATGAATGTTATGGGTAAGTAGGGGGAGTGAAGATAATAGTGGAAATTATAGGTATCTGCAGATCTCAAAGCTTTTAGAAACCTTGAGTTTCTTAAACAATACCAAGAGGTACTCTAAAACTGAGTGTTTTGTAATAGAATGTGGTGAAAATATTATCATCTTATTAATTAACCAAATGAAAAAACAAGCGTGTGGCAGTCACTGAACACTTTGTTTTATGGTACAGAGAATGTGACTATTTGTGTGTGTGTGTGGTACTGGGGTTCCTGAAAACCCTTCTACCTATGGACTACACTTCCAGACCTATTTTATATTTTTATCTGGAGACAGGGTCTCTTAAGCCAGCAAGGGGCTTCGAACCTGCGCCATCTTCCTGTCTCTGCCTCCCAAACACGGGGATTACAAGCGTGCGCCACCACGTCCGGCAGAATGTGACATTTTTAAACATAATGCCTTTCATTTCAATTTCTCTGGGACATTATTTTTATATTTACAGTAATGGATAGAAATCTACTGATCTAGTGACATGTTTTAGCACATAATACATGTATATACATCCTCAAATATGCCATCTTTGAGGTACTTTGATCCACCTTGAGGAAAGGGAGAGAGGGTATGAACAAGACACTTTCCACCAGACCCTCTTTTCTTTCCTTTTCTTTTCTTTCTTTCTTTTTTTTTTTTTAAGCAGATTTCTTCTTAAAGCCCTCCTGCTTTAAGGAGGATTTTTCTTCTTAAAATCCTCCTTTGGGATTACCAAAGGGGTAGAGGTAGAGGTGCAGGGCTTTCCACTATAGACAAATTACTCAGAAACTTGAGGCAGGAGCTACTCCGTTCAGCTTTCACCTCAGACGGTAGTAGACAGATTCACAAAGGCCCATTAACATGAGCATATTTCCAAGGTCATATGCATTTGTGTTAGGTAAATTCCAGACTGGAAAATCTCAGATTTCCTATGGAGCATTAAAATCTTTGCTTAGTTAGACTGTTTTCACATTTCTCTTTTTTCCATTTATCCCTAAACTGACTAATAACAAATTTTATACTTTTTAAGCAAATAATCCAGTGAGCAGATTACTGGGAAGAGGAAGAACATCCAAAACAAACGGTTAGGAGTTTTTTGTCCTGAGGATTGAACTCAGGCATTCTACCCCCAAGCTATACTCCCAGCCCATTTGCTTGTTTGTTTGTTTGTTTGTTTGTTATTTTGAAATGGGATCTTGCTAACCTTGCTCAATTGCTGAGGCTGGCCTCAAACCTGTGATCCTACTATCTCAGTCTCCCAAACCCTGGGATTACAGGCCTGTGCCATGGTGCCTGGCTGGTCAGGTGTTTTCTGAGTCTTCCATTGTTTTTCTTGAGTTAATATATACCTGTTTTTGAAAAGTAGTAAGTTAAAACTCATTCCCTAAGACCCGACAGCCTCTCACTCGCCCTCTAAGGGGTAGCACGGTGACCTAAGGTGCCCCAAGGTTCTCTGTCCCTACACACTGCTCATCTTTTGACTCCTGTCACAGTGGGTTCTGCTCTAAGCTCCAGAGGCCTCCTATTCCATGGAAGTATATTTGAACAATTAAAAACATCTGCCAGGGTCTGCTTGTTTACACCTCAACAGCTTTCTTGCTAAAGACTTCTCCAGTAGAAAACCTGTATCCCAAAGCTCTTCAGAGACAGTACCCACAGCTCAACATTAAATTTGTCCCAAATTGTGCAGATCTCCATCCAAGGAAGAAGTGTGCAAAAGAAAATTAAAATGTAAAGGAAGTCCAGGCTTTCTAAGGAAGCCCAGCAGATAAGAGCATTCCATACTTTCAGAGGTGTCTCTGACTTTGCCTGAACAAGAAGCAACTTTTGGTTCCTCCACATTTCCTTCCTCCTCCTGCCCCAGGTTCTAACAGTTTCAACTTTCTAGCAATGGAGACAGATGTCCTGTTCAGAATTTCCCACCACTGAGAATTAGGAGGGCAAACGTAGCCATTAGAAGAAAGAAGCAACCGGTGCCCACCTTGTATTTAATGGTGCAGAGTCCTCATGTATGTGATAGGCAACAGATAAGGAATATTCAGTATCAAAGTTTTGTTGCAAGCCTGGTTCTGTCACATGTTTGTAGACCCAGCTACCCAGGAGGCTTAAGCAGAAGGATTGGACGTTTGAGGCCAGCCTAGGCAATTTAGTGAGAGGGGGATCACAGGTATGAGGGTCGCATTGGTAACATAGCGAGGCCGTGTTTCAAAATAAAAATTAAATAGGACTGGGGGTGTAGCTCAGTGGTAGAACATCTCTGGGTTCAATCTGTGGTACCACAAAAATAATAACATAAAAACTAATCTTGTTTCAGTCAAACAAATATAAAGAAAGAATACAGAGACTCCCCCTAAATAATGGTCTATGTGATAACCTACTGCCAAACCTTAACACCATAATGTCTTTCCCAATGGATCAGCATACATCCTTCACTTATTCTATAGATATATTTGCACAAATATACAAAAATATATATCTTACAATGTTAGCTGCATATAGATCTTATTAGCAAAAAAAAAAAAAAAAAACAGGAAACAACTTACATGATACCTTCAAACAACAGAAATCTGTTGAGCCATTAAAAAGAATGGGACAGAGATGTGTGTACTAATATGCAAAGATGCCCAAGGTATTTAATGAGGGAGAAAGTGTATAGCATTGTGTGTACATATGTGTGTCTATGCCTCTAACATATACCATAGAAAATGCACACAAAATATATATATATATACATAGAAAATATTAGGAGGGTAGGTAAGACTTTTAACTGTGCTTTCCACTCATCTGTACAATTGGGAGGGGACAGGGAGAAGAGAAACTTCTTTTGTACTACTACTACCACCGTGTGTGTGTGTGTGTGTGTGTGTGTGTGTGTGTGTGTGTGTGTATGCATGTGTGGTGCTGGGGACTGAACTCAGGAGCATTCTACCTCCAAGCTATACCTCCAGCCCTTTCTCTCTTTTGTTTTTAAACAAAGTCTCTTGAAGGTCGCTGAGACTCTCAAACTGAGGCTGTCCTCTTGTTCCTGAGGCTCTCCTCCAACTTGCAATCCTCCTGTCTCAGCCTCCCAAGTACTGGGATTACAGGTGTGTGCCGCCATTGCACTATCTGTCTTACAGTGCAAATTGTGACTTAACAGTGAACACCTTGATTTTCTTCACCTTGTTCAGCTGACTACCTCTTAAACAGGTTCTTCACTTAAAACATTCAGGAAGATTACTGTTAAATTTTAAAATTTTAATTAGAAATTAAAATGCCAGGCCAAAGCCCATGCATAGCCCTTGGCTCTAAGTCCTGGTCGTTGTTCTTGGCATTACCTTTGGTAGGATGCTTAGGTAAGAGGACTCGCTGGAAGCTTTCAGAAAGGCAGAAGCGGTTGGAGGGGGAGTCCTGGCGAGGTCTCTGAGCAGTTCATCGTTCCTGATGCTCCTGGGGGGAAGGAAGCTGGCGCTGCTCTGACTGAGGCTCCCGAAGGCCCCCAGGTCTGCATCGTGGAGAGAGCCCTTCCGGTGGCACCTGTATCTTGCATCTGAACACACCAGGGCTTCATCAAACACTGACTCCTCATCAGAGAGCTGCAGCTTCTCAAGCTCCTTGTTGATTTTCTGCACATCTGCCACAGTGGTGCCCGTAGACAAGCAACTGTCGGGCTTTGTGTACTCTGCACAGAGACTGAGGATGGTCTCCAAGCGCTGTCTTTCCTGCAGCACAGAGAGAAAGGCAAGGTCAGTGAGTCTGTGAGGACAGAGACAGCTCCAAATACAAAGACCGAAGAGGCTGGTAGGTTCATTCCACAGACCAACCCCACAGACACTAGCTGGTGATAACTGTCCACTCTCCTTCAAGTATGAACTTCAGGATCCAGATGAAACTTTGCAATGCCTGATTTTCCTGCTAAATTCAATTCTGCCTGTCCCCTTTTATCTCTTTATCCCAGTATCAACCCTAACACATTTCAGAACTCAGTAATAATTATTTCATACTCCAAAAGATTTTTTTCTACTTTTTTGGGGGGGCTACTGAGGTATTCTACTTCCAAGCTTATACCCCCAGCCCTATTTTTTATTCTTTATTTTGAAACAAGGGCTCATTGAGTTGCAAAGGACCTTACTAAGTGGCTGAGGCTGTCCTTAAACGTGATCCTCCTGTTTCAGTGTCCCAAATACTGGGATTACAAGCATGCGCCACCACGCCCAGCCAAAAGATTTTTTAAAATCTCCATTTCCTATCCATCTTATTTTTTCACCTTCTACTTATCTACCTTCAAAACTATTTAGCTCTTTCTTCATTATAGACTTAACATTCATGCTTAAAATTCATTCTCTCAGTTCCTATAGAAATCACATTCACTGTTAGACACACTGAGAAAATAGATACTTAAAGAATCTTTTAATTTAAAAGACATATTTATGTCATCATTTTATTTTCTGGAAATGCTTCAAAAATTTAAAAGCATTTTTATGCCTTGTCACCTTGTAAAGGTCTTTTCCATTAGTTTCTCATGTGAATAATTAAAATTATTTTTAAAATACCAATGTTGAATTAAAATAAAAACACTTTCATGTCAAGTTCAGACAAAAACATGCCAGTGAAGCTAAAATGTGGAGTCATTAAACATTTGATTCATTCAGTTAGAAAATAAAATGATAGCTCATTTGTTTTAAAGGAATCAATATATAAATCACTGCTGTCTCCAGTGGTTCCACTAACTGGCCCCTCACCAGACTCTATGCAAAACAGGTGGACGTTGATGCTTTTTAACTTAAAGTAAATGAACTACACATTTGTGAGCAACAGTAAATCATTTACAAAATGCTCATAAAACTAGACAGCCTTTCTTGGGGTAGAGAACCTCAACGTCTTTACCCTTCATATGAATTCCAATGCCAAAGTGAAAACAAAGAACCCAAAACAAAGACCAGCCGTTAGGATTACAGTGACCAAATTGAAGAGATTTCAACAGCCCTCCATAGAAAACTACTTTCCCAACTACTGAACAGAAAATATCAAAGAAGAAAAAATAGAAAAATATCAAGAAGCACTGGGCTGCCATTTTCATGCCGATTGCAGCTAACTTACAAAGGCAAATTTCAGAGACAGTAAGTTCTTTATTAGCTGAGGTAGTAATAATCAGAAAAGTCAATAGGAACAAACCAACATAACTCCCTGGTTTCCATCAAGCATATTAATTAGATGACAAGCTTGGAGTCCTTTAAGATATGACTTTTATCTATACTTTAGAGTACCCCCCAAGGGACAAAAGCTTGTTCAAAAGGCTCTTAGACTAGTTCCCATAAACTCCCACCTCCCTTCCACTGGCTGAGCTTGGGGAGTCCAGCTGCAGCTCCGTCCTTGCGGCCTCTTCCCAGGGCGGGCGCTCATCACCACACATTCTCGGCCCCAGCTCTTTTGCAGTTTGTCCATCCAGGAGTCCTGGGGCTTATTTATCTCTGCAGCTGCCACCAGCTGCCAAGCCCTACCCACCTCAGCTTTATGGGGAGGGAGTAGGGGGACACAGCATTCACTGCTTTATTTTCAAGATCTCTAACAGTAAAGAAAAGTCTACTTGGGGATATGCAAAAACAACCTGCAGGGTGAGGTGAGGGACGGGGACAACAATTTGTATCTCGCCCTTTCTCCACAGCATCTGTGTTAGAGGCTACTCTCCAAAGAAAAGTTCCCTTTCAGTATTTTGGTAATTAAGTTGAAGCACTTAAACTCAGCCTCTGGTCATCTTCATAGGTCATCACATGTATACACTAGCCTTAGCAATGGATACATCAGGATTACCTAAAGTTGTCAGTTTTCATTGACCAGGGCTCCAATGAGTACTGCTATCTTCAAAAGCATGAAAGGTGCTTCTGCCTTGACTGGAACACATAGCAAAATTCCTCCCACATCTCCTTCCCAAAATAGTTTCTTTTGCTGCCAGTGCGATTGCTTAACTCCAGAGGGAATAAATGATCCTGGCCTTATGATGAATGCTATTTCAGACAGTGAAATGCGGTATTCAAAGGCTTGTAACAGGAAGTTTGGTCTGCTGGTATGTGTCTCTCTCTATTCTTATCACCCCATTCACAGCCAGTCTGTCCAGGTTTGAATCACACACACACATGCAGCACGCCGCCCACGAGTCTAAAAGAAATCCAGGCTGTGTCGAGACACACGGGCCCCATAAGAGCTACCCCAAAGAAAAATAAACTGATGTTGAGAAGTACGTCAGAAGAAGGTCTGCAAGGCATTTCAGAAAGCACTTCAAGAAGCCTTTTAAGGAAAAACAGAAGTTACCCTCACAGGATTATTCTCCCTTCAACTCTGCACTCCAGCATCTCGTTTCTTCCTATTCATCATCACACCCACATTCTCTACCCTGCATAACGTCAAAACCAGGGCAACTGTTCTAGACCAGGGCTCCCTGAGAATCTAAGAGGGCACTATGAATAATTATGCTAGAACGTCAAGTGGAGACTTGGATGAGTCCGGGACCTGAGATGCACAGCCTCCTACCTAAAAGTCAATTTCCTGTGAAGCTTTCGCAGGCAATCTGCAAAGTCAACAAGCTGCCCCTTCCATTTTGGGACCTCCAAGTCCTACCCAGTTTTCCAAATCAGCAATCTACCACTCTTTTGAAAGCCAAGCGTATAAAGCCTAAATACCTGAATGGTCCAAAACACCGGTGCAAAAGATTTAACAGCAGGCCACTTTGAACCAAATTATTTTAAATACATTTTTTTCTCCCTGATTTCCTATTCCTTCTATCTCCGTATCTCATATACAGCAAAAGAAGCTTTTTAGGAAACATACGATGTTAGAAAATATACCTGGAAAAAATCAGTTGACAATTTTTTTCTCTCTTACAGATTAAAAAAAAAGTTGCATGCCAAAAATACATTTTTTTTTGTTTTGTTTTTGAAACAGAGTATCACTGAGTTGCAAAGGGCCTTGCTAAGTAGCTGAGACTGCCCCCCCCCCCCCCCCCGCAAACCATGATCCTCTAGTCTTTGCCTCCCTGTTGCTGGGATTACAAGGCTAAAAAATAGGATGGGAGGGTGTAGCTCAGAGGTAGGATGCCCCTGGGTTCCATCCCCAGTACTCAAAACAAAACCAACCAAACAAAAAACCCCAGAAATAAATTTTTTGACCTTTCTTTCTTTTTCAGAGGAATGTGTCTGACATTGCCCCAGTGGGATTCCATAGCCCTCTGTAGGGGTGACATCCATCTCCTAGAGCCATCCAAGCCCTTGAAACCAACACCAGCACCAGCACGTAGGGCCATAGGACAGGCAGTACACTGCCACTGCATAAATAAGTGATGCCCCAAATCAACTGCTAATAACTAAGCACAAGTGAAATCTGTGTTAAACCCTTTTGTTATAATTAAATATGTTGCCATTTATTGCATATAACAAAAGGGTCAACTTTTAATGGTTAGATATGATTTATCCAAAAGGAGATTTAATTTCTCTTTTTAAAAAACTTTTATTGGTGCATTGTAGTCATACATCTTAATGGGGTACAAGATGGTAGGGGCATACATGCACACCTCACTCACACCTGTTGTGATTGATAAGGATAGCTTTACTTTTCTGTTAACCCTAGAGATTCAATAATATCTCCATAATTTTCAATTTGACAAAGATTTATTAAGTTACTAGCTTCCCAGAAATGTACTGGGGATACAAAGACCAAAACCAACCAACCAAATAAACAAATAGTATATCCACTGTCAAATTCTAACCAGGAAGCACAAATTAGTCATCAGTTACAGAAACAATGATAGCGGAGACTTACAGAAAACCTATGGATTTACATAGAGGTAAGCAAACACAAAAAGTACCAAAACCAAATTTGAGTTGCATCCTCAAAGATGAGTCTGATGTGCTGAAAAATGGGTAGGCAGGGAAAGTCCATCAAGAAGCCACAGAAGAAGGTTCACAGACCCGAGGACCACCATGGTGCCCAGAAATCAGAAGTTCTCTGAGAAGAAGATGAGGTTCCTGCATAGATATGGACCTATAGTCTTCCACTTTATATCAGGACTTGAGAAATTCAACAGCTCCAAATAACTTTTGGAATAGATTCAGTGAGTAACAAAAGTCAGGAACCCTGGACTTCACACAAGGGCAGAATGAGAAGAAGAGCTTGAGAGCGAGTACACAGAATTCCCGCGACTCCACAGACACACGTTGATGTCTCAATTAGGTAGAAGAGGCAGAAGGAAAAAGAAACAATGCTATAAATTTTTTATATGGGTGTATTTGCGTTTAGAGATAAATCCCTTTATGTAGTTACTGGGGCTATTATAATTTCCTCTTTCTGGACATAGAACAAAATGGCTCTTCCTGTCTCAGTCCCCAAACTAGAAAAGGTTCCTCAGACTTGCAGTGGCCAATGAAATGTGAGAGGCAGTGAGTGTCACTCCTGCAGACTCAGCAAGTGCCTTGCTTTGCCATGACCAACTGCCCCTCCACCTCATGCTGGCTCCTTAACCTGGGTCTCCAGAGAGGAGATGTGTAGCAGAGGTTCCATCAACCCATGGCGACCATGGAATATAAGGGAGAAAAAGGTCTATGTTGCCCAAACCTCCTTTATCTGATTATATATATATACACACACACACACACACACACACACACACACACACACACACATATAGTTTTGAGCCTATATATATATATATATATATATATATTTAAACAACATAGATATATATATTTATATTATATGATATATTATATTTTGTTATATTATATATGATATGTGTTATTAATACATTTCAGAAACCCATTATTATAGATAAACTGTGCCTAATTTTAGGCAGACAACTGGCTCAAAACTTTGAGAGGAGGGACTCAAGTAGCCCACTAAAGAAACCCCAGTTATTGTGGTATTGTAAAGAATGGCTTCATCAAAAGAGAGACCTGGCCTTTGACATTGGCTTTTTGAAGGTAATCTACGTCATAGTGAATTGGAGTGTCTTTGTTTAAGGCAAGGTTGGCCGCACCTGGTAATCATGAGGCATGGGGTGGGGGGGTCAGCCACTTCATAAAGACCAACCATGTGATTTAGTGTGGCAACCTGGGTCACTGGATATCAGTTGACCTGGATATTGAGATCAACCACAAGGGCAATCAATCAGTCAATCATTCCTACTCGAAGTTCTAATAAAAACTGGACACTAAAACTTGGGCAAGTTTCTCTGGTATGTGTGCACATTCCAATTCCCAGTACTGGTAAAGTAAAGCATCCTGACTCCACAGGCAAGGACGACAGGAGAGTCACCTTTAGGGCCCTCTGGACTCTGCCCTGCACCTCTTCCTTTGGCTGATATTTACTTGTATCCTTTCTTTGTAATAAACTTTAAGTGTGACTGTACTAGCTTCCAGTGAGTTCTGCAAGTCTTGATAGTGAAGTATCCAATCTGTGGTTTGTTTGGGGAACTCTTGAGTCTGCGAGGGGGTATTAGAAGTGAAACAGCATGTGAAGACAGTGCCTTTACCTTGTAATTGACCTATACACATTTACCCAAATATTACCTGAGTATTGTCTTCAACAATTTAGGACAAATCTAATTAAGAATCTGTATATAAATATAAGGAATGTTTATTGCTTGGTTTTACAAACTATCTTCAAGGAGGTCAGTTTAATGTCTACCTTAAAATGTTTTCTCTTAGCTGAGCATGGTGGCACACATTTGTAATGCTGTCTCAGCATTCGGGAGCCCGAGACAGAGTTGTAGTTCGAGAACAGCCTCAGCTATCTAGTGAGGCCATTTGCAACTCAGTGAGACCCTGTTTCAAAATTAAAAATAGGACTGGGGTTTGACTCAGAGATAGAATGCCCCTAGGTTCCTTCCCCAGTACCACAAAAAAAAAAGAAAGAAAAAGAAAAAGAATAAAAAATAGGGCTGAAGCTGTGGCTCAGAGGTAGAATGCCCCTAGGTTTCATCCCCAGTATAATAATAATAATGATAATAATAATAATAATAATAATAATAATGTTTTCTCTTATAGACTGTCTGAGAGGTCAACCTTCAGGTTTGTGGTCAAGAAAGTACTTTATTCAACAGGTGCAGTGGTACACACCTGTAATTCCAGTATGTAGGAGGCTGAAAAAGGATGGTTGCAGAATGGGGACCAATGTCAGAAACTTAGCAAAGCCCTCCTCAACTTAGTGAGAGTCTGTTACAAAGTAAAAAATAACATAGAGTTCTGGGAAGATGGCGACCAAGAAAAGCGGGGCTTAAGAGCCCCGCTAACAACCAATCTCTATTACCACAAAATCAGCGCCTTTCATAGCCAGAAAACACCATCACCAGAGAAACAAAAAAATCACCAGCCCCAGAGAGGAGGGGGGTCTCAGAATGGAGCTCAGAGCCACAGAGGAGATACGCTGGCCTCACACCCGAGGACGCGGCAGCAGCGCCTTACTGCCGGCGGCAACAGCGAGTTCACCGGATGGCTACAGCTACAGACCAACACACTCAACAGTCCACCAGGCTCCAGAGAGGAGTGGCGGGCAGCGAGCCGAGGTGAGCCGCTGCGGATCAGCCTGGCGGGATTTGGCAGATTTTTCGGCACAGGGAGCATCTAAAGCTCCCAGTGGCTGGGCTCAGCACACGCTGCAGGCACTCAGAGCAGAGCTCAAAACCAGAGAAGAAATACGCCAGAGTCACGGCCGAGGGCGTGGCAGCAGCGCCATATTGCCACCGGCGGCAGCAGCAGCGAATTCACCAAGTCCACTACAGCTCCATCTGCATACTCAACAATAGTGAGTCAAATTGTGGGCCCCAGAGGAGAAATCCCAGTACTGACTCCGAGGGACTTGACCCAGTGTGGGAGTGGAGGTGGCAGAGATATCACACCATAGGAGAACGTGCAACCTGGCACCCCCCCATGGTCTAAAGCAGCCTCTATTGACTCCCAGGGTCTGAGACTCTGCGATACAACCCAGTAAAGGAGTAGTGGGGTCTGAGATACCACAGACTCGAGATCCAGAGCACCTTAAGTGAAGTTGTAGTGACCCAAGGGAAGAACCCAGAGAAGGCACAAACTTCCGAAATCATGGGAAAGTGGAATAACAATGGAGCAATGAATGCCCACAACCCCACAACATCAGAACCCAATAAAACAGAAATTCAGAGATTTCTAGAAGATCAAATCAGGAAAATAACTGTAGAAATAATAGAGGTGTTTCAAAAAGAATTCAGAGAGAGCCAAAAAGAGATAAAGGATGCAATTAATGAAGTAAAGTCCTCAATTCAAAGTACAAACAACTGATTAGACCACATGGAGAATAGAATCTCGCTCTTAGAAGATGAGCAATCCAAAAATGAATGCATAGGCCTGGTGTGGTGGTGCACGCTTGTAATCCCCGCGCTTGGGAGGCGGAGACAGGAGGATCGCGCAGGTTCGAAGCCAGCCGCCCTGGCGTAAGAGACCCTGTTTCAAAAATATAAAATAGGTCTGGGAGTGTAGCCTGGAGGTAGAAGGGCTTCCAGGAACCCCAGTACCACCAAAAAAAAAAAAAAAAAAATGAACGCATAGTTTCTAATCTAGGAAAAAATATCTGACAGCAGGAATCTGACATTGAAGAAATATGGGCCCAGTTTAAGAGAGCTAACCTAAGAATAATTGGAATAGAGGAGGGAAAAGAAGGTGAAACCAAAGGGATCAACAATCTCTTCAAGGAAGTAATAGCAGAAAATTTTCCAAACATAGAGCAAGAGGTTAATACACAGGTCCAGGAAACTTATAGAACTCCCTTTAGACAGGATAGGAGAAGAGGATCCCCACGCCACATAATTGTCAAAATGACCAATGTGGAAGCCAAGCAGAGAATCTTAAAGGCAACAAAAACAAAGAACCAAGTGACATTCGGAGGCAAACCAATTAGAATCACTCCAGACTTCCCAAACCAAGTTATGAGAGCCAGAAGGGCTTGGAGTAACATATTCCAAACTCTGAAAGAAAACACTTCCAGCCAAAAATTTCCTACCCAACAAAACTTTCTATATAAGAAGCTTCCATGACAAACAGAAAGTGAAGGAATTTATGTCTTCAAAACCAGCACTAGAGAAAATACTCAAAGCGATTAACTACAAAGAAGAAATAGGTAACACACACCAGAACCAGAGAAACAAGATTTTCCATCCAACAGACAACTAAGATTAGTTATCTGTGGAGATTCAGTATTTATGTTAGTCTTATACCTATTTCTAAATTGTATTGTTTGCTTTTATTGTTGTTAATTTTTAGGATTTCTAGTTGGAATATTAATATACCTTCAGATATAGCATTTGGAAATATTTTATCCCATTCTATCAGTAACTTTTAACTCTGTTTACATTTTCTTTGGATATACAATATTTTATTTTTTAGGGAGTTTGTATACCCTTCTGTTGCCTGTGCCATTGAAATCATATCCAAGAAATCACTGCCAATTTCAGTGTTGTGAGGTTTTATGACCCAGATTTTCTTCTAAAAGTTTATAGTCTTAAGATTTATATTTAGGTCTTTTATCTATTTTGAGTTAATATTTGTATATGGGATTAGGTAAGGGTCCAATTTTATTCTTTTCATGTAATTATTATTTTTCAATAATACTTAGTTAAAAGATAATTATTTCCTCCACCAAATGTTCGTGGAAACCTTGTCAAAAATAACTTGACAATATATGGAAGAATGTATCTCTAGGCTTGTATTTAACTCCAATGGTTTATATATCTGCCTGTAGAACAGTACTACACTGTTTCAATTATTGTAGCTTTATATGGTTTGAAATCAGAAAATATATATCTTCTAGCTTTGTTCTTTTTCGAGATGGTTTTGGGTATCTAGAGTCCATATTCCATATTTTTTTCTGAAAAACAAATATATAAATATATGATAGTTTCACCTAAAAAAATATTCTCTGGTAAGAAAGAAAGCAAAAAGAAATATTGAAATGTTATCTTTAAGTTATCAAAAGCTTTTTATCAGACAAATGAAACTGTTATGTGAGATTGTCATTTTTAATTTTGGATAAATTGCTATAATACTAGATGTCAACCACTAAGCCAAGCATGGGAAGGAGGGATGGGGAGGGAATGGGGTGGGGATCGGGTGGGGGCTGACTGGGCGATGTGTGCATGTATGTCTACAAAAGTTTTATTGTATCCCACTTTGATGTATGAATACAGTGCACCAATAAAAAATTAAAAAAAAATAATAACATAGGGCTTGGTGGGGTAGGGGGAGTGCAGAGGTAGCATGCCCCTGGGTGGCTCAAAATCACACACACACACACACACACACACACACACACACACACACAGGCTGCGGTATGGTTTGGAGGTGGAATGTCCCTGGGCTCAATCCCCAGTAACCCCTACACACACCACTTTATTTGGTTACCCTAGTTTGAATAGCACATTTGTGTGTACCCCATCAGTAAGGCTTAGCTGGAAAGGGATGCATGTGACAAATCAAAGTGCAATGGCTTTGTGGGAGTGATTTTCAGTACACATTTCTCCAATACACTAAATGCACTAAAATGCACTAAATGCACTAAAATAAGCAAACACACTGCCCAAGGAGATAAAGGCCTGCTCAAGCTTCCTAGCTGTCCCCCCCCCTCCACTTCTATCTGGTCCTCCTTTCTTTGATGTGCCACCGAGCATGAACTCTGGAGCCACAGAGTGTCTGGAGTCTGAAATCTTGTTCTGTAACTACCTATGTGGCCTTAGGCCAGGTATTTAGCCTTTCCTGTGTTTCAGTTTATTCACATACAAATCAGAAGATAACTAGAGTTACTATAGAATCGGTAAGATCTCTTTTCTGTTGCCATAGTAACTTGGGGAGGAAGGAAACTTTTCAGCCTCTCACTGTCAAGGAGTCTATCTCCACGAATACACAGCAACATATACTCCCCACAGCACATTAAATCTGGTGAAGTAACCTCTAAAAAGAACTATCCTCCAAAATATCTGTTTTCCCAGCCAGTGTGCACACTTGGTCCTTGACAGAAAAGCCAGTCAGGTTTCTATCCACACCATCCCTGCTTCCACCTTAAACGTCAGAGGGCGTGAGCGCCCTGCCCTAATGAATGCAGCGTCATACAAGGATCGGGAACTCGTCATTTCCTACCGTTACTCATATTCCAACAAAGACATTCAGCTCCTTTAACCTCGTCTCATAAATCAGTTCCTGACACACCGAACTGTTTCACTATTACTCACCTGTGTGGCAACATCTCCCTCAAACCCTCTTGCTTCTAGCTATTACTATTTCTATCTGTGTTCCTATTTTAGAAGGCACTTGTACCTTAAGAAATAGATATGAATATGAAATAGTTATATATTTAATTATTAAAATATTTAATAAATATTTGATTATTAATGTATTTTATATTATATTATAATATAATATTATGTAAAACATCGAATATATATTTGTTTTAAATTTTCATTTACATCAAACATGTCTTAAGGTAATATAACTTTATTTAATCAATCCTATTGATTTTGACTCCAATCGTGTTTTCTTGGTTTAATTTTCTACCTCGTTATTATCTTCATTTTGCTAGACACAATCAAGTTAACCTTCAAAGATGTCATTTGAAAGAAAATACCCATTATGAATGATTCTATAGCATTTTAAGGGGGAAATGCACATCTTCCCGCTGAAGTGGTGGCTATAAATAAGAAAGGAAATCATGTGATCCATATAACTGTCATTTCCATGTAGCATCTATGAAATGCCATGCCATATGTTCTTACTCTTATATGGACAGCATTTCAGAAGAACATCTACAAGGTACCCGAACTCCCTCTGTTAAAAAAAAAAAATGCTGTTACTCCATTTAAGAAAACACAACAAAAGTCTAATGTACTGTCAACTTTGGCTTAACCAAGTTCCAGATCTTTTTGTTTGTTCCTTCTGAAAGGTCATAGTTTATAAAGTACAGTAGATTAAAATATCATTAGAAAATTATATATTTGTTCAATCAAAATCAGTGCAGGCACGTTATCAAAATCTTCAGTAAGCGGGGCATGATAGCGCATGCTTGTAATCCCAGTACTTGGGAGGCTGAAACAGGAGGATCACAGTTTGCAGCCAGCCTCAGCTACTTAGACCCTCTGCAATTTAGTGAGATTCTGTTTCAAAATAAAGAATAAAAAAATAGGGCTGGGAGTGTAGCTCGGAGATAGAATGCCCCTCGGTTCCATTCCCAGTGCCACTCCCCCTTAAAAAGAACTTTCAGCAAAATCTTGTCATTTGAAAATCTATCCTATTTGAAAAAAATACAGAAGACTTTACTGCATAAAGAAGTTAGTTAAAGTATAGGAGAGACGTGTGTGTGTGTGTGTGTGTGTGTGTGTGTGTGTGTGTGAATTTGAGAGAGAGAGAGAGAGAGAGAGAGAGAGAGAGAGAGAGAGAGAGAGAGAGGAGAGAATGAATATATTTGGACTGTCACATACCAAATGAAAGTACAGCAATGTGACTATGAGAGATATATCACATGAAAATAGTATGTGTTAAAAATTTTAAAACATGCTACACAGTTTTATGACTACAATGCAAATTTTAAAATGGTATGTCTTCTTTCTAAATTTTAGAATGTTAAGAAAGCAATTGAATTTTCTTTTCTCCCAGGATAATTTGTCAAATTGTAATCTTTGCTTGGTCTTTGCGACCTGATGGACAAGAAGACATTCCAAAGTGCAAACACTATTGTATTACCAGAAGGAAAGAATAGTAAATATACAAGAAATTTGTTTCTTTCATTTCTACTGACAGTTTTCTTAAGGTTCTGTCTTTTCTTAAAATCCAAATTACAGCCCCAAAGCTGGGATGGGATTTTAGTGATTTTGAATGAGAAACATCAATTCCCCAAACCAAAATGTTTCAACAGACCATGACCCACAGAAACATTCCCCCCTGCAATGAATTAGACTTCCTCAAAGCAAAATACTCCAATGTTCTAATTTAAAAAGTTGATCTCACTGACTCGGTTTCTGGGAAAATGGAATAGACCCACTTGATCCTATTCTTCCCACTAAGTTCAACTACAAACTTGTACATTATGTCTAAGGCAAACAGAAGAGGACTCTACAAGGAGGAAGGCGGGTGAGCTAGGGACAGAGGGCCCAAGGAAGAAGACAGGATCATGGTCTCTGAACTTTATTTTTGCTTTGTATATCCAGGCTTAGAGAGGAAGGAGGCAAAGCCACCTGCAACAGCTGGCTGCATCTCCAGAGAACAAGGCTGGGTGAAAAAAGCCAAACCCAGGGGCTACAGACTACACGGTTACATTCATGAAATACTCTTGAGATGACAGAATTACACTAAAGGAGAACAGATTCACGATTACTACAAGTTAAAGGGGGAAGGAAGTGGGTGTGGCTGCAAAGGCAATCATGGGGGCACTTGTGGTGTAGGAACTGCTCTGTATCTTGACGGCATCAATGTCAGATCATGGCTGTGATGTTGTACTGTAGTTTGTGAGACCTTACCATTGGGGGAAACTGAGTAAAAGACACACAGGAGTTCTCTGAGTTATTTCTAATAGCCAACTGCATGTGAATTTCCAGTTATCTTTAAAAACTGCTCAATATTTTGATGGTCATGGTGGCACACACCTTTAATCCTAGTAGTCAGGAGGCTGAGACAGGGGGATTGTAGGTTCCAGATCAGCCTCAGCAATTCAGGAAGACCCTCAGGAACTTAGTAAAAACCGTGTTTCAAATAAATCCATAAATTGGGTTGAGGGTGTAGATCAGAGGTAGAATTCCCCCAGGTTCAAGCCTGTACCTCCCCCCGAAAAGAGTTTAATGTCTCAAATAAAGTATCTTCTAATAAGTCTTAATTGAAATAGCTGAAACAAATGTTTTCCACTGAGAAACTAATGAACATGCTTTATTGCAACACTTGCTTGGGATTCTTTTTCTTTTTGAAAAATCAGTCTCAAACTTTAAAAATATTGTCCGTGGCAAGCATTTTCATAAGCTTTTCTAGAATTGGGGTAGAAAAATTCACATTATTGAATCAGCCAGCAGAGTCACTGAAACCTATTATTCAAGGAAAATAATTATAGAAAGGCTGCTCAAACCGGGTGTCGTGGTACAGGCATTTAATCCCAGAAATTACTGGGAAGGCTGAGGAGGAAGATCACAGGATCAAAGTCGGCCTCAGCAGTATAGTTAGACCCTTCACAAGTTAGTGAGAATATTTCAATATAAAAAATAAAATAGGTCTGAGCCGGGCGTGGTGGCGCACGCTTGTAATCTCAGCATTTAGGAGGCTGAGACAGGAGGATCGTGGTTCGCGAACAGCCTCAGCTATTTAGTGGGGCCCTTTGCAACTCAGTGAGACCCTGTTTCAAAATAAAGAATAAAGCCGGGCATGGTGGCGCACGCTTGTAATCCCTGCTCTTGGGAGGCGGAGACAGGAGGATCCCGCAAGTTCTAAGAGACTCTGTTTAAAAAAAAAAAAATAGGTCTCGGAGTATAGCCCTGAGGTAGGAGGACTTCCAGGAACCCCAGTACCACCAAATAAAATAAAATAAAATAAACATAAAAAGGTGAGGATCACAGAGATTATAAATGAAGAAGATGGGGTTGAGGGTATGTCTTGAAGACAGAATGCCCTGGGTTCAATCCCTAGCATCACACAAAAAAAGGAAGTAAGGAAGTTCTTCCATGACCGACATGGTGGCCTTCAGAGCCTCCTTTTAGTCTGAGCTGCTGCTGTCCTCAGTATCTGCCTGAGAGTGAGACCATGCTGATTCAGAACACCATTCCCTCACCTCAAACAGCCATTTTTAAATGTGTGGCACCATCAAGAGGCAATAGCTTGTACTGCCACTGTAATGAGAACCAAGGGTTTGCACTCATGTAGAGTCTGCTTTTAATAGCCATTGTCATCGGCTGCAACAATCTAGAATTACAGTAAGACCTCAGCTCTGTGTTTCTCCAAGGTGAAGTCATTAAATTATTCGTGAATGCTAACTTTCTCTTCTTGTACCTGTTCTGCCCATTCATTTCTCTAATAGAAAAGGGTGATAAAAGAGTGACAACTTTTTTAGTTTCACTTAACTGAGGACAATTGGCAGTTCTCATCTGCTAACGATTAATTCCTTTAATATTTAGCGAACATCTACATAAATGCAAGCAATTTGCTGTTCAAGAAATTCAGAAAATCCTCGCTTTGTTCTATGACCCAAAGCGAGCTGATCATAGATAATATTATTTATAATATCTAGTGGTTATAGATATACTTTTACTTATATACGTATAGATTTACTCTTGATTGCTTACATCAAGAAAAGCAAATGTAACACTTTGAATCTCATTATAATGTATAATTACTAAAGACTCAAAAAGAGCAACAGATGAAATGGAAGGCTGATTACTTTGACACAGAATAGTTTGTTTGTTTGTTTGTTTATTTATTTATTTATTTATTTATTTATTTATTTTGTTGTGCTGGGAATTGAACTCAGCATTCTACCTCCAAGCTATATCCCCAGGCCATTTTTGTTTCTTATTTGGAAACAAGGTCTCATTAGGTTCCCGAGATCCTCACTAAATTCCTGAGGCTGTCCTTGAACATAAGATACTTCAGTCTTAGCCTCCCAAGTACTAGGATTACAGGCACACATCCACACCCAGCTATGGATCGCTTATTTAGGCAGCACATGATATCATTAATAAATCTTGCACTGCTCATTATTTTATTCTTAATGTCATCTGTTGCTCTTTTTTTAGTCTTTAGAATTTTATTAGTGCAATGTAATTATACATAATAATGACAGAGTGATACATTTGATTTTCTTGATATACGAAAATTTAAAATTACATATGTGGCTCACATTTGTGGCTTGCATTATATTTCTGAGCTAGATCCTATACACCATCCCACTAAGTCATGGAAGAGAAAAAAAGGAATGGGATGGTAGAGAACTGAGAGCTAAGATGCCACAGAAAGAATTCAGATTAAGACTTAGTCTAGTTTTTTTTTTTTTTTTCAAAATGGCGACTGAGGGACACAGCACTTCTTAGTAGCTGAAGCAAATAAAGTTCAAATACTTAGAAAGCAGTGTCTTAATCAACAAAATAAATACATACCAGGAACCAAAACACATCCAGGTACCTCGGCGGAACCCTGAACTTGAAGAAGAAGAACAAAGATCGGACACGGACCTGCTGCAGATACAATCGGAACGCTGATTGGAACGCCGATCGGCGGGCTGCTTTTGCAGCTGCCCGAGGAGCTGCCTGCCCGATATTACCGCGGCAAGATAATCCGGGACTAAAAACGGACTTAGGACCGCATCTTAAACAACGAGCAGCACCCACATCAGAATTCTGTGTGCTCACCAGCAACCGGATCACAACTGCATAAAGACTCCCACGGAATCCTGCACCAAGTCAGGTACCTGAGGGCGCCCTGGTAAGTTGGGGTCCTAGCATGTGCGCAGCCCCAACCCCCCAGCACGGGGCCAAGCCTCAGAACCGAGCACTCTCCTCGCGCACCTTGTCTGTGCCACAGTCCCCTGCTAGTAGTCAGTGCCTGTGCCACTGCCACCCCTAAATTGGAGCCTGCTTGTGTGTCTAGCCCCTGCCACCTTGCCAGAGCCTGCCTTCCAGGCTGCGAAAGCCCTGTGTGACCCGGAAATCTCCTTGGGGCACCCCCAGCTTCTACGTCCCGCGGGAGGCAGAGACCATTGCTGGACACTGCGCACTGGACCCTTGAGCACCTACCCTGCACCCCTGGCCCACCGCTGGGTGTTCCCACCTTCCTGGTAGCCAGATGCTTAGTTCTAAGCGAGAACACAGCTCAATACACCTTGGAAGAGCATACCAGCAGCAATAGACAGCTGCATCCATTCACCCTTGGGTCCAGTATTAGCAGTGCACCCAGCCTGCACTCTCGGAATAGGCAGAGCTCTGGCAGTAAGTGTGGGCATCCAGGAACCAGCATCCATTTGCCCAGGGTACATCTTAGGACCACACCGGCTAGCCCAGCTGGAATTTCCAGAGACACAGGAAAATCCATTGGGCCACAATATCTGCACAGGACCTCAGGGGGAGGTTCCAATTATACTTTGGTCATTCTCCACCCCTGCTGTAGGGAAGCACAGACTGGAGTCTAGGGTGGTGAGTGCAGAGGTGCTGACCACAGGTTAGAATTTCGCAGAACCTGTGAATTGTACAGAATCAAATAACAGTGAAACCAGACATCCGGACACATAAAACTAAAGCAGCTAAAGGAGAGAAAGGTGTCCAAACACCCAGAGTGACCTAAGAAGATAAAAATAGAGTACAAAGAAAACTAAGAGACATTGGATGGTATTCTGAAAGCTACCAAAGCAATCAGATACGCACATATTATATGGACCTGACCCCATATGCGTAAATAAGGAGGACTGTTTGTTTTACTTTTAATGTGGATGTTTTGTTTTATTTTGCTTTTACAGTGCTTTTGTTCTGGTATGGTTATTGCTGTTTTATTTTTTTTATTTTAACCCACACTTCTTTTACTTTAACTTGTTGTTTTATATATATATATACACACATTGGATAGTTTGCCTTATTTTTTTATTTCACACAGCTGCTAGTTACTTTTATTTTATTCTTGTTCTTTTTTCCTCTTTCTTCCTCTTTCCTTCCTTTTTTTTTCATTCTCCTCCTTTGATTGGTTTTCCTTCCTTTTTCTTGGATTACATAATAGTCTTGGTATCTTGTGTGGATTCTTTTTTTTTATGTCTGTCTGCTCCTTCCATCACCCCTATTTACAAACCTTCCCACACTAGCCTACATACTTTTCTCCCCCAAAACTTTTCCCCATAATATACCTCCTGGTTTAATACTCAAAGTATTTCTTATATCCATAATTACTCTACTAACGACAAGAGTCCTAGTAGTTAACTCTCTCTCATTCCTAGCAAGTTATTACCTTATCATACTTAAAGTATTTCTCAACCTAAACATATCCTCTACCTAATCCGACTCCTTTACCAATCACCCCAGCTCCTCACACATCACCCGCCCTCAACACTGGAAAGGCTCTGCTGACTAGCCGATACCCCTAAACTCCTAATATTAAAATTTGACTAAGCACATTACTCACGAACGATGGGTAGAAATCAGAAAAACAGGACAGAGAACGCTATAAATATGAGAACCAGGAATTATGAAGAGACAGCAAAAATCACGAATACTGACCTACTAGAAATGCAATAAGGGGAGTTCAGAATCTTGATGTTCAATATGATGAAAGGATTTAAAACAAGTATAGAGGAGGTTAAAAGTGAATTAGAAACACTAAAAAAGAATCAGAAAGAGGTCTGGAATGAAATGAAAGAGGCAATAAGTGAAATGAAGACAGCAATAGAAAGAAATTCTGGAAGATTAGATGAAATGGAAAACAGAATATCAATATTAGAAGACAGTACATCCCAAACCAAAAACACAGTCAGCGATATACAGAAATCTTTACAGCAACAAAACCTAAACATCCAGCAATTATGGGATAATATGAAGCGCCCTAATTTACGGATAATAGGCATTGAGGAAGGGATAGAGGTACAGACCAAGGGCATCTGTAATATCTTCAAGGAAATAATCTCAGAGAATTTTCCAAATATGGAAAGAGACTTGAATCTTCAAGTCCAGGAGGCATACAGAACTCCACTGAGACAGGACCAAAGAAAAACCACTCCACGCCACATAATAACCAAATTGACCAACATAGAGGCCAAGGAAGGAATCTTAAAAGCAGTGAGAACAAAAGGACGGGTGACATATAGAGGCAAAACAATAAGAATCACCCCAGACTATACAACCCAGGTCAGGAATGCTAGGAGAGACTGGTACGACGTGATTCAGACCCTGGAAGAAAATAACTTCCAACCAAGGCTCATCTATCCAGCAAAACTACTATTCAAGATCAATGGGGAAACCAAAGTCTTTCAGGATAAACAGAATCTCAAAAAATTCATGAATTCAAAGCCAACACTAGAGAAAATTCTTAAAGAAATAAACCATAAGGAAGAAAAAAGAAGCAGACTTCAGAATCAGAGAAGAGAGGAAGTTAATAAGTGGGCCATTTAAGTAAAGAAGAAAGATCACACCACCCAAGAGTAGACAGAACACAAAATGGCAGAAAACAAAAATCATATTTCAATAATATCTCTTAATGTCAAAGGACTTAACTCACCAATGAAAAGACATACACTGGCAATGTGGATTAGGAAACATAATCCAAATATATGCTGTCTGCAAAAAACTCACCTCACAGCCAAAGACATTCACAGGCTGAACGTGAAAGGATGGAAAAAGATATACCATGCCACCAGTGACCAAAAAAGAGCAGGGGTAGCGACCCTGATATCCAACAAAACAGACTTTAAACTAAAACACATCAAAAGAGACAAATCAGGGCACTTCCTTTTATTAAAAGGAACAATACACCAAGAAGATATAATGATAATAAATATTTATGCCCCAAATATGGGTGCAACCACATTTGTAAAACAAACCCTTCTGGACATAAGATCCCAAGTAGACCCAAATACAATAATTCTGGGAGACTTTAATACGCCTCTCACACCACTGGATCAATCTTCAAGGCAAAAGATGAGTAAAGACGCTTTAGAACTAAAGGAAACCATAAACCAAATGGACCTAATAGACGTCTTCAGAGTATTTCAACCAGGAACTACAGAATACACTTTCTTCTCAGCAGCCCATGGAACCTTCTCCAAACTAGATCACATCCTGGGACACAAAGAAAATACCAGCAAATTCAAAAAATGTAATATAATTCCATGCATCTTTTCAGACCACAACGGAATAAAAGTAGAAATCAACAACAGGAAACTCGAAAGAAAGTATTCAAATTCATGGAGAATGAATGAAACACTATTGAATGACGAATAGGTAAGAGCAGAAATTAGGGAAGAAATAAAGAAATTTATGGAAACAAACGAAAACAGAGACACAACCTACCAAAACCTATGGGACACCATGAAGGCAGTACTAAGAGGAAAGTTTATTGCATTGAGTGCCCACATAAAAAGGACGGAGAACCACCAAGTAAAGAACCTAATGACACAACTCAAGGATCTAGAAATTCTGCAACAGTCTATTCCCAAAGCCAGCAGAAGACAAGAAATCATCAAAATTAGAGCAGAAATAAATGAAATAGAGAACAAAAAAAGAATTCAAAGAATCAATAAAACAAAAAGTTGGTTCTTTGAAAAGATTAATAGAATTGATAAACCCCTGGCCAACCTAACCAAAAGAAAAAGAGAATCAACTCAAATTATCAAAATTAGAAATGAAAAAGGAGATATCACCACAGATAGTGAAGAAATTCAAAATATTATCAGAAACTACTTTAAAAATTTATACTCCAATAGACTTGAAAACCTGGATGAAATTGATAGATTTCTAAGCACAGTTAACCTTCCTACACTCAACCAAGAGGACATAGCAAGCCTAAACCAACCAATAACAACCAAAGAAATAGAAATGGCAATAAAAATTCTTCCACCAAAGAAAAGCCCAGGCCCAGATGGGTTCCCAGCTGAATTCTACAAAACCTTCAGTGAACAACTAATACCAATACTTCATAACATGTTCCGGGAAATTGAAAGAGATGGAACTCTTCCAAATTCCTTCTATGAGGCCAGTATCACATTAATCCCCAAACCAAATAAAGATACCTCAAGAAAGGAAAACTACAGACCAATATCCTTAATGAACATAGATGCAAAAATTCTAAACAAAATACTAGCTATATGCATTCAAAACTATATCAAGAGAATAATACACCATGACCAAGTCGGTTTCATCCCAGAAAAACAAGGCTGGTTCAACATACGCAAATCAATACATGTTATTCACTACATAAATAGAACCAAGAACAAAAACCACATCATCATAGCAATAGATGCTGAAAAAGCATTCGACAAAATCCAACACCCATTTATGTTAAAAACACTGCAAAAAATTGGGATAGAAGGAAAGTACTTCAACATCATCAAGGCAATATACTGCAAACACAAAGCCAACATTATATTGAATGGGGAAAAACTGCAAGAATTTCCGCTACAGTCAGGAACAAGACAAGGATGCCCACTATCACCACTCCTGTTCAATATAGTCCTTGAGACTCTTGCTGCAGCAGTCAGACAAGAGAAGGAAATCAAAGGAATCCACATAGGAAGAGAGGAAGTAAAATTATCCTTATTTGCAGATGACATGATCCTTTATCTGGAAGACCCAAAGAACTCAACCAAAAGACTTCTGGAGCTGACTGACAAATTCAGCAAAGTCGCAGGTTACAAAATCAACCTAAAGAAATCAGTGGCCTTTCTTTATGCCAACAACGAATCCACAATGAAAAAAACAAGAACAACAATTCCATTCACTATAACCTCAAAACCAATAAAATACCTAGGAATAAACCTAACCCAAGATGTAAAAGACCTCTACAACAAAAACTATAAAACATTAAAGAAAGAAATAGAAGAAGACCTTGGAAGATGGAAAGATATCCCGTGCTCATGGATAGGCAGAATAAATATCATCAAAATGGCCATTCTGCCAAAACTGATCTATAGGTTCAATGCAATTCCCATTAAAATACCAGTGACATTCTTCAGAGACCTAGAAAAATCAATCATGAACTTCATATGGAGAAAGAAAAGACCTAGAATAGCCAAAGCAATTCTCAATAACAAGAAACACGCAGGAGGCATTACAATCCCAGACTTCAAGCTATACTATAGAGCAATAGTAGTAAAAACAGCATGGTACCGGCACAAAAACAGATATACTGACCAGTGGATTAGAATAGAAGATACAGAAACAAACCCACACATCTTTAGTCAATTAATCTTTGACAAAGGGGCCAAACACATCCGCTGGAGAAAAGACAGCCTTTTCAAGAAGTGCTGCTGGGAGAACTGGCTATCCATTTGAAAAAAGATGAATCTAAACCCCTATATCTCACCTAACACAGGAATCAACTCAAGATGGATAAAGACTTAGAAATTAGACCTGAGACTGTGAAGTTAGTAGAGGAGAACATAGGTTCAACACTACAACATATTGGCACAGGCAGTAACTTTCTCAACAAAACCTCCAAAGCTCAGGAAATTAAAGCAAGAATAAACAAGTGGGATAACATCAAACTAAAAAGTTTCTTCTCATCAAAGGAAACTATCAATAACCTAAAGAGGAAGCCTACAGAATGGGAAAGGATCTTTACCAGCCACCATTCTGATAGGGGGCTAATATCCAGAGTATACAAAGAGTTCAAAAGACTCTACACTAGCAAAACAAACAACCCAATCAAGAAATGGGCAAATGAACTAAATAGACACTTCACAAAAGATGAGATACAAAGGGCTAATAGATACATGAAAAGATGTTCTTCATCACTGGCCATCAGGGAGATGCAAATCAAAACTACACTGAGATTCCATCTAACCCCAGTCAGAGTAGCAAGCATAAAGAAATCAAACAACAACAAATGCTGGCGAGGATGTGGGGAAAGAGGAACTCTTTTACACTGTTGGTGGGAGTGCAAACTAGTTCAGCCACTATGGAGATCTGTGTGGAGATTCCTAAGAAATGTGGGAATAGATCCATCATATGATCCAGCTATACCACTCCTGGGTATATTTCCAAAGGGTTTGAATTCAGAGAACTACAGCAACATATGCATACCTATGTTCATAGCAGCACAATTTGTAATAGCCAAAATATGGAACCAACCCAGATCTCCATCAACAGATGAATGGATAGAAAAACTGTGGGAAATACACACAATGGAATTCTATTCAGCCATAAAGAAGAACAAAATTATATCATTTGCAAGAAGATGGAAAGCCCTGGAGAACATCATGTTAAGTGAGATCAGCCAAGCACAGAAGGAGAAGATACACATGTTTCCTCTAATATGCCCAAACTAGAAAACACAAAGGATACCAGTGGGACTCCAGATATTAGAGGGGAAATACTAGCTAAGTTTTAATGGAAAGATAGGAGAGGAGAAAGGCCGATCTTGATTAATGAGGGAACATGTGTAAAATTATGAATAAGACATGGTTAACCTGGACAACCATTGGTGGGAGGGGGGAAGAGAAAATGGGGGTGGGTAGTGACCCTGAAGGCAGCTACTGGACCCCGGAGTTCCGACCGCCCCTATGGGGTGTTCGGCCACTTTTCTCTATTTCCCTCTGGCAGATCGTGCAGACTCTGGAAGAAAGCAGCCTGCACTTGAAGGCAATTCGGCTTGGACTACTCTCAAGTATTGTTCTGAAGGCAGCTGCTGGACCCAGAGTTCCAGCCCCTTTGGGGGTGTTCAGCCACCCTTGCCCCATTCCCTGATGCTTCCAATAAACCTTTTACTCCCCTTCCTGAGGTCTGCCGGTGTCATTCTTCGCACACCGTAGACAAGAACTCGCCGGGGTTTTTCTCGCAAGAAACCCCCGTTTCATTTTGGAGGTCCCACCGAGATATCATTTTCCACCGAGATATCATCTATGAGATATCATCTACGGAAGGGTGAGTAATTGCATGGATCTCCCGGTTTTCTAGTTTTTCTGTAGGATGTTTTCTGTAGCTGCTCAAAAGTTGAGTAATATTCCATCTGAGCAGAGATTAACTAGTTGTGCCTTTACTCGATCCTAGCAGAGATGCCTTGTACTTTTGGAAGGAAATGAAGTTCACAGATAATATCAGAAATCCCTCTCCAAAGAAGTAGAAAAAGGGAAAGATTGGTAACTTAAAATGTGCTTTAACATTGGGCTTACTTTAGAAGGAACAAAGTTTGAAGCTGGGGACGCGAAATGTAGCAGACTCTTGCCAGGATTCCATCCAGAGCCCTCTCCTCATCTAACAAGGGTTCTGGGTTTATTCAGCTAGGGCGGAACCGGGCTTATTCAGCTAAACTTCTCTTGGGAATTTAGGGCCCACAGACAGGCACTAGGGGTACATGCACAGCGGCATGTGCCGACAGTTGTCAGGGTGCTGGGCACAGCTTGCTGACATCCGGCCATTAGACCCGGGTGTCTAATGGTGGCGACGGATGCCAGTTCCAGCCACGCCGGTAGAGCATGGATAGAACCTGGTAGGCTAAAGCATCATCGTTTATGGCCATGCATGAAACGATATGCGAGCCCAGAGGACGCTCTGGGAAGGTTGTGATAGTGGGAGAAACTATGGGACGCCATTATTTTTTTCCCCTGTCTTTCCGATGGGAAATCGCCCATCTCCAAAGCTCACCAGCACCCCCAGTAGATTGCGTACGGAACAACTGGGGATCCTTATCCCCAGACATTGAGGAAGAAGCGTTTGGCCTTCTTCTCCAGTCGCGCCTGGCCTCTATCAGGTGGGAGATGGTAGAAGCTGCCCCCCCCCTCGAGGAAAGTACAAATTGTGATATCATTTTATGAGTAGATGCCTTTTGCAGGCAAAAGGCTAAATGGGCTGAACTGACTTATGTACAACGATTCCTGGCTTTAAGGAAAGATTAACAGCATGTAAATACACTGGTTGGAACAACTCAAATGCCAGTGGCTCCCCCAGAAACTCCAGAGAAAGAGAAAAATATAGCCAATGTTCCTTCAGCACCTTACTCAGGGACTCTAGATCAGAGAAGGCCTATACCCCGTCGTATTGGATGCTCAGGGTGCACACAGGCATCCTTTACCCCCTCCAAGCTGTACCTGATGGGGATAAACTTGAAGTAACTATTCAGGTACAGATCCCCTTTTTCCCTTCAAGATATGAGACAGATTAAGGCAGATCTAGGAGAATTTTCAGATGGTCCAGATAAATATATTGGGAAGTTTCAGGAACTTACTCTGACCTTTGATCTTTCCTGGAGAGATGTGAGATTAATAATGGATCAGACTCTCACAACTAGTGAGAGAAGGGCAATTTTAGATGCTGCTCAAAATTGTTAAAGGTTTAAATCTATTAAAAATTGTTTATGTTTGACTTAAATGGAAATTTCAAATACAGAGATATGGTCCTACAAGATATAGAGGCTTTAAACTAAAATTCCTTTGTGTAATTGGTAATTAATATTGGACTAATACAGCTTATTTTCATCCTTAGCCTAAACTGTTATAACAATTTATATGGTAGTTTTTCTAAGTGCAGGGGTTTGTGTTTTAACACTGGATGTTAACTAGACTAAGGGTCAGCCTTGTCTGACCAAGGTCAATGTTTAAAACAAAATTATAACTCTAGCCTGACGGCTCAGAGGCAAAGAAAAAGATTTTTGTTTGGCCTACATCTGAAGGCTTATTCTTGATACTGGTTCAATCCTGGAGGCTCAGTCTCCAGCAGCTTTTGTTCTTAAAGAAAAACTTTGTTAAATGTATGTTAACTGAGTAAAACAAAACTAAGAAAACACCTTAGTTCAGTTCATGTGGCTTAAATTGCTAACAGTTTAAGTTTGTTAATTTCAAAATTGTCACTAAAAGATTAACATACTTTGGTTTCTTCAGGTTAAGACAACCACCATCATATTTTCTTTCTGGTAATAAATGTTTAAATTGTAATGTCATTCTAAAGATTTGTTAAAATGATGGTTTAATCCACTGGCTGGTTATTAGAAATTAGTGGGTAAATATAAGTAAACAAATTATGTCTATATCTAAAAAGTAGAGTCATCTAAATGTGCTAAAAGATTTCAGAAATCAAAAGTTAAAGGTTAAAGGTATATAAGTTTTTATTTATATGTGAACTGACCAATAAGATTTTTGTCTTTAATTCAGAGATTTTAGCCTTAAGACCTGGTTTACATCTGTTTGTCCTGATTGAGTAAATGTCTTCTTGTATAAAAAAATACAGCTGATGGTCGGTCAGGTAACACATTTATTTTAACTGTTAAGGTTATTCTCTAAAATTATAAAATTGTTAATGTTGTCATCTAAAAGATAGAGCTATCTGGTTTTTGTAAATATTGTTAGCTCACATAGACATATAGTTACCAGTGTAGTCCAATATAAAATTGGATCAATGGATTACCAGTGTGGGCCAGTATAAAAAAAGGATCAATGTACAAAAAACCTTTATAGATATATAGACCTGGCTATTATGTTTGATCTAACAAAAATGAGATACATATCTTGTCTCTGGAATAAATGGTCCCATTAATCAGCTTTTAAGTTTGACCTTTGGGATCTCTCAACAACAGAAATAAGGAGACAAGTGCAGACACAGGGACAAGCCCATTTAATAGCCCTGCATTTGGGTAATAAGTCTTTGCCCCCTCAAGATACCAATGGCTTCCTATACAGAGAGGGAAGGAGCTAAAGGCCTTATACCTGCCGGCATGGCAAAGGTGCCTGGGTATCGTGCCAAGGACTGCCCTGAGAGGAGTCCCATCTGCTTCTGGGAAATGCCACCTCTAAAAAAAAAAAAAGCATGCTACCCTCACCTTCGAAGGAAAGTGAGGTCAGTCTGCTTCGCTACCCTCAAAGCTGAGGATTAAGGATGCCCAAGGCTCGGCAAGGCCCCTCTGATCATCCCTCTGAGCAGCTTAGAAAAAGCCTGGGTAGCTCTTGAGGTGACAGGCAAAATATTGGTTTTTTAATACAAGGCTTAGTCCTCTGCTTGCTTTGTCTCTTCTGTTTTATATCTGGGGTTGACAGCACCCCAAGGCCAAAGAAACTTGTAATATCTTACAAATTCTCTCTTACCCAGAGACCAAGGGGGATCTAAAACAATAGACCCAGCACTCAGTCACCAGTATCTCCCCCCCCTACATCAGAAAAAATAATAAGTCTTCATGGGGAGTACAATGCTTTAAAGTGTTCTTAAATACATAAGGTTTAAAGTGACTCCTAAGTCTTTTAAATGGTTTTTAGTTACTATATAAGCAACATTAAATGATACGCTTCTTTTGGGTTTGCTTATATATATAACAACAAAAGTCAGATGTAGAAAATGCATATGTTGATGAATATAGAAAAGTTTGTGAGACTAAGAAAGCATATTGTAAGGTTTATCCTGGTTGTCCCAAAGGAGAAAGGACCAGGTAAAAGTCAGAGGGTTCAAGCTAGTTATAAAGTATTAATGGAATATTTGTTTGGTTGTAAGTTTTACAAGAAGGCTAAAGTAAGTTGCAGAAGGTGTATGATAGGTTGAAAAAAATGTAAAATGTTTGTTTGCATATGTGATAAAGATGGATTATTAACAGGATGGAGGTTTCTAATAAATCTACTGTTTACATATTCCCAAAAGAAGAGTTCAGCAACAGAGTATACTATGATACAGTTTTTAAGGTATGTGGACAAATAAGATATCCATTATCTTTGATATTACTTCTTTGGCAAAATTAAAAATTGTTGCTGGTTTAGGAGCAGGAATTACCCTAAACGCAGCCTCAGTGGCTAATTTAACTACCTCAGTGACTCCAGTGGCCAGTGACACTAGACTAAATTGACACACATTGACACACATGGTTTTAAATCAGACTAGCCCTTGATTATTTGCTAGCTGACCAAGGAGGAGTTTGTGCTATTGCTAATACTTCCTGTTACATACATGTAAACTCCTCAGGAACAGTAAAAACTAGAACTGAGGACATTCCAAGACAACCTAAGTGGCTACAAAAAGGAGCTGCAAAATCTCTGTCACCCAAATATGGGAACAGATCCAAAATATGTTTCCATCCATTACCTCGTAGCTGTTGCCCTTACTGGGCCCTTTAATCATGTTAATTGTCATTCTCATCTTTGGTCCATGTCTTCTTAAGATGCTAACCCAGTTCATCTCTTCTCCTTTAGAAAAATTCAAGCTACAAACGGTCCTTCAAATGGAACCTCTCACGAATTTCCAGACCCCAGTCTACCATGGCCGTCTAGATTGCCCACCTCTGATGGGGTCCTAACTGCCGCTACCCAACGATGCCCCCTTACAGCAGGAAGTCGCTAGGAGCGGTCATCGCCCCGTTTCCCTAACGGCAGTTAGGGTTTCCTATTCGGAAGGGGGGATTGAGGAGATAGAAAGGAAATAGGCAGATAGGGAAAAGGCCTTGGTAGAAAAAAAGTTAATTTCCTGAGTTTTCTGAGGGGCGACAAACGCCTGAAACCAAAGGCTCAGAGATAAAAAGGCCAGAGCTTCACAAGGCCATCCTGAGTTTCCTAATCAACAAACCCACCGAGCAAGTCTGGCATTCCTGAAAGGAGACCCTTCAAAGAACTTGCAAATGTCCTATGCAAATTCTCCTTGGAATCTCAAAGTCACCCTAACCACAAACGGACTTGCAAGCGGTCAGGCATCGGCCAGTCAGATGGCAAAAGCCAGGATCTCCCGCTCGGGACCACCTCCCCTTTTGGGGAGCTGTTCTCTCTCTCGCAGGTCGTGTTGGCCCTGAGAGAAGGCAGAGTGCATCTGAGTGCACGTGGCTCGGGCGACTCTCGAGTAGTGACCTGAAGGCCTCTGCTGGACATCAAGGCTGGCCAGGCCCCTAGGGGTGACCTGTATCTCTTTTCTGGCAGATCGCGTGGACTCTGGGAGAAAGTAGTTTGCAACTGATTATAGTAATAATAATAATAATAATAATAATAATAATAATTAATAATAATAATAATTGCACGAGTGGGAAGTGAGCCAGTTAAATTGTAAATAGGGTGAGATGTTGTGTATGAACTAAATAAGCTTGGTGGCTCGGGAAACACTCGGGTAGTGACCCTGAAGGCAGCTACTGGACCCCGGAGTTCCGACCGCCCCTATGGGGTGTTCGGCCACTTTTCTCTATTCCCTTCTGGCACAGAAGAAAGCAGCCTGCACCTGAAGGCAATTTGGCTTGGGCTACTCTCAAGTATTGTCCTGAAGGCAGCTGCTGGACCCAGAATTCCAGCCCCTTTGGGGGTGTTCAGCCACCCTTGCCCCATTCCCTGCTGCTTCCAATAAACCTTTTACTCCCCCCCCCCAAAAAAATAAATAAATATGCTTTTTTATGAAGTCTAGGCCACCAAGCTTATTTAGTTCATACACAACATCTCACCCTATTTACAATTTAACTGGCTCACTTCCCACTCGTGCAATTATTATTATTATTAATTATTATTATTATTATTATTATTATTATTATTACTATAATCAGGATGCAGCCAGCGGGAAAGGCCACACCAGGAAGGAGATTCATTTCAAGTCAGACTGCAGGACAACACATTTTCCATACCTAAACTTGACTTCACATTTCAAAGATATTATTCTTAAAATTAAAAAGCAGTCAGGCCCGGCGTGGTGGCACATGTTTGTAATCCCATCATTTGGAAGGCTCAGACAGGAGGATCGTGCAGGTTCGAAGCCAGCCTCAGCTACTTAGTGAGGTCCTTTGCAACTCAGTGAGACTGTTTCAAAATAAAGAATATAAGTTAGGGCTAGGGGTGTCACTTGGAGGTATAATGCCCCTAGGTCCCATCCCCAGTATTGCAAAAAAAAAAAAAAAAGAGCCATACTGTGACTGAACAACAATAAACATTCTTTTACCAATGATAGTTCTGCTACACAGAAATGCTATTGAGTTTGACAGTTCAGTCCAGCTCAGCCAAAAAGCACTGAATGCCTAAATTGTTTTGAGTGCTCAGAGTCACTAGGAAAGTAGGGATATCAAGAAGGAAGGAGCCGGGCGTGGTGGCGCACGCTTGTAATCCCCGTGCTTGGGAGGCGGAGACAGGAGGATCACACTGGTTTGAAGCCAGCCACGCTGGCTTAAGAGACCCTGTTTCCAAATAAAAATATAAAAATAGGTCTGGGAGTGTAGCTCGGCGGTAGAAGGGTTTCCAGGAACCCCAGTACCACAAAAAAAAAGAAAGAAAGAAAGAAAGAAAGAAAGAAAGAAAGAAAGAAAGAAAGAAAGAAAGGAAGGAAGGAAGGAAGGAAGAAAGAAAGAAAGAAAGAAAGAAAGAAAGAAAGAAAGAAAGAAGAAAGAAAGAAGCAAGGAGAGAAGCAAATACACCTACTGGTGGTATAACTTAGTGGTGGTATGTATAACTTAGACCTGCCAATACTCACTAGTCTCTAATTCCTAAACAACTTTTCCTAATTACAAAATTGAATAATTAGACCAATCTGTCTACTTTCTGATTTTTAAAATAGCATCTGCATCTGACCACCCTTAGGGGATTAGAAAACATGAAAAATACAACAAATTTCTTAAAAAAATATGCCCAATTATACTTCTATATAATATTAGAAACAATAGATCTATGGTCTACTCCATAGTATACAAGCAATATTGTGGGACCTGCAGCCTTAGTTTTCATGTGACACTGAAAAACACTAAGTCTTAACAAAGGATGCCATAGTATTCTCTAAGAAAAATCTCTTTTTATTTTTAATTGTAAGTTGGAAGAGAATTTCTCCTTTTCTGAAACAGGAATAAATCTATGCTGGTATCTTTGCATTGTTTTGTATAGAGCTTTGCTGTTACCTGGAACCAAATGGATATTGTCTGGGAACCAGGCACAGCCACAGAATACGGAAAGCAATGCAAGATGGAGCATTAAAAGTATTCAGTTACTTTTTTCTCAAAAACATGAGTACAATGCTTCCAATACTTGACTCATCTGACCAAGAGGTGGATGTATAGCAGTGAGAAGACAGACATGATCTCAGCCTCCTGCAAATTAAAATTCCTTAGTTGTAAAGTGCTTTCAGCAGGGCTAGAAAAGCAAAACAGTTTTCAAACTGCAGAGAATTGCTGACCCAGGCATTTCACCTATTCATATAACTACCATGAAAATATTAATATGTGTCTTGAAAAAAAGCCAATCTTATCTTCAGGGAACTGAGCACTGATAGGGTATGTAAAAAAAAAAAAAAAACAAACAGAAAATCTTATTCCATGGTGCCTCGTGGGAGCTGGCATCGCATTAACAGTGAGTATCAAGTGTGTCCCTACATAGCTCTCAGTGGCGACAATGCTGTTTATGCAGGCTCTGCAGATGACTGTCATCAGCCAGAAGGAAAATATTGGATTGCTACAATGCAATTTGTGGGAATCCATTGGTTCTCCATAATAGGACACAGATGTTGTGGGCAATGTAGCCAGATGAATGAATTCTTCACAGCAGTAGGGTCTGTTCTAAGTTTCGGATTTTCTCCTTTTCTTCCCCCCCCCCCCCCGGTACTGGGGATTGAGCCCAGGGACATTATACCTCCTAGCTACACTCCCATCCCTATTTTATCTTTATTTTGAAACAGGGTCTCACTAGGTTGCAGAGATTCTCCCTAAATTGCAAAAGCTGGCCTTGAACTTGCAATCCCTGTTTCAGCCTCCCAAGTACTGAGATTACAGGCATGTACCACCTCACCCAGCTTTCCTCTTCTTTTTAAATGACTTTTGCTGCCTGGACCACAAGTTGCACTAGGTGGCCACCACTACTCCTGGATTACTGGGAAGTATTCAGGTATCAAATGAGATGGCAAAATAATAAGTATCTTATCTACTTTATAACCATTTCTCTAGACTCTACAACATCCTAGCTGTCACGGTCAGCATCCCAGCCCTACTCAGAACAAAGCTCAGAACATGAAAGTGAAAATGACCCCTGGACAGCTCAAATGGATGTCACCCCGGTCTACGGATTCAAGCATACACACTTCATGTACACAGTGCCCTGCGAGACCTCACTTGCACTTGGTAACTTTGCTTTAGGACACTTTCAGACAAGGCTTGATATCTGGTTTCTAAAAGTCATAGAGAAAGAAAGAAAAGGCTGGCGTAATGACAAAAACATGACTTGGCGGCTGAAGGCAAGAAAGAAGAAAAATGAGAAAAGCTAAATAAATAGCTTAAGTATCACAGCCATTGGAGGCTATTTAATATCCACTCAGAGTGGTTCGTTAGACCTCATTAATATGCCATTGGAGGTTCATAATTATGGTTCTATCTTTACTACTAACTGCAGTTACTCTGGGTTTTCAATGAAGATTGAATAGGTTAAACAAACAAACAAATGCAACACTGGTGTAATCATAGCTAGTAAAAAAAATGCTACAGATATATTTAGTGAAATAGCTTTATCCAGTGTGGTTTCCTCATTAGTGACTTAAATAAATCTTTGGCATCTATTCATCCTATATTTTTTAAATGATTACTCTGTGTGTGTGTGTGTGTGTGTGTGTGTGTGTGTGTGTGTGTGTGTTTCTGGGGATTGAATTTAGGGTCATTCTACCTATGAGTTATGCCCCCAGACCTGTTATATTTTTTAGTTTTAAATGGGATCTCATTCGATTGCAGAGGGTCTCACTTCTGAGTGTGCTGGCTCTGTGGAGTCAATCAACCTGCACTACGCCGGTGTTGTTACATCTCACCGCCAGGAGCCTGAGCACATCTTTTTTTTTTTTTTTTTGCTCCTGAAGTAAATCCCAAATGGCTGTAGAACTTTACCTTTATGGACTCTCTATTTTCTGCAGCTTTTGTTTTCATGACTCCATGCTGTTGTTTCTGGTTTCTGGTCAGATTTGACAGTTCTGGTTTGTACACACCTGATTGCTAGCCCCGTTGGTGGTAGCAGTGACTGGTACTCTGATGTTAAGGTCTGACTACTTGCTAACCTGTCAAGTACAACTGGAGTCCAGCCTGGTCGGGTCAGAGATCACAAGGCATATGTTTGTTGTTTTCATTTGTAACTGTTCTTTTTTCATCTGTGTGCTCAGATCAAGAAAATAATGTGTACCCGACGAAAGAGCCACCAGTCAAGTGGCATTTTATGTTTCAATGTTTGCTTTGGACTTGTAGTTGAAGCTACAGAACTTACACTGAGTTCTTTGAGAAAAAAAATCACTGTGGGCAAAATATTTTCCTACCTCCTGAGGATAATAATAAATTAAAATAGAATAGCTCTGGTGGTCTCATTGGTTTATAGAGATTTACAAGCATTTAAATAAATTTGACATTCCTCAAGTTACCAGAAAATAAAGTGAACTTCAAATTCTTTAAAAATCCCCCCCCCCCTTTATTTGGTACTGGAGATGGAACCCATGGGCATTCTACCTCTGAGCTACACTCCTAGCCCTATTTTTAATGTTTTTGTTTTTTTTTTTTTTACTTAAAAACAAGGTCTTACTGAGTTGCAAAGGGCCTCACTAAGTAGCTGAGGCTGTCCTTGAACTGCAGTCCTCCTGTCTCAGCTTCCCAAGTGCTGGGGTTACATTCGTGAATCACCATGCGCAGCAAAATTTTCCCCTTTTAAGAAAAAGATCTTTCTCGTAAAAACTGCTGACTCATGAGCACTTTTTAAAATTAGAAAACAAATTAAATACACAAAGTGAACCCTTACACAAATCAGGCTGACTTGATACTCTGATTCAAAAGAGCCATCTTTCAGTATAGGTAATACAAGTATAATCTCATGGCTGAAATATAATTTGGATTTACTGAGAAGAGACTAGTTTATCTGAACCTCTTAAATGCCTTATCTTAGTTTACTAAAAATATAAGCTAAGATTACTTCTATAAGATTAAGGAAAATATAAACTAGTGTTTACCTATACTCAAATATAATTGTGAAAAAACTTTTTAAAATTTTTTTGGTAATATTCGGGATTGAACCCAGGGCCTCCTACATGCTAGAGAAGAACAATACCACTGAGTTATATTCCTTTATTTCTTAAAATTTGTTTTTTAAATTAATTACAAAAATGTACACATTTATAACATAATGATGTTTTTAAATATTTATGCATTGTTATATGGCCAGATGGAGTAATTAACAAATGCATAACCTTTTGTAATGATTATTGTTAAAATTATTGTTTAAAAAAATTATTGCCAGGCATGGTGGCGCACGCTTGTAATCCCCGCACTTCGGAGGCTGAGACAGGAGGATGGCACAGGTTCGAAGCCAGCCTCGCTGGCTTAAGAGACCCTGTTTCCAAGTAAAAATAAATAAATAAATAAATAAATAAATAAATAAATAAATAATTTATTGTTTTACATCAATAATTTTGTTCTATGATGGGTAGGCTTGAACATAACCTTCAACACCTTTAGGTTAAGCATTATTGTCTTTAAGTGTCTGGTTGTTCCAGGATGTAAAAGAGGACATTGAAGGACAGCAGTTGATCAAAGTAGGAAGTGTATGTTTTCAGGATATTACTTTGATATGGTTTATAATACCTATAAATAGTGTCTAGGAAAAAGCAATAAAATGTTTAAAATCAACAATATTTACACAATTTTGGTGGAGTTATCCATAATGAATTTTTCTTTTTTTTTTTTTTTGTGGTACTTGGGGGGGGGGCTTTTCTACCTCTGGTCTATACTCCCAGACCTATGTTATAGTTTATTTAGAAACAGGGTCTCACTAAGTTGCTGAGAGCCTCACTCAGTAGCTAAGGCTGCCTTCAAACCTGTGCGATCCTCCTGTCTCAGCCTTCCATAAGCTGAGATTACAAGGGTGTGCCACCACGCCTGGCCATAATGAATTTTTCTAAAAAAGTATTATATAAGCTATAAAGCAGTTATCTCTTGAGGACTGCGCAGGTTTGAAGCCAGCCGCACTGGCTTAAGAGATCCTGTTTCAAAATAAAAATATATATAAGAAAAAATTGGTCTGGGAGTATAGCCTGGAGGTAGAAGGGTTTCCAGGAACCCCACTACCACCCCCCCAAAAAAAAAAAAGCTTTATATTGAAGATATTACCCTATGCCTACAAAAGGCAATAAAAGTTTATTTTTCTATGTAATCTGACCAAGAAGCAGAGACTTAATATCTCACAAAAGTAATTTTTTTGTGCCTTGGGCCATATCCTTGCATATTTAGAACAACAAAAGAAGTTCCTAATTTCTGAATGACTTAAGTTTTATTTTGTGACTTTAATTATTAGGTAGCCAAATCACAAACACTCACTACTCAGGCTTCAACAATCCTGTATTATTGAATTAAGACATCTCTGATTAATATTTAATTTTGCCTTTCCAAGAAAGATCAGATATCTTTTTTCCAAGATATCTTATACTTAAACTATCTTTAAGTTTTCCCAGAGGAACTCTAGATCTTCACAAAGATTTCTTCTTTAACCTTACAAAAAGAAAGATACCAGAAATAATTAGGTGTGTTTGCAACATTCCTTAGTTTTAAACACCTTAATATTATTTTAAAAAATTCACAGGGACAAATGTGAAATCAAATGAAAAATTCAGCCTGCCCTAGGATGATTTTGTCCAAATAAAATGCTAATGTTATAAAAAATGTATACAATATGCTTTACAGAAATGTATACATATGTCAAGGTCCTCACTGTAATATGCCTATACCCTTAGGCTAATATGAAAGGATTTAAGCCTTCCTTCATGCTGGCACTGTTATATAAGCCATAAATCACCAATGGCCACTTACTCTGACATTCACTAAGTGGTCCCTGCAGCCCTCTAGAGCTTGCCTAAAGATTCTGACTAATTTATGGACTAGAATGTGCCTTTAACAAAGAAACACAGTTTCAGAGACTCTTGGCTTTACAGGTACTCCCAGTGTTTCAGAGAATAGACTATGGACAGAAGCTTCTTAGCTGACATTGCCTAGACAAAAATGAGACAGTTCTAGGCAGCTAAATTAGAATTTTAGGGCTTTCTTTTTTAGTTCAAAAATAGATGGTATCATGAAATCAAATTAATGGTCCAAGGCCAGAGGAATAAGAATTAATTATATAGAACTGTCCAAACTGATGTTGGAAAAAATTTCTAATATGAATATGTGTTTTGAAATATAATTGGTATGATTCTTAATTTTTTTAATGGAGAAACCCTTTAACATTTATCTTGATTTAACTCTACCTCTCAATTGAGCTGATTCAGATTTGCAAGCTAAATGAAATATTCTTTTGAATGGTAGTCTGTTCTTATTGATCCCTCAAAATTCAGGAAGAAATTTGGTCTCTTTACTTTTCAATGGCAATGTCATTATTTGCATAGGCTTAGTAATAGCCTGTCCTCCCTTTTACAGGCAAATAGGCTAAACAACAGAGGCACAGACCTGGAGTGTCACACTTAAAAATATGCCTAATTTTATCAGATACGACAAGGCCACTATTAAGCTAAAGAATTAGAAGTTAACCTTTGCAACCAACAACGCTCTCCCAAGAAGTTGAACATGTTTGCAATTGGTAGGGTCCCAATCTTATAGGCAGCAGACAAGGTCATTTCCTGGATTGCTGACAACTTTAGGATATTTGGAGAATCTGAAGGAAGGAGAATTTCACCAAAATTTACAGATGCTAAAGATAAACCCCACTTCCAGAAAACTTCTTGAGTTTGGTTTTCTATTCTTGTAATAGAAAAATACATAAGAAGATTTTAGGAAGATTTCTGAGTGGCGGAATCCATTAAGAATGCTCTTCTACATTCCTTAATAAATTATCAGATAGTTAATTTTCTAGCTTTATTAGTAATAGTTTCTTAGCACAATGTAGCATTATGCTTGCTGTCCATTCACAAGAAGGTGTTTATATGCTAATTAAAACTTTTTCTGAATTTACATTGATGAATGGAGCCCCAAAACAAAGCCTTTTGTGACCATGAATAATTTCTGATTATGATATAACAAAGGAACACTGTATAACTGACCCACCCCAGGAATATCTAATTCTGTAGGGCTATGCACATTGGTTTTTATTCACTGTTGTTAGCTGGGATATTTGAAGGCTCTATAAAGAATAGACATCAATGTATCAAGAACTATGAGTGATATAAATGCTTCTTGTCCTAAAATGTCAAACATGTTTTGCCCAGTGTAGATGCAAATGGTTTCTGCCCATTATAATCCCAAAATTACAATTTCATTGTCTGGCAGGCATTAACTAGTTTGGGGTGTGATTCAACAGTTTTACTCCTACATACTTCTGATAATCCTATTCTCTTGAAGACCAGTTTCACCATCACACAGCTTCTCTCACTCAGAAAATTAACATTCATAAAGCAAAATAATCTCTTATGTGTAATTCTTTCTAAAAACCTACATTTAAAGAGGAACAGAAATGTTTTCACTCATTAGCGAGACTCTCAAGGAGTATCTCTTTTTATCTTCTCATTCAATATTATCCACTCTAAGCATAAATTCATCTTAAATAGAAAAGGACAACTGGATGCATTTTGTGAGTAAGGGTTTTTGGAGTCACAGTATGTGATAAGATATGCGGCTGAAAAGAGTACAAGGTGTGAGTGAAAAATAAGGGGAAAAAACCCCGCTATTGAACGCTATTGAGGCAATCTGTCACCTTCTAGAAACTTGCTATGAAGACAAATTCACTGCCTAATGCTCAGTGACTCACAGTTCTTCTGACTACTTATACTGTGCCCAGATACCTGCAGAGAATGCTATAAAAATGCAAACCAGTGTTTCTTCTTTGTCTTAAAAGTTTGTAAAAAGCCGAACATGGTGGTGCACACTTGTAATCCCAGCGTTTGGGAGGTTTAGACCAGACGATCATGGTTCACGGACAGACTCAGCTACTTAGTGAGGCCCTCTACAACTCAGTGTGACCCTGTTTCAAAATAAAGAATAAAAAATAGGGCAGGGGGTGTAGCTCAGAGGTCGAATATCCCTGGGTTCCATCTCCAGACCCATTTGAAAAAAAAAAAAAAAGTTTGTAAGACACAAAAAATTCAGTAAAATTCACAACTACATTTGCTAGCTTTTCTATGGATCAGTGTGAGAGCTCTGTAAGACAATGCAATTACCATTAGGCTCATTTAGGCGTTCAAAACATCCACACATGAGCTGGGGGTATGGTGGCACACACTTGTAACCCCAGTACTTGGGAGGCTGAAAGAAGAGGATCACAGGTTCAATGCCAGCCTTGGCAACTTAGGGAGGCTCTTAGCAACCTAAGTGAGACCCCATTTCCAAATAAGAAATAAAATCAGGCTGGGGATGTAGCTTGGAGGCAGAATGCCTCTGGGTTCAATCCCCAGTACCAAAAAAAAAAAAAAAAAAGTAGTCACACTGCCCACCAATAGTGTCCTGGGAGAGCTAGGATGGCAGGAAAGAGCTCAGGGAGGGACTTAGTGTCTGGTGCACATGGAAATTCTACACCCCACGCACCCTTGGAGTCTGTCTCCAAGGCTACCCTTAGATGCAGGTCAGTGAGACAGTGAGGTCAACAGGTAAAGAAGATTACCAATCGCTCCATCTCCTGCTCCCTCAGTCTCTCCTCCCTCTGCCGCCGGTGATAATCCATCAGGTCATCACGTCCAGAAATGGAGCTAATGCTACTTTTCCGTTCCCGGAGGACAGGCTGGGGAGTTCCGGAGGCCTGTCTGAGGCTCTCCAAATCAGCATCGTCAAACTCCACGGATCCACAAGAGAAGTTCCTTCGGGCCACAAACATTCTGTCTGGCTCGCCAGCAGAGAATGAATGACTTGGGCTCGTCCCGGAGTAGGAAGCCCTGTCAAAGTCATCAGAGGCGCAGGAGGAGGTGGAGGCCAGCAGCATCTTCCGAGCCACTCGAGGACTGGCAGGGACACTGAGCGTGGAGCTGGCATAATGACCGCCCTCAGATGCAGAAGTTTTATAGGGCAAAGCCCCTGAGCTTAGTGAAGAAAAATTAAGGTAATTGTCATTGTCTGCTATGCTATGAGGTAGATCCTTGTCCCCCAATCTGGTGCGTTTGGAATTGCCCAGAGAGTTTCTCGGTGGCAAGCTGAGAGGTGCCATCTGGTTCTCGGTGGCTTTGTATAGCCTGGGAAGCGATCGGCTGTAGGCTCCCATGTGACTTAGGCTGCTGCCTGAGTATTTCCTACTTCTTAAACCTATGCTTTCTGGTGTGGGCTCCTTGTGTCGGGTTAACTTGGACTGAAGAGCCAGGTTGTCCTGAATATTCATCTTCCTGGCTTGCTTGGGGCTGGAAGGCATGCTGGCTGCTCCGGATCTGCTGATGGAAGAGGGGGCGGCGTCACTCAGGGACCCCCCATTCCACATGGTCAGGAGGGAGCCAGAGGCCTTTCGTCCTTCTGGCGCCCCCAGAAAGTAGACGTTGTCATGTGACTTATTCCTGGAGCTGTATTTGGAATAGGGGGGCTTTTCAGAAAGCCTGAAAGACCTTTCACTGTCGCGACCAGAGTAATGATCAAAATCTGCTCTTCCAAGTGGATATCCGCCAAGGGAGGGCGTGGTACTGAGAAGCGGAGTGGGAGGTTTTGTGGAGATATTTTTGTCGGTTCCATCATAGGAAAACTGCTTGCTTCCCTGGATTTTGGCCAGGGAAGGGCTGCTTCTGACACTGGTGCCCAAAGGAGAAGGACTTCGCTTTGCAGGCAGGGGCTGTGAAAGGGTTAAATAGGAACCAGAATAGTCTCCATTGGCTTTAAATTTCAGGCTGGAAGAATATTTCTTCGGGCTTAGGCTCTCCATCATGTTTGGGGGCTCGTTCTCCAGGGAATGCTCCACAAATCCTTCCTCTAAGCTACCATTTTGTAAATCCAATTGCTTTTGCATCTGGCTGTTCTCTGCCATACCCTTGCTGGATTCTGTAAGGGGGAGAAAAAGGGAGGATGTTTTACTTAAAAAAATTAATTGAACAACACTGTGACTCGACATCTGAACCAACAGCCTTGGAAAATGACTTAAGTTTGTAACTAACGAACTCTGTTTTTCTGATAACCTAGCAAAATTGTGTTGGAAACGGAAGGATAAAGACCACTGATCAGGTATGGTCTTTGTAACAAAGAACAATAACTCAAGAGGATGCCCATGATACTGGAGAGAAAAAAATCACTAACTGAATAATGGTAAAGGATTAGACTGGTTCATATAAAAAAAAAATAATGACAGTTTCCCTTCAGTGTTGCAGTCCTTGAAGGACACCTGCTTCCTGAGTGCCTGGCAGAGGCTTAAAAGGGTCACGCGGTGTTCTTTCCTCTAAAGGACTCTGCTAGAATCATTAACTGCTCAGAAATAGTCCCGAGAAAACAAGATTCACATTGTGACAGAGAAAGGAAAACTTATGTTAGACACTGATCAAAACCATGAGAGTTAGAAGATAGTTCTTTAAAAGGAGTAAGGGGAGACTGTGGGAGTTACCTTCCTTAAAAGAAAACTTAAATCTTCTGTGCTTATCAGAAACAGGCAAGTGATAATAAAAGAAAGATTGTTCCTTCAATTGTTAGCATATGGTAAGGATGGAATTTTTCAAAACCTGAAACTGCTTTCTTCTTCAAGTGCTGTGGTACCCCAAATGTACCAGGCTCATCCTTGGTATCAAGTCCTCTCCTCTGTCAGCAACACCTTTCTCCCTCCTGTGTACCTATTAGAACTCACCCATTCTTCAAAGTCTAGATAGATCAGTGTTTTGTCTTCCAAGATTAAACTGTTTCCAAAAATTTATGTCCCCAGAAGGATATGTCTTGGATCCTAGTTTGAACATTAATTTAAGAAATTAAAGTCGTAAGTCTATTAAAATGTCTTCGAATTACAAACTATCACCGAAAATGAAAATGCTCATATTTCTAACTGCTAAAAAGACTGTCAGCAAAGGGGAAACACAATTGAAATACTCTCATAGAATCAGTGCACTGCTGAGATTTTCCTCCAGCCTTCTGGGACCCCAGACACGAATTATTACATATCTGGTCTGTCTATAAACAGTGTCACATACAGTTAGTGATAAGTTTCATATGGTTGTCTCTATAACCAGTTTAAGGCAGTTATGCCTAGAAATTCTGTTTTATTTCTACCCTCGGACTCCCACTACCCCACAGATGGGAATCTCAATGAGAACAAGTTTTCAGTTTCAATGGCATTTCCCTCCTTCTCAGTTGCAGATCAGTGACTTTGCCTGCACGCTCGGCCTCACAGATCTCCTGACAAATTCAGGCAGCCTAGCAAGAAAATACTTCCAACAGGCTGCAGAGAAGAAACAGTCTGGCTGCTTAAGTCCTGTTGGGGATGAGCAGCCAGCTTCCCATAATGCCTCTCCCAGAAAATACTGGCCCCGGGTTTCTTACCCTCTAGCTCAAAGCCCTGCTGCATGGATGCATATAAGCACAATTTATTTTTTTAAGTATATGTCCAAAAATTGAGGTTCTCCATTAGATTTGGCTCCTGGGTTGGACCAGGTCCTGTCATCTGGGCTTGTCAAGCCTTTCATTCCTCAGGGGCAGTGCTCTCTTTCCTCAAAACCAAATGTCTTTTCTACCATTTGTCAATTACTACCAATTTTGACCTTGAAAGCAACACTAAACTGGTTTAAGACTTATCTCATCGTGCTCCCTTGAAGGACTGAAACTGAGACGACGTCTCGCCTTGGTCCCTTTGTTCAAACTCATTTCATCTCTGGCTGGTTTGCCATCTTGAAATATTAGCAGTCTTAGCCAGTTCTACTAATTTCAATATTTTAATATGGAGGAAACAAAAAAATTAATGGATGGTGAGGACTTTACAATATTACTTGTTTCAATGGAAAAAACACCCTGAATACCCTACAACAGAAAGAAAAGTTGAATGAGCTATAGTATATGACATGAATGAATGTTATGCAACCATTTAAAATGATCTATGCATGTATGCATGTACATTATATATATGTATATGTGTGTGTGTGTGTGTATATATATATATATGTGTGTGTGTGTGTGTGTGTGTGTGTGTGTGTGTGTGTGTGTATGCATGCAGTACTGGGGATTGAATCCAGGGGCATTCTACCTCCGAGCTTTACCCCAACCTTATTTTTTTATTCTTTATTTTGAAACAGGGTCTCACTAGGTTGCAGAGGGCCTCACTAAGTAGCTGAGACTGGCTGTGAACCTTTGAGCCTGTCTCAGGCTCCCAAGTACTGGGATCATAAGCATGTGTCACCATGCCCAGCTTTAAAATTATATTTTGAAAGATAATTTATAGTATAAAATGTATTCATATGATGTCCATTCTTTAAAAAAATATATATATATGAGTGCAATTTTCTTATATATACAGCTATGCATAGACATAGATTATACACACAGGTGTATCCTCTGCATATAATCAGCACATTGAGTATAGTTTAATACACAAATCCATCCACACACAAGTGCTCTAGCCAAAACCTCAGGGGCCATCACCGATCTCCTCTATCACCAGGACATCCCACCACTTTGTGTCCATTCACAAAGTGTAGCAACATCTCTTTCAGACATATTGTGGATCTGGTCACTTCCTGCCACTTTCAGGGCTGTCAGTATAAGCCAGAATAAGCCAGTTTCTTTTCTCCTATAGTAAGAACAGTAATAACGAACTGGAAGAAATAAAAACATTAATAGTAGCTTTATATATTTATATATTAACTCTCAGTTTTTACTTTGTCAATACTAGTTTATATTTTCCACATTTTATATAATATATTTCGAGTTTTGACAATTGAAAAAACACTTAACATAAAATACTAGAATAAAAATATGTAGGAATACATCATTCATAACTTGATTAGATTCTCATTTTTTCCTTAGCTCTTGCCCAGTTTTCAAGCCACATATAAAAGTTAGAGATGTGTGTGTGTGTGTGTGTGTGTGTGTGTGTGTGTGTTATAGTGGGGATTGAACCCCCAAAGGCTCTACCTCCAAGCTATACCCCCAGCCTATTTAATTAATTAATTAATTAATTTGCTTTTGTGGTCCTGGGAATTGAACCCAGAGGCGTTTTACCTTAGAGTTACAACACCCAGCCCTATTTTATTTTATCTTATTATCTGAAACAGGGTCTCATTCAGAGCTAAGGCTGCCCTTGAACCTGCAATCCTCCTGCCACAGCCTTCCAAATATTAGGATTACAGGCCTGCATCACTGCACCCAGTTATAATAAAGGACTTCTTGATTAGATTAACTTTTTTTTTTTTTTTTTTGCAATACTAGAGATGAAACCCAGGGCATTCTACCATCAAGCCACACTCCTAGCCCTATTTTTTTTCTTAATTGGTGCACTGTATTCATACATAATAGTAGGATACATACTTTTGTAGACATACATGCACACTTTTCCCAGTCAGCCCCCACCCAATCCCCACCCCATTCTCTCCCTATCCCTCCCTCCCATGCTTGGCTTAGTAGTTGACATCTAGTATTATGGCAATTTATCTAAAATTAAAAATGATAATCTCACATAACAGTTTCATTTGTCTGATACTAAGCTTTTGATGACTTAAAGATGACATTTCAATATTTCTTTTTGCTTTCTTTCTTACCAGAGAATATTTTTTTTCTATTTTTAGGTGAAACTATCATATATTTATATATTTATTTTTCAGAAAAATATCTATCCTAATATGGAATATGGACTCTAGGTACCCAAAACAATCTTGAAAAAGAACAAAGCTAGAAGATATATATTTTCTGATTTCAAACCATATAAAGCTACAATAATTGAAACAGTGTAGTACTGTTCTAAAGGCAGATATATAAACCATTGGAGTTAAATAAAAGCCTAGAGCTAAATTCTTCCCTATATTGTCAAGTTATTTTTGACAAGGTTTCCACGAACATTTGGTGGTGGAAATATTAATCTTTTAACTAAATATTGTTAAAAAATAATAATTACATGGAAAAGCATAAAATTGGACCCTTCCCTAATCCCATATACAAATATTAACTCAAAATAGATAATAGACCTAAATATAAATCTTAAGACTATAAACTTTTAGGAGAAAATCTGGGTCATTAAACCTCACAACATTGAAATTGGCAGTGATTTCTTGGTTATGATTTCAATGGCACAGGCAACAGAGGAGTATACAAACTCCCTAAAAAAAAAAAAATTGTATATCCAAAGACAATGTAAACAGAGTTAACAGTTACTAATAGAATGGGATAAAATATTTCCAAATGCTATATCTGAAGGTATATTAATATTCCAACTAGAAATCCTAAAAATTAACAACAATAAAGGCAAACAATACCCTTTAGAGATAGGTAAAAGACTAACATAAATAATGAATCTCCACAGATAACCAATCTTAGTTGTCTGTTGGATGGAAAATCTTGTTTCTCTAGTTCTGGAGTGTGTTACCTATTTCTTCTTTGTAGTTAATCTCTTTGAGTATTTTCTCTAGCGCTGGTTTTGAAGACATAAATTCCTTCAGTTTCTGTTTGTCATGGAAGCTTCTTATTTCTCCATCTAATTTGATAGAAAGTTTTGCTGGGTAGGAAATTTTTGGCTGGAAGTTGTTTTCTTTCAGAATTGGGAATATGTTACTCCAAGCCCTTCTGGCTCTCATAACTTGGTTTGGGAAGTCTGGAGTGATTCTAATTGGTTTGCCTCTGAATGTCACTTGGCCCTTTGCTTTTGTTGCCTTTAAGATTCTCTGCTTGGCTTCCACATTGGTCATTTTGACAATTATGTGGCGTGGGGATCCTCTTCTCCGATCCTGTCTAAAGGGAGTTCTATAAGTTTCCTGGACCTGTGTATCAACCTCTTGCTCTATGTCTGGAAAATTTTCTGCTATTACTTCCTTGAAGAGATTGTTGATCCCTTTGGTTTCACTTTCTTTTCCCTCCTCTATTCCAATAATTCTTAGGTTAGCTCTCTTAAAATGGGCCCATATTTCTTCAATATCAGATTCCTGCTGTCGGATATTTTTTTCTAGATTAGAAACTATGCGTTCATTTTTGGATTGCTCATCTTCTAAGAGTGAGATTCTGTTCTCCATGTGGTCTAATCGGTTGTTTGTGCTTTGAATTGAGGCCTTTACTTCATTAATTGCATCCTTTATCTCTTTTTGGCTCTCTCTGAGTTCTTTTCGAAGCACCTCTATTATTTCTACAGTTATTTTCCTGATTTGATCTTCTAGAAAGCTCTGATTTTCAGTTTTATCGGGTTCTGATGTTGTGGGGTTGTGGGCATTCATTGCTCCAGTATTATTCCTCTTTCCCATGATTTCGGATGTTTGTGCCTTCTCTGGGTTCTTCCCTTGGGTCACTATGACTTCACTTAAGGTGTTCTGGATCTCGAGTCTGTAGTATCTCAGACCCCACTACTTCTTTACTGGGTTGTATCACAGAGTCTCCGACCCAGAGAGTCGATAGAGGCTGCTTTAGTCTGTGGGGGGTGCCAGGTTGCACGTTCTCCTATGGTGTGATATCTCTGCCACCGCCCCTCCCCCACTGGGTCAAGTCCCAGGGAGTACAGTACTGGGATTTCTCCTCTGTGGCCCGCAATTTGACTCACTGTTCTTGAGTACGCAGATGTAGCTGTACTGGCCTCGCTGAATTCGGTGCTGCTGCCGCTGGTGGCAATATGGCGCCGCTGCTATGCCCTCGGCTGTGGGACTGGCGTTTTTCTTCTTGGTTTTGATTTCCACTCTGAATCCCTGCAGCGTGTGCTGAGCTCGGCCACTGGGAGCTTTAGATGCTCTCTGCGCGGAGAAATTCCGCCTGGCTGTTCCGCAGTGGCTCACCTCGGCTTGCTGTAGCCGTCCTGTGAATTCGCCGGTGCCGCCGGCAGTATGGCACTGCTGCCGCGTCTGCTGCGTCCTTGGGTGTGAGGCCAGTGTATCTCCTCTGTGGCTCTGTTCTCAGTCCGCTTTCTCTCTGGAGCCTGGTGATTTTTTGTTTCACTGGTGATGGTGTCTTCTGGCTATGAAAGGCGCTGATTTTGTGGTAATGGAGATTTGTTGCTAGCGGGGCTCTTAAGCCCCGCTTTTCTAGGTCGCCATCTTCCCAGAAGTCTAGATTAACTTAATGTATAAATATTCAAAGACTACAACATTTTTCTAACTCTGCTAAATGACTCGGATGAAAATGTTAATTGTATAAGTATATCCATTCTATTCTTGATGCATTTGAAAAACTAAAAATATCACCTTAAAAGTGAAAAAAGCTGGCTAGGCTAGTGGCGCATGCTTATAATCCCAGCATTTGGGAGGCAGAGACTTGAGGATCATGGTTCCCAAACAGCCCCCGCTCCTTGGTGAGGCCCTTCGCAACTCAGTGAGACCCTGTTTCAAAAAATAAAGAGACAAAAAAATAGGGCTGGGAAGTAGCTCGGAGGTACAATGCCCCTGGGTTCCATCCCCAGTACCGTTAAAAATAAATAAAAACATAAAGCTAACAGAATGGCTACTCAAAAAATATCCAGGTGTTTGCTGAGCATAGCTTAGACAATAATATTAGTATCTTCATTTTTAATAATTTAGTTACTATAATTTTTATTTGAAGTAGTTATGCTTATTGTATAGAAAAAATAAAAATCTCAACAGATTGCTCTGGGTAGATGATTCATTAAATAGGCATTAAGTGAGATGGACATGTTGGTACTTGGGAAGCTGAGACTGGAGCATCACAGAGGCCAGACTCAGCAATTTAGCAAGGCCTTCGGCAATTTAGTGAGACTCTGTTTCAACATAAAATAAAATAAAATAAAATAAAATAAAATAAAATAAAATAAAATAGGGCTGGGTGTAGCTCAGAGATAGAATACCCATGATTCCAGTTCCACACAACACACACACACACACACACACACACACACACACACACACACACATTAAATGCCTATCACATATCAAATATTTATTTCAGGCATTAGTGCTAGTCACTAATATTCCAGTTCTCCTTCTTTCGAATACAGTGAGGCAGCTCTCCTCAGCCCTATGAGGTTGAGTTGGGCTCTTTTCCTTGTTCCAGTCAATGAAACATGAGATAAAGTGACCTGTCAGGTTCCAACTGAAGCATCAGGAGCAAGAGCATGATTACCTTTTCTGATCCCCTTGCTGAAACGACTAGCTCCATCCAAACCGGAGGAGGCTTTGTTAGCCTACATCTTTCAAAGAGGACATCTGGGCTCATGCCAACCCAAGAGTATCTTCAGCTACTCAGACTTGGGAAGTTTTTTTTGTTACTATGAAGATGCTAATCTTCACTAAGTGCCTCCCAGGCTCTGAGCTAGGCATTGGGAGGCAGATGGTACAAGATATCATTCCCTGCCTTTACATAGCTTACAACCCAAAGAAAAAGATCCACAGACGAGTTAATGATCATTCTATACACCTAAAGAGAAGACTGATGGACAGACTGCTAACAGAACAAGGAGGAGGGCTAACTTAGTGGAAGTGGAAGTCTTGGGGAGGTAATCATAAAAAAGACACTGAAGCTAAGTCCCATTAAAAGACATTAGCCAATTGTAGCATAAAGTCACTTTCACATTTAAAATTTTATGAGTCTAAGAATCTAAATAAAATTCCAAGCCCACTTGAGGTTAGACCACTGGCATATCCAATAAACATCCTATTTCTGATAGACTCAAAAACGAAAATCACATAGAAAAAACAAGTTATTTTTTATATCATGGTTCTTAAAACTCTAGGAATGTATCTCTCCTTCAATGAAATGTATTTAATCATCAGAGATCTCATTCTCTCCTTATCTAGATACATTTCCACCACCACCACCAGATATATCTTTCTAGATTCAAGGCAAATACCTATTCTAAGGACAATTCAACTTGGACAGCAATCCTTCATGCTCTTGGAATATTTTAAGCAAAGGTTAAAATGAATATACAAGATTTTATAATAGACAAGAAAATAGTGAATGCCAGTTATCAGGAATGACTTTGGTTTGGGTGATATATATATATATATATATATATATATATATATATATGTATATATATATATGGAACTAGAATGAAGTTAAACAGAAAAGGCATTCTTTTTTTTTTTTTTTTTTTGGTGGTACTGGGGGCAGACCCAGAAGCTTTCTACCTCCGGACTATACTCCTAGACCTTTTTTATATTTTATTTGGAAACAGGGTCTCACTAAGTTGCTGAGAGCCTCACTAAGTAGCTGAGGCTGGCTTCGAAAAGAGAAAAGGCATTTTACGGGGTGAAGATAGAGCAGTCCAGAGAGCAGTGGAGCAGATATCATTAAACAGAGGTTAAGAGATAAGTGCTCAGCCCCAACTTCTCCATTTAAATATTTACTCCAACAGTACAGAATGGAAGGGTTGGACCTTCCATATCAAAATAGATATGGAAAACTTTTGACTCAGCATCATACAGCATTAGTATCATTTTAGATGACAAAATATCGTAATATATTTGAACCTGTTTGCAGTTACAACTGTTACTTAATCACCTGCATAAAATAATTACCAAGCCCCATATACTTTTTACTTTGACTAATAAAACCACAGAGTATTAACCTATTATGGATTTCCTACCAGGGTGCCACCATTTATCTATCTATCTATCTATCTATCTATCTATCTATCTATCTATCTATCTATTTGGTGTTGGGGATTGAACCCAGGAGCATTCTACCTCTGAGCTACACCCTCAGCCCTATTTTTCATCCTTTTTTAAAATTATTATTATTATTGGTGTTACTGGGATTCCTGGAAGCCCTTCTACCTCCAGGCTACTCTCTCAGACCTATTTTATTATTTTTTTATTTTTGGAATCAGGGTCTCTTAAGCCAGTGTGGCTGGCTTCGAATCTGCGCCATCCTCCTATCTCCGCCTCCCAAGCGTGGGGATTACAAGCGTGCACCACTGTGCCCAGCTTCATTCTTTATTTTGAAATAGAGTCTCACTAAGTTGCAGAGGGCCTCACTAAGTAGCTGAGGCTGTCCACGAACCGCAATCCTCCAGTCTCAGACTCCTGAATGCGGGAATTACAAGCATGGGCCACCATGCCGACTTTGCACATATTTTTTTAAAATAAAAAGTGTAATTACTGGAGCCAAGCAAAATATAATACCAAAATATTTCAAAGTAGTGTATGTTAAAAGAAAATGAGCTCTACAATCTCTAGGGAAGAAACAAGTGGGACATTTACAAATAATAAACCACATCTGAGAAATAGGCAACATTTTTAAACTATGCCTGTTTGTAGAATAATGTTAACAATGATTCAGATAGGATGTGCCAGAGAAAATTTAAAGGGACACTCATGTTTGATAGCCCTATTTCTTGATTCAACCTGATTGGGCCTTTTAAGGATGTGCAAAGGTTATACATTTAGAGATATATGATTAGGTGCAGATCTGGAATTCATTCCTTTTCTGGAAGTTTAGTGTACCTGCTATAGCTGAGTACATTTGTATCTTTATCTCAACCTGGTATCTCTTAATCCCACAAATCAATTGGACCCCAAAGGTCAAGAACCATCCAGATAAGTGGTCTTTCTGATTCCATGAGCAGCATCAATAGCTGCTGATCCCTCTCCCCTTTCCTATTTCCAAAGTATGCTTTTCATTTCAGGTGTGATCACATAGGTAGAAGCCTAGAACTGGGGAAGAGGTAGGAAATGTAGACTAGTTATTAGAAATGCACTTTAAACAAGGATGAGAGTTTGGAGGGGGGGGAGTACTGGTAGGAGGGGTGGAGAACACAGTGGGGAAGTTTGGATACTTTTCCTAGGCAATGAGGGAGGAGCAATGGCATAGCAGGCAGACAGGATCCGATACCACAGCTGAGTTTAGAAGAAGAGACAGGGTGATGGGAGGTGAAGGAGAAGGCTACAAAGAGGCTTTGCCAAGGCTACAACAGAAGAGAAGGGCGTGGAGAAGGCAGCTCTGCGTTAAAATGGGCTGGAGAGGAGGTGAAGGTTTCTAGCCTGTCTTCTTGATCTATACTGCTGCGTTTGAGTTTCCTGTACATTCTATGTAAACGAAGGAGAGTTCTCCTAGAAACTTTAAGAGCCCCGCACTGTGTTCTGGTGGAAGCAAACCAGTCCCAAGGGATTTCATGACGACGTAGCATTATTACACGCACGTCCTCAGGATGGTTGGAGAAAGAGGAGTAACGCATCTGCTGCCCATCTGAAAGAAGAGACAAGGCAACGCTGGGAAGTCTAAACAGGAAAGAAGTTAATGTGTGTTGAAATGCTTGCATTTATTTTCCAATCCATAAATTTAATCCCTCCAGCACTCTTGTTATTTTACCACCTGAACTGTACATCATCGCGTTGTCAATCAGAGATCTCTGAAAAGTGCTACAGAATGTCGCAGCACCTTTCCCTGGAGAAGAAAGTTACTTGAGAACCTAATGTCAAGGGTCATTTTTTATAGTTTCTTCAGAGATTCTTTTCTCTTGGGTGCAGTTCCGGCATTTGTTTCAAAATATACATTTCCAGTTCCATTTGCACAACACAATGAAACTCATCCCGTTCAAACTATAATAATCAACAGTAAATTTGCAACACTTTGGTTTCCAGAGCAATAGATATCTCGGTTTCAAGATAATAAAAACACACTGGAGGAGCAAAGTTAAAAAAAAAAAAATGAAATGAAGTGTTTGTTGCAGTGTTGTACTGTGTTAGAGAACTTTAAGTTTGTCTTATATAAATGCAAGTATCCAGGCGATTTATTTAAGCGACTCTGGAGGATTTCTAAAATATACATCATCTACTTATCTCTTTGGCTTGCCATGGGCAAACACTGCTTAGGATCAGGTATGGCAGGAATGAATCACAGGGTTACTGCCGAGGCCAGAAACAGGCAAGTGGAATTCATTTCATGTCGTTTGGGAAAAGGAGAGGATGTAGATTACAGGAGTGACTTTAGAAAAAGTAATCTTGAAAAAAAATATCTGGAGGCTGTGGGTCAAATGAGTTTCCGTCTGCCTGCATCCTGCCAGGGCGCCTAGAGCCCAGAGGCAGCCTCCACGTGAGCATGTTGACAGTGTTCCGTGCCTGGCGTTCAAGCTCTCCCAGCACACTGGTGGTCCACGGACTGGTCTCTTTCAGCACTGATGTTTACGATATGGCACTGTTATGAATAAAGCGTGTCCTGATGACATGTAATTGAATTCAGACCCAGCTTAGAGCAGTCTCAGAGGCAGAGCCATTCTTCACAGGAATTCGGTGGGGGTATTTCTGAGGCAACCAATGGCAGCAGTTGAGACCAGAGAGGAAGCTTTTAGAGGACTAAAAAGGGGACAAATGAGACATCTATTTCAACCCCAAACTCCAAGCTTTACAATGGAAAACAATGGACACAGAATCCTCCCTCTCTTTCCACTAATCTCAATGTCAAAACACGAGGAAGAGGGGGGTAATTAGAAGCTTTAGGAACAACCACGTCTTTCTCTCCAATATTCTCATTTCAAAAATCCCCAGAGCAGCTGCTTTTCCCCATCTCTTGTTCTCTAAACACTATTCGTTGACAAAACCTTGGTCCCCTTAAATCTCCCTCTGCAAACAAACTCTCCTACTTTACAAATATTTCCTCTCATCACTGAGCCTTTCTCATCCTCTTCAATCACTGCAAACACAGTTCCCTTCTCCACACAGCCCCTCAGCCTTCTGCAAACACCTCCAGCAGATACCCTAGACCCCCTCTTCTTCCAATACCACCTCCCACACATGGATACTGCAAACACCCCTAATCCTGGCCTATCTGTGGTCTCCATCTCCACAGAACTTGTTCTTCTTCTCATTCATTCTGGCTTCCTGATCCCGTCCTTTTAAACTCTTCCTCTACACTAAAGACTCTATATCCTAAGACAGAGAGAGAGAGAGGAAAAAAAAACTTTATTAGTAGATATAATACTCTTGTTGCTTTTCTTTCTTTCTTTCTTTCTTTCTTTCTTTCTTTCTTTCTCTCTCTCTCTCTTTCTTTCTTTCTTTCTTTCTTTTGCAAATAAATATTGCAGCAAATGGATTCCAATCCTTTTTTCCTTTGTACTATGTTCTTTGGTACTCAAAAGATCTGTCTGCTTGAAAAAAATCATTATTATCCACTCAGAGACAGTAGTAGGTTGATAATCTCCAAGGAAGATATTTCCATCTCTCTAAAATATCCAGAAAAAAGCAGTTCCATGAGAAGAAATGCATTTTAATGGTAGAATAAGGAGCCTCTTCTTTTATTCTGGCAGATTGAGCCTATTACAACAGAAGGCTATAAATCTTAATGTGTATAGACACACACATGCACAGACACACAGAGACAGACACATGCTGCCCACATGCCACAGCAGCCTGAAATGCACAAAGGCTGTTTTTAACAGAGGTGGCTCTTTAGAACCCAGACAAGAAGAGGCATCCTTAGAATTGGCCAGATGTTGAGAGCAGAGCATGGCAGGGTTGGGGGCGAGGTGGGGGGCACTGGGGACCAGAATGTTGCTGTGATATATCAGGACACTGCCTACATAGTTCCTTTCTTGGTTTTCCTTTGTTCTCTCTTTTAAATTTTGACTTTATTATATTCCAAAGATCTCTGCAAGATGAAGTAAGGAAGTCCCTCAAGAAAAGAAAGAAGATTCAGATGATACTACAAAGAAGCCCAGAAAGGAAGAGAGAGTGATGGGAGGGAATGGGAGTACTGAAGACAGATGGCAGATGGAGGAAGTGGAGTCAGAAAGTAAAAAGTTCCAGCTCCTTCATGACATAATAAGGGAGTTTAACCCCAGGCTACCCTTCCCTTCTGTTAGCCCCAGCTGTATTGAAGCCTAGGTTTTGCCCAAAAAGCAAAACAAAAACTCCAAATGGTATCCAAAGGTTCCTAAAAGTAACAACAACCAATAGCAAAAACCATACTTCAAATAAGAATCTTTATTTCCTGTGGTCAGAGACTACTTTTAAACAAGCCTACATTGTCTGATGTTAGGAATTCTTAAGAATCAAACAGGACTCAGTGAAGAGGCCAGAACGCCAATGATAGGAGTTTTTATTTAAGTCTTTGTGCTAGCCCCTTGAATAAGGCTTGTCTGTAGGAACTTTAAAATAGTTTTCAGCAGGAATTTGACTGCTTGTTTCCGGTGATAATTCTCTGTAGCCAGAGAGGAAGGCTGGGAAGGAGGACAGAGAACAGAGCAACAACAGAAAACTTTGAGGTCATTAAGTTTCCTTTCTTTTGAATAATTTCTGACTTTTACCTAAATAACCAAGATGTGACTTCTATCAAGTAGACTCAAATGTGTGTGTATGCAATTATTAAAGCAGCTCTAGCAATGAAAAAATGGTAATATCAATCCAATGAGTGTGTGTGTGTGTGTGTGTGTGTGTGTGTGTGTGAGCAATTAAGTTCAAGACAGTTCAAATTAAAAGTATGCTGTGTCTCATTACAGACAATTTAAGGGACAGAAAAATAAGTACTTTACAAATATTTTTCAGAAGTTGAAAACACCTCGTTCTAGAATGTGGGGAGCTCTCTAGAAAAAAACAAAACCCAGTGTTTCAATCAGTAAATGGCAAGAGGGAAAAATCCAGGAGGACAAATTAATTCTAGATTAAATAAATCATGTATAGACATGGTTTGGATCCTATTTTAAACAATCTACTTATTTAAAAATGTATGGCACATCAAATAGGTACTACTAGTACCTATAGCAATTACTGCTAGTTTTTTAAGCTGTGATGAGACATCCTTAAAAATTTCCCTTAACTTACTGCTTGTGCCTATATGTTGGAGTGTTGAGCCTATGCCCTCCTCTAATAACTTGTCAGTCTCTGGTCTAATTTCTAAGTCTTTGATCCATCTTGAGTTGATTCCTGTGCAGGGTGAGAGGTAAGGATTTAGATCCATTTTTCTAAAAATAGCCAGTTCTCCCAGCACCATTTGTTGAAAATTCTGTCTTTTCTTCAACATATCAGATGAATGGATTGCAAAATTATGTGAAATACACACAATGGAATTCTATTCGGGTATAAAGAAGAACAAAATCATGGCATTCACAAGAAGATGGAAAGACCTGGAGAACTTTATGTTAAGTGAGATCAGCCAAGCACAGAAAGAGAAGGGACATATGTTTTCTCTAATATGCCCAAACTAGGGAGCATTGGGAATACCAGAGGGACTCCAGATAATAGAGGGGAAATCTCAGCAAAGCTAGAATGGAAGGATAGAGAGGAAGAAGGCTGGGGTTGATTAATGGAGGAGCTACATCTGAATATGTGTAAAAGTATGAATATAGCACGGTTAACCTGGACACTCATTGTTGTGAAGGGGGAAGGGGAGTGGGGGGAGGAGCACCAAGTACAGTCTAAATGTATGCCATTTTCCATATGTTCCACTTATAAATAAAAGTAAAAAGTTTTTCTCTTAAAACTGTAAATTATTTATAAATAAGTAAGGTGTCTGGAATTTACTTTATGACAATCCACATTTTGGAAGAAAGTAATGTCTTACAGATGAAACAAGATTATCATATACAAATAACTGTTAAAGCTGAGTAATGAGTATTTGGGCCATCATCTTATTCTTTTAGTGTATGTTTTAAATTTCATGTATGTTTAAATTTATTTTATTTCATTATTATTTATTTAGTTAGTTAGTTAGTTATTTTGGTGGTACTGGGGCTCCTGGAAACCCTTCTACCTCAGGGCTACACTCCCAGACCTATTTTATATTTTTATTTGGAAACAGGGTCTTTTTTTTTTTTTTGGGTGGTACTGTGGGTGGAATCCAGAGGCTTTCTACCTCCGGGCTATACTCCCAGACCTTTTTTATATTTTATTTTGAAACAGGGTTTCACTAAGTTGCTGAAAGCCTCACTAAGTAGCTGAGGCTGGCTTTGAACCTGTGCAATCCTCCTGTCTCAGCCTCCCATGTGCGGGGATTTCAAGCGTGTGCCACCATGCCCCGCTGGAAACAGTCTTTTAAACCAGTGCAGCTGGCTTCGAACCTGTGCAATCCTCCTGTCTCTGCCTCCCAAGCATGAGGATTACAAGCATGCATCACCATGCCTGGCTATGTTTAAATTTTTATACCATAAAATACTTTAAAAATATATATATATGTATTCTGCTAATCAATATAAATAATAATGCGATTTATATATTGACTTAAAAATATAGTGACTGACTTTGCAAAGAAAGATAGGGTCTTAACTTTAGCTCCTACCTGATTTTTTTTTAAAGTATGAAATGCCAGCTTTCTATATCATCCTAAATTTAGTTTCCTAAAAACGTTTATTGCCTTTAAGTATCTGAGGAAAATTTGAAAGCAAATGCATTGTCAATATTGCAAATAATCAGGTCATTCTATTTAGGACACTTTCTTCTTTTTAAAAAAATTTTTATTGGTGCATTGTAGTCATACATCTTAATGGGGTAAAAGATGGTAGCAGCATACATACACACATCACTCATTTAGTACTTCCTCAATTTCCTCCTAATTAGGATACTTTCAAGATAATGCTAGATAGGAGACCTAAATCACCACCCCTTCTCCCAAAATGTGAAAGCACCGAAATGTAAACGTATTCACAAAAACTGTCAAATACTTTATATTCTAATGAATTTCATCCTCGAAAAAAACGAAAACAAAACACACACACACAAACACATACATACACACAAACACACACATACACACACACACATACACACACATTTGTTAGGGAAGGAACTGACATGCCTTGTAGATTTTAAAATTCTATTACTGCTTGTCTGAAACTGCAGCAGCCCTTTATGTAGAAAGTTATAGAACCATACTTTAGGGTTCTTGTTCAATATGAGGATGTCTAAATTTTTCCAAATAAATATTTTAAGATGTTTCTTATTCTTGATCATTGATACATCCCTGGGTCTAGATTATTCTAACCAAGCCCCCTGTGAGCCCAGAAGTGTCTTCCTCCACTGTGCTCTGACTGCAGAGAAAGTCAAGCTACAGAGATGTGAACCATGGACTTCCTTGGCTCGGAGTTCTTGAATAGCTACATACTCCACACTTAAGACCCCCTTCTTGAACTAGAGCATCTTTCTTACAAACAAATGACAACAAACAGGTTTCTGATTCCTTGGCATCAAAGCTAGTTTTAAACAAAACAAGATAAATATTGACCTGGGATCACATGAAGATAAAGATGCTCTGTCTTGCCTCTGAAACCACCAGTATGGACTTGAATTGGAAGCTTTGCTCATGGAAACAAAACTCTCTGACTTTCATTCCACGCTTCTGACTAAAATATACCTCCGTAAGAGCAATATTTTGTTTTCCAAAATAACATTTCCCAGACCCAAATAACTGCTATGATTCCCCATTCCTTTACTCAGTATTTATGAGCTGATAATACTTGGATCCTAAGTAGGCTCAAGAGAAGGAACAAACACAAATTAACCACATCTTCCACATTCATCATGTTTTTTTCTTTTAACTCAAAAAGTGGGTGGATGGGCTTTAAAAGTACAGCTGTGAGCTGCTTAATGATAGGGGTATGATCCCCAAAATGCATTGTTTTGTTATGGGAATATCAAAGTGAGATTGCACATACTAAGATGGATACTATATCTATCAGCCTAATTTTATGGGGCACCATCATGTATGTGATCCACTGTTGGCTGCCACATTGATGCTTAACTGTACTATAAAATAATAAAAAATGTAGATATTTCTTCATTATCTGTTGACTATGAGAGTGATTTAAGGCAATTTTCCCTTTCCTGCAGCCTACCTCTAGACCACTGATTGCCTGGATGCATAATGAAAAAATCTTGAACCAGAAGAGATAGACAGATCACTGATTAAAATTAGTTTTTTATAACCCTGGCCACAAGACTTAATCAGGGAAATAGTTACATTGGGATGTTATTTTTATTGTAATGGTTAATCCAGTACAAAGAACACTGCTCAGGCTGCCAAGGCCATGAGTCAGGAGGCCGGCCCTAGACTGGTTCTGCCAACTCATTAATAGGAGTACGATCTGCAGCAAATCACTTCACCTGTCTTCACCTTGTGTGAGCAGAGGTCTCTGCATATCTAAAATGATGAGAACAAATTAGACGATCCTCCTTCTCCGACTTTCTGGGTTCCTGGTTAAATAACACAGGAGTGCCTGTTACATAAATGCAGGAAGTGGAAATGACCACAGAACACAAGCATGTTTTAGTGATAACGTGGCAGCTACCTAATTGGGAAAAGATTTCACTGGCACTGTTGACCGGGGCATTTCAAGGGCATGGTAAATTGTTTCAGCATAACACGGTAAAAAAAAGGCCTTGTTAGATTTGTGTTCATGTAATATAGTATGGGTATTCGATTCAGCTTGATAGCCAAAACATATTTTGTCTGCATTCCCATGGTTTGCGATTTCCTTAACAGACCTTAAGCTGTTTTTGAAATTCGACTTCTGCAATGACCTAAGCAGTGGGCAGGCAGACATCACTCTCCAGTCCCCTCTGAGTATCTCTTGGCTAAGAAGCCTGGTTCAGACTGGGTCTGAATTGGTTAGAAGAATGCAGGAGATGGCTTTCGTTTGCTCTTACCTGCCTGGGTTTTAGCAGTACAGTGGTCAAGAAACGAACCTTGGGAAATTCTTGCAACCTTTAGCTTTTTTTCCTTTCCTCCTATTTCAAAGGCTAGTTCCACAAACATACTGCCATGTGGAGAAGTCACATGCAGTGTGCAAACAAAACCTTCTAAGAAGATGATTAACACCAATTTCTGCTGAACTCTAGGTTTAGCCGCAAGTATTAGGAAAGGCTAAGCTTGTTTAAGGTAACCAAATTAAATACTGGCTTATACACAGTTTTTCTATCGCTTAAGTGCAATATAAGGAAAAGCAGTTTATCTAATAAGATCTACTTATATACATTAAGTAAATAGCTCGTATGAAAACTTCTCAAAAATTTCTCCAGCCAGGTATGGTGGTGCATGCCTATAATCCCAGGACTTGGGAGGCTGAGATAGGAGGATCTCAGGCTCAAGGCCAGCTTCAGCAACTTAGTGAGACTTTCAACAACCTATTGAGACAATAATAATAATAATAATAATAACAACAACAACAAGAATAATAATAATAGGGCAAGGAGCATATCTCTGAGGTAGAATGCCCCTAAGTTCAATTCCCAGTATCAAAACAAAACAAAACTTCTCTATATAACTTAGCCTGTTACCTTATTTATTTCCTATTTCTTTGTATAGTAAACTTCTGCAACCCCCAATGTTCCTTCACCTCAATAAAATAATTTTTACCCTTGGGTTTCTCTTATTGACCACTCCCTGACCCATTGCTTTTTTAAAAAGCCTTGCTTCTGGCCAAGCCTGGTGGCACACCCTTGTAATCCCAGTACTTGGGAGGCACACAATAAAATAAATAAATACTTGCCTTAAAAGCAAATCCAAGACAACAAAGCTTCTTTTCTATAATGTCTAAGAATTACCTCTAAATATCATGAAAACATCTGTCTGTAAATCAACCCTAGAAAATCAAATTTCTGGGTGATGGGGAGATAAGGTCTACTTAACTAAATGTTTATTTTAACAGGATTTGAAAACCTGAATGACCCTTTTTGGTTTTATTTCATTTTCAAAAAACAAGGTAACAATCAATTTCCAATAAATATTTCAAGGTAACAATTAAGAAAAAAAAAAACTGTGTCTCTTCTCCCATCATCTGAAAAGGAAACAAACAAACAAAAAAGAATAACTGGATAAAAGGTGATAATAAAAAAGGCTGCCACACTTCTTTAGGGCAGAAAGAACCTGCAGGAGGAAGATCCCTTCAAAGAGCCATTCCTTCAAAGAAAATATCCCCTGGAGTTTTCTTTTCATTCGTAATTTCTGCTGAGGATTGATCCAAGAGGCATTCTACCTTAGAGCAACACCACCAGCTCCTTTTTAGTTTTTTAAAATTTTGAAACAGGGTCTGAGTTACTGAAGTTCCCAGTAAACTGTGAAGGCTGTCCTCCAACCTGTGATCCTCTTGTTCTCAGCCTCCCAAGAACTGGGATTACAGGTGTGTGCCACAGCACACCTGGCTTGCTTTGTAATCATTTCTAAATATGTTACAAGTACTCTTCTTTAGGTGTACCCATTGGCTACTTTTCACAGTGGTAAGAAACTCCCTTAGCACTATTCAGAGCTCTGACTTCTCCCAGGAAAGGCATACTAAAAACTCTCCTCTATTGTCAGAATTGCCCAGATTTGAGGATTAGAGTCAATAACTACCATGGTAGAAACCCTTGGCACATAGAACCAGAATTCATAATCGCAGACCTGAGCAGAACCATAGTAATGAGAATGTGACTGTACACACATGTGTAATTGATCAGGCTGTCTGTGCACAACTCTGATAATCAAAAACTCATTGAGACAACTTCTTTCTATACACAGAGTCATTCACAAATACAATACTTATTAGAATCTCCCAGAAAATTAACAATAATAACTTTCTATGTCTATCATTTTTCTCCCCATTAGGTAAGCATAAGGGATAGTAGACTGTGGGGTTTAAGGGAAAGTAGAGTGGGAGGGAAGTTAGATTTGGCTTGTGCTGCCAGCATCTATTCAGCTCAGTGGGTAGGGTCACAGGATTCAAATGAAAGGATTTGTAAAATTCCTTTTACTCTCTGAATTATTTTGCCTACCTGCCCGCCCCCCATAGGTCAAGCTTGAAAAGTCTTCAAAGTCCTTATCCAACTGAGATCCAGACACAACTGTGTTCATCATAGATACTCACTCAACAGTTTACAGATTTCCCCCACAATTGCCCCCAAACATGTTCATTTCCTTTAAAAAAGATGCCATCTTTTCCTCCCTACTTGGCAGGCCTCTCTCAGTCTCCCTTCTGTCCAACACAACCCTGTCCATTCATGCACTCTGCTCTTAACGGTAAGGCAAGCAGGAATGGAAAACCTCAAATGTTGTGTTTTGTACCTGGATTCAAAAGCAGCATCTGCCACGTCTGAGGAACCATCTGTTGCCCGCTCTGCCGTGGAAAGGATGGTGCAGGCCACCGAAGTGGAGCATCTCCAGTCACACAATGGAATTAGCCCCTTCATGGGGTAGAAGCACCCAGACATATGTTCCACAATCACCACAGCTAATGCCCCCTCTCCCATTGGAGTATGGTTTCTCAGAGAGAATGGTACTTGTACACTTCAAAGGCCAGGTCTAGGTTTTTCTTTTCTTTTCTTTTTTGCTTGTTTATTTTTTGAAAGGGGTGGGAGTTGAGTCCCATCTGCCTAAATAGTTTTAAATTCTGTAACCCTAAATTTATACCTGAAACTATGTCTGTCCCTTACTCACTAAAGGCCTTGCAAGTCACTAATCTCTGGACACCTCATCTATAAAATGAAAGGGTTAAACATAATGATCTCTGAGGCTTCTCTGTGCTCTAACACTCCAAAATCCTATGAATTTTAAGCCAAACCAAAGTTATCAATGAACACAAGTTCCTTTATCTGCATGTGGCTCTAGGAATTAAACCCAGAGGCCCTCTGCCCTGGAACTACAAACTCAGCCCTTTTAATCTTTTGTGTTTGTTTTTGTTTTTTGAAACAGAGCCTTGCTAGGTTGCTGAGAGTCTTGATACATTGCTGAAGCTGACCTCAAACCTTTAATCCTCCTGTCTCAGCCTCCCAAGTAAAGGGATTACACGCATGCACCACCATGCCTGGCTGGCTATAATGAGAGTCTTACTGGCAAGGGGAAAGAATCTGCTGCAGACAAGGCTTCTATGCCAGAGTCTCTGTGTTGACCAAGTACAGTTAAATAAGTTTCTTGAAGATGTCAATTAACTTGATCTTGTTAACATTACCCCCCAGAGGTAATCTTCCTGAATGACCAGGAATGTTTAGCAGCATCCAGGTCTCCATTCACTACTCCTACTTTAGCTGTCACACTTAAAAACAAAATGTTCCAGCATCCCTTGGGAAGACAACCCTCACCCCTTAAGAACCACACTGCAGTGTATAGCAGGGCTTTAAGATAAAGCATCTCTTACAAGGTTTATTTGTTCCAAATGGATAACAGTTACATGATTAATAGTTAAAGTACACCAAGACTTAAGACTGATAATAATAATAAAGCATGTGTACTCCACATGGGAGATATTACGAGCCACTCTCTCTAAATCATCTTTCTTAGCACCACCTCCCCCTTCATAGAGTTAAAAATCAGCACACCCTAACCTCAACTACTTTAACCTAACCATAACCTCAACTAGTCTTTAAAAGTACTCAAAATTAATCATATCGTCCACAGTAATGTCTTCAGTGTGCTCCAGAATCAACTCCACTACAGACTTCAAAACAGAGTTTTGAAAAAAGAAAACTAGAGTTTTATTTAATCAATATGACGTTTTATTCCCTTCCCTAAACCCAGAAACACACACACACACACACACACACACACACACACACACACACACACACTGTTTCTGAAGTGGTGAGCTTTGGCCAGGGTTCTTGAAAAGAGTTAACAAGCCCAATTTCCTATCTATCTTTTCTTCTCCCACTTCAAAGAAGGATCCAGGGACACCCCCTGCAGCCAATCTCCTCCCCAAAGGACAAACAGATGCATGCAACACACTGAAGCTTGCCAAGTAGCTGAAGTGATGACCACCCTTAACCCAGAATCTAGTTTTCCATCTGAGAGAGAGGCTGGGACTCACAAACCCTTGCAAACCTGTGAGTCTCAGAAGGCAGAGGCTCCACTACTGAACGCAAACCTCTACCCCTGTGCTATTAAAGGAAACGCCAGTTACTGATGTTTTGGATGGAGACTTTGCTACATACAGTGTTTAAATTTCTGCATTAAATGCCATGAAGCAAAGAAGAAAAGCCTTGAAATTCCTAAATGGAAGATGTGAAGAGAACCATGTATAGTCACAACTGTTATTTTCAAAGAAACTTTGCTCTTTATTCAAGCAAATATTTGCACAATCGAGGGCAATGTCACCAGACATATAGCTATTCTTTTAAATAATGGGCAACTCTCAGGGTTTATTTATCCCAAATCCAACTACTCCGTTGCTATCCTACCAGGAACCAAGAATTCAAGTGCCCCAAGGGCAAAAGTTTAACCCTCTCAAACTGCAGACCTCATGCAGACATTTCCCTGCTGAACGCTGAAGGCAGAGACAAATCTCAAACGTCCAAGTAAAACCAGAGTAGGAAGCCTTAAGGTTACAGATCCACTACTTGATCATCTCCACCTGTAGCTCACAGAGTCATATATATACTAAAGGGAAATGTGGCTGCTGAATATGTCGACTAACAGGACACCACATTTCTCTGCCTCTTGGCGCCCGGCTCCCAGCTTCCCTGGCTGCGCTAGCGGGTATCCTAGAACTCTCCAGAGACCCTTCAGAGCTGCAGAACATTAGCAGAGAAGAGGGCAGGGCCAGCCCGGAGGATTTCCAGTTCCGGGCGGGCAAGTCTACCTACAGAAGAAAAAGGAAAAAAAAAAAAAAAAAAAAAAAAAAAGCCTGAGGAGTCTTTCCTATTTTAACAAAAGAAAGGTAGCAGGTTCGACTTCCCGAACTCCTTCCAACAGGAAACCCCAGCCCTGGGAGGCACAGCCTGTCAGCCTTTTAATTTCCTGGCGGTGGCGGGAGTTAGCCAGGTCCTCCGCGCTTTAATAAGTGATGACCGACCGCTAGTGCGAGGTTATTAAATGCACCAGCAAACCATTTCAGCTACTCCTCCGCGGTGCAGGGCGCTTGGGGGAACACAGGGCCAAAACGCTCCCCAACGATTCGGATTCTGTCTGTTCGGGGCGGGGGTGGGGGAAGGGGCTACAAAATACACACACAGGGTGTCCAAAGTCAAATCTTAATCGGAGGCTCTCGGCGGAAAGCCTCCGTCCCTGAGGCTCACCCGCGAGCTCACTCTTGAGACAAAGTGCAACTAGAAGCGTAGCTAGCCCGATATTCGGGGGGCAGAGGGGGTCCCGTCTGCGTCCACGCCCCACGCCATCCCGCCGCGGACTTTCTCTTCCAAAGCTCTACCCGGAGGACCTGGATCCGTCTTTCCTTGAGCAGTTTAGAGTTGTCTGCAAAAGTTACCCCTGTGGCCCCCCCAAATCCCTCCGGTTCCCTACAATCGCTCGGGAATCGCCTCCTCCCTCCGGACTCCCCAACCCCAAGATCCCCTTAACTCCAGGGCCACCCACCACGGGGCTCGGGCTCCCTAAAGCTGCGCAGCTCGTGCTCCGCCGACCCCAGCCCGGGCTTTTGTCCCTACAGACTGCAAGAGAAGCCAAGAAAGCCTGCGCCCCGGGCGCCCACTCACCGGCTCATCCTCCTCCCGGGCGGCGGCGGCCCTCCTCCCGCCCTCCGGCCTCGGCCGGGCCCTGCTCCCGCCTCCCCCGGGTCCTCCCTCCCGGCCCAGCGCCAGCCTGGCTCCGCGCCCCCCCGTGGCCCCGGCGGCCGCAGCCTCCTCTCGCCCCCGGCCCCCAAGCCCCCTCCTCCCGCCCCGCTGCCAGCGCCCCTCACCTGAGCCCCGCCGCGGCCGGGTCCTCGGGGTCCCCTCGGGCTCGGATGGTGGGCTCAGAGCCCCGCAACCCCAGCCCCCTTCGTGAGCTGGGCCGCGGGCACCCAGGAGTTCCAGCCACACAGTCGGAGACCCCCCTGCTCCGGGGCAGTCTGCTGCTGGAACTTTTATTGCCGCTGGAGGGACCTGGCTGTTGGCTCCATCACCCGGCTCCTCTCTCTCAAAGCCTCCCTCGCAGCAAGGCAGGGTAGACTTTCGTGACGGCTTTCTTTCTGAGCTGGGGAGGAGGGCGGGAGAGTACAACTCCTCGGGTGATGGTTTCCTCAGCGGCGGATGAAGTTTCTGCTGGGTAAACTCCAGGTGACCGCACCTTCTCCAGACATTTCACCCCTAGGCAGGTTTACCTGATGCGTCAGAAAGCAGCTGTGTTCCTTGTGGGCGAACAGCCTTAAGCCAGGGCTGGGGTCAGGAAGGTTTGAAACTCATTCATACGGATGCAGCCGTTTCTCTTTAAAGTGTCTCTGTTGGAAACAACAGCGTTTTCGGAGTCGCAGTCACCGGATGAAACAATGCTGACTGGAACGTCCCGCGGTGGTGCTAACTTGAAGGCAGCAAGCGGGCTCAGCATGGCCCAGGGCGCACCTCTGCAGGAGGGAATGCGAGGCTCCGCCAATTCCGGCCCAACCCCGGCCTTACAGGGATGAAGGACAACCCGGAGGAACTTACAATAATAGCAGGAAAGCACAGCAAAGTGCAAACTACTTAACTTAGGATAGTGTAGCTCCCAAAACAATGTCTTCATCTGTAGCATCTTAATATTAGTACCGATGATGCAGGGCAGTTAATAGGCTTCTGTATAATATATGTGAAGTACCTCGCACCATAAATTGACTCAGTAGGCTTTTCTGTTTGTTTGTTTGTTTGTGGTATTGGAGATTGAACTCAGGGGCATTCTACTTCTGAGTTATACCCCAAGCCCTTTTAATTTTTATTTTTTATTTTGAAACAGGGGCTCAGTAAGATGTACAGGCCGGCCTCCAACCTGTAATCCTCCTGTCTCAGCTTCCCAAGTACTGAGGTTACAGGTGTGCCCCACCGCTGCGCTGCCTGGCTTCAGTAGTTTCTAACACAAAGCTTATTTAGTAGACTTCATTTATGCAAGTAAAAGACAACCTTGCCTGAATGCCTTGTGCGAGAATGCTTGGTGTTTTGTAGGATTTCTCCCCTGTCCTGGCTTTTCCCCCTCAGAAATATACTAGAATCAATTTTGTAGTTAAGTGCTCTAGTAATTCATACATCATCAATTTTCTCCTGTTTACTAGATCATCCCCATCAACTTAAAATTGTGTTATTTCTTCCCTTTTAAAAGTATATTTTTCTTGACTCTACCCCCCCCCACCCCTCCAGCTATTTGCCCTTTTTTTCTGCTCAGCCACAGCAGAACTCCTTTAAAAAACCCTTAAGAATGCCGGGCGTGGTGGCGTATGCTTGTAATGCCCGCGCTTGGGAGGCTGAGACAGGAGGTTCACGCAGGTTTGAAGCCAGCCTCAGCTACTTTGTGAGGCTCTCAGCAACTTGGTGAGACCCTTTTTTCAAATAAAATAGAAAAAATAGGTCTGGAGTTGTAACCCGGAGGTTGAAAGCCCCTGGGTTCTATCCCAGCACCAAAAAAAAAAAAAAAAAAAAAAAAACTGTTAAGAAAAGCTTTTTCCAGCTTCTCTCCTCTCACCTACTCTAAAAGCAGGCGTTTCTCCTCCTACATCCTTAGAATTGTTCTTGTAGAGACCAAACTGCACAACTAAAAGATTGTTTCTCAATCTTCATCTCACTCAAAACAGCAGCAGTTATCAGCTGGTCCTTTTGTACTTCTGGGCTCACTTTTACTTGACTTACACGGCACATTTTCATGGTTTTTTCCAACCCCTCCGGTTGGTTGTTCCTTGCTGATTCCTTCTCTTCTTCCAACCTCCGAGCCCTGGTGTGTGCAGAGGTCGGGCTTCGGTCTTCTCTTTCGGCATTCTTTTCTTTGGAGCTTTCCTCTTGTCTTACAGCACCAAATACCATCTCTGTGTTGGTGACTCCCAAATTTGGTCTTCAACTGGGCCCTCTCCCCTGAATTCCAGATTACTGGCACTGTCCACTTGGATGCCTATAGGGCTTCTTACGCTTAACACTTTCTATTCCTTTCTTTCTTTCTTTCTTTCTTTCTTTCTTTCTTTCTTTCTTTCTTTCTTTCTTTCTTTCTTCTTTCTTTCTTTTGTGGTACTGGAAGTGGAACCCAGAAACACTCTACCTCCAGGCTACACCCTAGCCCTATTTTCTTCTTTTTTTAAATTTTGAAACACGCTGTCACTAAGTTGTGGAGGGCCTCATTAAGTTGCTGAGGCTGGCCATGAACCTGTGATTCTCTTGTCCCAGCCTCCTAAGTACCAGGATTACAGGCATGTGCCATCATGCCTGGCTTTTTACACTTAACATTTTTCTTTTTTCTTTTTTTGTGGGTCTGGGGATGAAACCCAGGAGCATTCAACCTCCGAGCTACACCCCCTGCCCTGTTTTTTATTCTTTATTTTGAAACGGGGTCTCACTAAGTTACTGAGTGCCTCACTAAGTAGCTGAGGCTTTTGGCAAACCGCAATCCTCCGGTCTTAGCCCCCCAAATGCTGGGATTACAACACTGAAATCCTGATATTCCTCTATTTGTGTCTCAGCCACTGAAATTGTCCCATACTGGGCCTAAAACCTTGGGGTTGTCCACAACTTTTCTATTTTTCTTTAATCCATTAGGAATCCTTTCTGCCCTGTTTCTGAAATAAATCCAGAATTCAGCTACTTATCATTTCCAGTTATTCTCACGCAGGTCTAATCTGCCCTTATGCCATGGCTCTGATTACCCTTGTCCTGTTCCTGCTTTTGCCCTCATGCAGGACATTCTCAATACAGTCTTCAGAGTGATCCATTTTAAACATTAGATAGCACAGATCTCTCCTCTGCTCAAAATCCTATTTCAATCAAAGCAAAAGCCAAAGTCCATCTAATGGTCTGTAAGGACAATAACTGATCTGGCATTCTCTGGCCTCATCTACTCTCTCACTTATCAGTATCTGCCACAATGGGCTCCTCAGTGTTCCAAGACTAGTATTCCTAGCGAGGCATGCTTTCCTCTCAGGGCCTCTGTGCTAGCTGCCCTGTATGCCTGGAACTCCTGTATCCTCTCCACCCTCACGAATCTGCACAACTTGGTAAATTCCTTCAAAATGTTGCTCAAATGCCATCGTGTTGTCCAAGCATAACCTGACCACTCAAATTAAAATATAAAATGCACTTTCTACACTAATAAACTTTCTTATATTTTATTGACAGAATCACTGCCTTCGGTCATATTATCATGTTAGTCAGCTTTCCATTACTATGACAAATACCTGAGATAATCAACTTATAGAGTAAAAGGGTAGCCGAGCATAATGGTGCATGTCTGTAATCACAGTACCTGGGAGGCTGAGACAGGAGGATTGCAGGTTCAAAACCAGCCTCAGCAACTTAGCGAGTCCCTCATCAACCTAGCAAGATCGAGTCCCTCATCAACCTAGCAAGATCTTGTTGCAAATTAAAAATAAAGTTAGGGCTGGGTATGTAGTTCAGAGGTAAAATGCCTCTAGATTTACTAGTACTACATTAAAAAAAAAAAGAGTTAAAGAATCATTTTGGCTCACAGTTTGGGTCATTCCCATCTATGATTGATGGGTCCTGTTGTTTTGGGCCTATCACATGGCAGCACATCATCATAGGAACATGTGGCCAAGCAGAGGTCCCACTCTTTCCTTCAAGGTCATGCTCCCAGTGATCTCAAGATCCCCCACTAGGCTCTACCTCTTAAAGGTGTCACCATCTCCAAACTGTATCAAAGATTGGAGACCAAATCTCTAACACATGGGCCTTGGAATGACACTCCAGATCCACCTCTAACAATTATGAAATGTACTTTTAAGTTGTGTTTATGGTCTGTCTCTCCTCACTAGAACTTTGTTCTCTGTGGGCAGAGATTTCTTCCTAGTCTCTTCTCTCCAGTGCTATATCCTTAAAGTGCCTAGAAGAGTATCTGGCATATAGATGATGTCTAAGAATGAATCATGGCTTCGGCTCAAAACTACAGTTGAAAATACTTCCTTGCCTGAAAACTCTGCCGACATATACTTGACCCAGACACTCTAGGAGCGGGTTTTCTCCCCTCAGAGTGTCTAAGGAGCATGCAAACTAACACAGCACACTTAGAACAGCCATAATTAAATTGCCAACATTCATGTCTAAGAAAAGAAATCTGAAATGTATTGAAAGCAACAGTCACTTTTTAGATCAGTCATTCTCCCAAATATATGATAGTGTTCATTAGTTCAAAACTGTTACTACATCCATTTTAGAAGTGAGAAATGAGGCACAGAGAAGCCAATGGCCACCCAGAATTTGAGTATAGGCGCTTGTTTCTCGAGTTTATGACGTTCAATGCTACCCTCACTTCACCTCTTCTCTAAGTATGAATGTTACCAGGGAGAGTTCTAGGTAATGAATGGCTACTCCCGATCACTAGGGAAAACTAATCCTTGCTGGCCTCCCCTAACCGCCTCGTGGTGTCTGTTTAACGACAGCCCCGTTTTTGGAAGACCAAGGGGGTCATCTTATTCATATTCGTGTGAATCCTACTCTGAGAACTGATACATGCAAGAGGCTTTAAAAGTATTCATTTAATGTGGCTTTTAAGTCGCTAAATCCAGCAAAGCTCCTCACCCCTGAAGAGTCAGTGTGATTTTCAATAGCTTTCATAATGCCCTAGCAGTCTGAGGACAGACAAGACCACCCCGAAGGCACCAATGTTAAATGATAACTACAGGCCGTGGACATCTTAGGCTGTACAGTAAACACTCAGCAAATAACTACTACTGTTATTATTACCACCAAGGCTTTCTTTTAGGTATGATGCTTTAAAATAGAATAAAAGAAATAAAGAAGTGAGGCCTGTTTTTCTTTCCATTTATCAGGTTCTTTAAAGTAAAATTCCTGTTTAATCATAGGCCAGACTCTATCTCCTATTCTAGGCCACCAGTTGCTCAAGCTGTGGTGTTTAAACTCCACAGCACTCCTTCCTTCTTAGGTTGCCTCTTCAGGGTCTGTAGTGATTACAGAACCTGACCTGACTCCTCTGTATTCTTCACCCTCTCAGGTGGGAAAGCATGATACACAGTGATATTATAAATTATTGATGGGTTACTCCATTCCCTTTTATTAGCAAGGACTGGTTAGACTTTAACTTTTAACTCTTCTTAATTAACATTGTGTGTGTGTGTGTGTGTGTGTGTGTGTGTGTGTGTGTGTTGTGGTACTGGAAATTGAACCGCAGAGGCGTTCTACCTCTGAGCTACACCTTCAGCCCTATTTTATTTTGTGTTTTGAACCCAAGTCTCACTGGGTTGCTGAGGGCTTCACTAATTTGTTTAGACCAGTCTCAAACCTGCAATATTCCTGTCTCAGCATCCCAAGTATGAGGACTACAGGTGTGCGCCACCATGCTCAGCTAGATTAATTTTTTATGTCCTCAAATCTGTCTATCTCTTACCTCCTCTGCAGTGGGAGCCTAACAAAGTTTTGTAGCTTTTAATTCAGTTCCCAGTCTAACTCCCAGAACAACTGATTGTACCAAAATTTTCTTTAATATCATGACAATTTAAAGAATCATGAAGTTTTATTTGCAAATAGTAGTGGAAAGATCATTGATTTTTGAAGTCAGGCAGACCTGGGTAAAAGACCTGACGCAGCCCCTTCACTAGCCAAATAATTTGAGTGCATTCTGCACCCTCACTGAAAAAACAAATTGCTTTTCCAAAAACTCGTATGAATTAACGTGATAATGTGAGTACTATTCTCTGTACAGTGAATGGATAGTACTAACAGAACAACCACAAAGAACAGTTCTCAACCACACTTGCCCTTGTGAAATTGCTGTTAATGACATTGACCATTATATTGTACACTGTTCTATGCAGATTGAGTTCCACACCACATACTCCTCTTATAACTTAAAGCCTGGATACATTTTCTTTCTCTTAAATATATCATACTTTTATTTCTTAAAAAAGTTGCCTTCATCTATTTTCACACTGAATTTGCATTCACTGTTATAATTATGTCAGCTATTGTTTCTCTTCAGTATCCTGGTTTCCAGGAAGCTCAGAGTCAATCTTACTACTAAATTATTGTGTAAATGGTAATAAAGATTTTGTTTCTTCCTCCTTTTTATGTCTTTGATGTGTTTTTATTCTAATAACATTATTGGATATTTAGATTTTACTCTTGTTCTCAATTATCTATTTAAATATAGAAGTATATAAATAATGCATTAGCTAGTTAGAAAACAAACTAAAATGAAGGTGGATATCACTTTAACCTCCCAGGAATACAAAAGGCAAATAATTCAATTCTGTGTCTCCAGCAAGTTTAATGATATTTCCCCATAAGCTGCTTCAGGTTTAAACACAATATTGGTTTTCAGGTCATAAGAAAGACCTAAATCCATTTGGGATTTCTGGTTAATTTATGCCTCAAAATCTTCTCTTTGTGCCTTGCCCCCATTGTTTTCTGTGAGTTTATGTTGTAGTCAGGGAGGAAAAGGATGGTGTGTGTGTGTGTGTGTGTGTGTGTGTGTGTGTGTCCTTCAGATTAACCTATCCCAGCTGTGTTTATCTGGCTCACTTTTATAATCACTTGAGGATCCTGAATTGGTCTTTTCTTTTTCTGCATGGTGGGCTTAAAACAAGGAGATTTCTTTGTGTATTATTTGCTTAATACAAAAAACCTCAAACCCACAAAAAACAAACAAAACAAAAACCCCAGAACCTTAGTAATGGTCCTCAGTTTTGCAGAGAACTCAACTTCTCTATGTGGGTCTTTATTTTTCCTTTCATTTGGCTTTCATCATCTCTCCACTTATTCTTTGATTCCAAATTCATCCTAAATAATGTGTGTTGTGTGCATGTGTGTGCCCATGCTCATGCACATCCGTGTCTTTTGAGCATTGGCATGATTTCTTGCCTACTTGGGGCAGGAATAGATGCTCAAATTTTATGTATCTCTCTCTCTCTCTCTCACACACACACACACACACACACACACACACACACAATATATATCTTGTTGCACAGAAGACTTCTGACAGCTCAGAGCAGGGCCAGGATTCTGAACAAGGGGAATGTTAAAACAAAGGCAAATTTACTAAGCACCTACTCTGTTCTGTAAAATGTGCCTAGACAGATGGAAGCTGGAGATAAAACATTTTATGATGTTTCTGTATAAAGAATTTACTGCCTAAAACATAACTGTAAGGTGGTATCATAATACAAAACATAGTTTAAAAAAAGATTTAAAAATGACTTCAGATAAAGGAGTATCTTTGCCCAGTGAGTCCAATAAATGTGATAAAAGGAAAATAAAAGTCTGATAAAGCAGGGCGTGGTGGCGCACACTTGTAATCCCCACGCTTGAGAGGCGGAGACAGGAGGATCGCGCAGGTTCGAAGCCAGCCATGCTGGCTTAAGACACCCTGTTTCCAAATTTTAAAAAAGTATAAAAATAGGTCTGGGAGTGTAGCCCAGAGGTAGAAGGGTTTCCAGGAACCCCAGGACCACCAAAATAAATAAATAAATAAATTTTAAAACTCCAATAAATCAGATAAAAAGAAAAGGATTAGCCAGGCATGATGGCACATGCTTGTAATCCCGGCATTCGGGAGGCTGAGACAGGAGGATCACAGTTCACAGACAGCCTCCATTACTTAGTGAGATCCTTTGCAACTCAGAGAGACCCTGTTTCAAAATAAAGAATAAAATATAAAGCTGGGGGTGTAGCTCAGAGGTAGAATGCCTGGGTCCATCCCTAGTACTGCAAAAAGAAAGAAAGAGAGAAAGAAAGAAAGAAAGAAAGAAAGAAAGAAAGAAAGAAAGAAAGAAAGAAAGAAAGAAAGAAAGAGGAAAAAAGGCTTTCTAGGCAGAGGAAGAGAGTGATGCCGAGGAAGCTTTGGCAATGGTGCTCACACAGCCTGGCTCAGCGAAGGTGCTGGGGGAGGAGGAGGAGATAAGATGGGAGAAGCTGGAGCCAGATTTGAGGGAGGGGAGAGACGGGGATTTCAATTTCAGATTTCATGTCTAATGCCATTTTAATTGTGTCATTTCCTTGAGCTAAACTTGCACCAGCTCTTCCTTGCCTGACAAACACAGGAAAGACCAGTGGCTGTGCAGGAAGTGGAACCTGATTATATAGGGGTAGGAGGAAAGAGAAAGATGAGCTCCAGACACAAAACTTAAAGACTCCGATGAGGGCCTGCTGATGCTGTTTCCTATGGTGAACAAGGTATAACTAGGTATCCTTCCAAGCCAAGGCTGCACAACTAAGTATTCATTAAATCTCCAGGTAAGAAACTCAGTCTCTCTTTCTGCCTACTCCAGATTGTCTGTGTGTGTGTGTGTGTGTGTGTGTGTGTGTGTGTGTGTGTGTGTGTGTGTTGCTGGGGATTAGAACTAGGGGCATTCTACCTCTGAGCTACATCTCTAGCCCTATATAATTTATTATTTTGAAACATACTCTCATTAAGTTGCTGAGGCTGAGGCTGGCCTCAGACCTGTGGTCCTTCTCTCTCAGCCTCCCCAGTACTAGAATCATAGATATTTGTCTAATTTCATTGTTTCTTTCAGGAGAATTATAAAGATAGCTAATAAAAAAAAATACTCTATGGTCCTCCAGCTTTGACTAGAGATTTCGTGTTGCTGCCCAGTGAGTACAAAATGGTTGTTAGAATAATTAATTTCTGATATAGTTAGTGATGTTTACACATAGTTTGTACAGAGTTAAGTAGAGTTATTCCAGAATCTTCCGAGAGTCTGGCAATCCACAACAACCAAGAGTCTCTGTAAGTGACAAATGTGCCTTAAAGAAAATAATTGGCATCCATTTGCTGTGTTATTCAAATAAGAATCCAAAGGAATTCTATTTAAAACATTATTCTCTCATTGATTTCCAGAGGTCAGTTCCTAAGGTATTAGCATTATATTATAAGGGAAATGTAAGAATCCCTAGAACTTGAGCATGGTATATGGTTATACTATATCTTGTATGTTGATATCAGAGTTAGGCTTATAAGAAGCTGAGCCACCTCTTAAGACACATGAGGAAAGTGACATATATTGAAATAAATTTACTAATCAAGAAGCATATGTGTGTGTGTGTGTGTGTGTGTGTGTGTGTGTGTGTGTATGTGTTTAAAGGCTATATTACCTTGTCTCCTATACCAGCTACTGGCAGAGTTTTCTGGGGCTCTCTTTCTGTTTCCTTAATAAAAAGTTAAGAGCCAGGCATGGTGGCACACACTTGTAACCTCATCACTAGGGTGGCTGAGATAGGAGGATCGCAGGTTTGCTGCCAACCTCAGCTACTTAGTGAGGCCCTCCACAACCTAGTGAGACCTTATTTCAAAATAAAGAATAGAAAATAGGGCTGAGGGGTGTAGCTCAGAGGTAGAATGACCCTGGGCTCAATCCTTAGTACAGAAAAAAAAGTAAGGCCCCAGATAAGGTCTGGGACAACCCCCCCCCCCCCCACACACACACTTATACAACCCCCACTTCTCCTACACATACAGCTGGAGTGTGAAGGAAACCCCCCAGGAGCCTCTCACTTCTCTCATCTGTTGACCATAGATAAGAGTTTATTGTCCTGTGCAGAAGTTATCAAAGTGGCTATCCAGGTGAAAATTTTCTTACATAGGCAATTTAGTAGCTTTTACATCAGTGGAAGGCAACATTACCCTTGGTGAATAATTCACTGATAATTAGTTCTCAAGAGAGTTTTGGCCTTCAGGGGCAGTGAGCATTTCATGTTAAATTCTCAATGGCTTTGTAAACAGTTGAATGCTTTAGGTCCTATTGGAAATATCAATCCCTTATTTTTCATTCCTATGAACACAATCCTTATTACAAGAAAGAAGGAGGGCTGAGGAGGGTGGGATCACACAACGCGTACCTATACAGAGCACAGCAGATCCAGCATGTCCAAATCATCACCTTCCTCCACATGCACCCTTCGGCCCTCCTTCTTAGGCATAATCTAAACTTGAGATCCCACTCTTATATCTAGTGATCCAACTCTCCAATGTGGAAAATTTAGTTTTTAATTCTTCCTCAGTCCCTCTTAACAATCAATTGCCAAATTATATAATTTTTTCTTTCCTCAGTCCCTCTTAATAATCAATTGCCAAATTATATAATTTTTTCTCTTTCTGTGTGTGTGTGTGTGTGTGTGTGTGTGTGTGTGTGTGTGTGATGCTATCCACTGTCCATTAAACTATGGGCCCCAAACATGCTAGGCAAGCTCTCTCTACTGCTGAGCTGTATCCCCAGCCCTTTTTAACCTCTTAAATATCTATCAGTCGTATTTTTTCCTCCATTCTATATGGCGTCATTGACTATCTAGTATTTTCCACTCCTACTCTTAGAGACAGCCAGAAACAAGCCCAGGGCCAAGGGGAGATGGAGTCTTATTAGGTCTGAGGCTGGAGTGATACTGGGTGTGGGGTAAGCAAGGCTCTTCCAAGGAAAGTAAAGATAGAAGAACTTTAAAGGAGGAAGTTAAGGTCAAACCAAAGACCCTGTGCATTTGTCCATGAGGAGTGATGGAGTGTAGAGTGTTGTGAGGAATTACTCAGTATTTGAAGTTTGCATTTATGGTTGGACATATTGGCTGAGCAGCCTAAGTAGCCAGATATCAAAATTATAATAAGCTTCTAAATCAAGCTTCTGGTCTCAATAGCAGCAGTTAAAATGTTCAATTGTTTTATTAGTCTTTTTCACTTTCACATTCCTTCAAAGTTCTAAGCTTTCTGAAGATCTATTGAGTAATGGCATAAATTGGTTTTGAACACCAAAAATCTAATCTCATCATTTCATTGCTTTAATTCTTTAGTGTCTCCTCAAAGCTATAAAAAAAAAAATAAGTCAGGAATCCTTAGGTTAGCAAACAAACAAACAAACAAACAAAATAAAGTGTCTGGCTAATCCAGGTTATTTCACCACCTAATAGCTTAACAACTCCTCCCTTTTCCTACAAGGAGAAAATTTTCTAATCACAATAAGTTACCTGCAGTTATTCACATGTGCTGCCCACGCTCACTTTTCTTCTTAATCAGAGTTCACCCAGTAACAGTTAATTCAGAAACCACCTCCTCCAGAAAGTTTCCCCAACCCCAGCCCAGTTTTAGTTAAGTGCCAAAGTATTTCATATTGTGAAATTGCAATTTTTCTTTTATTTCCCATGTCTGCTCAGGATAATACTCCCTGCACGATTGCAGATATGCTAGAGACCATAACAGAATAATACAATGATTCCTTTTAATGGAAGCTATAAAGAAAAAAAGCAGAAGAAAGGATCTCTCATAAACAAGGGAGACTAACAGAGTAGTGGAAGACGGTGGTGAAAGGAGGAGGGGAGGGAAGGGAGTTCTGGAAAAGAAAACAGACCAAGTGATGTTATGTACATATATAAATATATCACTATGTTGTTTTTTGATATTGGAGATTGAACTCGGGGTCATTCCACTTTCGAGATACACGCATATCCATTTTTATTTTATTTTGAAGTAGAGATTCTCTAAATTGCTGAGGCTTGCTTCAAATCTGTGATTCTATTGTCTTGACCTCCCAAATACTGGGATTAAAGGTGTGCACAATACCCAGTGAATATACCACTATGAATCTCACTATTATGTCCAATTATATTGCATCAGTAAAAGTCTTTCTCTCTAGATATATACATACACACACATATATATATATATACACATACATAGATACCTACATAAAACATACATATATGTGTATATATGTATACACAGAATATTAGAAAATGTATTTGTTTTTCTGAAGCTTTCTATTTTAACTGCATATTTCTAGAACTTAACACAATGAGCAAATTAAAAATTAAATTTGGCTTCAAACACCCTTCCTTAATAGAAGAGGACTCTGCAGTACAGATCCAGTTAGTTAATTGTGGGAAAATACCAACGAGCTTGACTGAAGCCAGGTACCCAGCATGTCCCTGAACATAGCATGTCCCTGGTTACTTGATCATAATGAATAATAAAAAATAATGAGGAAAATATAGATTTTATAAATCCCTTTATTTTGTTTGAGTGCCAGGAGAACATACGAAAAGATATCAGCCAGCACCACAAACCCTGTGAGTTGAAAGGAGTTGAGTTGGAGCCCCGTTCCTCTCAGGAGGAGACAGCAGGATCGTTAGAGCCTAAAAACTTGGGACCTTTCTCTATGCATTCCACCCCATGTGTACACGTGTGTGTGTGTGTGTGTGTGTGTGTGTGTGTGTGTGTGTGTGATTTGATTTTGGAATGACTGATGAGTCACTGGAAAAGGCCTCTCCACATAGCTGCATTGGTCTTTCTGTCACTTAGCATCTGGTTTAAACAAACCCTCAGGATGTCTTCTATGAGGTAGGAACAGGGACTAAACTCTGGAGAGGGATTACCAGCCTTAGGCTATCTTCCTGCTGTTTTCTGGACTCCTGGCTTTATGTTGGAAAATTGTAGCTCATTCCTAATATGTGTGGTGGAGTAGGTTCCTTTAAGTATGCACTGAAAATCTCAGAGTATGATGTACATACTGAGAGGGTTCTCACCAAAATGCTGCACATCGCCAACTCCATCTTCTTTGGGATCCTCTCTCTGGATACCTTCCTCTTCCATCAGCATCTTCTGCTGACTCTCAGAGGAGACACCGGGATCAATACAAGTCTGCATTCAGCAAGAAAAGAGGGGTACCATCATGACTGGGAAGCTGAAAGCTGAACTGAAATCTGAAAGATGTGAACACAGCTACAGATATTGACTAGCTGGGAAACACTAACTCCTGTTGAAGTAAAAAAAAATCTGAATCCTAGTTCTCCCTGTTGTCTCACTGCAAATTCTCCTTTAGAATGATACAACTTAGATACCACACCACTAATAACAATGGCACACTTTTAGATGGAATATTCTTAAAGATTTTTAAAGAAACAGACTCCAGCAAATGAGTCTGTAGTCATCTCTTATCAACCCCAGTGAAGGCTTGAAAGTGCAGATAGTATTGAACCCTATAAACGCTATGGTTTTTGTATTCACAATAAGGCTTAATTTATAAATTAGGCACAGTAGGAGATTAACAATAATAATAAAATAGAACAATACTATATTATAATATAATGCAATAAAAGTTAATTTTCTTTCTCTCAAAATCACTCATTATGGATCTTAGAGTGATTTTAGCATAGGATTTTTAAAAAACTTCTCTTAAGTCAAGAACCTTCACCCTTTCACTTAAAGGAAGCAGTTTATAGTTTGTCTTTGGCACATCATCAACTCCATCAATTATGCTGGCGCATATGAATTGCCAGCATCACTACTCTTGCTCTTTGGGGCCATTCCTAAGTAAAATGAGGTTCACTTGAATACAGGCACAGCAATACAACAATCAATGTGATATGTGAGAATAGTTACTCAATGATTAACAAATGGGTAGCTTATACATGGTGGATACACTTGACAAAGAGATGGTTCATGTCCCTGGCAGATGGTATGGGATTCCATCATTCTACTATTCCATCATACTACTTAATGTAATTTAAATGAGAAATTGCTTATTCCTGAATTTTTTATTTAATATTGTCAGATCATGGTTGATTGTGGATCTCTGAAAGCATAGAAATTTGGATAAAGGAAGACTACTGTGATTGGCAACGACCAAACAAGAGAACAGTTTCTCAGCCTGGTTGGATTTACTTGGGTTTATTGTTACCTATGTTTATTATTCACCAGCCACCCTCCTAGGTACTTTGTTGTTATTATTTCCTTGAACTTTTACAAAAGCCCATTTAATGGAGGAGGAAACCAACGTCCTGTTCTCAAGAGCTCCCCAAGGAGATCCTGGGTTTCAGTCCGTCTTCCCCACAGCTCTTGTGTATCTAGTATTTTCCTCAGACTCAGCGGTGCCCCTGAGGGTGACATGGCCCTATTTTCATATGAGGGCTCTCATTTGTTGTACACATACTATGCAAAATATTCACCTGATTTTCACAATCACCCCAAGACTCAAGTATTATCATTTTCATTTAATAAATGAGGAGCTAGAGGCTAAGGAAGACTGAATCATCAAAAGTCACATAACCAGTGATGTACAGTGCTGATAAAGTGGCAAGCCTCGCCTTCTCTTCAGATGCTAAACACGTATCAGGATTTGTTTAAATTGCTCTTCATGTGCCAAGGTATTCATTTTAAAATGTTCATTAGGTATTCTGAAGAACTGGAGGTAGAAAGTGCAATTAGAGATATATACAATATATCAGAGGAGAGATGTGAGGAAACTAAACTAGGTTAGTTTTTAAGAAAGAAAGGCCCAGACTGTGATATGTATGGAAGGTAAAACTCATTAGGCCAATATGATTTATTGATGCTGGCAGGTGAGCACAGGGGAATGTCTCGTGAGATTTGCATACGTGATGAATAATGGGGTCATTATCTAAAAATAGAAATACAGGAAATGGAGCAAATATAGCGAGAGAAGGAAAATTCAATTTCAAACTTACAAGTTGGAATCTATCTGCACAGTATCTAAGAGAAGTACAGGCCAGAGATCATGACTAGAGACATATATTTGAAGAATATAGATCATGAAAAGTTTATTTTTCCTCAAAATGGGAGTGGGCTAAGCTAGTTTATGGACTGATAAATGTTAAAAATCTAGCAGAGAGGGGAGGATTAAACAATGAAACAAAGTCCTGGGAGAAAAGAGAGAGGATATATGTTCAGACCAACAACCCAATTGGAATGTTGGTCTTGACTAGAAATGCTTCCCACTTTAAGAGAGCAGATAGAGGAAGAGAGGTGAGGACAGATGTACTTGTGTCTCGATAGCTGTGTAGTATTTTGAGCATTTTTATACACTGAAGACCTCACTTTTGTCAATGAAGTACAAGGCCATGCCTTCCATTGAAGGTCTACCATGCTGCGTGATATTATAGAAGATGAATATGGATTTCCATATGTCTGTCTGTCTATCTGTACCCTCCACACACAAAGAACTCAACAGTATATTAAGAAAATATACAATGATAATGTAGGATTATTTCTGGATTAGAAGGATGATTCAATATGAGAAAATCTATTAATATAAATATAATAGTAGATATAAGATTAATCATATGTCTATTTGAAGATGCAAACAAAACTACGAAAAAATTCATTGCTTTTTCCTGGTTAAAAATACACAAGGAAGTAGGAATTAATAAATATTTCCCAAATACAATAATACCTTGATCCTTTGAATCCAGCACTGTAGGGAAATGCAAGAGGTATTCCACTAAGTTCTGCCACCACTGAACATTGTTTCTGAGGTATTCACTAATTCAATTTGAAAAGAGAAAGCTGGGTGTGGTGATACACACCTGTAATCCCAGTACTTGGGAGGCTGAGACAGGAGGATCACAAGTTCGAGGCTAACTTTACCAACCTAGCAAGACCTTGTTACAAAATAAAAAATAAAGAAAGGTGTAGGGGTGTAGCTCAGAGGCAAACTTCTTCTGGGTTCAATTTTCCTTGATTAACAGAACAAAACAAAAATAAATAAAAATAATAGTCACAGAAAATGAAAAAGAAGAAATAAATCATTTTCAGATGACATGACAGTTTACCTAGACACCTGGAAAAATCTATTATAAACCAGAAAAACTACAAAAACTACACAATACTTTTTTTCTGAAATTAAGCTGAGACAGGAGGATCACGGTTCATGGACAGCTACTTAGTGAGGTTTTTGCAACTCAATGAGACCCTGTTTCAAAATAAAAGAATAAAAAAATAGGACTGAAGAACAGACTCGAAGGTAGAATGCCCCTGGGTTCCATCCCCAATACCGTAAAAAATATATGTATATATTCAGGGGTGATGAAAAGTGTATTCACAATTCATTTTCTGAAATAATGTGTAATTCTCAAAGAAGGATGTTCTATAGAAAACTATATTACAAGGATCAAAATCAGGAAATGTTGAACCTAACATTGTTTTGTGTGATACTGGGAATTGAACCCAAGGACATTTGACCTCTAAGCTATATACCCTAAGCCCTTGTTTGTTTGTTTGTTTATTGAAACAGGGTCTCTCTAGGTTGCTGAGGCTGTCTTTGAATTTGTGATTTTCTTGTCTCAGCCTCCCAAGTATTGGGATTACAGGAGTGGACTACCATGCCCAGCTTGGCACTTGTTACGGTTTGAAATGGTGGGGGTTCTTTTTCTTATTCAACTACAGTTGGTTGAATAGAAAAATTAAAACATACATATGTCTCCTCTAATATGCCCAAACTAGGAAACACAGAGGATACCAGTGGGACTCCAGATAATGGAGGGGAAATATCAGCAAAGTTTGAGTGGAAAGATAGGAGAGGAAGAAGGCTGATCTTGATTAATGAGGGTCTACATCTGAATATGTGTAAAATTATGAATATGACATGGTTAACCTGGACAACCATTGGTGGGAGGGGGGAAGGGAAAACGGGGGCGGGGAGGAGAGAGGGCACCAAATATAGTTTAAATGTATACTATTTATGTTCAATAAAAAAATTGTTAAAAAAAAACTAACAAGTAGCTCAGTGCAGCTTTAACAAATCTTTATTACAAAATTAGTAGGAAATAGATCAGTAGGAAATAGAGAAGAGAAAAAGCAGCATGCTGACCCACATGCTGGGGAGCCCGAAAATGGAACTCCAGCTCCTTTTTGGGACCCCAACCCTTAAATAGATTTTGCATTGGTATCTTCCTCATCAGTGTTACCAAGGCAGTGAGCTAGCTACTTATTCCTTAGCCAGGTGGTGCCTCTTTGTCTCCGGACAGTGCCTTGTCTCTATTGTATTGGGCAGTATTAGTTGCTCATCAACTAGGGTGCTTTGAAGCCGCACACAAAATTTACCTTTCCTATGCCCAAGCCAGATCCCAGAGGGGAGGAGGTAAACAGAGGCACCGGTTGCCTCTATTGTAATTTTAGGGCTAAAGGCTTCAGTTGACTCTAAGGCTTTTACTATAGGCTAATGATTAGAATGAAGGGCAAAGTCAGAGAGGAACTCTGCATTGTAATCGCTGCAGCCCCCTCCCTGCCTGAGTGTCTGCACAGCACCTAGGCTCTGACTATATTTTACATTTTGGAAATTATCAAAGCAATTTTCCAATACCAGCACCTTAATACATTTTGATGCCTCTTCCCAATACTGTTACAGCACTAACATTGAATTCACTATCTCCATTCAATTTTGCCAGTGTGTGTGTGTGTGTGTGTGCGTGTGCGTGTGTGTGTGTGTGTGTGTGTGTATAGTGTGACTAGAGATTGAACCCAGAGGCATTCTACTCCTGAGCCATACCTCCAGACCTTTTTGTTTTCATTTTGAAACAGAGTCTAGCCAGGTTGCTGAGGCTGGCCTTTAGCCTGTGATCCTCCTGTCAGTCTCTTAGTACCGGGGTTACAGGAATTAATTATCTTAATAATATTCTCTCCGGGATCTTACATAGGGACATGTGTTAGTTCTAGTTGTCGTGTCTCCTAAGTCTTTTTTTTTTTTTTTTTCCGTCTGGAAAAGCACAGTGCAGACCGTAATAGGCTTTTATCCTCACTCCCACCCCATCAGAACCAGAGATCATGGAAAAGGTAAGAAAGAGACCACAAACAAAACCCATTCTGCCCAACACATAAAGCAGACAATTACTGGAGTGTGTTGAGAAACTTGGAAGTGATGTCATGCTTTAATCTTTCTTTTACCATAAAAGCTTTGGAGCAGACTCTAAAGATAGGAGATGTTAAAACCATCCTTTGCTGAAGTCTTCCTAGATAAGATGTTCACAAGAAAAATTGTCTGAATTCCAAAACAGTTCTAGGAAAAATATCTCTTAGATTCAGCAGTGTATCTCTTAGGCCAGTATATTTTCAGGTCTGGCTGGTTTCCTAGTCAATCCCCATTAAGAAGACTGCTTTTAGAGTAGATGTCAAACAGGCTCTCAGAGTCCAACTCTGTCATTTGTGTTAATATGAGTTTTATATAAGTTAAAAAAAATTCTATCTGGCATGGTGGTACATGCTTGTAATCCCAGTACTTTGGAGGTTGAGATAGGAGGATTCACCAATTTTCAGCCAGCTTCGGCAACTTAGTGAGGCTTTCAGCAATTTAGTGAGACCGTATTTCCAAATTAAAAATGGGGCTGACGGTATAGCCCAGAAGTAGAAAGCCCCTGGGTTCTATCCCCAGTACCACATATGCATAAAAAGACAAAAACAAATTCTAATTGACCATGCCTCAAAATTCAGTTGGAAATTCTTAAGAATCTGTTAGAGGTTCATGGGACAGTAATGCAAATTTCCTAACTGTATTAGGATAAGATGTTCACAAGAGAAGTACCATCCTGAAGGGCATTTAGATCAGCATCCATATCTATATTTATATCTATATCATCTCACTTGTATCTTCTATGACAAATAGATATAGGTAGATATCTATTCCTGCCTATTTTTATATGGAACAAATAGCATTCATTCAGATTTGTCCTTGAAAAGTACTGTATTATGGGACATATTAAATATAGTGTAAGCATATTATAAAAATGGGTCCCACATGAGGTTTTGCAGTGGTACGCTGCAGAGTCAGTGCTTTATGACAGGATTACTGATTGCTTTTCCAGACGGATTTAAACTGAGTTCTGTAAGAAAATGTTTGCAGAAGAGCCCCTTCTAGCTTACTTCCCTGGAAATATACTTTTGAGAAGGCTCCTTGGGCTTTTATGGCTTCAAAATATTTGTGGACAAAGAAACACTTTGGCATTTTACTAAATGGCTATTATCTCCAAAGCTCAATAATGATTTTTAATACATAAAGGTATCTCTTTAAATTCTGTTCAATACTTAATATATGTTACATTAGATAAGTATAGATGATATCTTTGAGGTTAAAAATGCATATATGAGTCGGGCGTGGTGGCGCAGGCTTGTAATCCTAGCAATTGGGAGGGTGATACTGATGGATCGCGGTTCGCGGACAGCCTCAGCTACTTAATGAGGCTCTCTGCAACTTAGTGAGACCCTGTTTCAAAATAAAGAATAAAAAATAGGGCAGGGGATGTAGCTTGGAGGTCAAATGCCTCTGGATTCCATCCCCAGAACTGCAAAAAAAAAAACAAAAAACATATATGAGGTAATACGCAGAAGTCTCTCCACTATTTATGATTCTACTATCTAGAATTATCTTTCATATTTCATATCTCCTGTGTATTCTCAGTATAAAGGATTAAAAAATCATATTATGATGTCTGCCACTTTCTCTCTCTCTCTCAATCTCTCTTCAAAATAAGGCAGAATGTATGGTCTATGACCCCACAGCCTTTGGTACTGACAAGAATAGCCTTAGATTCTGAGTTCGGTTGCCTCTTTTTGCCATTTTCCTATTCATTACATTTATAAAAAATTATACATACTCATGAAGAAATGTATATTCTCTTTTTAAAAAAATCACTGTTAATCCATATGATATCTTCTAATTTTTTTTCCAGGTCTGGGGGTGAAACCCAGGGGCATTTGACCTCCAAGCCACACCTCCAGCCCTATATTTTATTCTTTAATTTGAAAGAGGGCCTCACTAAGTAGCTGCGGCTGTCCGTGAACTGCGATCCTCCAGTCTCAGCCTCCCGAATGCTGGGATTATAAACATGTGACACCAAGCCTGGCTTGATATCTTCTATATTTAATAGAAAATATTGCATATAAGATAAAAATTTTAGATTGCTTTAACTTGTTCAGTCTCTTCTTTTCCAGGCAGAAATACCAGCCTCAGCTTCCCACCTGCCGCTCAGTCTATGCATGAAGCCAGGCAATTACAAAATGAAAGTGGAAGTTCCTTTCGGATCACTTCATGCTCCTGTTATTAAACTCATGGAGCCCTGGGAATGGGAGAAAGAAAAGCAGCTCTTTCTGATCTGGCAATCAGGAACAGTGCAGAGAACGTGAAGTCAAGTCCAAATGTCAGAAGCTTCATATGCATTGTTTGGTGTAGTTGGGATGGGAGGGGGAATAATTACAAAATTCTCTGGTTTTGCTTTTTATTTTTATTTTTTAATTTATTTTTATTGGTGCATTGTAACCATATATCACATTGGAATACAAGGCTTGAGAGGATATACCAGCACACATCATCCAATTAGCCCTCATCCACTCCCCATCCCATTCCCTCACCCTCCCTCGACCCCATGCTTTTTTGTTGATTAACTTTGATACATTTGTTTATGTACCTCCTGCGTTTTATTTATTTTTATTTTTATTTTATTTATTTATTTATTTATTTTTTGTGGGTATGGGGATGGAACCCAGAGGCATTCAAGCTCTGAGCTACACCCCCTGCCCTATTTTTTTTAATTTTTTTTTTTTTTTTTTTTTTTTGGTACTGGGGTTCCTGGAAGCCCTTCTACCTCTGGGCTACACTATTTTTTCCACTATTTTGGAAACAGGGTCTCCTAAGCCAGCGCGCGCGGCTGGCTTCGAACCTGCGCCATCCTCCTGTCTCTGCCTCCCAAGCGCGGGGATTACAAGCGTGCGCCACCACGTCCGGCCTATCCCTCCTGCGTTTTAAAGAGGCTCCATCCTCCCCTATTCCATACCCTCTGATTGGTCACCTTAATTGCTTCACTATAGGGCCCTTTCTATAGCTCGACCTCTTCCTGTTGCCCCTTTCCTCCTAGTTATTGCTTTTTAAAAAGCAGAAGTTCAGAGCTGACCTGAATCAGATTGTTTTAGTCATTAGGGTTCCATCCATTCCCTGCTTCTTTTGAATAGTTCTCTTCATCTGGTGAGGAGAAGATGTGAAGTAAAACAAAACAAAAAGGTATTGAGAGTTTGGGATCTCTTGGAATAGCATGAGTCGTCTTCTAGAATCGAGTTACCTTTTAAAAATAGTCTTAGAAATGTAAGATGTCAGGATTTCTTTTTAAACAAAAGAATGAAGGAAGACCCAGGAATGTAGTCTAGAGAGGGTAACTGTGATGCCTTCATTCGGGGGGTGAAACAGCTCATCCCTACTTGAGCTGTTCTCCACTGTGGTGACAGATACGAGCAGTGCAGGCAAGCCCTTCCATCCAGTCCCTCTCTTTACCAATGGCAGCTTTTGTGGGATGTCGCAATACGGGAGAGATGAGGGAAGACGAATGGCCTCCCAGGGGTTTCCATTCCATGACCTTTTATCCTCGGTATCTTGGCTCTAATTTATGCTGATGAAAAGAGAAAGGAAATGTCTTAAACCCTGGGTGAATAGTCACTTAAGTACTCTGAAAAACATTTGGAAATTGGAAAATAAAAGCATCGTAAATATTTGTCTATGTGCCTTTTGATTTCATTTGTGTTTCCTTTTCTTTGCGAGAAGAAGACCCAGAGGTGCTGCTTTGGGTAGAAATGCAGGAGAACTACAGAGGTGTCCTCTGCATAGAGTAGAGTGTTTGGCGCTTAGCAGGTACTCACTCCACATATTCTGGGTTTAACTGTATGAATAAAAGGAAAAGAGGTAGAGTCCTTTAGAAGTGATAGCCATTTAAAAATCTTTATAAAGCTGGGCATGGTGCTACCGGCTTGTAATCCTAGTACTTGGGATGCTGACATAGGAGGATTGCAGGCTTGAGGACAGCCTCAGCAATTTAGTGAGGCTCTCAGCAACCTAGTGAGACCCTATTTCTAAATAAGAAATAAAATTTGTCTGGGGTTGTAGCTTAGAGGTAGAATGCCTTTGGGTTCAATTCCCAGTATCACACACACACACACACACACACACACACACACACACACACACACACCTTTATAAGAAGTTAAAATAGCCAGATGTGGTGGTGCACACATGTAATCACAGTACTTGGGTGGTTGAGACAGAAGGATGACAGGTTCGAGGCCAGTCTTAGAAACTTAAGAAAACACTCAGGAAAGTTAGCCATCCTCAGCAACTTATGGAGACTGTTTTAAAATAAAAATAAATAAAATAAGTTTGGGGGTATATCTCAAAGGTAGAATGACTCTGGATTTAATCCCCAGTAAACACACACACACACACACACACACACACACACACACACACACGTGTTAATATCTAATGTGCTTGTTGAACAGTGTCCATAGATCCACTAGATGAGTAATTGGGAGAAATCAGAAGATGAGCCATACAATTTGGGGCATCTCTGTGATCCAGTTTTTCCGTCCCTTCTGGGGAATATCACCTGCATCAAATTAAGCAGAGGATGAGGATGGAGGGTTGGGTGGGGAGGGCGCAGGCGGCTTCCTTTGGCTCCAAGTTTACAAGTCTGTGGAACTCAGCAGCTGCAGCCCTCTTGGCCTCTTTCCCCCTGACTCACTGTGTCCCTGAGAAGAGGCCTTTCTCTCACAGGTGTGTTGGGAAACGCACTGGGTCTTCCTAGCTCACAGCTTGCTGACCCCAAAAGCTCCAGCTACGAAGCTCCTTTGTTTTAAAGAGGCAGCATCTTAGGAGGCGGAGAGCTGTAGCAGGTGGGCAAATTCATCTCATTCTGGAGTGCATCTTTAGCATGTCCTCTGTTGTCATGAACCTGAGCCATAGCCTCGTTTTCCAGCTTTATAGCAATGCTTTAACTTTCTCTGCAGGTTTCTGTGTCTCTATCTTCACTGTTTTCAAACTTGTTTGGGGGAAAGATTTTTTTTTTTTTTTGCCTCCTTGAATTCTATAAAGGGTACCAGGCTTCATTGCCTGTACAAATCTCTAGATTTCACATCTAGTTATCCAATGATTTATTCATTCATTTCTGCATTCAGTCATTTCATTGAAGATATCTGTTAAGGCCTTGAATGTGATGAGCACTACAGAAAGCCCTGGGATCCTATTCATGAAGAGTTCACAGTGTGATGTGTTTATAAAGCCGTTGGACCTAGCTTCCCAGGAGGAAACAGATTGAACCAAGTTGCCCAGTGTTTAGTCTTTTCTTAACTGAGACATAACCAAGTGGGCTGGCCAGGAAGTAGCCAGGTGTGATCAGAGCTGAAGATGAATAAGAAGGCAGAGGCTGCATTCCAAAAGGCGGTGGACTAATGGCCCTAGACTTTACTTGATAGGTAACAGGTAACTGATTAAAAGATTAGAGAAATAATGTGGTGAGCTCTATGATAATAATGTGGTCCTAAAGAAGTCATTTTGATGATTTAGAGGGTAAGTTTGAGGAGGACCAGCCTGAAGAGTCTAGCTTGCAGATTGTTCTAGGTGAGATTGTAAGAAAGAAATTTCGTAGTGTCTCTGTGTATTTTTGGGTTTTCTTTCCTTTTTTCTCTTGGAAATCTAGATGTTTAGGATGGGTATTTAAAGGAGAAATTACCACATCTGGTAGTGATAACAATAATGATGTTAATGATGGTGTTGATGATGATAGTTTGATGAGGATGGCTGACATATATTAAGTCATATATATGGCTGACATGTATTAAGGCTAAAATTATTTTGTGTCACAGCTGATTTCACTCACTAAAAATGCACACAGCAGATAGTATTATCTTTTTCCATATTATGTATGAAAAAATGAAGGCTTCCAGGAGTAAAATAACTTATCCAAGGTCTAAGCAGTAAGCATAAACCCCAGAACTTAAAATCAAACCTTAAACTTTAGCTCCCATTAAGTTAATTCTTTATAAAAGTTTCATAGCAATTTATGCAGCACTTTCTTGGACAGTGTCTGATAAGAACTTTAATAGAATTCTTAGGTCAACCTTAGATTCACTCCAGAGTTGCTTGTTCTTATTTAATAAAATCACATGCTCATGAAAAGAGTTTGCAGTGCATTTTGAAATCACAAAATAAACCGCTCATTGTTTGTACATAGATGGTCAATTTAGTGTCTCCTTGTCCAAATTTTAGTGGTCAAATATCTTTATGTTATCATCCAACAAATAAATGAATATAGAATAAACTTTAACACTAAGTAAATAAAATCCTGTAAAATAGAACTAAAATATAATGAAGTGATTTATCATATTTTTTTGCTATAGGCTTTTCATTCTACATTTGACAAATACTCATTAGGTACCTATTGTGTGCTATGAACTTGCACTAGTCATGCTTCCCTTGCTGTGATTAAAAAATGAAATAATCAACTTATAAGGGCTAAGGATGCATTTTAGCTCACAGATTTAGAGGTTTCAGTTTATAGTTACTTGGCCCATTGTTTTTGGGCCTGTGCTGAGGCAGAACATCATAGTCAAATACAAAGCAGAGGGGAAGCCACTCACCTCATGACAGGGAGGAAGCAAAGAAAGAGAGAGAGGAAAGGACCAGAATCTCAACATCCCCCCAATGGCATGTTCTCATGACCTTCCATATGCTCTCCTAAAGGATCTACCACCTACCAATAATGTCATGGATTGGCAACTATATTTTTAATGCATTAAAGAAAAACGCAGAAGCACTATTTATTTGAAAACTATGGAAGACAGTACCACATATCTTACTTGGGAGCCTATCAAGACCATCACACTGAAGGTTCTTCAAAGCTGTGTTCAGAAATCTCTCAGTGAAAGAAGGCAAGGGGAGTATACTCCATAGGCCTGGGCATCAAGCGTCTAACCACTGAACCACCTTAACTACTTTTGTTCATTGGAGTTGTTCAGATTGCTTTTTTTGTTCTATCTATATCAACAACATAAAGGTGATCACATTGCTTTACATTCATCTAGCATAGATAAGATAGACATTTGCCCAGAATTGTGAGTGATTCAACGTTTGTGTTAGAATTGTTCATTCCAAACTTTCCAGTTTTGAAAAGAAACCCCAAAGCGCCATAATCAATAAGTTGGGCCTGTTCTTTCACAGATAAAGGGACTAATGACAAATGGTGACCTCAAGCCATCCAGCAAGTCCTGTCTGGATTCCATCCTATAATAGAAAATTACAGATACACAGCCCTGCCTTGTTCCCAGAGGTGGAGAATTCTCTGACAGATGTTCTAATTCAGCTGACTATATTACTTCCTGCCCAAGTCCCACCCCATCTATACATGGTGACTCACCCTGGGGTGGGGGGAATCACCAAAGGAATGTGGAATGACAAAGTTCCTGCGTTCCCACCCTGGCAAGGAGCAAAATTATGGCATTACTATTGTGCTTTAAGGATTTTCCCTTTGTTCTACTATTACTATGCTTTCTTCTATCTAGAGTTCTCCATAACTGAGGGAAAATGTAGGGTCCGTTTCTTGACTTAGCTGTCAAGATACCCCAGTGCTTAGACAACGGAAGGAAAAATGGAATAAATGTTACACATCTGCCACAGAAACTATGTGCTTTCTAGATGTGAGTGAAGAATATGTGCGTGGACTTATTCTCAGCTTGCTGGGGTTATCCCTTTAAATAACTGGATAGTTCCAACAAATATCACACTGAAGGCATTTTACCTGACTGGTCTCCATAATGATCAGTATGATTTTCCCATTATCAGTGCCTTCATGAAGAGTGTATAAAGATGAGAATCTATAGAAACAGCATCTTACAGTCTCCCTACAGATCTCTCCCTTTCATGATGTAAGAATCTCCATGTATTACCAAAGTAGACATGTATGGACAGAGTTAAGAATCTGGATCCACCTATTAAGAGAAAATCATAACCTTTTGTATGTTTGTTTACTTGTTCCATAGTGATTCCTATTTTGGGTGATTACCTAGATTATAGACATTTGTGGGCTTGGGTTTATGCAAATATTTTCTTTAGCATTATTTTTGTTTTCTTACCTATGTAATATATACAACTTTTCTTTTTAAAATGTAATATTTAGGTTTTTAGTTAAAAGCTAAAAGCCTTTTCCTAGGTATATATCTTCAAATGATCATTTTTTAAACTTAGAAATTAAATGTTAAATACTTAGTAAGCAGATGGGGCTATCAAGATAATGATAGAAGCTGGGCATGGTGGCGTAGGCCTATTATCCCAGTATTTGGGAGGCCAAGACAGGAAGGATCACAGGTTCAAGGATAGTCTCAATAATGTAGCAAGACTCTCAAGCAACCTAGTGAGATCCTATATCAAAACAAAAATAATAAAAGGAGCTAGGGGTATAGCTTGTGAGAATATAACCAAATATTTTCTATCAGTGGAATAGCTTAACGTAAGCTTCCTTCTGCAAAGCCACCATTTTGTAATCTTGTGTGAAGTTATATTCTTTTCTGTTAGTTTCCATCTTCTGAGAATTGCAAGTGCCAACCCTTCCCCTGGCATACCCTTCATGGTGAAATGATTGTGCAACTACACTCCCATTAGTAGAAGTACAGCATAGGAGCCTCATGTTGAAAATAAAATACCCAGAAGTTTTCCGCCATGTTGTTTTGCCCACCTAACTTTACTGGTAGCAGGATTCCTTTTTATGAAAAGTAAAATCACCTTACTGAGCCACTTTCAAACATGTGCCATGTAAATTTATTTCTAACAGGAGGAAGAATGCCCCTGAGTTCAACCCCCAGTACCACGAGAGAGAGAGAGAGAGAGAGAGAGAGAGAGAGAGAGAGAGAGAGAGAGAGAGAGAGAAGAGATAGAGAATGATAGAGAAAGAGAAAGAGTCGAGAATAGTTTTTCCAAGGCTTCAAGAACAGAGGTGATGACTTATTTATGCAATTATAACTAGAAAGGCTAAACTTTTTCATGACCTTTCCACATTGGACATATTTTTAAATGTTCCACAAAATTTGCATTAGTTAGATTACTCTCAGCCACAAGTCCATCAAATTTGCTTAAGCCGTATGGAAAGCCATTGGCTTGGGTAAGTAAACGTCATGAATTCATGGGATGCAAGTTCATGTATCCAGACTCTGCATGTGTGTCCTCTGCTGATTTCAGGCTTCATCCTACAGACATTTCTCATGATTGCAGGATAGCTCCCAACTGCAACTAGAGCTACATGTTCATGTTGCCATTTCCAATGTGTATGTGGGGGGTTGTTCCCAAACAGTCCCACAGGACAAGGGAGCTTTTCCTGAGCAGTCCCTCATTGATTGGGATCACATGCCCACTCTACTGTGATGATAACCATTTTATAATCGGGGCACTGAGGGGTGTTGGCTGGGTTAGAAAGGGATGGGTACCTGACCAAAGTCACAGTTTTGCTAAAAGAACAATGAACGAAAGGAGAACAGGTGTTGAAGGCCACCAGAAATGTCCACTCCAGAGTATCTGGGAGGAACACAGCTCTGTGGTAGGCATAAAACCCACCATGAACATTAACACATACCAAAATTCAGAAGTTGAAGCTACCAAGTGAAATAAGATTAAAAATTGGTTTTAAAGAAGAAATGCTGGCGCTGATATCTGGGATGAGTGTGACTGGCTGTAAGGCTGTCAGGACAGTCGGTGGGTTGGAGGACCAGAGGGCATAGCAAGAATGCCTCCATTCTCAAGGAGCCCAGAGGATAATTACGGGCTGTCTATCAACAGAGAAGTGACTGGATGTCTTGCTATCAAGCTTCCTAGATGTTCAAACTCTTACTCACAGTCAATTTACTTATGAAGCGCCTCTGATGTCATGAGACTTGGAATTGTAAAGACAACTTCATGGTTCAGTTTCTGCCTTCCAAATCAGAATACTTGAGTCCAGAGCAAAGCATGAGTTAAACACAACACACACACACACACACACACACACACACACACACACACACATACACACATACACACACTTGAAAACAAAGTATTTTCTAAATTGCTTTTCCATTTTCTTTTCTGTTTTTCTGTGTTTCCTTTCACATACCAAGAAGTAGCCTTGATAGTGTTGATCATAGGGTTTTAGAGAAGAAATGTCTAAATCAGATAGGGAAAGGAAACTAGAAATGCTTGAATCTTCGGCTTTTGCAGGATTGCCAGGGGAATAGAGAAGCAATGCATAGAAAGCAGGTACAAGTTTTGATATTTGCAGGGAGGACCTGGAACCAACACCCCAGGGACACCTAGAAGCATCTCTTTATCTTTGTTTTTCTCCAGGGCTAAACAGTCAGCTGCATGCCCTGAGCTTCAGAGGCGGTGAGGTGGTGGATGAAGAGGCAGAACAGAACAATGGTAGTGGGAGGAGAATGAAGGGTCTGTCTGCTTCCTGTTTAGGATGCTAGAAGGAGGTCCTCGCAGGTCTCGGGAGATTCCAGCTCCATCCTTGGGTAGCACATTAGTTTCCCAGGACTGCTAGACCAAAGCTAAATATTTAAGTCCAGAGCAAAGACCAAAGACCAAACTGGGTCACTTAAAACAACATTAATTTTTTATCTGGCAGAGTTTTGGGTGTTAGAGATAGAAAATAAAGTGGCAGAGCTAGGCTCCCTCTGAAGCCTGCTTCATAGAACCCTTCCCGGCTTCCTCCCAGGTCCTGGTAGCTTGCAGCATCCTTGGCATTCCTGCCTCACAGCTGCAGCACCGCAGTCTCTGCCTCCACCATCTCATGGTGCTCTCCCTGCAGTCCTTCTCTCTCTCTCTCTCTCTCTCTCTCTCTCTCTCTCTCTCTCTCTCTCTCTCTTTCTCTCTCGTGTGTGTGTGTGTGTGTGTGTGTGTGTGTGTGTGTGTGTGTGTGCACGCGTGCATGTGCATCTGTGTGTATTTTACTAAAGACTGAACCCAGGAGCATTCTTCCTAAAAGCTGCCACTTCCAGGACTTTAAAAAAATTATTTTGAAACATGGTCTTGATAAATTTCTGAGTGTCTCACTAAGTTGTTGATGCTGGCCTTGCACCTGTGATCCAGCTGCCCCAGCCTCCCAAGTACTGGGATACAGGCATCGATACCATACTTGGAACTCTCCTCTTTTTATAAGGACACTAGCCCAATTGGATTAAAGACTCACTTTACTTCTATATGACCTAATATTTACTAATTATATCTGCAGTGGCCCTAATTCCCAATAAGATCCTGGAGGCTAGTACTCCAGCATATCTTTGTGGGGATACAAGTCAACCCCAAAGGTCACATAAAAGTAAAAGCAATGGGAATTAGATAATGACAGAAGCAGAACTTAGTATTGTTCCCAACTGGCACTGACAAATTCATCATTTCCTACTTGCTCCAGGAGAAGTAAGAAAGTTGACTAAAACTCATCAAGTCAGGACAAAGTGTCTCTGGAGCAGGGAGCTGCAGAACCAGAGACCTGACCAGGGAACCCTTTGGGGAGACCTCAGATGGGCTCCACAGCTCCATGGAGGAATGAGGAAGGATTGAGTTACCAAGGCAACTCCTGGGCCCAGAAAAATTGAGAGAAAACAGACTATGAATTATAAGTTCTACCAGTTGGAGCCCTCTTTTATCAGAGAAGCCAACAAGATTACATACCAAGGGAGCAGCTCAGATCAGTCATTCCAGAGAAGAAAACAACAAAAGTCTTGATATCACGGCATAGATTCTAGAAACATACCTTCCCTCAGGTGTGCTTCTTCTATAGTTAGACACCTTCTTGGGGACTGATGGGAGAGAGAATAGGGCTCTGACAGACTGAGCATTTCAGTGAGTAATCCAAGATGAGACCAAATTGCATAAAGAGATTTTAATCCTTTATGCAATCCAAGATGAAACCAAACCAAATTGTATAAAGACTATTCATCCCCTCCATCACTCTCTCTGCATCTCACCACATATATGCACACACACACACACACACACACACACACACACACACACACACACTGTACTGCTACCCAGAGGCAAAAGGACTGGTGATGAACATTGGGCCAGTCCCAGTGAAATCACATTTTCTTTATACTTTTCAGTGGTTTGTGAACCCAGCACACAGATCTGCAATTATACAACAAACAGGTCATTCTAGAAATCAAAGGATGTTAACACATACTGATTGTGATTTTCACATTTGCCTCTAGATTACATGTGTGGCAAATTGATCTGTATATGTGATAAGTGTAAATAGACTGGGCTTTGTTGAAAGCCTGGCAGAGAATTTGGTTAGTGTGGAAATCTAAGCATCTACGAGAGGAAATTCCTGCAGACTGTACTCCACGGAGTGATCACGATTCTAAGAGGACTCTTGAGGCCAGCAAGTACAGGCATTATTTGACTTAAACCTTTATCATATACAAACACAGGACTCTACAGTTCAGTAATAAACACCTTTTTCTGTAGGCATTGTGATAGAGTGCAACTTGATTTGAAATTTTTGAGTCAAGTTAATTGAAATGGAATATTACCTGGAAGCCTTTATTTATTATGTATGTATGTATGTATGTATGTATGTATGTATGTATTTTGGTAGTACTGGGGTTCCTGGAAACCCTTCTACCTCCGGGCTACACTCCCAGACCTATTTTTATATTTTTTTATTTGGAAACAGGGTCTCTTAAGCCAGCGAGGCTGGCTTCGAACCTGCACGATCCTCCTGTCTCCCTCTCCCAAGTGCAGGGATTACAAGCGTGCGCCACCACGCCCGGCTCCTGGAAGCCTTTAAAATGACCAAAAAAAATGCATTTTCTCAGGCATGGCAACTCGGAGTACAAATGGTGTGCGAATTTTGGAATACCTATGCTATTTCACAGCTCTGCTCAGTGAAAAATGTTGAGCTGCAGCTATTTTAAATGCAGAACTCTGGTCCATTAGGAAGAGGTGGTCAGGACGCTTCACAACTCCCATCTTCCTCCCTGTCCCTGCGGCTTCTGGCCCACAGATGTGCTAGAGTTTATTCTGGTTGAGTGGTCCAGCATCACCTGGTGATCCCATGTAGCATGAATACTACTAATGCTGCTCCTTTGACCAGGTGGGATAATCCCAGAGGCTCCTGCCAGGAAAGCAGTTGCTGAATGCTTCAGATGCTCTTTGCTTGTCCTCATAATATCACTTCATAAATCTGGTACTTTACTTAATCAGATATAATTATGTGTAAAGTTGGCTCTCTGTGTCTGTAGGTTCTGCATTGGTGGATTCCATTACTGCAGATGGAAAATAATTGGAAAAAAGAATTGTGTCGGTGTCGAACATGCCTGACCATGTTTTCTTATCATTATTCCCTAAACAATATAGTATAGCAACTATTTAGATAGTATTTGTACTGTTTTAGGTACTACAAATAATATAATGATGATTTAAAGTAGCCAAGAAGCCGGCCGTGGTGGCGCACGTTTTGTAATCCCAGCATTCGGCAGGCTGAGACCGGAGGATTGCAGTTCACGGCCAGCCTCAGCTACTCAGTGAGGCTCTCTGCAACTTAGTGAGACCCTGTTTCAAAATAAAGAATAAAGCCAGGCATGGTGGCACAGGCCTGTAATCCTAGCATTTGGGAGATTGAGACCAGAGGATTACAGTTCATGGACAGCCTCAGCTACTTAGCGAGGCCCTCTGCAACTCAGTGAGACCCTGTTTCAAAATAAAGAATAAAAAATGGACAGGGGATGTAGCTCAGAGGTCAAATGCCTCTGGGTTCCATTCCCAGACCCACACACACACACAAAAAAAAGAAAGAATAAAAAATAGTGCAGGGGATGTAGCTCGGAGGTCAAATGCTTCTGGGTTCCATCCCCAGACCCGCAAATAAAAAAAATAAAATAAAATACCCAAGAGAATGTGTCTGACACTGGCATATATATAGTTGGTCTTTAATGGTATTTTTTTATTATAAATACTTTTTCCACTTTATATCCTATAAACTTCTTTCTCTTTTATTCTTTTTATTAGTTTATATCAAGTAGATGAGGCAATTTCTGCAACTTCTAATTTGAGCGCTTATAAAGTGTAGCAAGATTTATTTGGATTCTTGGACTCTTTAGTGAACCTAAGCATACATATATGCACATATATATATATATATATATATATATATAATTTTCCTCATGTATATACATATACATACACATAGGAGAACAGACACTTTAGGTTTTTCTGATGCAAAGTACAAAGGATACTTAATTGTTTTATATATGTGGACAGACACTTTATTTTTCTGTTGCAAAGTGTAAATGAAGTAGAAAGAAGAACCATATAAGAAACTGATACCCAAGGGTTTACACTCAAAAAGTAAACTGTAAAGGTAATCAGTATAATTATAAGTAACCTGGCTTGCTTTTATGATGCTTGACATAGTCCCCTACTTTGCCAAATATAGGATTTCCTAAGAACTGAAATTCAACCTCTTCCTGTGCAAATGCGGTCATGCCTAGTAAAGCTGCTACTCCATGAAGGTTATATATCTTTTCAGTAGAGAACATTTTTGCCTGCCAACAACCTGAGATGGAAATAAAACCTGGAGTTTCTGAACATTAGATAGCTTGCTGGGACTCTCTGAGGTTACTAATATTTTCCTATGTAGAATAGTAAGATGGACATGTTCAAATATAACTTAGAAATTGTAATAGCACTTGGAAAACAATATCCAATTTTATTTTTGTATTTTTTACTTTTTTTTGGTGGTTCTGGGGTTCCTGGAAACCCTTCTACCTCTGGGCTACACTCCCAGACACCTATTTTTTATATTTTTATTTGGAACCCCCAAACAGGGTCTCTTAAGCCAGTGTGGCTGGCTTTGAACCTGCGTGATGCTCCTGTCTACGCCTCCCAAGCGCGGGGATTACAAGCGTGCGCCACCACGCCCGGCAACAATATCCAATTTTAGAAGCATTAACTGCTATTGTACTTAAAAACAGATTGGCTGTCATGGACCCCAAGATGGTTAATTTCATGTGTCAACTTGTCTGAGCTTTATACTCAGAAAGCATTTAGTCAAACAGTAGACTGGATGTGGCTGGGAAGGTATTCTTGCTGAGAAGATATTCGTTAGATGAAATTAACATTTAATCAAATCAATTTTTAATTGCAGCAGATTTCTCCATAATATGAGTGGTCCTCATTAAATTAGTTGGAAGGCTTAAGAAAAAAATAGACAGACTTCCTTAGAAAAAGAGGAAATTCTATTAGACTTTAGGCTCGAGGTACAGTATCATTTCTTCCAGCCTGCTGGCTTACCATGCAGATATTAAATATACTAGTCTTCATCGTTGTTTGAGCCAATTCCTTAAAATAAACCTCTTTCTCTGTCTCCATTTCTCTCCTTTGTCCTTTTGGTTCTATGCCCAAGAATCCTGAGCAATACACAGCCATTGCACATTCTCTACCACATGGACTTGGGTCCATGGAAGAGCTAATCTCTTGGGCTCCCTGGCCCACTTTCTTAGATTCTTAGGAGAACCGTAAGTCTGGGATGGTCATAAAAGCATGTGAAATCCATCATGGTGGTGGGACATGTTTCTTTGGATCTTGTTTTGATAGAATTGCTGAAGGCAGACATAATTAAACTCAGCCTCACTCTGGAAGCTCAAAATCATTCCCATGCAAGACTTAAAAGCAAATTTTCCCTGAAGTCTCTAGGGAAGGAGAATTTCAGAGGCTCTTGGAATTAAACTCTGTTCTGAAATTGTACTCTCCCAAATAGCACAGTTTGGTTACTGAGATCTGAAGGCAGACTCTTGCAAGACTGGAATTTATTCTAGTGGCATGCTGCTATTTTAATTATAAAGTGTGTTAATATCCTGACAACTCTCGGTGTTGATAAACTACAGTACTACCCTTACATGCAGTTGCTTTTTGTTATCGGTGAGGGATTGGTTCCAGACTCCTTGTGGTGTGGTCAGAAAAGACCAATGAAGGAATCTGTGGCTCAAATAAGGGTTTAGTGTGGCAGGCCACTAAGTCCCCTGCCAATTATGTGAGTCTGCAAAAAAGAAAATGTTTGACATCCAAAATCTGCAGTATTTAAGTCTCATATAAAATAAAATAGTATTTGCATATAACCTATGCATACCCACCTGTATATTTTAAACCATCTATAGGCTACTTATAGTACCTAATACAATAAAAATAATATGTAACTGTTGCTGGACTATATTTTAGGAGATAATGACAGGAAAAAGTCTGTACATGTTCAGTACAGATAAAAATTTTTTTGCAATATTTTTGATACAGTGTTGGTTAAATTCGTAGAAACAGTGGTTCAAAGGACCCCTGCCATGGGCCCTACACTATTTTTTTTGTCCTGGGAATTGAACTCAGGAGCATTCTATCTCCACACTATATTACAGTCCTTTTTATTTTTTATTTTGAAACATGATCTCACTAAGTTACTAAGGCTGGCTTCAAACCTGTGATCCTTCTGTTTGGGATTACAGACATGTGGCTCCCCTGTACTGGGATTGCAGACATGTGCTACCATGTCCTGCTGGTCCTACACTGTTGAGATCCTCATTCTGATCATGCACCTCTGGTCCTGTTTTCCTTAAATCACTCTTTTCCTTTCTTCCCAGTTTTAAACCATAAATTAGACTCTAGAAATTGAAATTTCATGCCCAAATTTACTGTGTAGGATTTGTAGATCTCTGTTCTCCCAAAGGTATATATGTTTATGTCTGAGAGGTGGCTATGGGGCCACCTTTGTAGTTATTATTTTTATTTTTTATTTTTTGGTGATACTGGGGTTCCTGGAAGCCCTTCTACCTCTGGGCTACACTCCCAGACCTATTTTTATATTTTTGAAACAGGGTCTCTTACGCCAGCGCGGCTGGCTTCGAACCTGCGCGATCCTCCTGTCTCTGCCTCCCAAGTGTGGGGATTACAAGTGTGTGGCACCATGCCCGGCCTGTAGTTATTACTTGAATGTATAGCAGTGTATTAGCTTCAGGTACCACAGATAGAAGATGCAATACAGAATGAACGGGATCTAGGACTTAGAAGTCTCAGACGAATTCAGGGCTATCTTTCCTTGTATTACTATATTCTACATAATTCCAAGGGGTCTGAGGAACCTAAATTTGAACCTTTTTTTTTTTTTTTTTTTGCGGGTCTGGGGATGGAACCCAGAGGCATTTGACCTCCGAGCTACACCCCCTGCCCTATTTTTTCTTTATTTTAAAATCGGGTCTCACTGAGTTGCAGAAGGTCTCACTAAGTAGCTGAGGCTGTCTGTGAACCGCGATCCTCCAGGTCTCAGCCTCCCAAATGCTGGGATTACAAGCGTGCACCACCATGCCTGGCATGAAACTTTTTTTCAGGTAGTTTTGAAGATATTTTCACCAAGATTGGAAGATATAACACATTTCCTTGAGTATTTTTAAATTTGATATTTAACTTTTAAAAATTTAGACATTTTATGTCTAATAAGTATGTAGGCATTCATTTGTACTCTAGGCCATAAGTGTCAATCATTACAACTATGAAGGAATTTTGAGTTGAATAAAGATTTAAGCTAGTTGACCACTAATCCCCTTGCCAACTCTGATTCTACATGTGGTATCCAGAGACAGAAGAATATGGTCCAATCCCTTCTTGAGAGCTCAAGAAAAATAAAGAGGAACAACCTCAAGTCGCCAAGGAAAGGATGGTTTGACCTTAGGTCAGATTTCCTTTTGGTTGGACTTTATGCTTAGACAGTACTTTTCTTCAAAGTTTCATAATCACTAAAGCCTGCAAGAAATTTCATACCATGACAAATGTGGTTGCTGGATGAGATCTCACCAGCCCTGATTGGTTTTCAACTTAAAAATTTATTTGATAAACATAGATGAATCCTGAGAATCAAAATCTCAATCTTCATTGACATTTTTCATCTTAATATGAAGAAAATCAGAAAGAGCCATGGTATAAGAGTAGGGTATCTCCTGAATGATAAACAGCATTGGGGTAGAGAAAAATAGTGGGTTTACTTCCTGAAAGAAAATACAGCATGTCCATAGAGAATGTACTAGTCATATTTCTAGGACACTAACTTTGGTTTTTAGAATATTTTATCCAGCTTCTCAAAATTATCTGTTGTATAAGTTGTTCTGCAAAGAAAAAAGAAAGGGAAAAAGAAAAAAATAGAAGTTGAAATGAAGCTCTCCTTCCCAGTGTCCTTCGGGTGGGAAATAATAAGTATAGTAGGATATCTCTGGCTCTGTGGTGCATTAAAGATGGATATAGGTCTTAACACTTCAAATGAACAAATGGAGTAGTATTGAATTTAGATGGATTATTTACTCTGGCTTTTTATGGATTCTCCTACAAAACAAATAACTGGTTAAAATTGTCGATCTTTAACGTTAGAGACATTGATCATTATGAACTAGGATGATGCTTTGAATCCCCTCAGATATAGACTGAGTACCTCCTACCACCATTTATACGTTGGAGCTCTAACCTCCTACTGAAGGTGGGGAGTTTGGGGGGTATTTACGCTCAGATTAGGTCACGAAGGTAAGATCTTCGTGATGGATCAGTGCCAATGTGAGAGGAGATGCAAGCGAGCTTGTTCCCCTTTCCCTTCTCCTTTCCCTCCTCTCCCCTCCCTCCTCTCTCCTCTCCCCTCCCATTGCCTCCCCGCTCCTCCTCCCAGAAAGAGAGCCCTCACCAGATGACCATGCCTACACTTGAATATTTAAATTCTTTTTTTTTTAGTTTTTTAATTTATTTTTTTAAATTTATTTTTATTGGTACATTGTAATCATACATCACATTGGAATATAAGACTTGAGAGGATATACAAGCACACATCATCCAATTAGCCCTCATCCAGTCCCCATCCCATTCCCTCCCCCTCCCTCGATCCCATGCTTATTGGTGATTAACTTTGATACATATGTTTATGTATCTCCTGCTTTTTAAAGAGGCTCCATCCTCCCCTATTCCATACCCACTGGTCACCTTAATTGCTTCACTATAGGGCCCTTTCTATAGCTCGACCACTTCCTGTTGCCCGTTTCCTCCTAGTTATTGCTGATTAGGGGAAGCATCTGGTTTTAATTTTCTGTGATATTTCTCTGTGCATGCCGCGTTGCAAATACTGATCCCACTCTTGACAGCCCCAGTTGTGGCCTGGCTACCCGGTGGACTGATCCAGACCTCGCTGGCTCAAGCAGCGGCCTTGCCTCATGGGAGGCCCCAGTTCTGGCCTTGCTGGCCCCAACACTGGCCTAACCCCTCAACTGGTTCCGATCCCAGCCTCGGAGGCCCCAGCACTGGCCTTCCTCACGGCAGGCTCCGATGTTAGCCGATGCTCTTGCTAGCAAAAGCATTACTACAAAGAGCTTAGATTTGCAAGACCCAGAGCACAACATTGAGAACATATGGCAAGAATGGTTCAATCAGCTCTTGCCTGAAAAAGTAGAAACAGGACTAGCTCATTTGGAATTAAGTCAATTCCTAGAGCTCATGGACCAGGAGGTAAAGCATGAAACTGGAGAACTGAGACTAGTGGGAGAAACTCTACTCAGTACTAAAAGCTCATGTTGGAAGACAGAAACAATAAAGTCAAAAGGGAAATCATGCCACCATATTTTGTGAACATAATTATACTGAGCATAGGATATTTCTTGACTATATTTATTCAATAAGATCCTACTTCACTGGTCTCAAACAAGGCCACCACATCTCCATTTTCAAAGCTACCAAAATTCTTTGTAATATTTCACTAAAGAGAAACACACACACACACACACACACACACACACACACACACACACACTTTTTTTTTCAAGCAAGACTGCCTTCCTAAGACCTCTTCCTATAAGTCAGCTTATACTAATCAGAAAGGACAAGTTCATCTCTATGGCTTTTCCACAAGAAATAAATCTCAGAGGTGAGCATTGCAGTATGAAACTGAAAAAAATAACTAATTAAAAATAAGGCACTGTATATAACTTTTTAAGAAAAACTGATCAAGTTGTCTGCAAAATTTAGTTTGTCTTGTACTTATTAACTTAAATAATATATTACTGCTCTATCGTTTCCCTAAAGAGATACATTACTAGTAAAGTTAACAAGATTCTCCATCATTCCTCTCATTCTGATATGTTTATAACGCTATCAGCTGACACTGCTATTATTACTATGTCCATAAATCTGAGAAGCCATGTCCCTAGCAGTCCAAATATTCTGAGTCTATTTTCATAAGTTGGGCTATCTCCACCTGGCACTCATGATCCTAAATAAAACTAGCTGTGAGATAAAAACTTGAAGAGGTATAATAGTAATACTAGAAAATATAGGGGAAAAGTTGGTTAAAGGATATAAGTTTTTCTTCATCTTTAAGAGAAAGTGACTTTTTTATTATTCTCAGTGATTTTTTATTATTCTCTTCAACTGCTAATAAATGATAAAGAGTAGCAGCTGTGTTCATTCTCATACCTCTCCCCACCTCCATACCTATAAGACACCTGATCTGGAACCTCCATTGCAATCCTTTATTCAAGGAATGCTCATGTACATAAAGTAACATGGAACATCAGTGTATAGAACAGCATGGGGTTCAATAAGAAAATATTTTTTTCTGATTTTACTATGTTGTAGACCTATTCATAGTTTTTAATGCAATAAACAGTGTTCTCAAAACTTTAGTTATTCATTTCCATTCTTTATGATTTACTACAATGTATGTTACCTGAACCATGACTTTACTTTAAGTCAATTAATGTTTTAATATTTAAATGAAACTTCATAAAACTACTATAAAATAAATAGAAGGAAACAAAAGTTTACATAATTAATTCCAATTTACTTAAACATTGTTGCTTGAGAAAGTTATAGACTGAAACATTCTCTTTGTTAAAAAATATCGAACCTGGGTGTGGTGGCGCACACTTGTAAATCCCCGCATTTGGGAGGCTGAGACAGGAGGATCGCACAGGTTCGAAGCCAGCCTCAGCTGGCTTAAGAGACCCTGTTTCCAAATAAAATATAAAATAGGTCTGGGAGTATAGCCCCGAGGTAGAAAGCCCCTGGGTTCCATCCCCAGTACCACCACCAAAATATATATGGGAATATGTTAGAGAGAAGTTAGGAGACACAGAAGCCGACTTATTTTGTGATGTAATCAGAAATATGGAGAATTGAAAAGATCATAGTTTTGTAGCTCATTGTTACTTAATGTCTTATGAGGCTGTCATTTCAAATCATCATATCAGCAATGATTGTTTTTAGAATCACTGATGTGTCCCTAGTACCTATTGGCTGGAGTACTGGTTGATCTATGAATTCATCACAAACTACAGTAGTTAGACAACTACATACCAGTTTCTGTAATAGGTTTTTCCAAAGTGAAAACCATGTTTAAAGTTGTTCCGGTGGGGTATTTTTTGGACAATAGTAAAGAAGGCACACACTTAATGGGTTTGAGAGGTGGTGAAAACAGGCTCAGGAACCTCTCTCTATCCATAGAAATGCTGTTCTTGGCTTAAGGTCTGAGTTCTTAAGCTTTATGTATCTGAGAACCACCCAGGAAACTTGTTAAAATGTAAACTCCCAATTTCACTCCCACAGAATCCAGTTTGGAAGGACAAGGGTGAGGTACCTGGTGGCTCTGATGGAAAGGCAGAAGACTGTGCCCTGATAAACATGCAAGAAGGGAAAAGAAGGTTCCCATCTGGAAGTTGGTTGTGGGCGGTGAAAGATGTCAGGGATGAAGTTGGGTCTGAGTGTTCACGCAGGATATGTCTTGGAAAAGTGACAGAAACAGATATGGCCTTGACCTCTGAATGGGCCTCGAACACTCTAGAGTGGGAAGTTGGGTTAAAGAGAAGTAGCTACAGAGACTTGTAAACCAAGGCAGACCAATCCTTAATGTTTCCAGCACTCAGAAGATATTCAGGAAAAGTAGTAGCTTATATTCTATTAGAAGAAAAACACAGTTTAAATCAATGTTTAGAATAGAAGAATTAATATTTAGCAAGAGGATTATCCTCTTAAACTGAAATATTTGTGTATCCTTAAAGTGTTCTGTAACTTGCTATAAATAATGACATCCTTTGTGTTTGGTACTTTATGTATTTGAACCTCACTGTGTTGGTTCACTTTTCCTTACAAGAACAACTTAGAGAACAAAGCTTATTTTGGCTCATGGCTTTAGTACATGGTCAGCCGGACATTTCGATGAGCCTAAGGGAAGGCAGAATATCATGGCAGAGGGAAGCTACTCAGCTCAAGGCATCTGAGGGCCAGAGAGAGAGAGAGGGTGAGAGGAGGAGGAGGAGGAGGAGGAGGAGGAGGAGGAGGAGGAGGAGAAGGAGGAGGAGGAGGAGGAGGAGGAGGAGATGGAGGAGGAAAAGCGGCAGTGGCACCATCATCCCACGGCACATTTCCAGTTATTTACTTCCTCCAGCTAGGTCCAACTTCCCAGTCATTCATTCAAGTATTAACTAAAGCATTAAATGGGTTAATCCACCTTTGAGCCTTGAGTCTTAATGATCCAATCATTGCCTAAAAGCCTCACCATTGCACCCAAGAGACTTTGAGGGTCACTCCACATTACAAACATTACACTCACATCCTCCCTGAAAAATAAGTGCCACGATTCTAGTTTTTCAGATAAGGAAATTGAAGGTCAGAAAGGTTAAGTAATTTTTCCAGTGTTGTGTAGCTGCTTCTCTTTATGATTATTACAAATAATGTTTTTCTAGTAATTAGTTTGTATTTAGGTGGTTGTTTAAATAAATAGTTCTATTTTTACTAGAAGCAGCATAATTGAACAAGGAAACCAGGCAAGCTTCCTCCCATCTTGGTTACATGACACACCTTTAAAACTAAGGATGTGGTTCAAAAATTCCATCCATGGTTTAGATGCCTATTTAAACAGGTGATTTTTTTTTAAAGCCACGGATAAAGCAAGCAGACATCCTGTTTAACATCAGTGTCTCAGAACTTTAGATCAGGCTTCCCGCTTTATAAGCCAGTTATAATCCATACTTACTAGAAACCTGTGGACATAGAATCTGACTTCACTTCCATAAGGTTTTGTTTTGTTTTGTTTTGGTACTGGAGATCAAACCCAGGGACATTCTATCTCTGAGCTACACTTCCAGACTTATTTTAATTTTTATTCTGAAATAGGGTCTAAGTTACTGAAGCTGCCCTTGAGTCTGAGATCCTTCTGTCTCAGCCTCCTAAGTACTGGTATTACAGGCGTGCACCATCATGCCTGGCTTCCCACATATAATTGGTGTTCTCCCTCTCTTCAGCAGTCTAGAAAAGCCAGGTCAGTTTGCTTCCTAGGTGAACACTCATGAGCTGTGGTAATGGGCTGCTAGTATTACCTTACTTGTTTATTAATTCACTGCGGACTATGAGCCCGACTAGAGCTCCTGGTGGCTACATCATGGTGAACCTCATTTTTATCCGTAGAGTGTTTGAAGTCTAACAGGAAATATTAAGTAAGTTAAAAATGATATTATGAATCTATTTTAAAAGTAGGCTATTTGACATTTAAAACAGGCACACATGGAGATAAAGTTGTTATCCAAAGTTGATATCTGGCTCCAAAATGTTTCAGACTTTCTCTTCATTGTCAGCATATGGTAGGTGGTGATTGAAACTACAACAGCGGGTGGACCTTAGGAAATTTTTGAGGAGGAATGTTTTTTTGTAGACAGTTGTGTGCTTAAAGTGCCTATGATGGCTGAATAAAGTGCAAGGCCATCCATTCCCACAATTTCCCATAATTTCAATCACCACCAATATGCTGACATGCTTCAAAAACTCTTTCCAGTCCATGTACCTCATCGCATTTAAATGTTGAAAGATTCCATGGAAACTGTTGCTTAGACATTACTCTTTCTCCAAAATAGGAGCAGGACTAATATACTATATGTTTGTAAGTTGGGGTTTGGTTGAGAACATTTGTGTGGAAAAGTCAGTGTCAGAGACTTTTGTTCCATTTCCCCCATTCATCCTTGATGAAAGGAACTTCATAGCAGGTGTACAGAGGCAGATTTCATTTCCTGTGATGAGGATTCTCGGCCCATAAGCAGCTCCTTCTGCTCTATTATTAATTTCATAATCATAAGGTCATAGACCTCATTGTGCTTCTGATTATATTCTTCCCCTTTCTTGGTGCTTTCTATGTGATTCTTAAGGCTAAACCAAGGGGCTTAGTCTCCTGCAGTGTCCTTCGTCCTCTGAGACCTTAAATCAGATTCTCATTGGGTAGTCTCTCTGTCTTTTGGAAAACACTGGTTTGGGATATCTTCTGTATGTTTGAAGCAAACTTAGGATCACTTCTGATGGGTACACTGTAGTAATCTAATTTAGAAATACCTTTGAGCAAATATGGAACATTTTGAGCAAAACACACAATAAAGAGAAGCTCCTTAAGTGGATGATTAGCAGGGCCACCAAATGTCTTGGATTGTCAGACAAAACCCTGGTTAAGGACCCCCTTTCACTTATAAAAGTGTCTTGCCAATAAAACTATGTGTTCACTCAAATTAACTGGCTTACATATCACACTCACAATCGTAGACACCAAAATTTATGAATTCTTGATCAAGATCAAGAGTTGGTGGCCAGCCGGGCGTATTGGCACGTGATTATAATCCCAGCATTTGGGGAAGCTGAGACAGGAGGATCGTGGTTCTTGGACAGCCTCAGCTACTTAGTGAAATCCTTTGCAAATCAGTGAGACCCTGTTTCAAAATTCATAATAAAAAAAATCGGGCTGGGGTATAGCTTGGGGATAGAATGCCTTTGGGTTCTATCCCCAGTACTGAAAAAAAAAAAGTTGGTGGCCAAGAAGACAAAATTTGATCTGGGTTGGGGTCATACACATAGTTTTTCCAGCTGGCAATTTTGGACACCCCTCCACCTTCCTTTTCTTTTAGCTGTTCTTTATCTGTGCATAATTTTAAATTTTGTGTACCATGCTATGTTTTGAACTTTCAATCATAATATTTACATTCTGATAGAAATGTCATAAACACAAGCTTAATAACTTAATAATTTTGCTTGAGCCTTAAGCCATGAGTTTTCCCCCCTTTACTCAATTTATCAAAGGCTAAAAGGGGAGAAAAAAAAAGGGGAGAAAACCCAAATACACTGTATATACCCTGTCCTTTTCTCCTTTTCAAAAACTTTTGAGCCTCCAAAATGCCAAAGAAAGTATTGCACACTTTAGCTAATTAGTTTTAATTAACAAATAAAATTGCTTATTTAAATATTCATCATGTAAGCCAGGCGTGGTGGTATGTACATATTGTGGAATGGCAAAACTGATCTAATTAGCATATGAACTACCTCACATATTTATAATTTTTTGTGGTAATCCTCAAAAATATACGCTAGTTATTTTTAATAATTTAATATGTTATTATTGTTATTAATTCATTATTTTGGTCACCTTGTTGTATAATAGATGTCCTGTCTAACTACTCCTCCTGTCTAAAATTTTCTTTTTTGGTACTGATAATGGAACACAGTGGCATTTCTACCTCTGAGCGAGACACCCCCAGCCCTATTTTTTTAATTAATTTTTAATTTTTAAAAATTTTTTTGCAGTACTGGGGATGGAACTCAGGGGCATTCTACCTCTGAGCTACACCCCCAGAACCTATTTTTTATTCTTTATTTTGAAACAGGGTCTCACTGAGTTGCTAAGGTCCTCACTAAAGTAGCTGAGGCTGTCAGTGAACTGTGATCCTCCTGTCTCACCCTCCCAAGTGCTGAAATTACAACCGTGCGCCACCATGCCCAGCTTACAATGTTATATCTTTTAAACAACACCTCCCCAAACTCTGTGTACTTTAAAGAATAAATAATAGAAAAATTTCCATTCAACAGGTATCCTTTCAATTAAATATACTACAAACTGTCACTATATGCTAAAGCACTCTGCTCTATTTAGAAATTGATTGGAAGCTTGGTTTTCCCTTTAGAGAAGCTCCAATTCTAATGAGGAAGAGATGTGTAAGTACAGACCATAAAGCAATATGGTACACCTATTGGAGAAACATTCTAAAGGTGTTCTTAGGATCTTCCCCACAACTCCGTTCTTCTCCATGCACCTCACCCTGGGTTTATAGCTGTAAAGTCTGAACAATGGTTTATCCTTCTCTCTCTTAATCCTTTCTAAGATGTTGATATATGAGTTAAAAATAAATGAAAAAAAGTTAAAAAATTAATTTGTCTGACTCCAAGCTATCATCATTAACTCTCTCTGCGGAAAATAAAATGAAAGTGGTACTTGCTGGTGCCCCAATCTGTGTCCTTCTCTCAAAGACCAGTCTTATGAAGCGGCTTTGAACAGTGGGCCCAACTAGGCGGCAAATGACTCTTATAGTATGTCCTACATCCTATAAGATGCCCTACATCCTATAAGATGAGCTCATCCTAAGCTTGAAGATGGAGGGCCCAACTGAGACTGTCCTAATGAGGCCATCACTCTCCTTCCATAGATTCCTTTCAAGGTTGAGTGGCTGCATTATCAAACCTCCTGTTATGAAAGAATCAGTTCATTGATGTTTATATTGGGTCATCATATAAAATTGGGTTTTATTAGATAATTCAGAAACCATATTTTATGCAATCCCCTGCCATTTCCCCTTTCAGAGTTCTGTTTTGCAAAGTACTAATATTCTCATTCACTGGAACTTGTCATGAAAACAGAATCCCCGAATAGCATCCCTGTCTGAAAGGAAACTGCCTTGAGCTCCATTCGCATCAACTGGAAACAAACAGTGATGGCAGAAAGATGCCCTGAACATCCTGAACATTCTCTAAATAACTGTGCACATCCTTGGAGATGTGCACATTAGCATTTTTAATTTTATTTTCATACCTAAAACACAGTAACAACCTTGGAAATGAAATTAGAGATAAGGGAAAGCAGAGAAGCCCTAGTTTTTTGTTTGTTTTAAATCTGAATATTGAAATTTAGAATCTGAGACTTCATAGAGATAATGTTGGTAGAAGATTAGAAAAAAATAAAAAGCAGAAAGTTCTGCTAGAATACTCCAAGCAATCTTTTCTCCTCTTGGGACAGTTTTTGAACATACAAACTGAAGGTGGAAAGTTACCATCCTACATAGGATGAAAATGGCAAAACTGAACACATCTCTGCCATCCTTATTGCCTCTCCCTCATAGATATTATCTCATGGGCAGCACCCAGTGTGCTTGGTGTGAGATTTTTTTTTTAAACTCTGCTGCAGATAGGTCACAGATGTAGGCCTATTGCCATATTTTGCTTGAATGAACCTTAAAAACATACAATTATAATATCTGAAAAGAAAGATCATTTGGTTCAGTGTTTCTTGGAGTGTGTATGTGTGTATAAGTGTGTGTGTGTGTGTGGCCTGCATGTATGTGTGAGTGAGTATTCTCTTGGCCATTTGAATCACAATCAACAGGGTATCATAACGATGAAATTTCTTGGATCTTGTCGCAGAGCAACTGACTCAGAAAACCTACATTTTAAATGTACCATCCAACTAATTTCCAGATACACAGAAGTTTGAGACTCTGCTGGCTTACTTCTGGCTTCCATCTATGGATGAGGAAACTGGTTCACTTCTCCAGCCAGGGTAACTGGTGGCAAAATATGGGTTGGACCCGAGATCTTCTGCCCCCCCAGTCCAGTGCATTTTCTGTATGATTTAATGAAGAGACATCCTCTTTCATGTAAACACCAGGTCTTTAAAAGTTCCTTATCAGGTTTCCAGTTTTTCAGGTACTTTGATATTATCTGTAAAATGCTGAAGGGAGTACATTCTTAAAGAGGCTTTAACTGGCAAGACCAGCTGCCGATTCCCCTGAGAAATACCCCATGATTCAGGATGAGACAGACACCCTCTGGCTGAGTCTTATCCTGCACTTAGGGTCATGTGTGAGGCCACTCTGTTCCACGGTAACCATGAAGTAAGCTGCTCTTGAAGATTCTCCTTTTTGATAGCAAAGATGTTTCCACTGGGGGATTCCTGGGGTGTGTCCTTGAGCCACTCAGCCAGGATGGCAGCTCCTTCATGTCTCCTGTGTCTACTCATAGAGATGGTTTAGTGTGCATGTGACCGTCCATCTGACACAGGCTGAACACATTGTCCAAACTCACCTCCCGTCCCTAGTATTTTTACACTATGTGCTGTATGTCTTGGAAAAAATAATTTCGGACAAAAAGAGATCTGTTTTAAAAATAAAGCATTTGTAAAATATGCTTTAAACATGTGTTGCTTTGAAGAGGAAGGCTGACTTCTGCATTTAAAAATATTCTCAATAGGTCATGGGTATTCTGTGGGTTGCTGTATCATCAATATGGACTGAATGGGCCCCAAATTCATATGCTGAAGTCCTAACCTCTGATGTGAGTGTATTTGGAGCTAGGGCTTTTAAGAAAGTAATTAATATTAAATGAAGTCATAAGAGTAGAGTCCTGATCTGATAGGGTTGGTGGTCTTATAAGAAGAGGAAAGATAGCTCTCTCCATGGATTGTGGCAAGGGAAATCACATGAGCACACAGTGATTGGGGACTGTCTGCCAGCTGGGTCCTGAGCAGGCTGGCTCCCTGATCTTGACCTTCCTAGTTTATGCAAGTGTGAGGAATACATTTGCTTATCAACCCTCTCAGTCTATAGTATGTTGTCATGATAGCCAATAGACCTGGTTTCAGGAAGGACACATGAGAATATACAATCTTATGGCCCCCGATAAGCCCCTTCTTGGACCACATATTTCCCATTTCAGTGTTGTTAATGTCTCTGGCCTCTGTTTGACACGCCTTTCATTTGGCTATGTAGCTTCCAGCTCCTTTTAGATAGTTCCATGGGAGTGTCACAGTGACATCTTACTGGGGCTTCCTTTCGATTCTCAACAATGACATGATGCACTGAATCCTGCCTTATGTTATTTTTAATCCTCTTAATGGAATTTTAAGTGTACAATATTATATTATTAACTATAGGCACAGAATTTAGAATTTACTAATCTTGTATAACTAAAACTTTATATTATTTCTTGGTACTGTGGCTTACCTCCAAGAGATATCCCAACATTTTTTTTTTTTTTTTTTTTTTTTTTTACTTTTTATTTTGAAAAAGGGTCTCCTTAACTTGCTGAGGCTGGCTTTGAACCTGCCATCCTCCTGTTTCAGCCTCCAAGTAACTGGGAATACAGATGTGTGACACTGATCCCGGCCATAATATATTATATTCTTGAGGCAGTATCCAACTTCTTGGGCTTACATACACTTCTACGTTACATTATGATTACCCTCAAACCCCTAAGAGTGACTATACCAATAAATTTAATTTACTTTATGAGACTATATAATGTACCAATAAAAGCATATAATAAAAATAAACCTAGTTCAAAATGACTTTTACTTCAAATAAGTTATTTCACTAACAAATGTTTCTTCCAACTTTATCACCACCAGAAATCAGAGAACTTCTATGTGACTAGTATATCTACTAGGCCATGCCTTAGAAATGAAGAAAGGAAATCTTTTTTTTCTTTTTCGGTACTAGGGATAAAACCCAGGGGTATTTTACCTCTGAGCTACACCCCCAGCCCAATTTTTTTTATTCTTTATTTTGAAACATAGTCCCATTGAGTTGCAAAGGGCCTCACTAAGTAGCTGAGGATGTCCACAAACCGTGATCCTCCTGTCTCCGCCTCCCAAGTGCTAGGATTATATGGATGTGCCACCATATCCAGCTAAGGAAAAGAAATCTTATTAAAGATATTTCATGGACAATGATCTGACATACAGTTATAAGTTGGCATTAAAGAAAAAAGAATGCATCTTAAGACATGTATGGTGGCATACATATAATCCTAGTACTTGGGAGGCTAAGACAAGGAGGATTACAGGTTTGAAAACAGCTTCTTAGCAACAACTAAGAGCAGTACTTGGGAAACTAAGACAGGAAGATCACAGGTTTTGAAGAGCAACTTAGCAAGACTCTGCGCAATCTAGTGAGAGACCCTGTTCCAAAATAAAACACTTTATACAAGGGTTGGGGGTGGTAGCTCAGAGGTAGAATAGTCCTGGGTTAAATTCCTAATAACATACACACACACACACACACACACACACACACACACACACAGAGAGAGAGAGAGAGAGAGAGAGAGAGAGAGAGAGAGAGGGAGAGAGAGAGGGAGAAAAGAAGTGGGGAACCTAGTAAATATGTGAGTGACTGTGGGAGAAAAGTCAGGTTAGTGCACTGAACTGTAGACGGGCTCTCCAGCATTACTGACGTGCCGCAAAACCACAGGCTTGGAGACAGCATTCTCATAAGGAAAGAGGTTGAGCACAAGGTCACCCAAAGGCTGAGGAAAATATTTATTTTACTATTTAGAGTTGTTTTCCTTTCTTAAAACAAACTCTCCTTTAATTCCATAGCAAGAGCTTTCTTCTGGCACTTCTGGTTTATAAGTATTTATTAGTGATTTTCCCAGGAAGCCACAGTACCACACTAAGGGTCCTAATCTTTTCACCAGGTAAAGATTAATAGCATGTTACAATTTTCCTAAACTATAGTTGGTCAATTAATAAATGAATGCACTAGGGTTCTGTCAGTATCTTCTCTGTAAAGAATAATAACTAATTAATATAATTATTTCTTAATTAGAGTTGCTAGTTCTTTCTGGAAAACATGGACTGAGCCATTGCATTTCTTTGGCAATGTAATTTAACTAGACTATTCAAAGAACAAATATATAATGTATGTGTATGTATCAATGATTTTAACAGAGATTTAGACTCTCATTTTAGAATTCTTTTAGTACTAATGGTAGAGTTGACCACAGGACATTATATAGAGAATTTGCTCATTATTGGATTAATCATCAGAATGACAACATCATAGTTACTGGAAAATACCTTAGAGTTCATAATGCAAACTCCAGTAATTTTACAAAATAAATGTTTGAAGACCAAAGAGGTAAGAGACTTGTCCAGACTTCTCAAGTATTTAGAATTTTTAAATCAGAGTGACAGTCCAGGCAGATCAAATTTGTCTTCTTAAAGTTACAACTCTTGAGAAATGCATGAATTCCTAAGACTATATATTTAAATATTCAGTTCGAAATGAGGGTTGAAAAGAGGCAGCATTAGCTGTGGAGGTGGAGGACAACCTCCTTCCAAGTAGAAACAGCCAATACCGTTCATAGGAAGTCCTCAGGCTTGTTAGCACAAACACCCGAAGCCACTGACAAATGAGAAAGATCATTAGTGGATGAAACGTGGATGGGGAGGCAGGCTCCGTGGTGTGCCAGTTCTTAAGACAGTTTAGGCCACAATTCTGAGTCCATTCCCTAAAACCTATGTGGGGAGGGGAGGATAAAATTTTAATTCACCCTGGGTTCTCAGCAATGGTTATACATTAATATTGCCAAGGGAAATTTTAAACCCTTAACACCCTCACCCCCGACCAGGCACCTCTTTGGGCTAATTAAATCAGAATTTCTGGACTGCAGCCAAGGCATTGGTGATTTTTAACATTCTTCAAATGACATTAGTAGTATCCAGGACTGAGAATGTTAAGGTAGGCAAAAAATTGGATATACATACATACATACATACATACGTGTGTGTGTGTGTGTGTGTGTGTGTGTGTGTGTGTGTACATAATTTTTTTGTGTGTGTGGTACTGGGGCTCCTGGAAGCCCTTCTACCTCTGGGCCATGCTCCCAGACCTATTTTTATACTTTTTTATTTGGAAACAGGGTCTCTTAAGCCAGCGTGGCTGGCTTCGAACCTGCCTGATCCTCCTGTCTTCCCCTCCCAAGCATGGAAATTACAAGCCTGTGCCACCATGCCAGGCCATGTATACATGATTTTAATAATTAAATTAAAATAAAAATTAGCCGGGTGTGGTGGCGCACGCTTGTAATCCCTACGCTTAGTCGGCAGAGACAGGAGGATTGCACAGGTTCGAAGCCAGCCTCGCTGGCTTAAGAGACCCTGTTTCCAAATAAAAAATACAAAATAGGTCTGGGAGTGTAGCCTGGAAGTAGAAAGGTTCCATCCCCAGTACCACCAAAAAAAATTAAAATTAAAATTAAAAATTAAAATAAAATGTATTCTTTTTTTTATCTGGGAAATAAAGTAATGTTCAGTTAACTACATCTTAATAAATCATTCCCTATATAGTCTTTTATCTATGTAATTCTTTCTTTTTTTATTTTTTTAAATTTAAGTAAGTCAGTGCTTAAACTCTTCTTCTTCTTCTTCTTCTTATTATTATTATTATTACTTATCATCATATTTGGTGCAGAGATTGAACACAGGGGCGTTCTACCTCTGATATACACCCTAGCCCTTTTTATTTTGGAACATGATCTTGCTAAATTGCATAAGTTCTCACTAAGTTGCTAAGACTGGCCTTAAACTTGTGATTCTTCTATCTTGGTCTCCCAAGTACTGGAATTACGGGTATGCACCACAAAGCTTAACAAATGTTAATCTTCAATTACCAACAGGTACTACATTCTCTCTTTATGTCCTTGTCTGGCTTAAGTGAATTTTCCAGCCACCATTAACTATTGTTCATTAAGTTTCTAATGTTTGCTTAGTCCTGTGTTATGCTTACACTTAATTCCTTACAACAGAGCTATGCCTTAGATATTATTATCCTCATTTTGCATATGGAGAACTGAGCTTCAGAGAAGTAGAGTTAATTGCTAAGGCTGACTGCGGCTCTGATGCCCAAACACATTCTTTTCTACTCTGGCTCACCTTGTCCTGACAGTAGCATGGTATTATGGCAAAATCCAAGACCAAGAACCACCAAGTCAGCAAATCCTCTTTCCTGGATCTGCTACTAGAGAGTGACCTAAGATGCATCTTAAAACTACCCTGGACTTGAGTTTCTTCATCTTAAGAACTTAAAAAGGGCACTTGGGAGATGGGGCCCGGGTCGCGGGACTAACTGCGCGTAGCACGCCAGACCCCTGGAGAAACCAGACCCAGTAAGACGCTGGGTTCTGGGCTGGGGTCGCGGGCTGGGCACGCCAGATGGGGCCCGGGTCGCGGGACTCTGGGCCCCAGGCAGAACTGCGAGTAGCACGCCAGACCCCTGGAGAAACCGGACCCAGTAAGACGCTGGGTTCTGGGCGGGGGTCGCGGGCTGGGCACGCCAGATGGGGCCCGGGTCGCGGGACTCTGGGCCCCTGCCGAACTGCGCGTAGCACGCCAGACCCCTGGAGAAACCAGACCCAGTAAGACGCTGGGTTCTGGGCTGGGGTCGCGGGCTGGGCACGCCAGATGGGGCCCGGGTCGCGGGACTCTGGGCCCCAGACCGAACTGCGCATAGCACGCCAGACCCCTGGAGAAACCAGGCCAAGTAAGACGCTGGGTTCTGGGCTGGGGTCGCGGGCTGGGCACGCCAGATGGGGCCCGGGTCGCGGGACTCTGGGCCCCAGGCAGAACTGCGAGTAGCACGCCAGATCCCTGGAGAAACCAGGCCCAGTAAGACGCTGGGTTCTGGGCAGGGGTCGCGCGCGGCGCACAAAAGCCGGGGCCTGGGTCGCGGGACCCTGGGCCCCAGGCCGAACTGCGCGTAGCACGCCAGACCCCTGGAGAAACCAGACCCAGTAAGACGCTGGGTTCTGGGCAGGGGTCGCGGGCTGGGCACGCCAGATGGGGCCCGGGTCGCAGGACTCTGGGCCCCAGGCCGAACTGCAAGTAGCACGCCAGACCCCTGGAGAAACAAGGCCCAGTAAGACGCTGGGTTCTGGGCGGGGGTCGAGTACAGGGCACGCCAGCCGGGGCCTGGATCGCGGGACTCTGGGTCCCGGCCGAACTGCGAGTAGCACGCCAGACCCCTGGAGAAACCGGGCCCAGAACAGAAAAAGATAAAGAAAAATATCGGAGAGGTGGTAAGAAAGCCGTTATGGATGCCAGGACACTGGAGATGCAGACAAAACTTATCTAAATGCACTGGAACTTATGGAAAAATTCGCCGTGAAAGAGGACTGCTATTTCTCTATATTGTTAAGAATCTCAGACATCACATATAAGGAGAGAGTTTAGCGGAGACCAAGGAGAAATGCGGTGTTGAAAGAGTTCTTCGCGATGGTGGTAGAGACTTGTATTCAGGAGAAGCAGAAACCGGATCTTACCAACTTTATTTTTTTGGAGAAATTACACCAAATGTCGAATGCTACCATCACGCATGCTTAGGAACACTGGACAACATTCAGAGTGGAAAAAGAGCCTGGGAAGGATTTGAAACGGTGGAGGCAGTGGCAATGCCAGTGGCCAATATTCGGGGGAGGCAGAGATCTGATACATTACAACTGGAACCTTTGAAATACTAACCACAGAGACAGTGATCGGAACCTGCTGAGGGGTTAGGCGGGCGCCGGGGCCAGTGGCCGACATCGGAGCTTGCTGTGAGGCAGGGCCACTACTGAGGCCTCCGTGGCCGGGATTGGAACCTGCAGAGGGGTTAGACCGATGCTGGGGCCAGCGAGGCCGGCATTGGAGCCTGCCATGATGCAAGGCTTGTGCTAGGGCCTCCGAGGTCGGGTCCGGAACTCGCTGAGGGGTTAGGCCGGTGCTGGGGTCAGCGAGGCCGGCATCGGAGCCTGCCGTGAGGCAAGGCCAGTGTTGGGGCCCCCGAGGATGGGACCGGAGCCTGCTGAGGGGTTAGGCCGGTGCTGGGGCCAGCGAGGCTGGCATCAGAGCCTGCCATGAGGCAAGGCCGGTACTTGGGCCTCCGAGGCCAGGATAAGAGCCTGCCGAGGGGTTAGGCCGGTGCTGGGGCCTCCGAGGCCAGGATAAGAGCCTGCTGAGGGGTTAGGCCGGTGCTGGGGCCAGCGAGGCCGGCATCGGAGCCTGCCTTGAGGCAAGGCCGGTACTGGGGCCTCCGAGGCCAGGACAAGAGCCTGCCGAGGGGTTAGGCCGGTGCTGGGGCCAGCGAGGCCGGCATCGGAGCCTGCCTTGAGGCATGACCAGTGCTGGGGCCTCCGAGGCCGGGATCGGAGCCTGCCGAGGGGTTAGGCCGCTGCTGGGGCCAGCGAGGCCGGCATCGGAGCCTGCCTTGAGGCAAGGCCGGTACTGGGGCCTCTGAGGCCGGGATCGGAGCCTGCCGAGGGGTTAGGCCGCTGCTGGGGCCAGTGAGGCCGGCATCGGAGCCTGCCGTGAGGCAAGGCCGGTACTGGGGCCTCCGAGGCCAGGATAAGAGCCTGCTGAGGGGTTAGGCCGGTGCTGGGGCCAGCGAGGCCGGCATCGGAGCCTGCCTTGAGGCAAGGCCGGTACTGGGGCCTCGAGGCCAGGATAAGAGCCTGCCGAGGGGTTAGGCCGGTGCTGGGGCCAGCGAGGCCGGCATCGGAGCCTGCCGTGAGGCAAGGCCGGTACTGGGGCCTCCGAGGCCAGGATAAGAGCTTGCCGAGGGGTTAGGCCGGTGCTGGGGCCAGCGAGGCCGGCATCGGAGCCTGCCTTGAGGCATGACCAGTGCTGGGGCCTCCGAGGTCGGGATCGGAGCCTGCTGAGGGGTTAGGCCGGTGCTGGGGCCAGCGAGGCCGGCATCGGAGCCTGCCGTGAGGCAAGGCCGGTACTGGGGCCTCCGAGGCCAGGATAAGAGCCTGCCAAGGGGCTAGGCCGGTGCTGGGGCCAGCGAGGCCGGCATCGGAGCCTGCCTTGAGGCATGACCAGTGCTGGGGCCTCCGAGGCCGGGATCGGAGCCTGCCGAGGGGTTAGGCCGCTGCTGGGGCCAGCGAGGCCGGCATCGGAGCCTGCCTCGAGGCATTACCAGTGCTGGGGCCTCCGAGGCTGGGATCGGAGCCTGCCGAGGGGTTAGGCCAGTGCTGGGGCCAGTGAGGCAGGCATCGGAGCCTGCCTTGAGGCAAGGCCGGTACTGGGGCCTCTAGGCCAGGATAAGAGCCTGCCGAGGGGTTAGGCCGGTGCTGGGGCCAGTGAGGCCGGCATCGGAGCCTGCCTTGAGGCATGACCAGTGCTGGGGCCTCCGAGGTCGGGATCGGAGCCTGCTGAGGGGTTAGGCCGGTGCTGGGGCCAGCGAGGCCGGCATCGGAGCCTGCCTTGAGGCAAGGCCGGTACTGGGGCCTCTGAGGCCGGGATCGGAGCCTGCCGAGGGGTTAGGCCGCTGCTGGGGCCAGTGAGGCCGGCATCGGAGCCTGCCGTGAGGCAAGGCCGGTACTGGTGCCTCCGAGGCCAGGATAAGAGCCTGCTGAGGGGTTAGGCCGGTGCTGGGGCCAGCGAGGCCGGCATCGGAGCCTGCCTTGAGGCAAGGCCGGTACTGGGGCCTCCGAGGCCAGGATAAGAGCTTGCCGAGAGGTTAGGCCGGTGCTGGGGCCAACGAGGCCGGCAGCGGAGCCTGCCGTGAGGCATGACCAGTCCTGGGGCCTCCGAGGCCGGGATCGGAGCATGCCGAGGGGTTAGGCCGGTGCTGGGGCCAGCGAGGCCGGCATCGGAGCCTGCCTTGAGGCATGACCAGTGCTGGGGCCTCCGAGGCCGGGATCGGAGCCTGCCGAGGGGTTAGGCCGCTGCTGGGGCCAGCGAGGCCGGCATCGGAGCCTGCCTTGAGGCAAGGCCGGTACTGGGGCCTCTGAGGCCGGGATCGGAGCCTGCCGAGGGGTTAGGCCGCTGCTGGGGCCAGTGAGGCCGGCATCGGAGCCTGCCGTGAGGCAAGGCCGGTACTGGGGCCTCCGAGGCCAGGATAAGAGCCTGCTGAGGGGTTAGGCCGGTGCTGGGGCCAGCGAGGCCGGCATCGGAGCCTGCCTTGAGGCAAGGCCGGTACTGGGGCCTCGAGGCCAGGATAAGAGCCTGCCGAGGGGTTAGGCCGGTGCTGGGGCCAGCGAGGCCGGCATCGGAGCCTGCCGTGAGGCAAGGCCGGTACTGGGGCCTCCGAGGCCAGGATAAGAGCTTGCCGAGGGGTTAGGCCGGTGCTGGGGCCAGCGAGGCCGGCATCGGAGCCTGCCTTGAGGCATGACCAGTGCTGGGGCCTCCGAGGTCGGGATCGGAGCCTGCTGAGGGGTTAGGCCGGTGCTGGGGCCAGCGAGGCCGGCATCGGAGCCTGCCGTGAGGCAAGGCCGGTACTGGGGCCTCCGAGGCCAGGATAAGAGCCTGCCAAGGGGCTAGGCCGGTGCTGGGGCCAGCGAGGCCGGCATCGGAGCCTGCCTTGAGGCATGACCAGTGCTGGGGCCTCCGAGGCCGGGATCGGAGCCTGCCGAGGGGTTAGGCCGCTGCTGGGGCCAGCGAGGCCGGCATCGGAGCCTGCCGTGAGGCAAGGCCAGTACTGGGGCCTCCGAGGCCAGGACAAGAGCCTGCCGAGGGGTTAGGCCGGTGCTGGGGCCAGCGAGGCCGGCATCGGAGCCTGCCTCGAGGCATTACCAGTGCTGGGGCCTCCGAGGCTGGGATCGGAGCCTGCCGAGGGGTTAGGCCAGTGCTGGGGCCAGTGAGGCCGGCATCGGAGCCTGCCTTGAGGCAAGGCCGGTACTGGGGCCTCTAGGCCAGGATAAGAGCCTGCCGAGGGGTTAGGCCGGTGCTGGGGCCAGTGAGGCCGGCATCGGAGCCTGCCGTGAGGCAAGGCCAGTACTGGGGCCTCCGAGGCCAGGATAAGAGCTTGCCGAGGGGTTAGGCCGGTGCTGGAGCCAACGAGGCCGGCAGCGGAGCCTCCCGTGAGGCATGACCAGTGCTGGGGCCTCCGAGGCCGGGATCGGAGCATGCCGAGGGGTTAGGCCGGTGCTGGGGCCAGCGAGGCCGGCATCGGAGCCTGCCGTGAGGCAAGGCCAGTACTGGGGCCTCCGAGGCCAGGATAAGAGCCTGCCAAGGGGTTAGGCCGGTGCTGGGGCCAGCGAGGCCGGCATCGGAGCCTGCCGTGAGGCAAGGCCGGTACTGGGGCCTCCGAGGCCAGGACAAGAGCCTGCCGAGGGTTTAGGCCGGTGCTGGGGCCAGCGAGGCCGGCATCGGAGCCTGCCTTGAGGCAAGGCCGGTACTGGGGCCTCTGAGGCCGGGATCGGAGCCTGCCGAGGGGTTAGGCCGCTGCTGGGGCCAGTGAGGCCGGCATCGGAGCCTGCCGTGAGGCAAGGCCGGTACTGGTGCCTCCGAGGCCAGGATAAGAGCCTGCTGAGGGGTTAGGCCGGTGCTGGGGCCAGCGAGGCCGGCATCGGAGCCTGCCTTGAGGCAAGGCCGGTACTGGGGCCTCCGAGGCCAGGATAAGAGCTTGCCGAGAGGTTAGGCCGGTGCTGGGGCCAACGAGGCCGGCAGCGGAGCCTGCCGTGAGGCATGACCAGTCCTGGGGCCTCCGAGGCCGGGATCGGAGCATGCCGAGGGGTTAGGCCGGTGCTGGGGCCAGCGAGGCCGGCATCGGAGCCTGCCGTGAGGCAAGGCCGGTACTGGGGCCTCCGAGGCCAGGATAAGAGCCTGCCGTGAGGCAAGGCCGGTACTGGGGCCTCCGAGGCCAGGATAAGAGCCTGCCGAGGGGTTAGGCCGGTGCTAGGGCCAGTGAGGCCGGCATCGGAGCCTGCCATGAGGCAAGGCCGGTACTGGGGCCTCTGAGGCCAGGATAAGAGCCTGTCAAGGGGTTAGGCCGGTGCTGGGGCCAGTGAGGCCGGCATCGGAGCCTGCCTTGAGGCATTACCAGTGCTGGGGCCTCCGAGACCGGGATTGGAATCCTGCCAAGGGGTTAGACCGGTGCAGGGGCCAATGGTCAGCATCGGAGCCTGGCGTTAGGCAAGTTCACTCCTGCGGCCTCCAAGGTCGGGACCAAAGCCAGCTCAGGGGTTTGACCGGTTCAGGGGCCAGCGAGACCAGAACTGGGTCCTCCCATGAGGCAAGGCCGCTGCGTGAGCCAGCGAGGTCTGGATCAGTCCACTGAGTAGCCAGGCCACTACTGGGACCATCAAGAGTGGGATTGGTACTTGCAACGCAGCATGCACAGAGAAATATCGCAGAAAATATAAATCAGACGCTTCTCTTAATCAGCAATAACTAGGAGGAAAAGGGCAACAGGAAGAGGTTGAGCTATAGAAAGGGCCCTATAGTGAAGCAACTAATGTGATCAATCAGAGGGTATGTAATACTGGAGGACGGAGCCTCTTTAAAATGCAGGAGGTACATAAACAAATGTATCAAAGTAAATCACCAAAGAAGTGTGGGATGGAGGGAGGGGGAGGGAATGGGACGGGGGCTGGAGGAGGGCTAATTGGATGATGTGTGCTTGTATATCCTCTCAAGTCTTGTACTCCAATGTGATTGATATATGACTACAATGCACCAATTTAAAAAATAAATTAATTAAAAAAAAATAAATAAAAAAAAAAAAGAAATTAAGCTAAAAAAAAAATAAAAAATAAAAATAAAAATCCCCACTTTGATCTTTGCTATTACACCAGTTTAAACCTTTTTTAGGAACAGAAAAGCAGCCAATAAAATTCAGGACCTTTTTACTATTAAAAAAAAAAAAAAGGGCACTTGGGAGGATAAGACAAGTTTGAATCCAGCCACAGAAACTTCGTGAGGCTCTCAACAACTTAGTGAAATCTTGTTCCCAAATTAAAGGAAAAAAATAGGGATAGGGTACAGTTTGGAGGTAGAATGGCCCTGGGCTCAATTCTTACAAAAACCAACACAGACACACACACATTCTCACACACACACACACACACACACACACACACACACGAGAGAGAGAGAGAGAGAGAGAGAGAGAGAGAGAGAGAGAGAGAGAGCAAGCCAGTTACAGGAGCTCATATTTTTGTATTATATAAAACTCTATTTCTTTTTAATTTATTTCTTTTTAATTTTTTATTGTTGCATTGTAGTCATACATCTTAATGGGATAAAAGATGGTGGAGACATACTTGCACACATCACCCAATTAGCCCTTACCCAATTCCCACCTGAAATTCCATTTCTATAACATTTTCTACCAAAGAAGAAATTATAGAGAAGCTTTGGTGCCTACTTGGGATTGCTGAATGTGTTCTAAATTGAATTGTGATGATGGTTGCACAACTATGCATATCCACCAAATATCATAAAATGATATATAGTTACAATGGGAGAATTTTATGACACACAGACAGCCCCTAACTTTTCCTTCAGTTCAGGACTTTTCAACTTTAAGATAGTGTAAAATTATACATATACAAACATTCCACTTATCACTTTTAGTACTACATTTAGTAAAGTACATGAGATATTACACTTTATTACAAAATAGATTTTTGTCCAACTGTAGGTTAATGCAAGTGTTCTGAACAAGGTTAAGGTGTAGGCTAGGTGTATCACATGTATTTTTTACTGACAATACTTTCAATTTACAGTGGGTTTATCAAGATGTAACTTTGTCCTAAGTCAAAAACATCTGTATAAATTATATTTCAATAAATCAAAACTAATGTTTAAAACTGGTACTGGGACTTATGTTACAAGATGACCCTGTAAATACTATCTGTGGATTTTCACAATAAATTACATTCATTGCTGCATCTTCAACATTTGGACCTACTTTTTTATGCATCCATTTTAAGTATACACTCAATAACTCTTGAAAAAGATATACATATGAATCACTTCTATTACCCCCAAAAGTTCCCTTGTGCCCTTCTCGTGAACCCCTCCTCACATCCCTGGCCCAGGCACTGCTAGCCTGCTTTCTGTCATTATGGATTAGATTTGTCTCCACTGGAGTTCCATAAAAATGGAAGCAGAAGAGACATCTGGCTTTTCTCATTAAGCAGATTGTTTTTGAGGGTCATTAATATTGTTGTTTCATCAGTAATTTATTTTTTTGTCAAGTGACATTACATAGTATGGCCATCTCGCAACTTGTTCTTGGTTATCACAAAACCACTATAAACATTTGTGAAAAAAACTTTGTCGGATTTATGTTTTACTTCTCTTGGCTAAATACCTATAGATATATTGGTAAATAGATTTGCTGAGCAACATGGTACTGTGAATACCGAATGTCCTAAGAAAATGCTAAGCTGTTCTTATAGTAGCTATAACATTTTAAATTCTTACTAGAAGTTTATAAAAGTTTTTACATTGGTAATTTAAAATTTTCCCAAATATTAGTACTATTTTTATTTACAATAACATTTCCTTTCTTACAGTGAAATTAATTTTATAAATTTGAGGTTTTTTGAAACTAATAAGAAATATGAAATATTCTGTGCAAATTAATTTGTACTAGTTGTCATCACTATTATTTCAAATTTCAAATTAACTGTAGTTTTGTAATATTCCACATAAATGTTTTAATTATATATACTATGATGAAAGGGGGGCTAGTTGTATTATTTTTTTGTTCAGTGCTAGAGATAGGACCCAGGGCCTTACCCACGCCATGCAAGTATTGCCCTACTAAACTATATCCAATCCACTGGTTGTGAATTTAAGAAGGGCTAAAAGTTTAATTAGGCAAAATCTGGACATCCAAATAAAACAGTGTAGAAACCAGTTAGTCAGTTGATGTGGAATTTGTATTGGGGGTCTGACCCCATTTTCTGCATATGGGTCCTCTAAATAGTATGTCATGATGTGTTCTGAGTAGGAAATTCTTGTACATGGGTAGGCTGAGACCTGGAGCCATTCCAAGCAATTCCAAGCATCCCAAGTGTCTTTATTTATGATAGGTTGATCTGAGTTTAACATTGAAAAATTTAAAAAATATTAAAACTTGGCCAACTCTTTTCTACTTCTAATAGCTGTGAAACAATGACAGGAAGAGTCTTCTGAAATATAATTCAACAGTGTTTTCTTTCACAGGCTGGAAAAAAATCTCTCAAACTCTTCTAACAATTTTACAACATAGACCATGCATTCGCGATAGAGACAATATTATCCCCATAGTTGTGAGGACTGGTTTTTTGAGGGGAGTGAAAAAAAAAAAAAAAATATATATATATATATATATATATATATATATATATATATATATATATATATATTTTTTTTTTTTTTTTTTTTTTTTGTGGTAGGTCTGGGGATGGAACCCAGGAGCATTCGACCTCCGAGCTACACCCCCTGCCCTATTTTTTATTCTTTATTTTGAAACCCGGTCTCACTGAGTTGCAGAGGGCCTCACTAAGTAGCTGAGGCTGTCCGCGAACCACGATCCTCTGGTCTCAGCCTCCTGAATGCTGGGATTACAAGGGTGCGCCACCACGCCGGTTTATATTCTTTTTAATGTATACATCACAGATATACATATAGTACATTAATAGACATCATCATCATCATCATCATAAAATTATAGTTTTAAATTTTGTGGGAGAGAGCATTCAGAGAAAAATGTGTGAAAAGGCTCTTTGGAGGTATGACAGCAACAACAAAAAAAATGATTAGAAAGTGAAACAGACAGAGGACAAGCAAAGAGCAAGTGAAATATCCCCTACTGATTATATGAAGTTGGTCTGGGATTGATCCCTAGGAATCTTCCTCTCTCAAGATACTGATTGACCGGAAGTCATCAGATTTAGAAAAAGGAGGAAGGAACCTAACATTTTCTAATAAATATTTATAAACTGGAAATTTTAATTCCTTCCTTCCTTCCTTCCTTCCTTCCTTCCTTTCTTACTTTATTTTTTGTTGTACTGGGGATAGAACCAGGGTGTTTGCCTCTGGGTTAACCTCAGCCTTATTTTTATTTATTTATTTATTTATTTATTTATTTATTTATTTATTTATTGTTGAAACAGTGTCTCACTAAGTTACTGCACACTGGACTTGAACTTGCGATCCTTCTGTCTCAGCCTCTCAAGTACTGGGATTACAGGTGTGAGCCACACCTAGCTTATCACTTTCTAGAACAGTATTCTCAATTTTATTGCAGATCAAAAACTGCCAGTAAAATAAAAAATTTTAGTTAAAATCAGAGCTAACAATCAGATGGTTATACAACTTTTTTTTTTTTTTTTTTTTTGTGTGTGTGTGTGTGTGTGTGTGTGTGTTACTGGGGTTTCTGGAAACCCATCTACACCCGGGCTACATTCCCAGACCTATTTTATATTTTTATTTGGAAACAGGGTCTCTTAAGCCAGTGCCGCTGGCTTTGAACCAGAGCGATCCTCCTGTCTCCGCCTCCCAAGCGCGGGGATTACAAGCATGCGCCACCACGCCCGGCTCCAACTATTTATTTTTAATTCATTGGTAAGTAACTTGTGTACTCAGATAAAATTTTTGCAATGAGTTTTTAAAAATTCAGAAATAGAACTGCTCTTTTAGAAAAACTTTTTAAAACTTTTAGTGTACGCTTATTGGTACATTGTAATATTACATCATAATGAGGTTCAGAGTGATTAAAATATACATGCACCAGGACTTGGTGAGAAGCAGAATTTTTATAATTCTATATATCTCACTTTTTCTTAAAAGCAATACTTATTGGGGCCAGGGGTGGATCTCAGTGTAAGAGTACTTGCTTAGCATGTTTGAAACCCTGGACCCTATCCCTAGCACTACAAAAATAAGTAAATAAGAAGAAAAAAAGAAAAAAGAAAAGAAAAACCTGCAAAAAAGATACTCCCATTCGTTTTTATAAATGAGGGAACTAAGGCCCAATAGATGGACACTTCTAGATGTTACAAAGAATACATGGTGGTTTCTGAGTGTAATAAGTGAGTATAAGAACCTGAGTTTGATTTTTAAAGCCCATGACTTCCTACCACTCATGCTAGAGCCAAGGATTGCTTGTCAGTGAGATCATGTCCCATTCAGTATCTTCAGTTCACTGAAAATTGATTCAAATGCCTGTGCTAGGATTTGATGTGTTCTCTCAGCTCAAATTCCAGGGGTGACTAATGAGTGGGATGGGCTGTCACTGAGTTATCCCAGGAGTTCTGCACCAGAAAGGGAGGGGGTGGTTCCCGCCAGGGCTCAAGCAGAATGCAGCTTACAGGAATCGAAGAACTTGGTAGAACAGACCCAACGTCACGACTGCAGATGGCCATTAGTCAAAACCTTCCGTTCCATTCTGTATTGGTGAGGGAGAGGCATGCCCACACACCAAAAGTTTGGAGAACCACATGGGTACTGGCGAGTTGCCTGTTCTCTTTGCTTCACAGTGTGAAGGCGGCCCTTTTGCTCTCTGTGTCCTCTTCTGCCCCATTCTCAAGGAGCCCATGAAGTCAAGGGATGGTTGCTGATTGCAAAATTAGAGCATCCGCAGCACATACTATGAGCATGAGACCACGCTCTGCTTTTTCTCTGTGCCAAGAGATTGTACAATGCACACTTAAAATGAAATCTTGAACTTCCTCATTGCTACCTGATATTACTTATTTATTTTATGCCTCTACTTTGTCTTTCTTTTTCCTGTGTCAGATTGCCATTTTAACCATATTTAATGAGCTATCCTTTGGGAGCCGGACCTTAACCTTAACCTTTGATTTTTCTTGGAGGACAAATAATAAATAAATATATATATATATATATATATATATGTGTGTGTGTGTGTGTGTGTGTGTGTGTGTGTGTGTGTCCCCTTCACCCACTCTTCCTCAATTCTTCATTCCAGTATCTGTGTAAAACAATTAAGTGCAAGAAAGCCTGCTTAATTCCATTGGAAGGAAAGAAGATAGATCATACTCATGTCTAAGATATATAACATGTGACACTTGAAGCCCTACTTACTATAACAAATAGATACCTGTGAAAAATAAAAAGAAACTTCAGGAACTATTCACATATTATCCACAAGTACAAACAAGTGATGACTGGTTTTTTACAATTAGTCAAATTAATGTTTTTCCTGAAGGACAATTACCAATCATTTCATAAGAGGTTATGAGTCATCTTGTTCTATTTTGGCCTAGAAATAAAGTAGATTTGAAAAAACAGGAAATAAGTATTCTAAGGTCTCATAGAGCACTTTAAAGGTTCAAGAGGGGGTGCTGGTTATTTTGGGGTCTCATAAATATTTGAGGACCAAGGGTAACTTGGTTGGATGGTGTCTAGGACAACAGAGAAAATGAAGAGCCTCTCAGATGGTTCTTGCTCCCACCCTATCTTCTGTTGATGCCAGAGCCTCAGGCATGGACACACAGGTACCACCTGGTGTACACTTTGGTCCAAGAGGTTTCTTGATATAATACTCTATGGAGCCTAGCGCTGGTATTACTCTGCCAATTTCTTGGCCATTGCTTCATAGACTGTAAAAAACCAGAACCAGGAGCCCAAAGTTTTGATAATAAGCTCAGACTTACACTTAACCACCAATGTGATTTTTAGCAAGTTCTTTAAACCTCTCAATCTTGATTTATTGTTTTACACTTAAAATATTAAGATATGATTTATTTTCTTTTTACCTTTTAAAAATATATGATTCAATGTTTTATAGTATCTTCACAAATTAGTGCATCACCACTATCTTATTCCAGAACATTTCATCACTCTACAAACACACAAACATACCCATATATTTAGCAGTCACTCCACATTCCTCCCTTCTCCCAACCCTTGAAAACCCCATCTGATTTTTGTCTCCATGGATTTATCTATCCAGTCATGTCTCTGTGTGTGTATGTGTGTGTGTGTGTGTGTGTGTGTGTGTGTGTGTGTGTGTGTGTGTTGCTGGCAAAAAACCATACCCCAGCCCTATTTAACTTTTTTTTTTTTTTTTGCATTACTGGGGATGGAACCCAGGGGCATTCTACCTCTGAGTGACACCCCAGCCCTAATTTTTTATTCTTCATTTTTGAAACAGGGTCTCACTGAGTTACAAGGGGCCTCACTAAGTAGCTAAGGCTGTCTGCAAATGGCCATCCTCCAGTCTCTGCCTCCCGAATGCTGGGATTACAAGCGTGCACCACCCTGCCTGGCCTTATTTTACTTTTTATTTGCAAACAGTGTCTTGTTAAGTTGCTGAGAACCTGGCTAAGTTGCTGAGACTGTCTTTGAACTGCAATCCTCCTGTCTCAGCTTCCCACATACTGAATTTACAAGCATGCACCACCACACCAGGCTTTCTTTAAATTCTTAATAATTTTTAACAAAAAAGCCTACATTTCATTTTGCATTGCTGTGTAAATCATGTAACCAATACCAGAGGGAATAAACATTGAAGTGTCTGCTCTGTACTGGCCAGATACGCTGACCCCAAAGTCCATGTTCTTTGACAAGTAATATATCTTTATTTTTAAAAGGAGAGGATTAGCCTTTCTGTGTTTTATGGTCAATTACACACTTAACATTCTTTAATTCTAGGTCATGCAGAATGATCTAACAAAGGCAGGATAGTTGTGCCAGTTGGCCATTCTCCTCCTCCCTCTCCTCCTCCTCTTCCTCTTCCTCTTCCTCTCCCTCCTCCTCCTCCTTCTTCCTCTTCTTCTCTTTTCATCCTAATTATTATGCCTTCCTAGAATATTTCTTCATACTTTCCTCAGCCTAACTTAATAACTTTTCTTCTGTATTCCCATACACCCTGTATGTTATCTAAGCTTTAATAAAAACAAACAGGGTCACAGATTTTCTGTCTCTCTCACTACAGTCTATGGTTCTTAAAATCAGATACTGGACCCAGGCATGGTGGTGCACACTTGTAATCCCCGCGCTTGGGAGGTGGAGACAGGAGGATTGTGCTGGTTCGAAGGTAGCCTCGCTGGCTTAAGAGACCCTGTTTCCAAATAAAAATATAAAAATAGGTCTGGGAGTGTAGCCTGGAGGTAGAAGGGCTTCCAGAAACCCCAGTACCACCAAAATAAACAAATAAATAAATAAATAAATAAATAAATACTAAAAATAATATACTGTATCTTAATCAATTTGTAACGTATAAAAATGTCTGGTGTATATACTCATTAAAGTAGGCTAAGTGAACCAGTGGTTGAAAGAATCAGGATCTTATGAAATTTTAACTTTGAACTTTAATTGAGCCGGAACCTTAACACGCTATATTGTAATAGATTCCTTTGAAGAAAAAAGAAATGTGCTTAAAATAAGTAGGGTTGGAGTAAAGTAGTAGAAATAAGAGTTCAGATTTGCCAATATACAAGGTTATTGGAGATGTGGGAAGTTGAGGCAAATTCTCAGCCCACAACAGAATCATTGGGATATAGAAACTAAAGACATATAATGAGGAAATACTTTTTGTTTCTAACAATAAATTCAGAGACTACCACTAGCCTTATCTTTATGAAAGGGCTTTTTTTTTTTTTTTTTTTTTTTTCCCAAACTGTGCTGCTCATGGTAAATTTGCGGGTTCGTTTTCAGCGGTGTAGGTTTCTCTTATCCTCGCAGGGCACCAGTTCCTTAAATCTTGTTCCAGTTCCTTAATCATTCCAGGTCCTTGAATGGCCCGGTAAACTCCCCTCTGCACGGTAGGAATTCAGTACATGTTTTGAAGCTGATGATATGTATTGGGAACATTAAAAAAAAAAAAAAAAAAAAAAAAAACCAAAAACTAGACCCTAGAATTGTTTGTGTTGAGGAGGAAATAACATTTAAAATAAATGCCTTAGTAATTTTACAGCAGAGTAGTAGTCCAGTCAAAATAATTTTGACTTGCACAAAGTGATTTAAAATATATTTTTAGATTTATTTGGTTAACTCTGTTTACATTGTCTTTGGATATACAATATTTTTTTTATTTTTTAGGGAGTTTGTATACTCTTCTGTTGCCTGCGCCATTGAAATCATATCCAAGAAATCACTGCCAATTTCAATGTTGTGAGGTTTTATGACCCAGATTTTCTTCTAAAAGTTTATAGTCTTAAGATTTATATTTAGGTCTTTTATCTATTTTGAGTTAATACTTGTATATGGGATTGGGTAAGGGTCCAATTTTATTCTTTTCCATGTAAGTATTATTTTTCAACAATATTTAGTTAAAAGATTATTATTTCCACCACCAAATGTTCGTGGAAACCTTGTCAAAAATAACTTGACAATATAGGGAAGAATTTAGCTATAGGCTTTTATTTAACTCCAATGGTTTATATATCTGCCTTTAGAACAGTACTACACTGTTTCAATTATTGTAGCTTTATATGGTTTGAAATCAGAAAATATATATCTTCTAGCTTTGTTCTTTTTCAAGATCGTTTTGGGTATCTAGAGTCCATATTCCATATTAGGATAGATTTTTTTTCTGAAAAATAAATATATAAATATATGATAGTTTCACCTAAAAAAATAGAAAATAAAAATATTCTCTGGTAAGAAAGAAAGCAAAAAGAAATATTGAAATGTTATCTTTAAGTCATCAAAAGCTTGGTATCAGACAAATGAAACTGTTATGTGAGATTGTCATTTTTAATTTTGGATAAATTGCTATAATACTAGATGTCAACCACTAAGCCAAGCATGGGAAGGAGGGATGGGGAGGGAATGGGGTGGGGATCGGGTGGGGGCTGACTGGGCGATGTGTGCATGTATGTCTACAAAAGTTTGTATCCCACTATGATGTATGAATACAGTGCACCAATAAAAAAAATAAAAAATAAAAAATAAAAATAAATAATAAAAAGGGGGGGAAAAATTGTCCAAAAGAGAAGGAGCTTTTAGGATTGGAGAAGGCAGTGTGGGTGGGAACGAGAGAGGGAGTTCCCAATGTTAGCAGGTGTGTGGAATTGGGTGGTTTTATTAAATGTATATTTAGTTTCAAATATATATATGTACATATTTGAGAGGAAGGGAAATGTCAAAGGGCATTTGACAGCCTCAGCTATTTAGCAAGGCCCTTTGCAACTCAGTGAGACCCTATTTCAAAAATAAAAAGACTAGAGCCAGGAGTGGTGGCGCACGCTTGTAGTCCCAGCATTTGGGAGGCTGAGACTGGAGGATCACAGTTCGTGGACAGCCTCAGCTACTTAGTGAGGCCCTCTGCAACTCGGTGAGATCCGGTTTCAAAATAAAAAATAAAAAATAGGGTAGGAGATGTAGCTCGGAGGTCAAATGCCCCTGGGTTCCATCCTGAGACCCGCAAAAATAAATAAATAAATAAATAAAATTAAAATTTAAAAAGGCTGCAGGTGTAACTCAGAGATAGAATGTCCCTGGGTCCCATTCCCAGTACTAAAAATAAAAAAAAAATCAGTGAGATGCAATTTCTCACGGCTGGAAAGTGGAGGCCTAATTAGGCATGCTTAATTGATTTTTAAATATAAAAAATACAATTTTATTTAAGAAATGAGGAGCAAGGAGTTATTCTTATTTATACTCCTAATTCTTATGGCACCTTAAAAAAAACCAGACATCATTTATTACCATTCATGGTAATGGTGGTGGAGAATTGGATGTTTTTAGAATAGCAGTGAAAATAAATTTTGAGAAAATGCTATTGAAGAGAGGGCCATGACCGGAGGGAACATGCACACAGCTGGAGAACATGTGGTCCTCTTCACATGGGCATCGAGGGCGGTGGTGGCAGAGGCATCCCAGATGGCTCCGCTCCTCCTGCTTCATATCCCATCTCCCATCATCAGCCCAAAGTGGGCAAGCCTCGGGCAAAGAAGAGTCTGAGAGTAAACCAAATAAATCCCTTGCCACTCAGGGGCCAGAGACAGAGGCTCCACTCCCATGTGGGTGCCCGCCAACACCTCAGATCTACAGAACAACTTAGGATGCAGTGAAATTGACCCGCGTCTACATTTTAGTGAGAATATGAATTGTCTGACCTTTCAGGAGAGCAGATCTGGTGATGTCAATAAACAACTTAAAATGTTCATATTGTTGTTCCTTCTGGTTGGATTTCTGGTGCACATAGGTAAATTAAACAAATCTTGGTTCATTTCACACACACACACACACACACACACATACACACACGGCCTGCATTTGTTTGTTCACCTGCTTTTCAGCTTGTGATAAACTCTCAGAACATAGCACCCAAACAAATGCTCAGATGTTGGTGATACCCTGACATGTAACTGTAAGTTCTCTGTATTTCGTTTCTTTGCCTCCTTCCTACTGGAGATAACCTGAATCTCATATTCCTCACCCTGTGCTTTCCTTTTATATAGGGGGGACACATATGACTCACAAAAATATGAAATAATACTCAGCATCAACACAAATCAGAAAAGTACATCATGATTATTTATTTATTTATTGACACATTTATAGGACTTGGGATTGAGCCCAGGAGCATTCTACCTCTGGGCTACAGCCCTAGCCCTATTTTATTTTTATTTTGAAACAAGGTCTTGTTAGGTTGATAAGAGTTTCACTACTTGCTGAGGCTATCCTTGAACCTGAAATTCTCCTATTTCAGCCTCCCAAGTACAAGGATTATAGGTATGTGCTGCCATTCCTGGTTTAAACCATGATTATAATAAAATAGCATTGTATGACCATCTCATGGATTAACAATAAGAAAGTCTGATGATACCGACTCTCAGAGGAATGCAGGTACACAGTACCACTTCCGCTTGGCAGGGGAAGGGAGGTCTGATTTGGTGCAACAACCTCAAAAAATAGTTTTGCTTTGTCTCCTGAAGGTGTGTGTCTGTCTACTCCATGATATACATTGCCTAAACCAAGACACTCTTGAGAATAAAAAAAGGGACACTAACAGGGTAAATGTGCTGATCAGCAGGGATTAATGGGACTGAACAGATTGTCATTTAAATAAATGAGTCTGAAATAAGACCCAGAAAGTATGCTCTCATCACATCTGCTAAACAGGAGTCTGGTCTGGGAATACTCATACAGCCCAATTCACATGAATAAAAGCTTGTGCCTAGTCTCTCACCCAGTAAATATAACATCTAGGAATCTATAATAAAGAAGAAATATTGGCTAAAACAAATATTTACCTGTAGTGTTGTTCATTGAACTATTTTACTGAAAATCAGGAAACGACCTAAATATTGATATTTCAGATTTTGGTAAATAATTGTGGTATACTCATAATTGGATTATCAGTCAGTTAAAATCTGGTTCTACAGAGACATATTTATGTTTGTAATATATTAAGGAGACTACAAATTATGCATGATTGTAATCAAGCATAATTATAATTCTGCTCACCATAACGCCCATTTTTATAAAATTAATATGTACATTAAAGCATGAAGAGGAAGCCAAGCATGTAGGTGCACACCTATAATTTCAGTACTTGGGAGGCTGAGACAACAGGATTTTTTGAGGATAGCCTCAAATTCTGCAGGTTTGAGGCTATCCTTAGCAACTTAGCAAGAGTCTGTTTCAAAATTAGAAAAGAGGGATGGGGTGTAGCTCAGAGGTAGAATGCCCCTGGGTTCAATCCTCTATACCCCTAAAAAATAAAAAGTAAAATGTTAAACCTGGGCATGGTGGTACACGCCTATAATCTCAGAACTTGGGAGGCTGAGATAGGAGGCCCACAGGTCCAGGACCAGCCTCAGCAACTTAATAAGACCTCGTTTCGAAATAAAAACTAAAAAGTGCTGGGGGTGTAACTCAGCGGTAGAATGACCCTGGGTTTAATTCTCAGTATCAAAAGAACAAAATAAAACAAAAAAACAAAATGGAGGGGCATACATTTAGATTATTAATAATAGATATTGGTAGATGTGTTTAATTTTCTAATTTGCTTCTCCGAATTACTATATATCCTTACATTGATTCTGCATTTTTGCTAATAAGTAAAAAGAAGCCAACCGAGTGGAAAATAAATCCTATCACACCCAGGCACTGTTTCGGCCAGAAGCAGTTCTGTTATGCTTTCCTCATTATTTGTTGTCTTATGTCCAGAGTTTCCTCAACTGGCAGCTTTCCCTAAATTCATCTCACAAAAGCTCCTACCGCCTCTGTGAGAGGTCACCTCCCACGATCAAAACGCTGCTGAGGTGTCTGCGGGCCAGGGTACGTTCCCTGCTCTAGTCTCTCAGCGGCCTACTGAGAGTCCTAATGCCTTGAGTGCTGTGGAGAGGGTGTGAAGAGACCACTAATTATGTGGATGGAAACTTCCGGAAGGTTGATGTTAAACGTTTCAAGGACTTTGGAAATTCGTTTCTTATCTATCAGCAGTGAGGCATTTTTCTGAGGAATCTGAGTAAACTTTGCTTTAGTGGCCTTGTAGAGGCTGACTAGGGTCAAAGGACAGCAGAGTGAGACCCCATATTGCTGAAAGAGCGGGAGTTTCTCTCTGTAGAAAATGATCTTTGTTTCTGATAAGAGATGTTGAATATTTCAGAGGTATTCTATGTGGCCTTCAGAGTTATAAAAAACCCAGGGTAGGGTCTATTTCTGAGCAAGAACAAATACTAGGAGGCCAGACTTCCAGTTCCTGCAGCTGACAAGCTGCGACACTTTTGATCTGAAGTCCCTGCACACAGACGGACGACTCAGGCCCACAGAGTCGAGAGCGCCTTCTGTGGCAATGGAGGCCCTTCCCAAAGACCCGAGGGGCTTTGGCTAGATAGACTCCGGCTTGTGAAAATCACAGACCTCACAGTACAGTGGTAGGAAGAATCAAAGAAGTCATTGTTTCTAGGATTTTTCAGGAATTTAGTGTTGCATTGTTTAGTTGGCTAAAGTCAGAGGGAAAACAAAAATGCCCAGGCAGGCCCAGTGACTGTAGCGTGGACACACCACCCAGTAGAGACCACAATTTATTGATCATTCCCTACAGGATTAGGCACTGTATTAAGTAAATAATATATATATCACTTCATATGTGTATGATACTTAACTCTTTCTATATAATTATGCACATAATTATATATCATGCTTAACTCTATAAGGAAAGATGCTCCATTACCATTTTACAGATGAGAAAAATACGTCTCAGGAAAGCTAAATAGCTTTCCTAAATCTACTAAATTAATAAAGCAATCTGAACTCAGAAATGTTGGAATGCAAAGCCTGCACTCTCGTTTATGTATGATTGCACATGGCTATTTGTGTGTATGTGGCAAACCACTGAACTCTCTTTTTGAAATGGGAAATGTATCTACAGAAAAATTATATTGTTCTTGTAGCCTCTAAGACCATCCAGACAGGAAGATATCAGTCACTTACATAACCAGCTATGAGTGATGATGCTTCCTTAATTGTTGGCTGAGCAAATGACTACCTAGTTCCCCCGAAGAGCATATTATTACACCTTCTAAGAACATGGACTAATAAGGAATTCTATTGAAGTCTGTAGTCTTTTTTCAAAGGGACTTCTAATCTGATGCCAGGAATCTGATAGAATCTTGAACCACAGACAGCATTGGTTACTTAGCAGACTCCTCTTCAATTGACCAGGAGTGAGGAGGATTGTTTTGTCTACTACTAAGATTAAAAAGAAAAAAAAAACCCTGCAGTTATGAGTGGGAGAAATACAACTCAGTCTCCAAAGCAGTCACAGAGGATTTGATATGTGGCCTTTGTGTCCTTTTCTCATCAAATTGATTCCAGCAAGGAGGAGAAACTGCCACAGGAATGTGACGTCATTACTGGGCCAGCAATCCTGCAATGCTTCCCCTCCCTCGACAGGAGAAGAAGACGGAGATATTCTTTATTGAGCACCTGCAATGCGTCTGCTAAGTGCTTTCCTTTAAGTGCTCCTTTTAATCTTTAAAGCATACTGTGTGTAGGTTAAGCCATTCCAACTTTACTGCCTCGCTTCTGACTTTTTTCAGAGAGAAAGACTAAAAGGTATACAGATGGAAAAAATAAACAAGAGCAGAGCCTGAGGGTCATCAGGAGAGTTTTTTTTTTTTTAATTTATGGACCATTTCATTGATGCCACTTAAAATAAAACTGACATATGCTTTCTTACCCCAGACCTTTCCTGCTTTGGGGGATGATGGTTTGACATTAAACAGGGGGATGGGCAGTCACAAGCTTCAGACTCTGCTTTTGTTCTGGCATTGTAGTTTTCTATCACAGGAAAATAAGCTGTAGATCTACCCCTATGGCATTCATGAGAGTAACCACATAACATCTATTCAAAACATGACTTTGGAACTGGGTCTGGTGGGACATGCTTGTAATCCCAGCACTTGGGAGGATGAGACAGGAGGATCACAGGCTCTCATCCAGCCTCAGCAACTTGTGAGGCCCTCTGCAACTTAGTGAGATTCTCTTATAAGAAACTGGGCTGGGGGTGGAGCACAAAGGTAAAAATGCCCCTGGGTTCAATTGCCAATAACGCGCGCACACGCGTGCGCACACACACACACGCGCGCGCGCGCGCACACACACACACACACACACACACACACACCATTTTGAAATGACATTGATAAATGAAAGGCATCGACTGTTGTTACACTCATTAGTTCCTCTGCCTAAGTTGTTTTATTTTCTTTCTTTTTATTTTTTGGCATATTTAGAGCTTAAAAGTCCTACAAATTCTCCTTGTGGAAATTAATAACCCTCCTGGGCCAGAATATCTACCATCATCATCTTGGTTAAAGTGAGGGGTTCATTGGTGATCATGACTCTTAATTCATTTCCCATTTCTGCTCCCATTCCAGTCTTTGGCAGATTAGAGAATTTTTTGCCATCTCTTTGTAATATACTTATTGAAAATTTAATGGATTTATTTTCAAAGGTTTATTTTGGGGGCTCACAAAGTCTATATTTGTTTGAAAAATGTAGGAAAAGATATTTGCTGCATCTTCAACTTGATGTTCTATTTTAAAGAAATATGCACTTGGGTTGGACCTGCCCTAGGATAGCCTGGGTGGGCTGCCAGCTACTTGTCTGTGGGGTGGTCCTTCCTTCTTCCCTGTGGCTGTGGAATGTCTTCCTTTTCTCCCATGAGAGCCAGTGTCTTCTTTGAGATGAGAGAGACGAGAAGGAAACATGCAGGACTGGAAGCAGGTCCCCAGAGAACGGGGAGAGAAAGTCTAGAGTTAGCCAGTGTCACCAGCCACAGCCATGGAAATGAAGAAAAATAAGTTGAGTCCTCTTGTTCTAATAGAACAATATTCTAAGCTGTGGCAAGTGGTAGGCCACTGCCATATATCATGAAAGCCCAGGAGAAGAGTTTGTGGGTGACATTATGGAAGGGGTCGTTATTTCCAGCAGTTGAAACCCAAGTGCAGAAAAGTACCCAAAAAGGAAACAGAATCTCACATTTACAAGGACCATTTGATTTATTTTTTATTTTATTTTTTTTGCGGGTCTGGGGGTGGAACCCAGGGGCATTCGACCATTTGACCTTCGCGCTACACCCCCTGCCCTGTTTTTTATTCTTTATTTTGAAACCGGGTCTCACTGAGTTGCAGAGGGCCTCACTAGGTAGCTGAGGCTGTCCGCGAACTGCAATCCTCCTGTCTCAGCCACCCAAATGCTGGGATTACAAGCGTGCGCCACCACGGCCGGCTGGACCATTTGATTTAAAATGAACTACTCTGAGCCGGGCGTGGTGGCGCTTGCTTGTAATACCTGTGCTGGAAGGCTGAGACAGGAGGATCACACAGGTTCAAAGCCAGCCTCAGCTACTTAGTGAGGCTCTCAGCAATTTAGTGAGACCCTGTTTCCAAACAAAATATAAAATAGGTCTGGCAGTGTAACCCGGAGGTTAGAAAGCCCCTGGGTTCCATCCCCAGCACCACTAAATAAATAAATAAATAAATAAATAAATAAATAAAAAATGAACTACTCTGTAAAGAAATTCTGATCACATAGTATGTTGCAGATCATGAAATAATTTTTCTCATTATTAAGCTTTTAAAACAAAAAACATATTCACCTTCAGTAAACCTGTCATCATGAGGAGAACAGCTGTAAATTGGAGTTTCGTAGGTTATCTATGGAGGACCCATATACTATGGATGCTCAGCTCCAGTGGGCAGCATCACAACCAAGAAAACAAGACAAGTAGGACATTTCTGAGGAGGGAGAGACACACTCATGTTGCAAAGCATGGCGCCATGTGGACCATGCCATCTTGTTTCCCCTACGCTAATTCACACGGGGATGTCGATTCATTGGCTACCTTACTCCCAAAGCATATTCCAGAACTGAGAAAAGGTTCCCTGATTCTGAAGGACACTTGCTGGTCTTGACATGACTATCAGTCTGCTGTAAGGTAAACCAGTTTTAACTCTTTCCTCACTGAAACAATCTTTGGAAGGATTCATTGCATTTAACTATGAGTCAGGATCTATGTCAATTGCATGAAAATCTGTGAAAAGACAGAATTAGATTTTTTTAAATACTCAGGATGGAACCCAGGGACATTCTACCTCCTAGCTACATTGCAAGCCCTACTTTTTATTCCTTATTTTGAAACAGGGTCTCACTGAGTTGCAAAGGACCTCACTAAGTAGCTGAGGCTGTTGGTAAACAGCGACCCTCCTGTCTCAGCCTTTCAAAAGCTGGGATTACAAGCGTGCACCACCATGCCCAGCTTAGAATTAGCTTTAAGTTGAAAAAGGAAATTGTATGCAGTTGGAGTGGGATGAATATGTTTAGAGCTCTAAGGCACAGCACGCAGGTGACAGCTAATATCGTACTCTGGGAATCTGTTATGAAAGTAGATTTTAGGTGTTCTTGCTCCCTTCCTTCCCATATAGCAAGGTGAGAAAATCTATTTGAATGCAGTAATCAATAAGCTACACACATGTCTATGGAGATGTCATATTGATTACCTTAAAACACAAAAAAAATGTATGAAATTCTGTTATCATTTATTATAGATTCTATTCACTTATACTAAAAATCAAAGATCATCATTTTTTTCCTGGCCCATGGAGAGAGAATGTGTGTGTGTGTGTGTGTGTGTGTGTGTGTGTGTGTGTGTGTGTGTGTGTTACTAGGGATTAACTCAAGGGGCATTCTATCTCTGAGCTACATCCCTAGCCAAACTTTTTTTTTTTTTTTACTTTGAAACAAGGTCTCACTAAGTTGTAGTAGGCCTCGCTAAATTGCTGAGGCTGGCCTTCAACCTGCATTTCTCTTGTCTCAGCTTCCTAAAGAGTATCAGGATTACAGGTGTGTGCCACCATGCTCGGTCCAAGGAGAGCTCTAAACTTTCTTTACTTCCTATCTTTGTTTCCCTTCATTTTCAGAGAGCTCACCAGGGAGACGGTGAGCATGGGAGCCTGGTTTGCTGTGGGCAGGTCTTTGATATGGGTAAGTATTTGTCAAGTATTAGTTAACTAACTTGTAAGGCGGTGGTTCTCATAGTTTGATCCTTGTACCAGCAGCATCTGTCTTGCCTGGGAATCGCTAAATATTCAAATTCTTGGGCTTCACCCCAAGCCTACACAAATTAGAAACTGGGGTGTGGGTTATATGCTCTACATTTTAACAAGCTCTCCGGGTGATTATAAGACCACTGTACTAGGAATGTTTGTCTCTCTGGGGATCCTTCATACCTGGGGATGTGTTTCTATTTGAAATTTAGTAGTGGGAGAAACATGGGCCTCATGTAGAACTGGAAAATCCTTAGGTTTCATCTAGACCTTTGGTTTAGAGACTTGGGCAGAATGCATCTATCTGTGATACTATTGCAGTGAAAAGCATCCGGCACAATTACCATATAGGAGCATAATTGTTGGTCTACTACTACACTGTCATCACTACTGAACTGCAAGCTCTTTGGACGTGCAAACTTCATTTTAATCTCTAGTAGCCAGCATAGTACGTGGTGTACAAGAGGTTCTTTTATTTTAATGAATGATGTATATGTTAACCTCAGATTTAACCTCTGGCTTCTGCTTTCAGAGACTCTCAAAAAGATAAGGCATTAAAATGACTAGGGTTTATAAGAGTAGGCATAGGAGTTTGTATTTGGAAACTTGAATGTGTAGGCTATCCCACCTATCTATTAAATAGAATTATAGTGTCTCTGCCTTTCATGGGAGCCTTAAGGCATCTATTAATAATATTTTACTTTAACTCTCTCATTTTGAATGACAAACTGTACCCCAGGCAAGGTAAGTGACTTGCCCAAGGTTCTGCTTGTTGCCAGGCGATAGGGACTGGGCTAGTACAACAATCCCTTGGTTATGTCTCTTCCCCTAATTGATGCTCCCAGTTTAAGGTTTTTTTTTTTAACTTCAGACCTACATTTCGGAAAGTAACACGGGTTATTTTTCAGGCAATATTTTTTCAAACAGCCCAGAATCATAAAATTATAGATTTTAGATGGGGCCTTTAGAGATCATTAGTACAACATCTCAACCCAGGCAAGAATTTCCTTTACAAACTTTCTGATTAATCAGAGTTTAGTTATCATTTGGATATTTCTACTGGTGGAAATGTGAACACTTTTTTTTTTTTTTTCAGTGCTGGGGATGGAACCTAGGGGCATTCTACCTACTAATTTACAACCCAGCCCTATTTTTTATTCTTTATTTTGAGACAAGATCTCACTAAGTTGTGGAGGTCCTCAGGCCGTGAACCTGCGATCCTCCTGTCTCAGCCTTCCAAGTACTGGGATTACAAGAGTGTGCCACCATGCCCAGCTAACATATTATTTTTTAATACATTTAATATTTGTAAAATCAGTCTTTTTAAAACAAAGAAATTAGTCAGGCATGATGGCGCATGCCCATAATCTCAGTACTTGAGAGGCTGAAACAGGACAATTTTAGGTTTGAGGATAGCTTCAGCAACATAGTGAGACCCTCTGTAACCAGTGAGACCCTATTTTAAAAACAAACAGCTGGGTGTGGTGGTGTACGCCTGTAATCCCAGTATTTGGGAGGCTGAGACAGGAGGCTCGCCGTTCGTACACAGCCTCGGCTACTTAGTGAGGAGCTTTACAACTCAATGAGACCCTGTTTCAAAATAAAGAATAAAAAATAGGGCTGGGGGTGTAGCTCTGAGGTAGAATGCCCCTGGGTTCCATCCCCAGTACTGCAAAGCAAACAAACAAACACCAAAAAGGGCAGAGGGTGTAGCTTAGGGTAGAATGCCTTTGGGTTCAATTCCCAGTACTAAGAAAGAAAGAAAGAAAGAAAGAAAGAAAGAAAGAAAGAAAGAAAGAAAGAAAGAAAGAAAGAAAGAAAGAAAATAGGAATGGAGGGAAGGAAGGAAGGAAGAAGGAAAGAAAGGAGAAAGAAAAGGAAAGAGAAAAAGAGAAAAAGAAGGAAAGAATCATTTTGCAATACATTTTTTCTTCAAATACTGGCATTTAGAATGAAATAAAATAAATCTTCATGGCAATCCTTCAAGACTAAATACATTTTTTCATTGTCAACGTAAATCTCTTCTCCAAGCAAAACATTCCTTGAATTGTTGGCCAAAAGATAAGCTTTCCAGAACTACCACTGTCTGGTTGCCCTTCTCTGACTGTCCTGCAAATTATCAGTGTCCCAACTTAATTTTAGATGTGGTATAAGAGAGAATGAAACAAAATTATTACTTATTTTTTTGTGTCCTAGATTTTTGTCAAGAAAGTTTAAAATTACATTAATTTGTTTGTTTGCAGTCTTAAACCCTCCCCCCCCCCTTTTTTTTTTTGTTGTTGAATTTTAGGTGAGTTAAAAACCCTAGGCCTTAAGGCTGAAGCTCAGGGAGGGTTGCCTGCCTCACACATGCCAGGGTCTGGGTTCAATCCCCAGCACTGCAAAATACACATAAAAATATTTAGTTCTTCTTGGGGTGATAGGACAGAAGGAAGAAAAGATTCACATCAATTACTATTCATAAATAAATTCCAGATGAATCAAATGTATAAAACTAAAATAAAATACTAAGAAAAATGCCATATTTTAAAATATCAATATTATTTGGAGAGTAGAGAAGAAATTCTGAGTATATGTCTAAGATATGTCATAAAGGATAGACTGCTAGATTTTGCTAACTAAAGTGTAATGCTTCAGCATGGATAAAATTATAAATATATCAAAAGTAGATGGAGCTAAGCGTGGTGGTGTATGCTTGTAATCCCAGCATTTGGGAGGCTGAGATCGGAGGATCGTGGTTCACAGACAGTCTCAGCTACTTAGGCCCTTTGTAACTCAGTGAGACCCAGTTCCAAAATAAAGAATAAAAAATAGGGCAGGGGGTGTAGCTTGGAGGTTGAATGCCCTTGGGTTCCATTCCCAGACCCGAAAAAAGAAAAGTAGATGGGAAGCTGAGAAATCTGTTTGCAAAATATGTGATAGAGATTGACAGTATCTCAAGAGCCCTTGCAAATCAACTAAAATGGACTAGTATCTGTAGGAAAATAGACAAAGTATATGAACAGTCAAGTCACAAATTAAGAAATAAAGTGCCCCACAAATATGTGATGAAATATTTATACAGTCTTGTTCCCAAACGTACCTCCAAAATTAGACTGGTGAGAAATGAAAATAATAACCAATATCATATATATGTATTTGAAAAAGCAGGCTTTCTCATAGGTCTGAACATACCTGTGGGATTATACACTTACTTATATTGCTTAGTCGGGCTAATTTTTGTATGTATAATAAAAACTTAAGAAAGCAATAAACATAGTTACCCAAATATAAATTTTTCTAATTTATCCTAAGGGAAGTATTAAAGATGTGCACACAGAGTGTTGTCATACTACTAATTACAACATAAAAATAGAAAAACTAAAGTTCTAACAAGACGGGATTGATTGGGTAATGTGCTACCTGTCCAAATGATGGACCGTTATTATTACTCATAAATCTGATGTAGAAATAGATTTACTTCATGCTATAATGAAATGAACCAATATGCTACCAAACACATGATGATATTTTATGGCATGTGTATGTGATACATATGTTTATGGTATCAGGAAAATACTAGTTTTATCACTCCAAATACGTTAGATTATGCTGCAGTGACAAATGGTCCCAAAATGTCAATCACTTAATGAAATAAAAGATTATACTTGCTCCTGTTCCAGCACAGGTTATGAGAGGATGCCTGGCCATCATACCCACTCACAACCATAGACAGACGCTCCTGAAGCTTCCATCATCACAGAGGCAGAAAAAAGGGATGGGGCGTCTTGTACACAGTGCATTGCATTTACAGTATTTTGTTGTTCAAAACAAAACACAAGATCATGTCTAATTTTAAAGGCAGCAAGAAAGTATGATCTCCAATGAACTCAGAACTATAATTTTTTTCTTTTACTTGCTTGCTTGTATTCTTTGATTTTTCTAAATCAACATCCATAATTTGGTTAATAAAATTACTGTTCAGACATATGTCCTTAATCATGAATTTGTGGAATGCTGGCTATTGTATTTTTAGTGCTTGTTAAAATATTTCTCAGTCCTGATCTTGATTCTATTAATCAACATATTTTCCCTCTCATATTGGTGCTTTTGGCAGTTTTGAAAAATATCATCAACATGACACCAGGCAGGGTGCGGTTCCAACATGCCGGGGAGACCATTCCTTCCAGAAGACGTGAAGGGACTACACAACGCTTTTGATAAACTTGTTTGTTTGTCTGAATTCTCCCAACTGAATTTCCATGAAGTCTTCAGTTAATTCTTTGGATTTTAATGATAACAAACTTTGTCAAGATCCTCAATGAAATTGGACTTCTTTTTGGTATTCATGTGGCGTAGCATTTTAAGTATGGCACCATTTGAATTTCTTTGGGATCAAGACAAGCTTTTCTGGCTCCAGTGTTCACAAACTGGCTATTTAGAAACTCACTTATATAGTCTTGAGATGATCAATGGCAAGTTTTTCAATCTTTAAATCAGAAGGGCACTTTTCTGTTTCTGGAGTACATTCCTATTTATTCATGTGGCTCTCAAGCATGAATGTTTCTCTCCCTGGGTGTTCCTGATCTATTTGCAAGTTTGTTCTGAATAATCTGTGAGACCTGAGTGAGACTTGAACACACTTACAGGAGGTATTTTTCTTATCTTTTTACCTTGCTCATGTTTCTGTTTCTTCCTAACGATGCTTGTTCAATTCTTTCACTTCAAAGAACTTGCTACTACTAAGAAAAACAGAGGTGAATTCCAAAGCCAAGCAGATGATTAGATGTAAATTGCCAACTGAGGCTACACGTTTCAGGGAGAAATATGAGAACCAAAGGTGTACAAGTACTGGCTGTTCTGGCACTGCCCAACAGAGGATGTGCACACTCCATGGAGGGCTCCAGGAATCTCTTTCAGAACAGCTACGATTTTCCCACGACCTTGATGCTGAAGCCACTGATTTCAGAACTCCAGCAAGCACAGTTTCTAGAAATAAACATGCAAAGCAAGGATTATCAAAACCTAAAGCACACAGAGCTCTGGAATTTTATGAAGTGTTATCCTAGAATAGCAACCAGGGACAGAGGAGAAGAAAATAGATGGGAACGAAGAAGAAAAACACAAATTAAAAGAAAAAAACCTGAAGGTAAGACAAAATTACATATAACATAAGGTTAGTCTGTTAGGACTAATTTAAACTGTGCAAATACATTGCAAAGACATATGTAAATAATTGTTATAAAGAATATAATATTTATACAAACATGGCAAACTTCTTTTTTCCCCTTTTAAAAGCCTGAAGACACAACCAAAGCTTTATTTCCCACTTCCTAGGTGCTAAGCACTTGTTCAGAATGGTGAGTGATGGGGTGGGGGTTGCTGCCCTCATGGAATCTACCACTGAGTAGGAAAAAAACTCCTAAGCAGGCACGGAAGTGTGGTGAGGGCCCGGCTTGGATCAGTGCTTGGTGCTTCATAAATGAGCTCCTGCGGGAAGTTTAAAGGTGAGTAGAGAGGGCCACGAGGGCTCGCTGGCATAAATAATGTTTAAACTAAAACATAAAAATTAATCAAGAAGTCTCCAAGCTGAAGAGGATGGTAGAGAGTCCTCCAGACTGGGGAAATGGTAAGAATAGAAACTTAACTATAAATGCTCAAGGTGGAGCTTTTGAACTAAGTCATCAGTATTTTGGGGGGGCTCATGGCAGGCACAGAGCATTTCTCTCATTTTTCTTTTCCTCAATTTATATTTGGCAACTGGAAACTGAGACGTGAGACAGCTCACAGTTTGACATAGTGTCCAGGAACCTGGTGTCCTCTCCAAGTCTGACCATTGAGCTCAGGATAGGAGTAATAAAGATCATTTCAGGAAAATTCTGAACATTTTTGTTACCAACTCTAAGTATATCACTGCCTATGTCCGTGTACTTTTATTATTTTTATCACTCTGGTACAAATAATAAAGTTTAGGTTTGCAGTTGGTCTTTTTCTTTTATGTCCTTTCCCCTCATCTCACCCCTGGCCTTGGATCCTGTCCAATCCTGCGATGTTAACTGAGTAAACAGAGCTTTTGGCTGAGGAAGACAGAACTAAGTCATTCTTTCCTTGCTTGATAAAATTTAAAATAGGCAGGTGTCACCCTGGCCCTTTGGCTAAGGTAGTTCAGTGCTAGAAGCAATACTGCCTCTGCCCATAACTGCCATCTCATACTTCAAAGGGGACTGCATTTCATCTGCACTAAACAGACTGTCGGAAGGCTCTAGATAAGCTGGCAAAGTTCTCTGGTTTCTTTTCTTAATTAACCTTCCTCCACAACTATACTTACTGCACTTAAGAATTCTAGAAAGGACTGTGTTGGGGGGAAGGGAATGCATCTGCAAGCAGAAACCAGGAGAAACTTCTTGCTTTTAAATGAAATCATACTTAAAAAAACTCATAATACAAGTCCAATTGTGACTTGATGAAAATCTTTAGGAAGCAGAAACAAGGAATCCTAGAGGATACAGGCTCTTGTGATAAAGTCTGAACTGCAGAGATGCTGATAAAACTCCCCAAATTAAATTTGGTGCTGGGGCAAAACATAACTATTCCAAGATTCCTGGCAATCCTATCTCAGAGAGGCTCTTTGTAGAGTTTAATAGAGAATTTGGGGGGGAAAGCAGAGGGATAAAGAAGGGCCAAAGGGCCATACAAAAGACATATGGATTAAAACTATGGAAACGATTTTCTTGGACCTGTACAAATTGAAGGGAAATAGGTAAAAAATAAAAACAAAAAAACAAGATGATTTTAAAGAAGTGATTACTATGGTTAACAGATGCCCTTCACAATTCTTTAGCAATAAGTAAAGGAGTTTTTGGCAGTTACATTTTTCTTGATTGTGATATCAACTGGGCTCTGAAGATGTCAGGTTGAACCAGACAAACTGAACAGCTACTTCAGCACAAATTTTACATATTCTGACTTTGAGGGAGATTATGATAAGAAAAAGAGTCTACATAACTCTGCAAATATAAATTATGATAACCACTCAGGCATTGATCAAATACTTATTAGGCATCTACTATATGTGTACCTCTATTTGATCCAAGGGGAAACCCAATACTGTGTACTGTGGAGGAACAAACAACTAACTTGTGAAGGCATGTAGATAATCTTTGGTTAACACCCAATGTTACACCCACCTATCAAGAAAAACACCTATAAAGTCCTGCTATAAAATTTTGTCTCTTCTGATTTTGATGTTATTGATGTATTAAAAGCTACCAGTCTGCTAGAGCTCATCATAATTTCATCTGAAGAACCTCTATGAAATGAGAGTTCCAGGCAACATAGTTAGAACTTGTAATGCGCTTTCCCATTAATATGACACTCTTCAACGTGGTTCTGAGATTCTATACTTTTGCCTTTCAGTTAATGTGCCGTATGAAGCCAACACCTGAGAATTCATTGTGACAGATAACTGACTTATAAATAGACTTTTGGCCCACAAAATGTAGGCCAAACTCATTTCAGAATCTTTGACTCTGTTCCTCCTGTAAAATTACAGGCATGAGATGATAAATAGCTGCATATTGGGCTGTATGGTTCAGCCCCAACTTGGCTACAGCTCACTGGAATGCTTAGCCTAAGTATTTCAATATATCGGATAGTCAGAGGCCTATGTAGTTAGGGCAAAGAGAGGGCATGATGGCACATGCCTATAATCCCAGTACTCAGGAGACTTAGACAGAAGGAACTCAGGTACAAGGCTAGCTTCAGCAACTTAGCGAGACCCTGTTTCAAAATAAAATAAAAATAAAAAGGACTAGGGGTATAGCTTGGAGGTAGAAATCCCCTGGGTTCAATCCCTAGATTCAAAACCATAAAAGAATGTAAATTTTTGGAAACCTGTATGGTTTTAGATAAGTAACCAGTGAAAAGTGAGGCAGAAACATTATGAATAGTAAGTGGTCCTCAGAGTATGGTGCCTGGACACACAGCATTGACATTGACTGGTAACTGGTTAATATTTCCTTTGGCTTATCGAATCAGAAACTCTGAGGGTAGAATGCAGCGATCTGAGTTTCATATGCCCTTCAGGTGGTTCTGATGCTGTAAAATTTTGAGAGCCCCACTTTATAAAAGTAACCCAAAGAGGCTGCATATGTGGTCTAATGGGTCACATAGAAGCTAAAGTTGGTCATTAAAATGTCAGGAAGAGAAGAGTGGATTCAACTAGAGAAGAGAGTTGGTGAGAAAACATGATCTCCCTAGATCTCTCAGTTTTAGTTTCTGTTAGGGTATTTATGCGCAGCAACTGACATATTTTATTTTAGGAATTCAGAACTGATTTGGGGCTCTAGGGACTGGATTGGCCTGACTTGAGCCCTGGGTAGTAGGGAGAGTTGTTGTGTAGCAGGTATTCCAACACTGTGCACAGCAGGAGGGGAGCGGAAGCACATTTCACATGAGAGCACGAGCTGCCTGCTGCTCACTGAAGCCAAGGTCAAGTGTAGCATCCTAGAGAGGACAGGCAGGGTCCTGAGGTTGGGTCAGGCACATGATCTAGTGTCTGCAATCCTTAGTCTATCTAAATGAGCTGGACCTATAATAGCACCTTTATTCCTTTCTTGTGGCTCTTATAACAAAGCAAAATATACTGGCTGGTTCTAACAACAGAAATTAAATTTTCTTTTAGTTCCAGAGACTGGGATTCTAAAGTAAGGTATTAGCTAATCTAGTTTCTTCTGAAGACTGTGAGGGAAGAATCTATCCCATACTTCTTTCCTTGGCTAGTAGATGGCTAGCTTCACGTCCACTGAATCTGTGCCTGTGTTCAAACTTTGAATCCAGGGGCATTCCATCTCTAAGCTACACCTCCAGTCCTTTTATTTTTTAAATTATTTTGAAACAGGGTCTCTCTCGGTTGCTGAGAATCTTGCTAAGTTGCTAGGCTGGTCTCGAACCTGCAATCCTCCTGTCTCAGCCTCACAAGTACTAGAATTACAGGCATGGGATTACCACCATGGCAAGCTCAAACTTTCCCATAAGGGCATCCAATGTGGTGATTAGATCCACCCAGATGACCTTGTTTTAACTTTGATTATTTTGTAAAGAACTTACTTGCAAATAAGGTGACAGTTTGAGGTTCCAGGGTCTAGGGCTTTATTATAAATTTTGAGGGGATACAGTTCAGACTGTAATTATATCCCTATTTTCAAAATGAGGGTCCTCATAGAGGTCATATGATGCCTTGGGGGCAGTGAGTTGGTAGTGCGGTGGAACTCAAACCCAGAGCTCTGCAGGACGCTCTGCTGGCTCTCATAGACAGTTACTGGTATTGTTTAGGTGGTCTGGACATGCTAGAAGCCAGCCTAGATTTAGCAGGAAGAAGGGAGGGCAGTGACGGAGAAGAAAATATAACATTTACTGGGGCAAAACACATGTTTCACATTGAAAACTAGTGGAAAGGTTTAGCTTTGCCCAGTAGAATGGTGCCACATACTTCTTTGATGTAGGATCAGATGAAATTCAGCTCACATGATAGGACTGTTCATTCTTTCCACTGTGTTAGACAACGTCAAAACAAGGTGACAATATGATGCATAGGGGGTCACCATGGGCTAGCAGCCTTTGGAAGAAAAAACTTTGGCACATTATTGAAGGGAATCACATAAAGATGGACAGAGAATGAAAGAGCTGCTTCTAGTAATCTGGAACCAAAGTGTTTGCAGCCTTTTGGTTCATGTAAATATTCACATTCAAGAGGGGACTGCTCTGATTTATAATACTGTACTAAATGATCCTTTGTTAGAAAACAATAGAAGAGAAATGCCATGAATTGTGAGCCTAAATCTTAAAGCTGCACATTAACTCCAAATTATATTCTGCATATTTTGGGTTGTTACATAAGACAAAAAAGAAAGACAAAGAAGAAAAAACATAATCCTATTTAGAAAACCCTTAACAGTTCAGTTTCAAAAAATAGTTCCTGTTCCTGTTGTATGTAAGAGAGAAACGCCTATCTCATTAATGTCAAAATGTCTTTTGACATTTTGAGAGAAAGAAAAATTAAACTATTTTCCTGGCCCTTGAGCAGATGTTCTGACCCTCAGTTATCTTTTTCTAGGAAAAACCATTTCTAGGAAAAACCATTGTACCACTTTCTCCATAGAGAACTCATTCTCTTAGAACCTCTGGTCACCAATGATGCTGCCTTCTCTGGACCTCAGTTGTTACTCTGTAAGACTGGCTCTCATCTTACATTTCTGGCTTTTTTTTTTTTTTTTTTTTTTTTGGTGCTAGAGATTGAACCCAGGAGCATTCTACCTCCAAGCTACAGCCCCATTGCTATTTTATTTTTTGTTTGGAATCAAGAACTCACTAAGTTGCTGAGAGCCTCGCCCCATAACTAAAGTTGGCCTCAGCTCCTGATTCTTCTGTCTCAACCTTCCAAGTACTGGGATTACAGATGGACACTCCCACGCACAACCTGGATAATTTTTTATGCTCTTTGGTCTCTCAGTCTTTGGTGTCTTCACCTGTACTTTCAAAATTTGCTTTGCTTGGTCATAGGCCCTTCAAAGATAAAAATCTATTTTCTATTTCCTTGTCAATATACTTAAATATCGTCAGCCTAAGCATCTTTGAGCAGAATGTATTTCTATCTTCTCTACCTAAGAAAGACAAGAAAAGAGCAAGCATAATAATTACTACTGGTTTTAGAACAAATTGCCAAATCTAAACAAAGTGTACATTATTTAAACTACCCGATGACAAGGTAAAAATAAAGGTTATCCAACATCTAGAGTGAATTGTAACTCTCCCATGTGCTTATGTGGGCCTAAATTCTTTGAATTCTACTTTCAGGTGTACAAGACATACAAATTTTTTTTTTTGATGAATTCTAGGTTTCTAGGGCAGGGTGTATTTTTGGCAGGGGAATATTTGCTCTCTGTGAGCTGGACTTTGTGGGAAGCTGAAGGGAGATTTCAATCAGATCAGCATCTAATGTGAGGCATAATTGCTGGGATATGCACTCAGATCATAAATTAAGGTTGGATTCAGAAAATAGGTATCCAAACCCATGATTTATAAATACTTTGGAAATAGCTTATGAGAATAGAATGTGAAATTTTTACATTAAAATATTGGCCCAATTAACATCTCTAAACAATGACATTTGGATTTTTGTAACTTTCCTCTTTTCCCTACTCCTCCCTCCCAGCCCTGGTCCACTTAAGTTGACAAAGAGAGACTTAGAATGAGACACAAGAAAAGTTTATATATTAAAAGAAATCCTGGAGTATAAATTCCACGTCCATTTATACTCCAACTCTAGAGGTAATTTCCCCAAAGGTCCACACACTCCAACTCTAGAGGTAATTTCCCAAAGGTCCACATGTGGAGAAGACCCATTCTTCTTGAGTACCTTTAGTGCTTGCCATAGGTTATCATTCCAGTTATTCATGAACATCAGCCCAGAGAATCTCTTGCTTCAGCATTGCTGTGAAGAGCTCAGTATCTCTGAACAAGAGCTAAAAATGTTCCCAAGCTAGTACCAGAAGCTCCGAAAACATTTTAGGGCTAATTTTATAGCAAAGCAATGATGCATACTTAAAACTTAGAGAAAGGAGTGCCCATTTACATAAACTCAGGGTAAATCTGCTCTCTAGCTAATTTAGCAATAAGATAAAATGGGTTTTCAAATGTGCAATTGTAGAAAAAAATTGCTAAGTTATTTACTAGGAAAAACATTTTAAAAATTATTCCACAGGTCAAATTTTAAGCCAAAATTTTCTTTTTTTTCTTTTTCTTTTTGTGCTACTGAGGATTGAATCCAGGGCATTCTCCATCCAAGCTAAACCCCCAGTCCTATTTTTTCTTTTCTTTCTTTCTTTCTTTCTTTCTTTCTTTCTTTCTTTCTTTCTTTCTTTCTTTCTCTCTCTCTCTCTCTCTCTCTCTCTCTCTCTCTCTCTTCCTTCCTTTCTTTCTTCCTTTCTTTCTTTCTTCCTTTCTTTCTTTCTTTTTCTGGAGTCTGGGGATGAAACCCAGGGACATTCTACCTCCAAGCTACACCCCCCCGCCCTATTTTGAAACTGGGTCTCACTAAGTTGCAGAGGGCCTCACTAAGTAGCTGAGGCTAACTTCGAACATGAGATCCTCCTGTTTCAATTTCCCAAGTACTGGGATTACAAGAGTGCGCTACCATGCCCGACTCTTCCTACCTTCAAAATACACTCCCAGCCCTTTTTATTTTGTTTTGTTCTGTTTATTTTTATTTTTATTTTTGGTGGTACTGGGGCTCCTGGAAGCCCTTCTACCTTAGGGCTACACTCCCAGACCTCTTTTATATTTTTAAAATTTGGAAACAGGGTCTCTTAAGCCAGTGCGACTGGCCTTGAACCTGTGCGATCCTCCTGTCTCCACCTCCCAAGCCCAGGGATTACAAGGGTGCAGCACCACACCCAGCTTATTTTTTGTTTTGAAACAAGGTCTTTGAAAAAGATTTCTGAGATTCTTGCTAACTTGCTGAGGATGGTCTTGAAGCTACTATTCTATTTTCTCAGTCTCCTAAGTACTGAGATTACGGACATGCACCATCACATCTGGCTCAGGCCAACATTTTATTATCTCCAGTTTTATGGTTGTATTCATTGATTACTTTTTATTTGACCTCCAGAATAAATGAAATTCCATGCACATGAATTGGATGACAATTACAAAAATGTGCAATTAGAAGCTTTGGGAGGTACTATGAAAAATCTGAACTATCATCACATTATTTCCAAGCCCCTTTGTGAACATCTTTCCTGCCAGCAGAGTGCTTTAGGCTGGTCCAGTTCAGCATTATCTGCAGCACCCACACTAGATGATCTCCTGCAATTCATTCCTGACTCACTAAATACTGAAATATCCTCTACATTCCCTCCCATGTGGCTTTCTTCTATGGGTACTCACTTTTTTAATCTATGGGGGGATCATTTCAACAGAGTGAATTAGACTTGGGATCTTAAGATTTGATTTTAAGGGTGTGGGCCAAACCATGCATCTAGCAAAATGACAGTTTGACCTTTCTTTCTTGGTTTCATCTATAAATGATGATGGTGGTGGTGATATTACCTATATCTTAGTTTGTTGGAAGGGTGACATGGGATATCTATTTTTCAATTTTTCTCTCTTGATACTGGGAATTGAATCCAGGGGCATTCTACCTCAGATCTATATCCCTAGTCCTTTTTAGTTTTGAAACAGGGTCTTGCTAAGTTGTTCTGGTCTTCACTACATTGCTGAGACTGGCCTCAAACCCGAAAAGTTGTCTCAGCCTTGTAAGTACTGAGATTACCGGTACATGCTACCATGCCTGGCATTGAGATATCAATATAAAGTTCTCAGAGCAGTACTCTGCGATAGTCAACATTCAATAATTAATAGCTATGATTTTTATCATCAATATTAGGAATTCTTATAATAAAACTTTTTTTTAATATAACACACAGAAGAGCACTAAATATAATCCTGACTTTGGTTCTTACATTTCTCCGCCCCATTTCCTATGGTGCATCCCTGCTGTGAGATGCGGGGAGGCATCTGGTCCTTCCAGGGTATTTTCAGGGCTTCTCAGTCATCTGTTTGGTTTCCCAGCAGCACTAAGGGGTGGAGAACTGGGGAGTGGAACCACACCCGAGCTGTGGAGTTGATAAAAGAGCTGGATAGTGAAAATATTTCTTTTAGGGCTAGGTTTGGCAAAACTTCTGTTTAAATTAAAAACACCACGAATTTAGGGCCTAGTAAATTGACAGTGTTCTTTGAAATCAAAAGAAGTGAACATGACAAAGAATGTGCGGAGTTAGGATACACACATGACTGACATTATTTCAAGTCAGCTTTATTTCAGCAGGTTTTTTTTTTTCTCCCTCTCTCTCTTTCTTTCTTTTTTCTTTTTTAAAGATGAAAACAGAAAGGCGTCGTGAAAACCACTCTGCGCCCCGGCGGCTGTGCCCTCTCCCAGGACCTCGCATTTCTTCTCACATTTCTCTCCCTGGCACTTCTTCAGTCAGCGCATCGAGAACCAGATGTGCCAAGCTGCTTGGTGCCGGCATCCTTAGCATTTTGCTGTGTGATCTCCACCAATTTCCAGGAGATAGAGTGTTCATTAGAATCAGGACCATCAGGACTTAGAATCAATTTTTTTTTTCCTTTTTGACTTTATTAATTTCCTAAGCCACTAAATCCTCCCTGAGGAGTCACCAGGTGAAGAGTAACTCTGCTGCCTAAAAGTGAGTTTGGAGAATATTTGCTGTGAAAGGCAGGACATCCATCATCCAGGTCTCTCTTGCACCTGAGAGCTGGCTAAGCACTCTGCAGGAAGAGAAGGGGGTCGGGGTCTTGACAGGGAAGGAGCTCCCCCTTGGCACTGGCTTTCACTTTTCTAGAGTCCCTGAGCACACACATGGAGCAGTGATGTATACAGAGTCACACCTCTACCTGGTAATGCCACCTTGGCTAAGTGGAGAGGACATGCTGGTTCTGAAGATATTCAAACTACACATTATTTGCAAATCTAACTCCAAGGAGGTTAGTTCGGCTCCTTCCTGGTACCTGTTGCTCAGCATATCTTTTCTGATGGGGGGTTGGAAGAGAATTGATAAACAAATCTCCAGCTCAAGAAGTGATGTGGCAGCATTTGAGAAGAAATTGTGCTGCTGGAGAACTAGCAATAAATCTGAAGATCCAACCAGATGCAGCTTCATATTAAATCTGTGTTACAGTCAATCTCAATAGTTTACTCAGCTCTTTGTTTGCTGACTTCCTAGTGGATGAAGCAGCTATGTTTATGTACTTAACAAATAGTTTAAAAGCACCTACTCAAGACAGTAACTTTCCCAGGCAAGGAATACAGAAAGACATAGATATAGGCAGATAGAGTGGCTCTTGCCTGTAGTCCCAGTGCTTGGAAGTCTGAGATAGCAGGATCATAGGGCAAAGCCAGCCTCAGTAACTTAGCCAGACCCTGTTTTAAAAAATAACTAAAATAAATAGAGCCGGAGGTATAGCTTGGAGGTAGAATGGTCCTGGGTTTGATTCCCAGTATTACAACAACAGTGACAAAAAAACAAGTCAAAACAAATAATCGTAAGTATGCTAAGCCATTGTCTGCCAGAAAGAGACATTCAGGTAAACAGATTTCTGCCAGAAAGAGACATTCAGGTAAACAGATTTCAACCCTCCAAAGGCATGGATGGTACGTGAAGTGCTGGGGACAGCACCCATGACTGTAAAAACACACAGGGAAAATTCAGCTGCCTCTAAAGCTGCTGTGATGTTATATATAGGTCCTCAAGGGGACCCCTGATGTCCAACTGGGATTCCTATTCATTGCCCTTGGATGTTCCACACTGGAGTCATGCGTTGTTTCTCTACTTTAATATGTACCTGGGAAACTCATTAAAAATAAGATTCATGAGTCCCTCTTTAAGAACTTTTGATTATGTTGGTTTGGAGCAGAGCCTGAGGAACTTTATTATTTATTTATTTTTTTTGTAGGTCTGGGGATAGAACCCAGGGGCATTCGACCTTGAGCTACAGCCCCTGCCCTATTTTTTTATCCTTTATTTTGAAACAGGGTCTCACTAAGTTGTGAAGGCCTAAGTAGCTGAGGCTGTCTGCGAACCACGATCCTCCAGTCTCAGCCACCCGAATGCTGGGATTACAAGCGTGCACCACCACACCTGGCTGAACTTTATTAATTTTAGTAAGCAAACTTTTCAGGTGATTCTGCTAGAAGTGGCTCTCAGCCTGACTTTCGGATACGCTGTCAGGGCACCACAATTTCTTCTTGCTTTTCTCACTAAGAACGGTCTTGGACCTTCACAAGTTCAACCCTTCTAGCAAAATGTAGGTACATAACTGTTTACTCAGGCTGTTTCCTTAGACGCTTAAGCATCCAGTTAAGATATGCTGGGAATTCCAAGTGTCTGATTTACACGTGAGTGGGAGTGGACCGGGGAGAAGCTCTTGGCCTCTTAAGAATCCTCACCTCTGTGGAGAAAATCCAAACTGCATTCCTCAAGCACCTCGGCCCTTCTCCAGGGCTGCCCGCCCTGCCTGCTGTTGGCTCTATGTCTTTCCTGAGGCCGATGGACACATGTGCCTTTTGAGGAAAAAAGCCACTCTGGATGTTTTCTGGCGGGGACTCTTTACCAGTGATCTTGAGCTGAGAAAAATGTTAAACTTAGAGTGATTAGACTTCACTGTATCCCAGGCACTACCTGCCTTGCAGGAATGATGTTCTTGCCGGTGTCTGGCCAGGCAGGCATAATCTAGGTATTTCTGTGTCCAGAAGCCAGGCAGTGCAGTGGACAGCTTTAAAGAGCCATTCAGTTTTGGAGTTCACCTGTAGCCACAGTCCTGTTTATGGCAATGCACTAGCAGAGTTTGACTCTTCCTTCCATTTTTCTTTTTTTGTTCTTTCTTTCTCTCCATCTCTGCTTAAAGAAAAAATTTCCTGCTATCGAAAGTATGAGCCGGGCGTGGTGGTGTAAGCTTGTAATCCCTGTACTTAGAAGGCTGAAATAGGAGGATCGTGGGTTCATGGACAGCCTCAGCTACCTAGGGAGGCCTCCTTGCAACTTAGTGAGACCCTATTTCAAAATAAAGAATAAAAAAATAGGGTTAGGGGTGTATCTCAGAGGAAGAATGCCTCTGGGTTCCATCCCCAGTACTGCAAAAGAGTATAAAAATACTTTATTTTTAAAAATAAAAAATAATAAAGCATGGTGGCACATACTTGTAAACCCAGTACTTGGGAGGCTGAGGCAGAAGGATCATGAATTTGCAGCCAGTCTCAGCTACTTAGCTCCTCTGAAACTTAATGAGACCCTGTTTCAAAATAAAGTATAAACAATAGTGCTGGGGATATATCTTGGGGGGAGAATGCTCCTGGATTCAATTTCTAGTAACACACACACACACACACACACACACACACACACACACACAGAAATATAAAAGTAAACCTTTTTGAAATTAGAACTTGTAGAACTTTCCCAGTACCAAATTGGAAAAGCCTTTCTTTTGAACAGGGTCTCCTTTTGAATAATAATGACAATAAAAATATAAGTTTTGAGTCATTTTAAGTAAATTACTTGTTCTCAGTAATGTGAGTAGGAAGTTCATAGTTCAAATAAGAGACAGAATAAATTCTTATAATGACTACAGCCCTTGTTTTCATTATAGCATTTATCATTTTTTGAGGGGGCAGAATGCAGGATATTCTATAGTGAATTTAAAGGGTCACTTGTCAAAATACAAAAAGTAAAAAAAAAAAAAAAACACTAACAAGAGAAAATTTAACTTTAAACAAAAAGGCAATTAATCATTATGTTTGAGTTAGGTGGCACCAAAATAGTCTAGAGTTACTGTTTGGAAATTTGGAGATGCATTTTAAAAAGAGCATGTTCTTTTCTATTATAGGTTGCTGTGTCCTCCCAAAGGAAAGTTCTAAGCCCCTGCCCATGACTGCGACCCTATTTGGGAACTGAATTGTTGCAGGTGATCAAGTTAAAATGAGGTCATGAGGATGATCCCTAATTGTATGTAACTGACGTTCTTATAAAGATGGAACAGGGGCTTGGACAGAAGACATGTATGTACCCAGGAGGAACATCATGTAGCCGGGCGTGGTGGCGCACACTTATAATCCCAGCATTTGGGAGGCTGAGACCGGAGGATCGCGGTTCGCAGACAGCATCAGCTACTTAGTGAGGCCCTCTGCAACTCAGTGAGACCCTGTTTCAAAGTAATAAAAAACAGGGCAGGGGGTGTAGCTTGGAGGTCGAATGCCCCTGGGTTTCATCCCCAGACCCGCAAAAAAAAAAAAAAAAAAAAAGAACATCATGTGAAGATGAAGGCGATGATGAGTGATGCCTTTGCAAGCCAAGGAAGCCAAAGTTCACCAGCAAACTGCCAGAAGCCAAGGAGAGAGGCATGGAATGGATGCATCCTTAGGGCCTTTAGAGGGAACCAGCACTGTGGACACTTTGATTTTTCCAGGATTCAGAAGTGTTAGACAGCAAATTTCTGTTGTGTAGGCCTCATGATTATAGAGTTTTGTTGCAGCAGCCTTAGGAAATGAATATACTTAGCACAATATATTCTGTCTCAAAACCCAAGATGCTGAGATGCCCGTGGTTTCATCCCAGTGGGCAGAGTCCCAGTGATGAAGAGTCCTGGGGAGGGAGCCCTGGGTGCGTGAGGCTGTCGGATTCTGAGTCTTTCCTCCCCCAGCGAGAGCTGCCTCATCAGCCTGGCTGCTTCCACCTGGCTCAGTGGTGGTGTGCCCATCACAGCTGTGTTCTGGGAGATTTCCACGTTTGATTTTTGGTTCTCTCTCTGATATAACATTTTAATATTAGATAAATCCTTTTCTCTGAGTAAATATTTTCTACATATGAAATGAGTACAGTGATATCAGAGCATTTCTATAATAAGCTAAAGCACTTTGCACATTTTATAGCCTCTTCCCAAGTATGTTTCTATTGTCTTATAATTTAATATATTGTGTGTGTGCGCGCCCTAACTTGGACCAGATAATTGTTTCTGGGGGAAAAATAGCATGAAATCATAGATTCCCAAAGGACAGACACTTGACATCTGCATTAAAAGTAGCAACAAATAAACTGTCAAATTAAATTGGCAAAGTCTTACTAATTGTTAATCTCTAAGGGAAGAGACACACACACACATCAGGAAAATAGGATAAAATATAATGAGCTCTACAAAGGTCTAACTACTTGCTTAGATGATAAATTGTTCCCCAGGCAGAATTCCTATATCCCCAGGGAGCCTGGTATCTGGAAAAATCCATTGATGATGTAATGAGAACCCTTCCCAGAGGAAGCACCATCCACGGAGCGAAACGCTGGCCTCTCGATGCAGCGAATGACTTTCAGCTGCGTGGCTCCGGCCTGTCTTTCTCATTACCTAAAGTTTCCTGCTAATGAATTGAAGATCCTACTCTTTCTCTAAAACACTTTATAAGAACATGGGAAAGTGAAATGCATTTTGTAAAATGATATGGAAAGCTAAAAAAAATGAATGGATTGCAATTCAACCGTAGGTTCTGTAGGTTAATTTGTCTATTTTGTCTAAATGGCTGAAATACTTGGGGCAATCACTGTACAGATATATACAACCCAGCAGGGGGGAGATTAATCTCTGTCTATCTAAACCATATGTGTTTCATCAATTTGCAGTCATCTGTGCAAATACTTACTGGGCATGGCAGCTAAAGAGCATACAGGTTAGAGATGGACACACACAGTGAGTTGAAAGGAAAATTTTCTGAAGCCGCAGGTTGTGGGCAGTATTGCACACTAGACAGCTAAGAGTTCTTAGAAGTGCCCCACTTTTGGGAATGCAAACTAGTTCAACCACTATGGAGATCTGTGTGGAGATTCCTAAGAAAGGTGGGAATAGATCCACCATATGATCCAGCTATACCACTCCTGGGTATCTTTCCAAAGGGGTTGAATTCAGAGAAATACAGCAACATATGCATACCTATGTTCATAGCAGCACAATTTGTAATAGCCAAAATATGGAACCAACCCAGATCCCCATCAACAGATGAATGGATAGCAAAACTGTGGGAAATACACACAATGGAATTCTATTCAGCCATAAAGAAGAACAAAATTATGTCATTTGCAAGGAGATGGAAAACCCTGGAGAACATTATGTTAAGCGAGATCAGCCAAGCACAAAAGAAGAAGATACATATGTTTCCTCTAATATGCCCAAACTAGGAAACACAAAGAATACCAGTGGGACTCCAGTTATTGAAGAGGAAATACTAGCTAAGTTTGGATGGTAAGATAGGAGAGGAGGATGGTCGGTCTTGATTAACGAGGGTCTACACCTGAACATGTGTAAAATTATGAATAAGTCATGGTTAACCTGGACAGCCATTAGTGGGAGGGGGGAAAGGAAAATGGGGGTGGGGGGGAGGGCATCAAATATAGTGTAAAAAAAAAATAAATAAATAAATATATAAAAAAAGAAGTGCCCCACTTTTTTATAGGTTCATTTTTTTGGTCTGGAAAACTTTTGAGAGAAGGAATTCCAATTCTCTAACATCCCTCATATCTGAGGCCGGGCATTTTTAACCTGTGATTCTCACTTTAGCCCTGTGCTCTGTTCCTTAGGAGTTGATTGACAAGACATCAGCATATGCTCCATCTGTAGTCACAAAGTGTGCAGATTGGGGAACTAAAGATGGTGACTATTTGATTGGCAGGGCTTTGTGTGTAAAAAGAGTTTGTATTTATAATCTCTGGGATGGTAGAAAATGGAGCAAGGAGAAGATGAGGTCTGACAGAGATGTCGAGCAAAGGTTTGGAAGTAAATGAGAATGTTTGTTTGGGTTTTGGGCTTACTCCCAGACTATTATTACCTAATAGTTTGGACAGGTTTCCCTGTCCTCCCGACAGTCCTAGTGCCTGGCAAAAGAACTCGAAGGGGACAGATCCTCCTCTTTCATATACCAAATCTCATCCAAATTCAAAGAATTTCACATGCAAGACTTAGGTCACTGGTATTAAACACAACCCAAGCCCGCAGGATAACTAATGACTGCTGCTTTTAGGTCATAAATAAAGTCCCTTTAAGTGTGGATCTTCAGGAACAGTTTCACCTGGCAATGCTCCCAGCCATGTGTCTGACCAGGGGTCAGAGGTGGAGGGGAGGCAGCAATTCACTGAAGGCATCCTTTTCATTGGCCCAGCATGAAAGACTCAGGAAGCGGCTCACTGATGGCCAGAGGGCTCCGAGAGCGCTTCGGGAATCTCTTCTTCAGATGGAGATGAGAGTGGGAGTGGGTTCCATGGCATGTTGAAGCATTCCAGGCATGAAGCCAGGCATTGACTCTGAGGTCTTTGTACACAGGCCCAGCAAGGCAATGCTAAAGAAGCTGGCAGGGCAGAGGGAACTCTAAGAACATGGGTGGATGGGGGCGATAAGCTTGCACAGGAGGATGTTTAAATTCAGAATGGGCCCATTAATATTGCCCCAGCAGGACAAAAGGGTGTGGATGAGGGACTGACTGGCTGGCTGACGGGGGAGACCTCCCCCAGAACCCATGGATTCTTCTAGCTGATCACATCTACCCTTACCATTCATGAGTGGGGGATTAGTGAGCAGGGAGGAAGGGCATCCTCCTGGGGTTTTAGTACCACCGTTTCAACCAGTTGTTCTCTTATGATGTTTTATTTTCCTCTACAAGCCCATCCAAACACTAATTTGTTGTTTACAGAGAATAATTTTACTTCAGTGTGTGAACATTTGCTTCAAACTATAATTAGAAAACCCAGCCATTGAATCCGGGTTGACTCAACAGGATTTTATGTTTAACTTTTTTTTTTTTTTTTTTTTTTTTTTAGCTCTCCTCTATCTATACCACCATTTCCTGATTCAGGTTCATGCAGAAATTCTACTCCCTCTTTGGAATTTAGTTTCTGTCAAAATCACCTAAACTAAATGAGCCCCGGGCATTACCTAGGCTAGTAACACAAATAGGTTCTCTAGATTCTTTCTAACAGGAGAAAGTTCCCTCCCTGGCTCCCATTTGCTGCTACCTACTTCAACTTTTTCTTCTGGATAATCCCAATCAGGATGGATCATTTCTCCATCTATTCTCCTTTTCTAAATTTAGCTTCTAGGTTTCAATCTTTAACACGTCCCACTAGCTCTTACTGATTTCTACCTACTACTCTTAAACAACCCAGTTTATATATGACCCAGTCAGGAACTTGAAAATTGACACCTAAATCATTAGATAAAATTAACGTCCGTAGAATATTTAGTAGCCATATAAAAGTAATGCTATTTTAGGGAATAGCAGCTACAACAAAATGTATTTCTCGTTGTTAGTAAAATCAATATGCCTCCAACAATGGCTAAAGACAGAGCTGCTGGAAATGGAATCAATGACAATTATAATCAGCATGTGTTGAGATTTTACCATGCACTATTTAAAGCATTTTATATTAATCGCTTCATAACAACTAAATGTAGAAGTCTTTATTTTTATCCTAATTTTCAGCTAACAAAATCGATTTTTTCTCCTTCCCAGAACTAGAAAGTAGTGTTCTGAACTGTGTATTGGAGGAATATTAAAAAAAAAAACAAAAAACTTCTTCTCATAGTGAAAATGCTTTTATCCAATTCTCTGTTATGTCACCAGATACTAGATTTGCTAGTTTGGTGCCAACAAGCTACAAGAGGCATATTTGGCAGAATGTGGAAGAACCACAGATGTTTACAGATGTCTTTTCACTGATGAAGGGTTCAGGCCAGGAGATCTTGAGGACACAATGTGAGTACAGCTTCCCTTTGGTTGTAAACAAGCCTTTGCATGTACCAAGCACTAGAGAAAAGAATACCTTTGTAGAACTAGAGAAAGACCCTTGGCTTTTCTGTACACATACTTCAAATCTTAGATCAGAAGCAATGGTCATGCTCTCTATCTGACTGGGGAAACCACAGAGCTCTGAGGCCAGAGGCCATAGTGAGGTTGACCTTCCTAATATATGTGAGGCAAGTGAATAGATGCCGTTGCCCCTGCACTCTTGGATTATTAATTCTTAGATAAGGATATCTGTGCTCCTTTAGCCCCCATTCCTAATTATGCTAAAGCTTAGCAAATAAATGAAAGTCTCATCCCAATTTATCCCACATCAGGAAAATACCACACTTATTCAGGCTGGAGGATTACACACTTGGTAAGTACTTTTATTATTTTTAATTTTTAATTTTTAATTTTTTTTGCAGGTCTGGGGATAGAACCCAGGGGCATTCGACATCCGAGCTACACCCCCTGCCCTATTTTTTATTCTTTATTTTGCAACAGGGTCTCACTAAGTTGCAGAGGGCCTCACTAAGTAGTAGCTGAGGCTGTCCGCAAATCATGATCCTTCAGTCTCAGCCTCCCGAATGCTGGGATTACAAGCGTGTGCCACTACGCCCAGCTGGTAAGTACTTTTAGAGCAAATATTAAACTGAGTTCTTCAGACCATCCGCAAGTAAGTCCTCTGAAATTCTGTACAAAACTTTTCTCTGTACATGTGGAACTTTTTGTGAGATCCTTGGTTATCATTGGAGTTGTGTGTGTGTGTGTGTGTGTGTGTGTGTGTGTGTGTGTGTGTGAGATGTGCATGCGCATCATGGGGAAAGCAAACCCAGGGTAATTATTAACCCTAGGGGAATTATACCTCTGAGCTACACCTCCAGCCCCTTTATTTTTCCTTTTGAGACAGGGTCTTGTTAAGTTGTTGATGGTCTTGCTAAGTTACTGAGGCTGGCCTTGAATCTGCAATCTTCCTGTCTCAATCTCCCAAGCACTGAGGTTACCATCATCCACCACCATGCTTGGCTCTTATTTTTTATTTTGAGAGACAGTCTTGCTAAACTGCTGAGACTGGACCTCTGCTTTGGCAATGATCCATCCTCTAGACCTCTGCTCTCCCATGTGTATGTGCAAGCAGTGTGATCGTGGATAGGTACATAGATGTGAACATGGATAGGTACATAGATGTGAACATGGATAGGTACATAGATGTGAACGTTTATAGAGGAAGAAATAGTAGCAATGAAATGTTAAAGGGGATTTTGCATAATTGACTCTAGGCTGACTTTTTCCCCAGCTCAGGTTTCAGGAAAAGAAATGATTTCTTCCTCCTTCCTCTTCATCGTCAGTTCCCAAGGAGCTGCTGAACACAGGCTAGTTCTGTTCTTCACTTCAAGTCCGGATGCCTCCATAGGTAGCCTAACTCAGCCAAGTAGTTTGAGAACCACAAAAAAAATACCTCCTCGTTTGCTTTGGAGTTTTAGCATTTATGTTTACATAATGTAATTAAAATACGTTTTACTCTGTCCTGAAAACATTTTCTCCTTTTAAAAGGCAACCAAAAACTTAAGTGATTTCTGGATCAGACTTATTTTCTCATCTGAAAACTGAATATCTTAGGACAAGATAAATTCATGGATGGTTTTTAACTCTAAAGTACTCTTTTGTCCCTCCTCCTCCTCCTCCTCCTCCTCCTCCTCCTCCTCCTCCTCCTCCTCCTCCTTCTCCCCCTGAATTGGTACTGGTGATAACCCAGGGCCTTCTACCTTCAAACTACACCCCCAGCCTTTTTTATTTTTTATTTTGAAATAAGGTCCCACTAAATTTCTGAGTCTGGCCTTGAACCTGCAATCCCCGTCTCAGCCTCCCAAGTGCTGGAATTTAGGCATGTGCTACCATGCTTGGCTCTAAAGTACTCTTTCTAGAATACTGTTGTGGAAGAACCCAGTGGGGTGGGAGAAAGAAAATGTATAAAAGCAAACGAACAGCTAGAGTCCTGGAGTCAATACTTTCCATGGCATCAGGGGGCATCCCTTTTTTCACCCCCTACCATGCCTTGAGTGACAGCCAACATCATGGCTTTCTCCCATCTTTTCAGGAAATGTGTTAGTCAGAATTAAGGAGGGGCAAACACGAGTGTAGTGAGTAAGCCAATGTCTGAAGATACTTCACATCTGTCGAGAAGTTGCTAAGTCCCAGTACCCCTTGAAAGCCAACCCTCAGACTTATCAAATCAGATAAAAAGCAAATCAGAGCTTTGCTGGTGCATTCTCCTGGGGCTCTGAAGAGGGTAGCTCTGAGCACTCATGATCTTCCAACTTTCAGAAGCTGTGATTCTGCAATCCCTCTTCCTAATGGTTCCGCTGGGCGGGGGGGATTAGGATGTTCTTACTCAGCAAGTATAACTTAAGGCTTGGAAGACAGAATCTGACTAATCAAAAGAAGGAAGGCCAGGGTCCAAATTTGAGTGCCTTGGGATGAGAGCTATTCCGTTGCACAACTGCAGGGGGCACCTGTCCTATTGCATCATCTATTACAGACATCCATTGGAGCCTAGTTTTCAGATAATATGATAAAAAAATAGCGCTTTTGGAAATGAACGACAGGACACTGCTGCCTTAAGCATCTTCTTTTCACCACAAAGAATGTCATTTGGTCAAGAAATTGAATTGCTAAGGCCAGGGGAGTACTTTCGTGTAGCTATGTTATAAGACCTGGCACAACTTGCATGTGCAAGAACAAAAATGCAATCCGTTTGAAGGCTAGGCATAGGCATGGGGTAAAGGGCAACTTATAAATCAAAATAAACCAAGTTTAAATGAAGGACATAAAACTGTGCAAAAACTGTGCTGTTGGACCTTGTGTTCTATCTTTGCAAAAAATGTTTTCGGTATGAATCTCAGATGTTGAAAATATTTAGTCAGTTGTATCAGGTAGAGTGGTTCTAGGTGTTTTCAGGGGTTTATGGGTCTTTTTCTTCACTTGACCAGTTTACCATATAATAACTACCATTCCCAGGCTGCAGACCAACCGTCAAGTGCTTCCCACACATAACTTTATTAGATCTTTCCAGTGACATCATCATCCTTATCATTATTTTGCCATACTGCGATTAAACCAAGAGGCATGCTCCCTCCAGTCTGCACCCCCGGAATCATTTTATCATTTTATTTAATTTTTGCTTTGAAACAGGGTCTCACTAAATTGCTGAGGGTCTTGCTAGGGTGTTGAGGCTGGTCTCAAACCTGGGATCCTCTTGTCTCAGCCTCCTGAGTACTGAGGTTACAAGCATACACCACCATGCCTGGCAGGTGACGGTATCTTGATTATCTAAACAGAAAGCTGGATTTCCAATAGGTGTGCAATTTGCCTGAGGTCACAAACTTAAATAACTCTGTCAGGGCTCAAGTTCAGGCCTGTCTGACTCCAAATGTCCTGCCATTACCAGAACACCAAACTGCTTTCTTTCTATAGCGGCACTGTATTTTCTCAAGCAAATACAGTTATAAATTATTCATCTGTTAGGGCCGCTATAAAACAAAATCACTTGTTGGTAAATTAGAAACATGAATTATTTCTTGTAGTTCTGGAAGCTGGAAAGTCTAAGCTCAAGACACCGGCAAATTTGGTATCTGGTAAAAGCCTGTTTCCTGGTTCACAGATGGCACCTTTTACTGGGACTTAATATGGTGGAGGAGCGAGCGGGCTCTCATAGGTGTCTACTGAAAGGGAACGAAGCCTAGTCGTGAAGACAACCCTCATCTCCCCCTAATACCATCACCATGGGGCTTAGGATTTCAACATGTGAATTTGAGCTGGATGTAAATACTCAGATCGTAGCCTTATTTCTTTACTTGTAGCAATAGTAATAATCACACCAACACGTGCAAAGCTTACTTTGTGGCAGGGGCAGTCCTATACCCTTTACAAGTCCTTAAATAAGTCATTCTTTGTAAAAATCTCACAATGTATAGTCAACGACAAGCCCCACTTTTAAATGAGAAAACCAGAGAGAGGTTCAGAAACTTGCCCAAGGTCACCCGCTAGTAAGTTGCAGTACTGGGAATCAAAGTTTGAAGTCGAGGTTCCAGAACCTGCTCAGTCATTGCTTTTAGACCAGCTTGTAATAGAAATAAGTCCCTTGAGGAAGCCCCCCTGTAAAGTTGAGGCTGGTCCAGGGCATGGTGTGTGGAGAGATGATTCTCTAGGAGAAAAGAAAGCTGGAAAGTCAATGGATCACACCTTGGAAGTCCCTGGTTTCTGTTGCCCAATTTCCCATCACACCCGATTCCAGCTGGGGCCCTACAGCTCCTGCCTCTCCTCGGGCTACCCATGGGCGTGCTGGATTCCCGCACTGGCGGGCAGGGTGCAGAAGGGACGGCTGTGGGGGTTGTGTCTCCTGCATCATGCAGGCAGCTAGTTTTCATCTTTCTATGTCTCTTCTCACTTGCTAGTCATTGTTCTCCTTTTTCAGAAAAGCAAAATCAATTCTTTGGAATTCTCTGGAACCAGAGTTTTGAATCTGTAATGTTTATGAATCTGCTGAGAGTGCCGTAAATGAGACTTCTTTTTTGCACATGAAGTCATATTTTGACCCAAACCAGAAAAAAAAAATTATTTGAGAGTCTATGGGGATCAGAGCTGGGTATTGTGTTACAGAAATTTTCCATTTCAGACACAGAGTCTGAAAAAGTACATAGAGCAGTATGTGGGCCAAAACTGGCCGAGAGGGACTCCAGGAGGGCCTGAAGAAATAGCAACTCGTCCTGCAATCCTGGGGAGTGTGGCCAGCTTCCCGGGAGGTTTGTGCAGAAGACCTGGATCAGATCATGCTTAGCCACCTGAGATTTGAATCATGATAATGGATGGCATCACAGGACGGGACTTCAGGACACCTTAGGGAAGGCACTTAACCCCTCAGTGCCTCAGTTTCCAATGTCTGAAAATGGGATAAAACTTCCCAATTTATTGGGAGTTCTAAAAGCATTACACATATCTAGTAATGATATGGTAACACTAGTCAAATAATTATTAAACAATACTTACAGCTCACACGTATAAAGCCCTTGCTCTGCATGAGCCAAGTGCTAAGCATTCCTGAACGTGATTCCATTTGATCTTTACAACAACCTGGTGAGATCAGACATACTGTACTTGCAGTTTTATGGTGGAGAAGCTGCAGTTAGAAAGTAAGTAATTGGCCTGAACGAGCTCATTAGCTAAGAAATACACTGGGATCGCAAATCCAGGTTAAGTCTGGCTCCCTAACTCATGAAATGAACCATTACCCTAAGGACAGGCCCTGTGGCAAATCCGGTGCATGAGCTGGGGGAGCGTCCCTGGTGGTGCACACCTATAGGGGAGCGTCCCTGGTGGTGCACACCTATTACCCCAGTCCTTGGGAGGCTGAGACAGGAGGATCGAAGTTTGAGGACAGTGTGTAGAACTTAGTGAGACACTGTTTCATACTAAAAACTGAAATGGTCCAGGGTTATAGCTCAGTGGTAGAACAACTGTGGGTTTAATTCCCAGTAAAACACACACACACACACACACACACACACACACACACACACGTGTTGATATGGAAGGATTTTTGTGTGTGTAGTACTGGGGATTGAACACAGGGTCATTCTACCTCTAAGCTACACCCCAGAGCCCTTTTTTATTTTTTATTTTTTGAAATAGGATCTTTCTAGGTCGCTGGGAATTTGGCTACTTGTTGAGGCTGTCCTCAAACCATTGAGTCTCCTGTCTCAGCTTCCCAAGTACTGGGATCACAGGCATATACTACCACACCAGACGAAAGCATTAATTTTTAAGAAATGTCGTGCTGTTTTTCTAGGCAAAAAACGGATCTTGGTATTTCTGGCTTAATTCTCTTTCTTTCTTTCTTTTCTGGTGGTACTGGGGGTGGAACCCAGAGGCTTTCTACCTCCGGGCTATCCTCCCAGCCCTATTTTTTATATTTTATTTGGAAACAGGGTCTCACTAAGTAGCTGAGGCTGGCTTCGAACCAGTGCGATCCTCCTGTCTCAGCCTCCCAAGCACGGGGATTACAAGCGTGCACCACCACGCCCGGCTACTTTCTGGCTTAATTCTGAAACCAGTATTGCCTAGGCAGTGGTTCTTATGGTGTAGTATCCCTGACCAAAGTTACCTGGGAACTTGTTTAGAAATGCAAACTCTGTAGCTCCAGCTAGGCCTATTGAGACACCGCAAACTGTGCCTGAGAAAGTCCCCCAGAGTGATGATAATTCCTCCTCCTCTTCCTTCTCTATCTTTAAGCTGGGGATTGAACCCAGGTGCATTCCACTTCTGAACTACACACCCAGCTTTTTAAATTTTAATTTTGAAACAGGATCTCACTAAATTGCTGAGGGCCTCACTAAACTGCTGGGGCTGGCCTCAAACCTGAGATCCTCCTGTCTGAGCCTCCCAAGTACTGAGATCATAGGCATGTGCCACCATGCCCAGCTCCCCAAATAATTCTGATGCAGCTAATGTTTGGCAACCACTGTCCTCTGGGATAGATAAAGGAGAGAGTTAAATCAGGACCAGAAGTCGAACTATGATTCTTAACAGCTGCTAGTGACTCATTCTCCTCAGTCTTTCCCTTCAGAGTTTCTGTCCTTTTTAGGATGAAGGACTTACTTGCTCGTGTCCTGTCTTGTGTGATAAATTTCAAGTGTCGGTTTCTTTCTAATTAATGATGTGCAGCAAGAAGCTGAGCTGCATCTACCAGCATGTGCACCCCGGGGCCACTGTTTTGGGGATCACTTGTTAATTTCCCAGTGGGCATGATTAGCTTTAAGCTATCCTTTCTGCCAGAAGAGGAAGAAAGTTGAATAAAACTATTGTTCTAGGTCAGATAGACACTTGAAAAGCTGGGAGTAGTATCTAAGTACGCTTGATTTTAAGGGTTCTAAGCAGTGCCATGGGTGAGGCAAGCAGCGTCCTCTCCCTCTCTTTGACTCCTCATCTATAATTTATTACAGCAGGTGGAAAGACAAAATCTGAAAACGAGGAACTTCTCTGCCTCTGTTTTTGTTTTTGGAAATTGACTCCAGAAGCATTCTACCTCTGGGCCACATCCCCAGCCCTTTGTATTTTTATTTTGAAGCAGAGTCTAAGTTGCTGGGGCTAGTCTCGAACGTGTGATCCTCCTGTCTCAGCCTCCCAGGTGAAGGAGTCACAGGCGTGCTCTGTGGTGCCTGGCTACTGCCTCAGTTATTTAAAATGTGAGCTCTGGCTCACGTTTGTCTGAATTCTCAGTCTCACTGGTCCTGCGTGCTCTCTGTAGAAAATTGTTCACATTCCAGAAACAAGAACAAAATCGTCTTCTGCCTTCTAGTTCATTCTCCAGAGGCGGGCTTAACACAAATCTGCCTTCTAATAACTGTATAAACATAACTTTCAGTAAAAATTACTCTAACTTGCTAGTTTGTTACCAAAGCCTCGCTTGTTATCTGAGACACTGCGTTTCCTAACTGAAAAAGAGCAGAAAATTTTATTTGGCTTTCCCAGAAAGTGGAAATTATGGTTATTGCTGTGATCTGTAGTTAGCATCTTTGAAATAGAAGGACAGTTGTCTTTATCTCAACCAGGAGTCGCTAACATTAAGTTCTGGTTTGAGGTGTCTCTCAATTTTATCTTACATCTCCAAATAAGGTAAAATAAAAGTGTTTAAAATGTAGACATGGTTTCTGCTGACAGAATCTGTTTTTGAGTTTCAAAAGAGCTTCACACAGCATTCCGTGTGGCTATCTGGTCTTACTTTAATTCAGTGCAGACACACTGAAAGAAAGTCATGAGCCTGGGTTAGCAACATGCAAATGGGGGCAAGATATATTAAGTGCGTTAAACCCTGGACTAATGAGAGTGGATACTGCCCAGCAGTGTCTTTCCTGCGATGACTTTAGAGAAGACTTAACAGCCTTGATAATTCAATAGGAAGGATGAAGAAACGGAGTTTTTCCGTAGCCTTCTCTATTTGACAGATACACTAAGTCCTCTGCCCCTGAAAACCCTTGTTCTACAAATTGATGTTGCTATTATAAACCAACAATTTCCCCCAGGGAACTCTTCGCTGCTGCCGCTGCCTCCTCCTCCTCTTCCTCCACCCCCCCTCCTCCTCCTCCTCTTCCTCCTCCTCCTCTTCCTCCTCCTCCTCTTCCTCCTCCTCCTCCTCTTCCTCCTCCTCCTCTTCTTCCTCCTCCTCCTCTTCCTCCTCCTCCTTCTCTTCCTCCTCTTCTTCCTCCTCCTCCTCTTCCTCCTCCTCCTTCTCCTCCTCCTCTTCCTCTTCCTCCTCTTCCTCCTCCTTCTCTTCCTCCTCCTCCTCCTCTTCCTCCTCCTCCTCCTCCTCCTCCTCTTCCTCCTCCTCCTCCTCTTCCTCCTCCTCCTCCTCTTCCTCCTTCTCTTCTTCCTCATCCTCCTCCTTCTCTTCTTCCTCCTCCTCCTCTTTCTCCTTCTTTTGTGCTACTGGGGATTGAACCTGAGGAAATTCTACCTCTGAATTACACTTCCCGCCTTTTATATTTTTGAAACTGGGTCTTACTAAGTTTCAAGGAGGGGAGGGTTGGTGGCTGCTAGGTTGTTGAGACTAACCTCCAACCTGTGATCCTCCTGCCTCAACCTCCCAAGTACTGGGATTACAGGCCCGTGCTACCACACCTGACTCTCCAGAAAACTCTTAATAGTCACTCAATGATAGTCTGTTGGTTAAGAACAAAGATTTTGGAAAGACAGATACCCAAGTCCAAAATCTAGTCTTATTTTTTTTTTTATTATCCATGTGCCTTTAAATGGATTATTTAACCTCTCTGAGACTTGTTTCTCACCTATAAACTAGAAATAAAAATTCCTACTATATAGAGTTGCATGAGGACCGATTTGGATAATATACAATGCTGGTATTTAGTAGATGATCTTATTTTTTGCAATCTTAAACGTGGTACAAATAATAAACCTACATGCTGAGCAAATATTCCCTGCCGTATCTACACACATAAAATATCACACACATACATTTTATATATAATCTCAGTGCTAAAGTCTAAATATTTGTTCTCACAGAACTCATATCTTGACTTTTTATTTTCTTATTTTATACTGGTTATTGAAGCTAGAGGCATTCTGGGATATTCCTCCATCCCTATTTTCTTAAACAGGATATTGGTAAATTGCTGAGAATCTCCCTAAGTTTCCCAGGCTAGCCTTCGATCTGTGGTCCTCCTGTCTCAGCTTCTCAAGTGCTGGGATTATAGGCATGGGCCACCACTCTTGGCCTTATGTTGAATCTTAATTTCCAATGTGCTAGTGTAAGGCGGTGGGGCCTTTGGGAAGAGATTACTACATCACGAGGGTGGAACACTTATAAATAGGATCAGTGCCCTTAATAAAACATACTTGAGAGACCAGCCTCGCCCTCCCATCAATGTAGAGATAAAAGGAGAAGGTGTTGTTATAAGCCAGAAAGTGAGCCCTCTCCAGATACTAAATCTTCTGGTTTCTTGTTTTTAAACTCAACCTTTAGAAATTTGAGACATAAAATTTTGCAGTTTATAAGCTATCAAGTTCATGTTGTTTTTTTATAGTAACCCAAACAGATGAAGACAATTACTAAGAAATGTATATATTGTTTGAATATATATGTAAATAAGATATACATGTCAATTATATATGTAGAGTTATAATTTTGCTCTAATCAGTTCTGAAAAGTAGTGAAATTTCTCTTTCCTTAAAACATCACAGTGAATTGACTGACTTATTCCTGATCTCCTGGGGGTTGCTTACAGGCTACAGATGGCCCCATCCCCACATTGATTGGATCTGTTAGCCAAGTACAACTTATTGCATATGTCTGCCTAATAGATCACAGAAACATCTTCATGGTTATTGATTCACCTCTTATGGATTTGAGTCTTGTTAAGGCAGGCATGGTGTCACACGCCTATAGTTCATATAATTCCAGTACTTGGGAGGCGGAGACAAGAAGATTGCAGGTTGGAGGCCAGCCTCAGCAACTTGGCACAACTCTCAGCAACCTAGAGAGGCCCTGATTCAGAACAAAAAATAAAAAGGAATGGAGGCGTAGCTCACAGTAGAATGTCCCTGGGTTTAATCTCTAGAACCACACACATACATACACACACGAAAGAGAAAGAAAGAAAGAAGAGAGAAAGAAAGGGAGGGAGGGAGGAAGAAAAAATAAGAGAAAAGATGAAAAAGCTATGGATTCTTCAGATTGTACTAACAGCAAGGGGAAATGCATTTGGAATATTTTGCTGGAAAATAAATGAATGATATTTCTACTAAACTGTGATTATGGTTCTACCTCAGAGCTACACCTTTCCAGTCGTGTGTGTGTGTGTGTGTGTGTGTGTGTGTGTGTGGTATTGGGGATAGAACCCAGGGGCATTGTACCTCTGAGCTACAACCTTAGCCTGATTTTTTTTTTTTTTTTTTTTTTTTTTGTCGGTCTGGGGATGGAACCCAGGACCATTTGACCTCTGACCTACACCACCAGCCCTATTTTTATTCTTTATTTTGAAACAGGGTCTCACTGAATTGAAAAGGGCCTGAGAAAATAGCTGAGGGCGTCCACGAACCACGATCCTCCTGTCTCAGCCTCCCAAATGCTTTGATTAATCAGAACCATGCCTGGGTCATCTTTCTTTCCCTTTCTCTCTCTCTCTCTCTCTCTCTCTCTCTCTCTCTCTCTCTCTCTCTCTCTTTTCTTTTCTTTCTTTCAACAGGGTCTCAACAAGTTGCAGAGGGCTTCACCAAGTTGCTGGGGCTGGCTACAAATCTGTGATTCTTTTGTCTCATCCTCCTAAGTACTAAGATTACAATTGTGTGCCACCATGCTAGGCCTCTATCTAAGTTTGATAAGTCCTCTTTTTATTAAGGTGTTTCACAAATTCAATATTTAAGAGCTGGGGAATCTGTAAGAAAAGAGGATGGAAAATTTTTGGAATCGTTAGGATATGAGTTAGGTATTTCTTTTTTAAAAATGTGCACACACACCTACACACACTCACACGCTAAAACTTAGAAACTCCCACAGACCAGAGACTTGCAGAGCCATTAAGAAGCAGAGCTCTGGTGGTGGGGGCTGGTGAATAAATACATTAGGTCATCTGTCCCACCCTGCCACAGCGAGACTATCCCCCACGTGGTAGTTTATATTTCTGTGGTTTGCTCGGGGCTTGGGCTAGTTTTCAATAATTCTCTCCAAGGTCTTCCAAGGCAGTTTGCAGTTATTTTGTGAAGTATTCATTCTAATACATGCTTTGTTGGCATCTTCCACAACCTAATAAGCATGCGGATGTGTGCTCTGAGACGTGGATTAGAGTCTCCTTTTCTTGAATTTCCACTCTCTACCTTGTTGCAGCAAAATCTCCTCACCTCCTTGGGGTTTAAATTTTTTCCAGGCACTGAGTGTTTTACTCACTCTTAGTACATAGTCCTCAAGAGACTCTTCAATAAGATTCATGGTTTGTGTCTCCAACTAGAGGTTTGACAAAATGAATTGAACACGAGGTGGTAATAAGTGATACAAAGGTCACCAAATGCTTCAGAGTTACAGCTTGTTTTGTTCTTTGCTTCATTTTTAATTCAGTCCATACAAGGTAAGTGTTAAAGTTTCACAGTGGGGAAAACACTGGGCCATAACTCCTTGGCTCTGGCCCTGCACAAGTTTCCTTCCCTAGTCTACGCCGTGTGATTACTGTTTACACACACACTCTTTCTCACACACACACGCCATTGCCACTCTTTGCTTTTTTTTTTTTTTAACATTTGGTACTGTTTAATGTTTTATTTGCTGAGATCATGGGTTGAACTTGGTTATCCCCAAACTTCCAGATGAAAATAATCACCTGTGGCTTTTGAAAAATATGGTTTGGAGAGGTTCTTCCCTGGCATATGTGATTCAACAGAGACGAGGAGAGGACTAGAGAATTTTATGTTTAGAAGTTCTCTTATGCCGGGCGTGGTGGCGCACGCTTGTAATCCCTGCGCTTGGGAGGCGGAGACAGGAGGATCGCGCAGGTTCGAAGCCAGCCGCGCTGGCGTAAGAGACCCTGTTTCCAAAAATAAAAAGTATAAAATAGGTCTGGGAGTGTAGCCCAGAGATAGAAGGGCTTCCAGGAACCCCAGTAGCACCAAAGAAAAGAAGAAAAAAAAGAAAAAAAAGTTCTCTCATATAAGTCTTTTCAATAGATAAATATAGGAAACACCATAGTAGAAGATTATCTCCTAGCCCACTTTCGACACACATGCATGCACGCGCTGTCTGTCTGTCTGTCTGTCTGTCTGTCTGTCTCTCTCTCTCTCTGCATCTCCATCAAGTCTCGATTGATAAATAACATCATCTTTCTCCTTTAACCCTTTAACCTCTGGCCCTGAAGTGTTTTCTTTCACTGAACTTGGATTTTAGCATCTGTGGTTATATAACATAGTATTTCTTCAGGGCTTCAACTTTTTATTTACATCTTCCATTTCCTTTAATAGTTTGAATTTGTTTTATCATGCCTTTTGAGAGAATGGGTGATGTCTGTATTTCTTTTTATTCTCCATTTATGGTCCCCTGATGCTTTGTACCATAAGGTCAAATGAAGTTTTGGTTCTAATTTAACTTTCCCTTTAAATATCAGTATCTTTCTGTGCAAGTAAAGAATATATCATTTCATCCCATATGCCAAGAGGCCTGAGGTTTTTGGAACCCTTGTTTTATCCTGGCAGTGCAGCTGTTAGGTAATCATATAACCACTTAATCCTTTGTAAAAACTTAATCGGACAGCTGCCTTGATAATATGCCATTTCAAGGATGGCCTCTGTGGAGGGAAATAATACACTATTGTAGTAAGTCTCACAGATTAATGATATTTCTCTGCAAGGAAATGGCTAGTGGACAGGAGTTCCCAAAGTGGGAATGAAGCTACATGCTAGGAAAACAAAACAAAACAAAACAAAACAAAACAAAACAAAACAAAAACACTTTCAATATCTACCCTGACATGGAAGTATATTCTTTGAATTTAGAACTGTTGGCATCTTTGTTATATTAATGGTTTAATTAGACTGTTTTCATGTCGTGAGGAGTTCTTTAAAGTACTTTAAACAAGGATACTATTGTTAAAAAAATAGTTCTTTCACTTGAGCCATGAAATTTATGGGATGGGGAAGGGGTTGCGGGGTGAAAAAAATTCTCCTGGCAGCTTACTTTTTAGCTCAGCTCTGACTTCTTCAGCCTAATCACCAAGAAGCCGGTGCAAGGCAATCCTTGTTTATTCAGAAGTTTGATCTGAATTCTTGTAAAATTAAATGTAAGTGATAAATTTAATTTAACACCACCACCTATTTACCAGGACATGGTAAATAGGAAGGAGAAGAAAACAAACATGGGAGATGTTATTGTAACAGGTTAAAGTCAGGTTCAATAAAACATGGAAGTCTTGTTTATAGAAATGATTTCATGCAAAGAATATCAGCCAACAGTTGGTACTAATTATTTTTAAAATACATATACCTATGTCATCTTTTGTATGCTACTAAAACCAATGTCTTTGTTTCTGCACAGATTTTGGGGGAGAGTGAGAATTTACCAGAGACATCTCTCTGGTTCTTTTTGGGGTTTTTTTGGTGGTACTGGGGGTGGAGCCCAGAGGCTTACTACCTCCGGGCTATACTCCCAGACCTTTTTTATATTTTATTTGGAAACAGGGTCTCACTAAGTTGCTGAGAGCCTCACTAAGTAGCTGAGGCTGGCTTCAAACCTGTGCAATCCTCTTGTCTCAGCCTCCCAAGTGTGGGGATTACAAGCGTACGAGACCACGCCCGGCTTCTCTGGTTCTTGAGTTAACTAGTTCACATGGTTTTGCATTATCACAGTTAAAGATCTCTTTTAAAGATTCAAAAAATAAATTTACACATTGTTACTGGTTAATCATGTTAGAGCATTCAGTCTCTTTGAATTTATACTCAACATAATTTTTTTTTTGTACTGGGGATGGAAACCAGGGCCATTCTACTTGCAAGCTACACACCGAGTCCTATTTTTTTATTCTTTAATTTTGAAATAGGGTCTCACTGGGTTACAAAGGGCCTCACTAAGTAGCTGAGGTTGGCCGCGAACCACGATCCTTCTGTTCCAATCTCTCAAATGATAGGATTACAAGTGTGTGCTACCACGCCAGGCTAGATTTTTGTTTTTTAACAAAAAAGGTTTGCAGGTAATCTGAAATTTATATCCCAACAGAATTTAACAGGAAAGACTTCTCAGCCTTGTCTGTTTACTTGGAAGTACAAACAAAAAGACTGAAAACTTAAATGATAAACTCATGTTTAAAGTCAAACATTAAAAAAGGAAACATAGACAATATATAATATTATATGGATGTAATGAATCTAACACAATAGAGTTGCAAATTTTTGAATTAACCAAAGAAAAGGGGTGACGATAAAAGTCGGCATTTTTGGAAGGGCTTCGCAATCACCAAGTGAGACAGGCTTTTGTCGTTTTTGTTTGCTCTGCCTTTCTACTTTAGGGAAAACAAGAGGGAAACCCAAACTTTTCTCCATTTCCCGGGTAGCTTAGGCCCCCAGGAGCATCTGCAAGAAATCGAGTCTTTGTGGAGGAGTGCATGTTGTCTTCATGGTGCCTGTGACGGGGGCAGGTCGAGTCAGGTGGCTGGCGGAACTGTAGCTGGTATTTGTGGTGATGGCGCCAACAGCAGCATCTGGAACAGACCCTTTCTTCTTTGCGGCCTTGGCTCCATTTTGCTTCTTTGGTTTCCTTTCATAGGCCTGGGTTGGTCCTCCGGCCTTCCCATTCTGTGAACTACTTAACCTCCTTTCAATAAGGTCAACTTGCCCTTCGCCTTTGTTTTTCCTTACGGAGCCAGAGTGAGTGTGTTATTGCAACCAAGAACCCTGACTGCAACATCAGGTTTTAATTTCAACTCTTAAGAATCTGAAATGCTGCTATGTCCCTGTGGCTGCAGGAAATAGGGTTCTGAGGTCTCCTGCACCTCACAGGACAGTGAAGTTAGTGTCACTAATGTTACTGATATATTTTTTCCAAATAAGATTTGTAATTATGTACACAGAAAGACACAACCTAACAAGATTGAAAAAAATATAAGAGAAGGCTATGGGAGGAAGGAAAAATAAAAGTATCAAAGCCAGCCTCAGCAACTGAGTGAGGCCTTGTTTCACAATGAAAAATCAAAAGGATCAGCGGTATAACTCAGCAGCAGAATGCCCCTAATTTCAGTCTCAAGTACTAAGTAACTAACATATCAGTGCATGACTTAGATTGTTAAATATATAATTTTGTAATGAGAAATGGAACTTATAAGCCAAGAACACTCCATTCTTCTTCACCTTCTCTTCCCCGCAGGAGAGACTGGGAAGTCAAAACATAGCCAGAGGCTTCTGGGGAGAGAATGACGAATGCCCTCTAACCAAGGGAAACTGGGCCAGCTTCAGTGGGGGTGGGAGGGCACCGGATGACGGTCCCTACGCTGTTCTTTCCTGGTGTTCCTCAAGCTGGGTTCCGAATGTTGATTCTGCAGTGTTCTTTAAGTCTCTTCTTTCAAAATATATTTGGAAGAGATCATACATTAAGACATTTACTTTGGAAAAATGCTCCCCAAGTTTCAGTATTCATGTACTAACTTCATGACTTTGCCATATTACATTCTGTCTCGTTCTATTGATGTTCTTTTTAATGCCTAAATACCTTGAATGCCTTTATTTTAAATAATATACTCAACTGTGGAAGCGTTCTATGCTGAGACAGGAGAATCACAGGTTCACGGCCAGCCTCAGCTACTTAGTGAGGGCCTTCACAGCTCAGTGAGACCCTGTTTCAAAATAAAGAATAAATTAGGCTGGGGGTGGAGCTCAGAGGTAGAATGCCCCTGCGTTCCATCTATGGTATCCTAGAAAGTTTAAGTGGGAGCTTATTCTTATTTAAAATATCGTGCATGAAGTTCTTTTTGTTTTTTCTGATGCTGAGAATTGAACTCAGGGCCTCAAATGTGCTAGGAAAGCACTCTACCCCTAAGCTACACCTCCAGCTCTAAGTTCAATTTTTGGATCTTTACTTTAAAAAAAGGTTCATATTATACCAAGCTGCTTGTTTTAGAGTTTGGCTGGGCCTTTGATTTTAGGGTGAAGCATTCTTTCCTCACAACTTTGAAGGCATTTTCTCCGTATCTTTTAGCATCATATACTTATTGATGATAAATCAGGGCTAGTTATTTTGTTTTCCTTGTAAGTTACTTTTTTCTCTCTCTCTGAAAGACCTTGTAGTTTTTCTTTAAATCTTCAAGATTCTAAAATATCACAATATCAACTACTTATTTTTTCTTCTTAATTTGTTATGCCAGATACTAATGCTTCCATCTAAGTTTTGTGTCTTTTGAGTATCAAGATCTTTTTCAATATATTTTCTCTTTAATTTTCTATGCGTTATCCGAGAAACCTATTAGTTAGATACTAGAATTTTTTGGGGGTGGTATTGGGATTAGAACCCACAGGCATTCTACCTCTGAACTATACCCCCAGCCCTTTTTGTGTTTTGAAACAAAGATTTCTCTAAGTTCCCGAGGCTGCCCTTGAATCTTCTATCTTCCTGGATTACAGGTATGCGCCTATAATAGATAGATATTTGACTTTCAAGATATGCTTTCAATGTTTGGATCCTGTGTCAATTAAAGTTGGTGAAGAAAACAAAAGTCTTTCCATGTGTCCACAGCATCGGAAGGGCTGGAGAAGGAAGTTTCTTGAATGGTCACTTCTTAGGTTGGCTTGAACCCCAAAGTGCATGGATTTTTAAATGCTCAGCGCTTCCATGCATCTCCCTGCAACTACCTCTGGAATCACTGCCTCTCCTCTTCTTCCTTCTCAGCCCTGTTCCTGGCCCCAGGCTGTAATATGAAAGCACATGGGAAGCTGTCAAGCTGTCAAAGTTCCTCTTTCTGCCAGGCGTGGTGACATACGCTTGTAATCCCCGCGCTTGGGAGGCAGAGACAGGAGTATCGCACTGGTTCAAAGCCAGCCTCAGCTACTTAGCGAGGCTCTCAGCAACTTAGTGAGGTTATGAACCTTTTTTCCTGAATTGCCTGCTCATTTTCTGCCCAGCTTTCTGCTAGGCTGTTTCCTCTAGCTGGTAGGAATTTGCAAAATACTCTTTAGGGACAGTAACCTTTTGCCTGATATTTATGTTGCAAATATACATTCCCAACTCACTGCTTCTATTCTCATCTGTGTTTATAGTATTTGCTAAAGGAGTTTTAAATATTTACGTGGCCAAATCTAGCCTAATTAACTTTTGCACATATTCTTTCTTTTAGCGGATAAAAGATTGAAACCAACATGAAAGCTGGTCCATTAGGAGTCTGATTTATGATCTGAGTTTCTAAAGAAATTAGACAACTCAACAATCTGGCTCTACCCTAGGAAAAATCAAAATCGTTTAAGATGATAAAAGTTTTTACTTACACACCAAATGTTTACTTCAGTCAACTTAGGAAGGATTTCCAGACAGGCTAAGTTGAAAGCTACCCAGCTTACCCTTCTGACTTGCATTCTGCCTAAAATGTGTGGTCTTTGAGTGAGAGCTGGATTTGGATAGTAACGGACTGTGGGACCTGTGCTGGGTGGGTCTGCCCTTTGTTTCATCTCAAGCTTCCTACCTGGAGCAGCTGCTGACATCAGAAAGTCTCGCTCTCAGTTCTCCAGTTTCGTTCTTTGCTCATATCTTGTGCCTAATGTTGCTCCAGAATAAATTACATTCAAGCCCTAACTGAGCAGAGACCAGATTTATGACAAGACCATCTATCAGGCAAAGGCCTTCAGGGCATGAGGGAGCACAGGAGGCCTGGGCTATAGAGCATGTTTCTAAATTAAGGCTCTAGGTTCAAGGGATGGGAACTAGGCCCAGCCAGGCTCGGGGCAAAGTTCGTCTTTTTCCTACATTCTGACTGGAGTGATCTCTCTAGATTTTCCTCCTACTTTCCTTTGCCAAGAATCAAGACTTCCTTATTCATGGCTACCACAATTGTGCCTCCTCCTTATGATATTTTGGCAAACCCCTAAAAGGAAGCAGCTTTTTCTTCTTCAAAGTCTGAAGTCTTAAGAAGGAAGAATGCGAATCCTAATCTCTTTTTCTTTAGAATGCCACTCGGAACTCAGCTCTCCAGTTGTCCCCCTGAGCATCCCCCTGGAGCCTTTTCTCTGCTGTGGTCAGCTATTGCTGTCCTTACAGCTCTACGCGATGTGGCGTTCTTTCCTTTATTGGCTCATCTGCCCTGTGAGATGCTGGTCTTCCTTTTGGGAAGAACTGTAAGGTACTCATCTCTGAATCTGTAGTATTCCTATTGGATCTATGTTAGAGCAAAGAAAAACATTTGATTCCCACATGCTGTTATGAACTTGGCATGGTGGAGTGGGAGTTAGTAGTTTTTAATATAAATGTATGTGAAGCATAGTAGTATCCCAGCTGGAGGCTTATCATAGAGTGGTTAAAAAAGGAAATATGGTGACCCTCCGATCTTGTTAGAGAAACAGCCAAAGATAAAGCAAAACCAGACATGGGTAGAGTGTATGTCTGCAGAATAGAATTTAAAAGTTGGAGAGCAAGCTATGTGCACACGCTAACAAATAATGTTTAGAATCTGTGTCTGTTGACTAGGGGATTTTTTGCATTTAATTAGTTAATCTATCTTAGAACACCACCCAAAATAAGAGGGATAGTAATGGGATATATAATTCAGCATGCCAAGAGTTACCAGAAGACATCTGAAGTTCATATAATTAACCAACCCTGAGATTCATTTAGACATCACAAAAGAATTTTTTACATGCCAAAGGTTTTTGTAGTATGCCTTTTCTAAAAGTGATTAAAATATGTTGCAGCTATTTTAGAGAAGAGGGTATGCTATCAATAGAAGTCTTTAAAGCTAGTCTTTTATGTCTCTTAAACATACTTACTAATTAATTCCAGAAATCAAACAAGTATTTAGAATTTGCATTGCCCACACCCAGGAATAGTCCAGACAGTATTTTTCTTACAGCAGAAATTGATCTAATGCCCTTGTCATACTAAGATTCTTTTCATGCAACACACACACTACTTGTAAATTATTTTAGTTCTACCTCTATCACAGCCAGACACTTGGAGTCCCCAAGTGCTTGAAGATTTATGGTGTGAAAGCCTCCTCTGGTTAAAATTCTGCCTCCTGCCACTTTTGCCTAGTAGGCAATGAAATATTGGAGTATTGGGAGCAGTCCTGCATCTTCTAGAAAGCCTCTACTGGATAAGCTGCCCTTACCTTAACTGCCTGGCAGACATGGGCTCAGATAGAAGATGAGTAGAGTCTAACTTCTTTGATTATCAAGGGGCTGCGTGAGGGTTAGGGGTCAGTGTATAAGTAGCCAGATTTTTTTTTTTTTAAAGTAGGAAAATAGAGCTTCACTTAACTTCACATTCATAAATCTCTTCTGCTAGAAAACTGACTAGGCTAGAAAACCCGGTCCAATATAGGAATTTGATTCAATTTAAGAAGCAATGGAGCCAGGCGTGGTGGTGCATGCTTGCAATCCCATCATTTGGGAGGCTGAGACAGGAGGTCCCCAGCCAGCCTCATCTACATAGGCCCTCTGCAACTTAGTGAGACCTTGCTTCAAAATTTAAAGAATAAAAAGTAGGGTTGGGGATGTAGCTTAAAGGTAGAATGCCCTGGAGTTCCATCCTCAGCAACACACACACACACACACACACACACACACACACACACACACACACAGCAACGGAGCCAAGTGTGGTGGTGGTGCATGCTATTTGAGAGGCTGAGGGAGCAGAATCACAGGTTCAAGGCCAGTATTAGCTACTTAGCAAGGCCTTCAGCAATTTAGTGAGACCCTGTTTAAAAATTTAAAAAAATAAGATAGGGGCTGTAGGTATAGCTTAGAGGAGCAGAAGAAGAACATCCCTGGGTTTTATCTCCAGCAAAACACACACACACACACACACACACACACACACACACACACACACACTCTTATGGGCTGACTACACTGTAGAAGAAAAATTTGCAGTTGGTATTTGGTCATTAGCCAAGAGAATAAATAGGATTGTATCATATTTCAGTACCTTGTCTGTGTTGTTGTTGTTGTTAACTCGGTGAGAATTCACTGAGGCATTGTGGTCTGTATTTGAGCTATTTGAAATCAAAAGAATTGTTGGAATCATAGGCCTTTCTAATTCTCTAGATCCATTAAGAGCTATGTATGTTGCTGAATCTTGAGCCTCCCTTCCTCCCTCCCTCCTTCCCTCCCTTCCTCCTCCTTCTTCCTTCCTTTCTTCTTTCTTTCTTTCTTTCTTTCTTTCTTTCTTTCTTTCTTTCTTTCTTTCTTTCTTTCTCTCTTTCTTTCTTTCTTCTTTCTTCGGTAACAGGGATGAAACTCAGAGACATTCTACCTCTGATTGACACCTCCAGCCCTATTTTAATTCTTTATTTTGAAACAGGGTCTCACTGAGTTGCAAAGGATCTTGTTAAGTAGCTGAGGCTGTCCATGAACCGCAATCCTCCTGTCTCAGCCTCCCAAATGCTGGGATTAAAAGCGTGTGCCACCACATCCAGCTTGAGCCTCTCTTTTTTCTATCCAGTTTTAATTGAATGCATATGATGGGCAACCTAAGGGTAACTTTTGGCACTTGTTTGTGTGTTTGTGTGTGTGTGTGTGTGTGTGTGTGTGTGTGTGTGTTTTGAAAAGTGACTATATGCCATATGGTTATGAACAGTGTCAAATAAGCATTATTTATTGTGCTGCCTACCTCTTTTCCCAAAAGATTATCTAAGGAAAGTCAATTAGGTATTAGGAGTGAAGCAAAAACTGAGACGTGGGATGATTTAGGTGAATTTTTTGTGTAGTACAATAGAAAGTCACTTGAAGACCCTGCCAGGAAACCATTCTATTCTTAGTGAATTCATGGCCTAACCCCCCCTTCTCCACCCCAGATGTACCCTGATGATGTTATTATTGCTGCCATTCTCATCTTCAAAAAGAGACAGAAGTGAGTGACAAGTTGAAATGTCCTCTAAATGTTACTGAAATACAAGATCACGGATGTCTAGTTTTTTTCAGTGCTTTCTTGGTCCATTGGGGTTATTGGCAATGCGGTTCTTCAGGGTCATGAACTCTCTGGGCGCGGTTGGAGGTTAGAAAGTGAACCATGTGGGCCACGGTGCTCCCACACTTCTTTACTGGGTCTTCTAGCCATGTTTGGCTTGGTGTTTAGTGCAGTTAGCAGGTTTCTTTGAATAGTACTGCCCCGGGATGCTTTCTTCCATATAGTTCACAGTGAGAAAGCATTATTCTTTCTCTTCCTTCCTTCCTCCCCTCCTTCTTTCCTTCCTTTTTTTTTTTTCATACTGGGGATTGAACCCAGTGGTTCTACCTCCAAACTATGCTCCCAGCCCCTTTCATTATTCTATTCTGAAACAAGGTCTCACTAAGTTGCTGAGTCTCTCACTAAGTGTTGAGGCTGGTCTCTAACCTGTGATCCTCCTGTTTCAGCCTTCTGAGTCCTGGGATTACAGGTATGCACTACCACACCTGGATAGTCTTTCTTGTTGCATGGAGAAGTGCAGCAGAGAGGAGTAAAATAACCCCGGAGATAAGAAAAATAAATAAGAATAAAAAGTATAAGTGCTTAGAATGGAATGCTGTAATTCTGCCAGTCATCCTGATGACCATTCATTTCTGCAAATTATAAGAGAGAAATCAGAGTCTCTCCAAAGAAAACTGCCCTTTCAGTCCAGGGCCTCAGGGAAGATCTTTGATGGAGACTCACTTCCTTGATGTGCCTTTGCTTCTCTACAAATAGCCTTTCATGAAGCTGACAAGAAGGGGCATGAGCGCAGGCGCTCAGCTAGCAACAGCCAGCGTGAGTAACCCAGGGCAGGGCAGCTGCGGTGGTGCAGGGAGGGGCAGGTGGTTGGATGTTCTGAGCATCCAGGGCAGACTTGGAGCTCCTCCACAGCCCCCTGACCATTGTTTTGCATAGTTCAGTGGAGGCAGGGATCCATTCCTTGCTCTTCTGCCTTCTGTCTATAATGTCACCTGCTTTCCCTTCTCCAAACACACACAGTTGCATCTGACTCGCTGCCATGTTTCTGTAACCTTGGGCAAGCCACGTCACTGCTATGGGCTTCTGTTTATTTATAAATGCAGGCTAACAGTCACGGCTGCGGGCTTGCTGGAGGTCTTGTTGGTGGCAGGCATGCGTGGCAAAGCTGAGTGCAGATGCCAGGTTGCAGCTGGACGAGGGAGCTCAGATGTGGTCCTTGCATTCTCCTGGTTGAATGGGCTCCTTTCCTACAAAGACCAGCTTGCCTAGCCTGTCCAATGTAGGTCATACTCCAGGTGCATATCTGAGAGCTCTTACGTTGTTTGTCATCTTCTAACCTTAGTTAATTTACCTCGGAGATAGGAATGATTGCATCAGTAGATTACAATCTTTTCCATACTTTTGTTTTTAAATTTAGTTTTATATATAAATGCAGTTGTATAATATTTCATTATTTTTACTTAGTGTTGTAACATTTCATAATATTGCATACTGAATAGATACTTGTTTACTTAGCTAGGTAAGAATATCCTAGCAGGGTGTGGTGACACACACCTGTAATCCTAGTACTTGGGAGGCTGAGACAGAAAGATCTCAGGTTCCAAGTCAGACCCAGCGATTTAGCAAGACCCTGTTTCAAAATAAAAAAAAAAAAAAAAAAAAAAAGGGGCTGGGGTATAGCTTGGAAATAGAATGTCCCTGGGTTCAATCCCCAGAAGCAAACCAAACCAAAAAAGGATATCCTTCCCTCATTAACTAACTCCTCAATTAGAACTTAAAGACACACTATCTTTTTAGAGCCCCATTATATCGGTTCCTAACATGTCACATTTCATAAAATAATAATGCTATGGACTAAAGCAAATAAAAGTTGGCAATAAGTGCACTTTCTAAACATAACTTCTTTCGTTTTTCATAGAAGACCAAATAATAAAACTGGAGGAGACCAGGCAGGTGATATATTCTCAACCCCCTGCCTCAAGTTTGAAAATGAGAAATTAGAGGCAGGTAGCGCTGGAGAGACTTGCGTGGTCAGCCTATAGGAGGTCATACTGCAGGGTACATATCTGAGATAGTGGTAGAATCAATCGAAACCACTGCCATTCCATTTCAGGCTGGCAGAAGAGGAGGCTAGGCTAACCCTTCCACACTGCTGGTTAACACTTCCAGCCCAAAGTCTTTCTAAATATCACTTTCTCTGCAAAATTCACAGTTGATTGCCAGTTCTTTACTACCTACAGTTATTTGTTGAGAACTCATCATACTTAGGGTACTGTGTTAATGATTATACACACACACACACACACACACACACACACACACGCTAGGAAGGCTGAGATTTGGCCCCGTTGGTAAGTCTAAAACTTTATCTTTGATAAATGGCTAGATTATTTAATACTGTCCTAAAATCAGTGTCTGTAACACACTTCTAGAAAAGAAGTTTGTGCCTGTTGCGGGACTGAGAATAATCCATCAGTAAATGTTTGTGATTATTCCAAGTGAGGGTGTACAGGAGAAAATAACTCAAACTGAGCCACCACCAAGAAGTCTAAAAGAAATTAGCGCAAACCCACAGAAAAAAACAATGGTCAGGATGAAGATGCTTCTATTGGGCTGCTTTAGATTCTTTATCTTGGCTTGCAAGCTACCAACACAAGTATATTCTATGACAACATCTCTTATAGAGAATGGGAAATTCCCATTTTAATAGAGAAGCAAGATGAAACGATTTCAGTTGTGAATCACCAGGTTCTGGGAAGTCTGGCAAGTGGTCTCCCTATGATCAATCTGCCAGAAAGCAGATTAAATTCTGTGGAATACTATATGTTTTAAATTGAGGGTGTATCTCCTAGAACTTGGTAGAATCACATTGGGGTACTGGTTTTTCTTGGTTTATGGAGAAACCTACCACACATTACTCACTGCAAAACTTTTTGGTTGGCCACCAGCTCCTCTCTCCTCTTTCAGCCTGCTCATGTACTAACCACAAGTTTTCAGCAGCTCACCTTGTGAAACCTACTGAGATCACCATAAGCGGGCCCCATGGATGAAAGCCATCATTTCGCAGAAGTGCACACGAGCTCCTGCCAAATGCACTCTACAAGGTTTATCTTAAGAAACGCATCCTTGAAAACATCAGCCCAGTGATGACAGAAAAGAATTCTGTCTAGAGTTCTCGGCAGCAAGTAGTTTTTATAATGTTTTGGCTTTGGCCAGGGGTGGACTTTGTGGGGGTTACCTTAGTGCACAGCGAAACTGCAAATTCAAACTATTTGAATCCTGTCCTCCACAATCTCATTTTGAAAACAATCTCATTTTCATTCTATTTTCTGGGAACCCCTCCAAGGCAGGGTGAGTTGCCAGCTTTCTGTGACCTCCAGTTCCTTATTGCTCCCATAGGAAAGTTGACCTTGGAATCCTAGAGAGGAGGGGAACAATTTTCAAGTTGGTATGGGGCAGGGGAAGAAGTTTCATTCTCTGTTTCTTTGTTCCCCCAAACCTATGGGTTCTCCTGTGCCAACATCAGTAGAATCTCTGAGGTTACAGACAGGGGGACAAAAAGCACAATATAGAATCCCAAAGCAAGGCCATCAACATTAAGATGGAGCCAGCAATTCCCAGTGACACATTAGGAATAAGAAAATACTTGAGCTCCTCTAGGTGCCTCCTTAATCCCTTAGCACATCTTAGGACTGAAATGGAATGCATAGAACACAAGAATTGCTCTTTACCTATAGCTGGCTTTTATGGGGATTGAAAATATACTCTGTGACGGATTCCCACTTTTACAAGATCTTCCTGAGGTTCCCATCTGCTTGACCCAAGATGTATTGATACAGTTATTAGGCCAATCAAGAAAGAACTCATGTATTAAGACACCTTGATGGCTCTGACCCCTACCCATAAATACTGTCCTATAGACACATACAGATTAAAAGAAAGTGGTTTCTTATCTTTCTCCTGGTATGAGTTCCTTTAATACCTTATTTTGCTCAAGGGCACATGGACTTCAAAGACTTTTTTCTTTAAGGCAGATTTTAATAAGTAACAATGTCTTCATTTTCATTACTCCATGAAAATCTAATTAGAGTAACAGCATTACCACTCTGATCTGATAGAATTGTAGCTAAAAGCCAAAAAATTATGTTTGAGTGGGTCTCTATTGCCTGAGAATGTGTAGTCATTTGGTATTTTTAATTTCTGAAAATAGCTTGTGGGCCTATTACTATCATTAGCCAGCTGTAAGAATGTAGAAGACTGCTTGTTTTTTTTTTTTTAAAAAGAAGAGTAAAGAATTTGGAGTCCCAAGACCAAGACCTCTGGGACATGTTAATTGAGTGAGTCTGAAAAAGACACTCACCAGGATTGAGTCTCAGGTTCCTTAGGTGAAAAGATATCACCTGGAAATGGTACTCATCTTACAGAGCTATTGTAAAGATTAAACAAAGCAACTGATATCCCATAAAGTTTTGAAAGATTTGTCTTTCTCCAAGACAAATTTCACTGCAGAAATCGACTTTCACAAAATCTTGGTACAATAAGTGAAAAAGTTGTTTTATTTATTTATTTATTTATTTATTTATTTATTTATTTATGGGTCTGAGGATGGAACCCAGGGGCATTTGACCTCTGAGCTACACCCCGTGCCCTATTTTTTATTCTTTATTTTGAAACAGGGTCTCACTAAGTTGCAGAGATCCTCACTGAGTAGCTGAAGCTGTCCGCAAACGGCGATCCTCCGGTCTCAGCTTCCCGAATGCTGGGATTACAAGTGTGCCCTACCACGCCCGGCTTGTTGGCTTGTTTCTTTTATATTAAAATCAGCCACAAACAATGTTTGTGAACTGGGAGATAAGAACTTTTTTTTTTTTTTTTTTTTTTGGTACTGGGGGTGAAACCCTGGGGCCTTCTACCTCCGGGATACACTCCCAGACCTATTTTATATTTTATTTGGGAACAGGGTCTCACTAAGTTGTTGAAAGCCTCATTAAGTAGCTGAAGCTGGCTTTGAACCTGTGTGATACTCCTGTCTCAGCCTCCCAAGCACAGGAATTACAAGCGTGCACCACCACGCCCAGCTGAGATAAGAAAAATTTTATCTCATAGCTTTGAAAAGAAATCAAAATGTCAACCTGTGTGCAACTGCTATTGTGTATGTGTACACATGTGCCATATGTATATGGGCACTTTGTGGTTACTTTTTTGGAAGAGAAGGAAAAGCTGTGAGTTTTTCAGTTTTACAGGAAAACACTGAATTTTACACTGGTACAGGGTCAAGAATATCTAGTGGTAGTAGGAAGGGGAGGCAAATATAAGACTCTGAGGATGAGAAAAAAAACAACTTAGAAAAGATTCCTTTCGGATTTTGAGTTTATGAAGTAGAAAAGAAATGATCTAATCACAAATGAGTAAAGGATTGTTATGTGCTGAACCCTATTATAAGTATGCTGGAAAAGTAATTTCATCCTCACAATGTGTTAAATTAGAATATTTTTGCCATGTTATTTATTTCTCAACAGGGTAAATTATTTAACCTATTTGACTTTCTATATATTGTCTATGTCTCCTACTTGTATATAAGATCCATAAGCAAAGGTATTTTTTCTGATTCTTATTAAATAAAATATCTCATGACCTAGTATATTTTCATAAATTGTAATACACACCAAAAATAAAAAATAAAAAAAGAAAAGATTCCTTTCTCTTTTTCTCTTTTGCACTTACAACAGTGTACACACTACAGGCTGTGCATGTTTTCCAGAGCAGAGCAATATAGAAAATGGGCTTTCTAATCAGACAGGTCCCAACTCAAATTTCACCTTATCTTATTAACTCCGTGGACAAGCTAGTTGTCTAGGTATGCTATAGGAATTAAATGACAAACTTGTAGATAAAAGGCAGGAGCTTACTTTCTGGTCATCCTAAGCACTTGATCAAGATGGAATGTTAGTCCTTGTCTTCCACTCAGCCTTTTCTCTTTCTCCTGGTGTTGTAGTGAATAAGAATGATAACATGCGAACACAGCTCATATGGGCTCAGTTGATTCGAAGAGGTACTGGTGGACGCGGATGCAACTCCTATCTGTTCGCCCTTTGCTATCACATTCTTGAGGCAGGTCAGTAAAAAGAAGAAACTCTTTGTTCAAAGATGTTTAGCCAACCACATTTCACAATGGTATTTCTTTATCTTGATGTTGTAAATGCCTAGGGATTGTGGCTGCTTAGGAATTTCTGCCAGAGTGCTAATAAAATTTTTAAGATATATCCAGATAAAAGTGACTGGGGGTTGGGGTAGGGGAAGGCTTGTTGCTTTGGTGACTTGTTTTCTGCTTAAATGACTCCAATAAGCCATTTGGCCTCCACAGCAATATGCATCAAATTGGGCTGCAGATACTGGGAGCCTTAATATGGTGGACTATTGATGATTTCTCTTGATCTGAGCCTTTTTATGCTCAATTCTCTTGGATTTAGATGAGCACATATTAGCTGAGGTGAATGAGATAGTGAATTCTTGAGTTTCCAGAGAAGGATTTGGGTGGGGCCATTTCTTTCTCTGGTAATGGTTGAGGAGTTGTATTTCAGCTGGGACTAATGGGTACGAGTCCCAATCACAGACAGGAGCAGCAAATTGATTGACTTCTGTGTTTTAACTTCCTAATGCAAAAGGAATAATAATGTGTATGGAATCCAATCCATCTCAAGAATAATCTCCCTCTCCCTAATACCAACATAAAATCGAAAGAAAGGTCATACATAGCCTGAGGCCTTCCGGTATATTTTTGGCTAGGAGCCAGATGCTGCACAGAGACGACAGGCCGGTCCAGTGTGTCTGCCCCTGAGGCAGCCTGCAGCACTGTGGGTCAATCCAGCCAGTGCATCCGAGCGTCTTGAGCCCCTTCGCCTTCTTCGAAGCCACCTCTGTCACTTGTGTTACCTAGAAACACATCCTAGATCACAGCCAGACACATTTAGCATTCATCAGGGCTGAATGTCTATGGAATCCAGTTTTCCATAATTCTCCACTACATTCCTGAGAGGAAGTCTAGACTTACCCCAAATTTCAGGTGAGGTCTGTGTCAGCGGCGGTCTCCATTCTAACTGAGGCGGCCACTAAAAATTCCAGCCACAAGCCTGACCTGAGGGGATTCGCTTCAGTTCCATAAATGATTGACCACCTGGCGTCAAACATTACCTTGTCTCATACATGGTCCACCTCCTTCTCTGAAAGGAGTTCATAAAAATAGAGCCTCCTTTTCAACAAGCTCCTAACTAACAATTACAAAGCCAGGAACCATTCCATGGGCCCCACAGGTCAATGTGGTGACAGTATGACAATGTTTCTGTTACTAGATAAATTATATTCAGACCCAAAGCAGAATGATTCCTGTTTGTTAAAAACAACATTTTTAGAACTTGCAGTCTCAAAGGGAAAAATTCCATTTTTTTTTTTTTTTTTTTTTTGGTGTGTGTATGACTACTTAACCCTATTCTCCCTCAGGAAGCACTGAATAAGTTGTGTAATTAGTCTACTTCCCTACAGAACTCCAGTGACAGAGAAAGCTCTCGCTCAAGCTCTTATGCCTGAGGTGATATCAGGTATCAGGTTAGCTTGAGAGTCTTGTTCATGCTTATTAATCATTGAGCTGGGAGGGTCAATGTGCTATTTATTATTCTAAGTAGCATAAAAACTTACTCTGATCATAAGCGAATATGGACTGTAGATTCAGAGAAGAGGGTCTTCTATATCACCACACATCTAGCCTATAGAAGGCCTTGGTTGGGCAAGGGCTTTGGTGGTCCTGCATTAAATGTAGGAAACAGCCTTGTGTCAGTAAATGATTGACCTGGCTGCCTGTGTGATAAGCTTAGGTAAATAGGCTTGATTCTGCTCCAGTAATTTCAAGACTTTTAACTCCCTAGTTTCCAAAGCAGAAAAATGCACATGGCTCCCTGGGAGAGTCTATCATTTGAGGTTGACAGCCCTTTGCGTGGACGCTGTGTTCCTGAGAACGTTATGCATAGTGTCCTCTCTGATATATCTTGAAAGTGAAAGAATTCATGCAAGCAAAATTCTGGAACAGAGCCTTGTTTGTGGAAAAATTTCAACAAATCACAGATATGATTTTTATAATAAAAGATAAAGAGAAATCATCAAAGTTCTGATATATGTAGAGGAACACAAACCACTTTCAGAGGAGAAAAGAGACAGAAGGAAATATGGTTTGCTCTCTAAAACATGCTGATAAAGAAATGATCGAATTCTCCTCACATGCACGCACATCCACCACATCTCCTTCAGTGGACCATCGCCAGAGTAGCGGTTTTCCATAATTCTCCACTACATTCTCTGAGTTCTGAGTGCTCTTGAGAGAAGGGCCAATGACCAGACAGATCACTCACCCTGGTTGCTGCTTTTCAATTCAGATTCTTCTCTAAACTTTCTTCCTGGCTCAGCAGTAATAGTCCACGATGATTCCAATCCTTGCTGGAGAGTTTAGGACCTTGGGAAGATGCATCAGCACGGAGTGTTATTCCTTCCTCAGCATGAAGGAGGTGCTCCCCTCTGTGTCCTTCCCTGTGCTCTCCGGCCCCTGCAGACAGTGGCCACAGGCAGCGACTTAGCTTGCTTGTAGCCAGGTATGTTGACAGATGTGGAGGAGGGAGTCTGCGCTGGTCTCAGCTGCTGGCCTAGCCAATCGTGACGTGCCAGGCCAGGCTCCTGGTTCAGCTCAGATCCGACCAGAGAGCTGGGTGACAAAACCAGATAACAGGACTGTCAGGAGCAGAAAGCGGAGGCTGATGGCAGCTACTGACTCCCCGTTAAAGGGATGGCCTCATAACCGAGTCTGTGAAGTGGACAAGAGGCTCTGAGAATAATTTGAGAGGACAGTTTTACTCCCTTATATTTTAGCAGTCCCAAAAGGAAGTTTGGAGGTCACTTTATCAAATCTGCCATAAAATAATACAGTTCCTTATATTGACTTCTTATCTGATAAGAGCCACCTGGCAGTTCTTTGAACAAATATGACCGCATTTACTGAGGGAGCACTTTAATGTTATACATTTCATATGTATTATCACAAATCCTCATGGTAACCTTGGGATTTCATTTTTGTTTATATGGTTGAGGGAACCGAGGTTAAATGGAATAGTGGTCATGCAACCAGGAGGTGCTGAAAGCACACTCTGTGGTAGGTTAAATAATAATACCTCCACATAGTGCCCCAGCTATGCCTTGCCTAGCAGAGTGTCTGCTTCTTCTGGACCCTGACTATGCTCTCCTGTTAGATCCCCTTTAACTATCCCTTAAGATCCCTGGACTTGGTTTAGTCCTTTTTTAATTTTTTTTTTAAATTTAACTCTTGAAAGAAAATATCTATAGTAAACAAATTAATGAGTTTCTTTTGTGTGTGTGTGTGTGTGTATGTGGCACTAGAGACTGCACCTATGAGCATTCTATCTCCAAGTAACACCACCTACCCCATTTACTTTTTATTTTATTTTATTTTTTATTTTTATTGGTGCACTATAGTCATACATCTTAATGGAGTACAAGATGGTAAAGGTATATGTGCACAGGATCTCACTAAGTTGCTGAGGCTGGTCTTGAACCTGTGATCCTCTTGTCTCAGCCTTCCAGTACTGGGATTACAGCTATGCGTAACTGCTCCTGGCTTAATACTTTTTTGATAGGAAGTGAGGAGGTAGAAAGGAAATAGGCAGAAAGGAAAAGGCCTCCATAGAAAAAAGTTAATTTCCTGAGTTTCCTGAGGGGTGAAATTCCAAAGGCTCAGAGATAAGAAGGCCAGAGCTTCACAAAACCATCTGTTTACTAATCAACAAACCCACGAGCAAGTCTGACATTCCTGAAAGGAGATCCTTCAAAGGACTTGCAAATACCCTACCCTACGCAAATCCTGAGAGCTGCTTCCCAGAATTCCCAAAAGTCACCCTAACCAAAAGCGGACTTGGAAGTGGTGGACAATGACCCTTGGGGATCAGCAATTGGGACTTTCCCTCTCGGGACCCCCTCCCCTCTTGGGGAGCTGTTCTCTCTCTCTCGCAGGTCGTGTTGGCCCTGAGAGAAGGCAGAGTGCATCTGAGGGCACGTGGCTCGGGCTACTAGTAGTGACCTAAAGGCCTCTGCTGGACATCAAGGCTGGCCAGGCCCCTAGGGGTGACCTGTACCTCTTTTCTGGCAGATCGCGTGGACTCTGGGAGAAAGTAGTTTGCAACTTATGGGCACTTGGCTCGGGCGACACTCGGGTAGTGACCCTGAAGGCAGCTACTGGACCCCGGAGTTCCGACCGCCCCTTTGGGGTGTTTGGCCACTTTTCTCTATTCCCTTCTGGCAGATCGCGTGGACTCTGGAAGAAAGCAGCCTGCACCTGAAGGCAATTCGGCTTGGGCTACTCTCAAGTATTGTCCTGAAGGCAGCTGCTGGACCCAGAGTTCCAGCCCCTTTGGGGTGTTCAGCCACCCTCCCCCCATTCCCTGCTGCTTCCAATAAACCTTTTACTCCCCTTCCTGAGGTCTGCGGCTGTCATTCTTCGCTCACCGTAGACAAGAATCCAGTAAGGAAACGTTGAGAAACTCCGTTTCATCTCGAGGAAATGCCGGGTTTCCTCTCAAGAAACCCCCGTTTCAGAAGGACCAAGACTTTCTAGCACTGGCCTAAATTAGCCATCTTTACTTGCTTAGCAACATTTAAATGATAATTCATTTTCAAAGGTAGTGGTTTATAGCTGTTAAGTCTCATAGATTCCTTCAAGATTCTGGTGAAAAGATTTGGATCTTCTGCCAGAAAGAAGTCCACAAACACCTAAGATTTTGTCATCATTTTAGCTGGCCTTTCTGATGTGCGCCAAGTGAATTCTCCATTTATAAGGTTGCTGGTGTGAAAAATCTTTGCAAAAGTCTTCCTCTTAATGCTTCGCAGAGGCCCTAAAAATAAGACCGCCAGGGCTTGGATTGAGTGAACACTCACTGAGGATGAGGGTAGGAAAATCTTTTGGATTAAAAAGCAGCCGAGACCCTAGGTGAAACAGAGAACATCTTTTGGTGGCATCCTTTTGCAGTAAGACCTTTGCTTCTTAGGACCTTTCTCTACAGGATAAATTCTACTCTTTCAATGTGTGATCCCTTAAAGCCATCTGACTGCCTATGGCTTCTCTCAGTCACATGATGCTACTGGACAGACACTGACACTTGTGTGCCCTCCCCCCTCCCTGTGATGTCCCCAAACACCGCCCAGCTGTGAAAACAGCCTGGCCTGACTAGTGCTTTTGTTTCCCTGGCACTCGTTCAGGCCATCCTGGCTGATGTTTGAGGCACACGGGCCTCTGTCCCTCCCTTGCATCCTCCCACTCTCTCATCTCTTAAAAATAATAACCCTTCTTTTGTCAGAGTGAACATATTTGCAGAGAGGTAAACAGAAACATACTGCTGATCAGGAAGAAATCCATTGGGGGAAGAAAACACAACAAAAATTCAGGACATTCAAGCATCCTAACTTCAGAGATTCACAGAAAAAGAATCAATTTCTAAATTGAAGAACTGGGGTTTGCTCTCTGAGATTTCATGTTTACCCAGCACAGCCATCTGTGAGACGCACTCTGAGACCTGTATTTCTCTAGTTTAAATTGCTCCAGAGTTCAACATGGAGATTATCTGAGCATCACTTCTATAGACAACACAAAGGAAGTTTCCTTACAGACAACAAAAACAACAAAGAGATGACTTCCTATCCTAAGTAGTAATTTATTTATGTATTCAGTGAGTAAAAGCTGTTTAGGATGAGCACAGCAAAACCCAGGTGTAAGCAAAGTGTTTGGTAGAGTCAAGTGCATTTCCACCCCAAAATGGAAGGATCACAGCTGAAGTTATTCTCATAGCTTCTTCACAGTGCACTATTTTTGTTTTTATTTATTTTGAATTGGACAGGATCTCACTAAGTTGCCCAGGCTGGCCTCCAACTTATAATCCTCCTACCTCAGCCTCCTGAGTAACCATCACAATGTCCCCTTTTAAAGACTTGAATTTATTTTAAAAGGGAATTTTATATTACTATTGTAAACCCAGCAGCACTTACTACAAAGAAAAGGTAAATATAAAATAAATACAATACAAAGAATTGCTGTCCCTATCCCTAAACTGAGACTTGCCTCTTGACTAATTGGAATTAAGTGATTAAAGATATTAATGTTATTTAGAAATGTGATCATTTTCACCCTACATTATCATAGATACCACCAGTGGCATGAATCCTACTCTCTGAACAAAGCATATGTGGTCCAATAATTTTCTGACTTGCTACACACCAAAATATATATTTAACTGACTCCTCTGGAAATATATCCTCAGAAATAAAGAATCAGAATTTCCAGGGATTAAGACTTTCAGATTAGAATGGTCCTAGAAGTAGAAACCACCAACAGCCAATTCCCAGGACATTGCCTATGGTAGCTACCCTCCCCCCTTGCAGAAAGGAAGAGAGAGAGAGAGAGAGAGAGAGAGAGAGAAGAGAGAAGAGAGAAGAGAGAAGAGAGAAGAGAGAAGAGAGAAGAGAGAAGAGAGAAGAGAGAAGAGAGAAGAGAGAAGAGAGAAGAGAGAAGAGAGAAGAGAGAAGAGAGAAGAGAGAAGAGAGAATCTAGCTGCCTTGCTCTTCTGCCACAGAGCCCCTGTGAATCTACAACACAAAGAGCTTTTATATTCTCTTTCACTATCCAAATGTATCTGCTTTATCTCCCATTGATTAGTCCTTCTAAGTCATTTAGCAACACAAAGATTATCAGTGAATCTAGCTAAAAGGACTGTGCAGGGTGCTATTAGGAAAAGGTTGGTATAAAGTCCCAGCTCCTAAGAGTAAGACTAATAGCTCCCAATTGAGAATTTATTTTCTATGATAAAATGCCTTCCACACATTTCCTTATTTGGTTTTCTGCCTCTCTTACTGGGTTTATCATGTTCATAGTAGGCATTATTAACCCTGTATGCTATATACATTGGGATAGAGAATATGTCTAACGTCACACTGCCAGTTTGTGATAGAGTTGGAATAGAAACCCAGGTCTGTGCGTCTGCTATGTTTAAAACCTATGTACTAATATATTTACTCAATCTGTGATTAAGTACTTAAGTGTTCACACATAATGCAAGAGCTCCACTGTCATAGTGTCAATGTCTTAATCAAAGTATATGTTCAGAAACTGAGGCAAGATAGTAGCATCTCTTCTACTATATGATGCAGGTCATACCTACTTTGCATATCTATATTTTGTGATTTATTTAAAAACCAAATCAGACTCACTGAACATAGTACTTATGAAAACCAACAAGAAAAGGTTGTGATAGATTTACCAAATAGTAGCTATAAATACAGGCAGATAATTTTGACCATGACCATTTCTTAAATTGCTATGCCAACTTGAACAGATGTATTATTATTCCTAATTACTTGTTCCAACATTTGGCTATATAAAAATGAAGGATTACTTATAATTAATTTGGTTTCTACGAAATTCACATAAAGGGCTTCTACCTCAATACATTTACTTGCGTAGCAGACAAGCAAAAAATAATTCACGGAAATTAAGTGGTCTCAGTTATTCTATTAAAAAGAATTGGGAATGAGGAAAATAGTGGAATCTTCATTGCAACACTTTTATTTATTGTATGCACAAATACACAATCTCTGCATTGCTCTGTTTCTGGACATACAGAAGTCACTCAAATTAATGTGGATTACAGAAGGTGGCCCAGTGAGAACATGGATACCAGTCAGGACTGGTCTCAGTTTGATGGAAATAACTGAGGTGCTAAGGGTGAAGCCTGGAGAAGCATGGGAGAGGTGGCTGTGCACACCTTTCACACATGGCTCATCTTAAAACTGCAGGCATGTTTAGTTAATCTCACTATGTCCTAGGCAGAGCTGAGAGGGTTATCATCCAATATTGTATAAGAAGGTATTTTACTGATACCAAATCTCTAGTTCTTGAATACAAAATTAGAAATGGTCCAATAATAAAATGTTCATTCAAATAAAGGAGAAACACCTGTGAAAGTTCCAAAGTTTTATTTTTATTATTAGGTTTAAGCCTATTTAAGCAGTTTGAATTAAATACAAGGAAACATACCATGTCATCATACCAATGGACTTATTTTCACAGTTAAAAATGAGGTATTCTGGCTTTACAATGTTCTAGGTTGAATTAAGCAGTTTAATCACCATGACAAGAAGGAAGGAGATATATTTGCACAATTATTTCCTAGAGGGAAAAAAGCCAAGTGAAATGTGTACGAGTAAGGTGATTAAGCCATTAAATGCTTTTTAGAGTATTGAGCATTATATATGTAATTTTTAATACTAGAGCCTTAAAATTGGTACAATTTATTATTTTAACTTAGCAAACAACATGCACTGTAGTCTAAAACAAGTAAGTAAGAGAGGACAAAATATCATACTTAATAGGTCCTTTATCAGATACATGAATTATCTGAACTGACCAAGACTTATTTCCACTATGACAATTTCTGTATTTTAATTGCTGATCTGAGGTTAAGTATTACAGTTGGCATATACACAATACAAATAATGCATACATGATCTGTAGTTCATATTTATTAATATTGGGTATAAATTAGTAAGTATAACAGCAGCAAGGTCATATTATAATCTAGAATATATTCTAAGATTTATCACACTGATACTGTAGATTCATAACCAAAGTGTTATTAGTGCTATAAACTAATAACAAGTGTAAAATTGCAAATGTACAGAACTATCAAAGACATATATTTGACTATTCAAAGTGCTGTGCTTCTTATTGGGCTTTAAGATTGCGAGCAAGCCTGTGCTATTTGAACTAAGTATTGGTCCCACATTCTGAGCTGCAACCAAGTACAGTTCTAATGACTGGATGTGGTGAGGGACAGAAAAAAAGGTGCATGCGAGAAAAATGAGGATCAAAGACCCATGTTAACAGTGTGCTGGACGTTACTGAATGCACGTGCCTTTTTCCAGCATCCTGCAATTAATAGTAATGGAGGATGGCCAGAAGACAAGAAGAGAAAGTGGTCTTCTATGAGGAAGATGGGAAGGAATGACACAGAAGAGACCTCCACACTATTGATGGGATTGTCTGAACAGACTTTGGGGACTGAACTACTAGAAAATAAAGGAAAAATATTTTATCTAAATTATTTGGCTTAGAAATGAGTTTGAAAAGTCCTAAGAACGAGTTTTTTGAAGGTGCTCAAACACTATATCTAAAGCAGGATAGTATCTTAGAATATATAAGTATTTTTTTTTTTTTGCAGCATCCTAAGAGCATGCTATTTTAAGAATATCAATAGCATTTTCTAGTCTGTACTTCCAAGTTAGGGCTAGTTCAAGAATATAGTGCCATTAATTTTGCTGTTTCTAGTAGTAAAATGGGGAAACCAAAGGCTAAGGAGATAGTGAATCTTGTGGGGCAGTAAAGAGCCAATCAGAATCATCTGGAATTAAGGGTACAGTTTCCAGTGAAAGCACTTGTCATCCAATCAGCTTCTCAAGGCAACCCTTTTGGGTTTCAAAGCTATGGTGGCAAATTCCAAGGGCCAGTCTGAGGCGGAAGGCCAAGGTGTCCAGGAAAGTTAGTGGAATTTAGAGGGATAACCATGTCCTTCTGTGCTGCACCAAACAAACCTTCCGTCAGTTTGGATGCTGGATGCTATCAATTTCTATTTGTCTCATCTTGGTCTAACAGGCTACTTAGTGTGTACTGGGAAAGCTCATCTCTCAGGAGCTCAAATACATGTTGGCAGATTTCTGTGGGTGCTATATATTTCCTTGTACAGATCAGAGAGGGTGCATTCCTGGTTAAGTTCTACCAACATACACCACACTTTAAGTAAATAAGCCCAAGTAGTATTTTCCACACACATGTGCAGAAGGAATAATTACCACAGCTCTATTTCCCCTGAATACAAGGCATTTACTCTAAACATGAGGGCCCTCATATTTTGGGGGAGCTAGTCAAACAAGTTTGCAAAAATACTGAGCACTAAAGTAGTATTCAGAATCTTTACTAAGGCAAAAGAAGCAATGACAGCTTAGCTTAGAATCACTGCTCAGCTACAGGAAGGGAGCCTACTCACTGGGCCTCATTCATAGCCAACTTGGTTTCCCAGAACCTAACAGCCAGTAAAGAACACGGTAAAGCTTCAGTTGTGGCAATGCACTCATCTCGAATGGCCCTTTTTCTGTTCAGAAAAACGCAGTAGCTGGTTTTTAGTCTGAATTTCTTTTGTTTCCACCTTTAGCTTTGTGCTAAGCTTTCTAGCTGGGTTATAATCAATGTCTTTTGGGGAGCAATTTCTAAAGGTAAGAGTCAGAGAACCAGAGATGGAAATCCTGGCACACCAGAATGCCCCATTTAATTTTCAGAATGTTTTCTTTTATGTACATATGAGGTCCTGAAAGAAGAACCAGAATTCTTAAGATTCATCATTGCCTGGGCACATATCTTGAGCTTTTCTTTGCATTGATAAAAAATCCTGGGTTTGAACTGTGACTTAACTGTTCTAAAATAATTCAGGGTTCTCTCTGGATTCAGTACTGAAGAAAATGATGAAATAATAATTATTGAGTCAAATGTAAGAAATATAATTTTTGCAGGATCCTCTTAGAACTTCCATTAATATAAAATTTAATCCTTAATAATTTATCATCCCCTTTTATCAAGTCCCATTTTGACCTCTCTCTCCAGTCCTAGACATTTCTTCTCTATTCATGACACCACCTGCCACCTCTAATAGGCTCAAAGCTCAAACATTCACATGCCACCCTGACCTAATTGAAACCTGTGATTGTCCCTTTACCACAAAGTCCTAGAAATGCAACCATATTGGAATGGTCATAAAAAAACAAACCTAGCCATATTTCAGAGTACATATAACCCCGAACTCTGTGAAACTAAGTCCTAATTGGCTAATCAAGAGGCATTTTAGTTGGCCTCAATGTAAATTCTGTTCAAGCATGAGTCTTGTTTTGATCTGCCTTGTGAGAACAACTGGTGTGGTTAGGTCACTATTGTTATGGTTGCAGTCAGTTTTCTTTCTGTGCCTTGTGTCCGAGTTCTCCTGCTTGGTCTCATGAAACCATACATGCTTTACAATATGGTAGGTCTTTGGGGGGGGGTAGAAATTTGAGCTTTTATTTGGGAAAATCATAAATAATCTTTCTTTTGCCTCCCCGGACTTATGCAGACTTGCAAAACGCAAGCAAGGCTGGCAACTCAAAAGAGCATGAAGGAGTAGGACTTTGCACTCCCCATGCAGAGAAGGGTTCTACGCATGTCGCCTTGGAGGTTTTCTGTGCTTCTGTGTCATACTTGATGACTTTTGTCTTAGCATGCCAACACGGAGGTGCACTTACATGTTAGAATTCAAGTTCCTTTGCAACTATATATTTAAGATCTAAGGGAGAAAATCAAGTAAACATTTCACTGAACAGTCAGCAGCCAAAGGGCATCTCTGGCCTGTACAGATACTTGTCAATACACCTGGTCTCATAGCACCAAGGACCTGGACAAAGCCGAGGCTCAAATAAAACAGAGCAGAATAATTCTCCTCTTGCCTCCTTGTCTCTTTGCCAAGTAACAAATGGTTAAAAGAGGGGAAATGATCTAGTACCTAGCAACTGATCAAGAAATAAAAACAAAATAAAAGTGGAACAAGAGTAAAAATAAAACCCTGAGGGTAGGTCAGGGGTTTCAGAGCTAGTCTCTAGGGTTCCATAACCGAATTGAAAGTGAGGGCACTTACTTTCTTCCTCCTATCTACAGAATGCCCTACAGACTTTGCCAGTAGCAGTACAGACATCTTTTTAGGGAGGGATACAAATGCAAGACCAAGAAAAGTTAAACCAGGTTTTCCCATAGGGATTTGTGTTGTGAAGGAAAAAGTCGGAGCTTAAGTTACTTTACAGAAAAGAAAGACTGGGAGACCCATAATGCATTCAGTAGCTCACCTAAGGCACCCCCTACTACAGGCAGCATGCAAAATCCAGCTCTGAAATCAAAGGTTAGAAATGGAAAACTGTTGGAAGAGGGGTCCAGCAATCTTTATAAACACACACATCCATTCAGAACTTCAAGCTTCTGTTTTCTTCTTAAGAATCTGAAAGTTGACATTTCCTTAGGGATTCTCAGGCAGGGCATCAGAGTGTACACAGTCCCACACCCAGTTTTATCTCTAGCTCCTTTATTTGCAAAATTCTCAGCCTCAAGAACTGTGAGTTGTTCATGACCATTTCATCTTCTGCTCCAGTGTGCAGCTTGGTAGTGGTTCTTGAATCTGGAACACACACACACACACACACACACACACACACACACACACACACACACTGTCCTCAGCAGGATTGAGCAGGTCAGGGCATCTATAGCAGAGTCCAAGGTCACTCACAGCCCTGAGATTCGTGGTCTTGCTGAGGGCAGGGAGACCATAGCAGCATCTGTCCTGGGTTAGGAAAAGGTCAGTATGCTCCTGTGGGAGTGTTTTTGAGGTTAGAAGCACTGCAGATACCGACTGTATAAATAAATAAATAAATGAATAAATAAATAAATAAACAAACCAAAACACAAGAGGGCTCTTTAGAGATAAGCACTGCTCATCAGTTTAAAAAAAAAGAAAGAAAAAAAGAAAAGAAAAAGAAAAACAGAGAGAATATCCCCTCTTGAGTTTCAAAGCCCTCATGCAGGGTTATTAGTAGGCTCAGAACAACCTGCAGAAAGTGGAGCAATCCAGACACTTGCTGGAAATATTCCAACACTGGGTATTTCTCAGTTGATGAAATGCAAGTCATCCAAAATTGTCCCCGAGGTAGTCTTGTTTTCAAGGAGTTCCAGAATGCCTCCACACCGCCCGGAGCTTCCTGCTTTGATGCTACTGCACGTTCCCACACATCCTGTGCCGGCCTCTGTGTTGCCATGGACAAGGCACCTTCTACTCAGCATTGTGTCCCACAGTGCAGACCTTAGTCCTCGGCAGATGGTCATGAAATGCAATTCCAAAGTCTGGCTTGAAGACCCCACTTCAAAGAGGATTTTGCCAAAATGATGCAGTCATTTTAGGAAAAGCTACAGAGTTAAATAAAAAAAACCTGGCATGCAACAAACATGCATGTCTGTCTCTTGTTGGGCCCCAAATTGAAAAGGTCTCCCATCATTGTTTCTTTCACTTTCAAGAAAGAGCCAAAATAAATAGAAAGGTATCAATGCTTTAAAACTGGGAAACATATTTCTGATACCAAAGGCAGTATGCACTATTTATCAGCACAAGCTACATCCAAATAGTTTGTGGCTGAAACACCTTGGTGACATATAGGTTTTCCTCTCTTTATACAACCCTAGAGAACAGGGGATGCGGCTCCCTCTCCCCTCATAGCCTGTGGTTGATGTTAGTTAGAACCACCCCTCCAGGCAGTCCACAGCTGCACTGAGCCATTCTTAGGACCAGGAATGCCTTTCTGGTGTAGTGTAGCCTTCTCACAGGCTCAATGCAAGACCCTGGAAGAAAACAGGAAACAGGGCTAATTAAAGGATACCCATATTCCAGTGGAACTTGGAGAACCTATTTCCATATTCCATTCACCATCAAAAGCCATTGGGGAGATCCTAATCTTGATCACAGGGAGCATGCTTTCTTCCCTTGGACTTAAGTGTTGCTTTTTTTTTTAAGTCTCACTTGGGAGAAATGCAATAAAAAGCCCTGTAATTTTATCCAATAGCCCCGTGAGGAAGGAAAAAAGAAAAAGCTCTCCTCCCCTTACTTTACTATCATTGCCCAGGGGCCATCCTAACAGGAAATCCTTCAGAACTCTACCCTGGATCAACAACTTCAACGCTAAGTTAAACAATAATAACAACAATAACAAAAATGAAATCAGCATTTAGCGAAAGCTCTGTCTTCCTGTAGAAGGTCATTCAACTCTATGACAGTTGTGGCAAAGTCCACCAGGTCCACGAAGTCAGATGTGATGATGTTGACTCCCATGGCACCAGGCTTCTGAGTTTTCACCCAGTCCAGGATGGCAGGAAGATTCCTACACAAAGGAAAGTATGGGGAAGACAGAACGGACAGTTGAGTTTAGAAGTACTCTCCACCAAGAGAAACAAAAATTTCCATTAATATAACAAAGTTAAGTCAAAAGCAGAAGCCCCTGGGAGTCAGTCCATTGAAGCTTTATATCTCCATCAAAGATAAAGCTGTCTCTATTCCATCAGATAAACGTTTCAGGATTTCTTTGATGGAAGAGGAGATTATTTGTCCCAAACGCCAAAGTGATAACCATGTCATCAGAACTTTGAAACACTAAGCTCAAGAGTACAACTATTGTTGAGTTCCTAAATTTCAAACATATGGCAACATTGAAAGAATTTTATGGTAACTAAAGGTATCTACCGCCTAGATTTTAGCACTAAAATTTGGCTATATTTGCTTGCTGTATATCTATCCATCGATTCTTGCTATCCTTCCATCAGTCCATCTTATATTTTATATAGTCCTATGAAAAACATCTGTACATATCTCCTAACTACTTCAGCATTCATATGATGAACTAGGGTTCAATATGTGTTCCTTGTTTTTTAGAAATAAGGTCACATTCAATAAAATGCATACATCTCAAGCATACACTTGCTGAGTTTGACAAATGTATACAAATAATTCAAACTGGTCTCAAGGTACAGAACATTACCAGCTCTTCAGAAAGTTCTGGCATCTTCCTTCCCAGTTCATTCCTGCTCCATTCTCCCAGAGGCAGCAACTGTATTGACTTCTTGCCATTATAGAATAGATATGCCCACTCCAGAACGTCACGTTAACCATGCATTATGTGTTCTTTTGTGTGTGCTTTCTTTTACTCAGTATAATGGTTTTGAAATTCATAATGGTATTGCAAATATCTGTATTTTTCTTTCTCTTTTTAAAATACTGCATAGGATTTTATAGCAGGATTATAACACAGTGTGTTGATCTTTCTTCTTATTGTTGAATACATGGCTCATTCCAGTTTTGGCCTGTTATGAATAAAATAGTTATGGGCATTCCTCTACAAGTCCTTTTATGGACATTTGTTTTCATTTCTTTTGGCTAGATCTTACAGAATAAAATGGATATAGTACAAGGTTGGTTTACATTTGGTTTTATAGGAATTGGCAAGACCTTTTCCCAAAGCAATTGTAACAACTGCATATTCCTACCAACAAAGCATAAGGGCTGGGTCACGTCACATACTCCCAAAAGTTGATGCTGTCAGTCCTTTTAATTTTAGTGATTAGTATGGGTAGTGGCAAAGTTGATGCTGTCAGTCCTTTTAATTTTAGTGATTAGTATGGGTAGTGGCACCTTGCGTCTTAATTTGCATTTTTCTGATGAATAACAGTGTTGCACCATTTTTCATGTGCTTATTAACCATTTTTGAATATAGAAGTACCTGTTAGTTGAGCATGGTGGCACACACCTGTAATTCTAATATTTGGGAGGCTGATACAGGAGGGGCACAGGTTTCTGGCCAGCCTCAGCAACTTAGTGAGATCCTGTTTCAAAATAAAGTAGAGCTGGGAGTGTAGCTCAGAGACAGAATGCTCTTGAGTTCAATTCCCAGTAACACACAGACATAGACACAGACACAGATACAGATACACACACACACACACACACACACACACAGAGACACGTGTGTGCGCATGCACAAAGTACCTATTTAATTCTTTTACAGTTTGTTTTCTTATTTTAATGTTGAGTTGTTGAAGAATTTTACATATTAGTCTTTTTCAGATATATTTTGTGAATCATTTTCCCATTCCATAGCTCATTATTTAATTTTCTCAATAATGAATTTTCATGAGCAGAGCTCCTTAATTTTGGTAGAGTCCAATGTACCAATTTTTTTCTTTTATAATTTCTGTGATCCAAGAAACTTTTGTTTACTCTCAATTCACAAAGATGTTCTCCTATGCTTTCTTTTAGAAGCTTTATGAGTTTAACTTTTATACTCAGCTCTAAGAGCCATCTCAGGTTAATTTTTGTATATGGTATAAAGTAGGGTTTCACTTTTTCCATGCAGAAAGTAGTTATTACTGTGCGCCACAGCCGCCTCCTCCTCCTCCTCCTCCTCCTCCTCCTCCTCCTCCTCCTCTTCCCCCTCCCCTTCTCTCCTCCTCCTCCTCCTCCTCCTCCTCCTCCTTCTTCTTCTTCTTCATTTTTTGCAGTATTGGGGATGGGACGAAGGGCATTCTACCTCTGAGCTATATCCCCAGCCTCGTTTTTTATTCTTTATTTTTAAAAAGGGTCTCATTAAGTTTTGGAAGGCCTCACTAAGTAGCTGAGGCTGGCCATGGACCTGTGATCTTCCTGTCTCAGTCTCTCAAATACTGGTATTACAAGTGTGTGCCACCATGCCCTGCTCTGTGTATGGCTTCTTAACAAAGTAATATTTAATCAGTAGTCTCACAAACACAATCTGTTAGTTTTTATAAATTTAAGGCAAGAATTTTTATGTGACAGCCAGAATTTTTATTCAAAGAATTTCAGAGTTTAAGAACATAAATAAATAACTTGAATTCAATAAATATTTTATAAATTAGTAACAAATGTAATACCCTGGGTACTATCGAGGAGAAAGCAATAAAGTATGCTCATAGTTTTTAACTGTGGTAGAAACAGCTCACTAAGTACCCAAAAATGTAAACTGACTTAAGGAAAGACAGATATTACTGCTTACATTTGGTTTTGGGCTTGAAATTTTTTTAGGAAAGATGTGCTCTAAGCCCAAGTCAAAGGTGAGTGAGGTATTATATTAGTTAGTCCCTTTCTCTTCTTTTGGCCACACTCTTTGGCTGTCAATTTTCCCTTTCTTTTCTCCATCAAATCCAGTCCCTCTTCTTGCAGAATACAGCTTGACTACTCAGTCATCCAGGAAGTCAATGCTATGATGGCTCTGGTAGAAGATTCCCCTTCTCTTCTTGCTATTCTTTTAACCTGATGACTATAATCAGTCCTGGGTCTCATCTCTCAGTGGACTCTACTAACCAGCCATCAGCTATATACATCTCATAAACCAATTTACATTTTATGATGGAATAGACTACCTTCCCAGGAGCACTTCCATTTTTAGCTAGACTCTTCACTTAATCATCTCAATATGACTGTAACTTACTAAATTTTGCTGCCTCTCAATCTCTCCCCTGTAATATAGGAATAATGCTATCTCAGACTTTAGGGAGATACTGTAAATAAAATAATGTATATAACGTGTTTAGAGAAGTGTCTGGGATACAGTAAGTACCATGTAAGTATTTGGCACAAAAATAAAGATATATAAGGAATAGCATAAGGTAGAGATATTTTGGAACTGAAGTTTAGAAAATTCCTTTAAAAATTCACACCTAAAGCCAGGCGTGGTGGTGCACGCTTAAAATCCCAGTAAACGGGAGGCTGAGACCAGAAGATTGTGGTTTGCGGACAGCCTCAGCTACTTAGTGAGCCCTCCACAACTAAGTGAGACCCTGTTTCAAAATAAAGAATAAACAATAGGGCAGGGGGTATAGCTCAGAGGTAGAATGCCCTGGGTTCCATCCCTGGTACCACAAAAAAATAAAATAATAAAATAAAAAAATCACATCCTGCTGCTTAGACAACAAAATACTGTGGCCTGATAGTGACAGGGTACAAATGCAGACCTCCCTTGGAGGTAGAGGCCATAAAGGATACAGTGGGCCCCTGTAAAGGGTACAGAAGTAGTGAGCACACTTTCTTTTGTAAAAAAAAAAAAAAAAAAAATCCATCAGAAGCATGATATGCTGGTGCCCTCTGCTGGTAATCATGAGGAATATAGAATTGAAGGCCAGGAGGCCAACAACCCCAGCCACCAGCAGCCAGAACCCAAACTTTAGAGGATCCCTGGGGCTTGAGCAGAGAAATGGGGGACAGGTGTGTACCTGTGGTCTCTAGTGACAAAGAGCTCTGTGTCAGCCTTGGGCCATCCTTCCCCAAGGCGCAGATCAAATAACCAGAGAAAGGGAAATGGTGAACCCACTGAGAGGAGGAGCCACTTTATTTTCTTAACTCCTGGCATTTACCAGGATGAGAAATCCATGCAAAAGACTGAGCCAGACATTGCTGACTGTCCCCTGAGGCCATAGTTCCCACAGGCTGCACCACAGCAGGCTAGTAACTTCCATGTGACCTCGAGGTCCCTTTGTGGATGAGGCTGGGTCCTGGATTTCCTTCCAAGCAGGTGCAGCATGCCTTTTGTACCAGGCACCAGGGTTGGCATTTCAGGTTAAGACTACAGTCGAGTGAGGTATTATTCATCTATTCAATCGATGGGATGGGAAAAACCACAGCCCAAAGACCTCAGAACACCTGTCCAAGGTCACCCTGTTACCAAGGGACCACATTAGTTTGCTAGGACTCCTGTCACAAAATACACGCTGGTTTCTTCAAACAACTGATGTTTGTTTTCTCCTGTTCCAGTGGTCAGAAAGCCACAATGAAGGTGCCAGCAGGCTTGGGCTGAGGCCTCTCTTCCTGGCTTGCAGAGGACTGCCTTCTTACTGAAGAATCATGTGACATTTTCTCTGTATGTGCATACCCCGGTGCCTTTCCCTCTCTCTGCATTTAAAATTTCCTCTTCTTATAAGGAAATCAGTCAGATTGGACTACGGCCTACCATAAATGGCCTCATTTTCACTTAATTACCCCCTTTACAAGGTTCTTTCTCTAAGTGCAGTCACATTCTGAGGAGGTGAGCCCAGGGCTTTAACACAGAACTGGGGGCAAAGGGAGAAGGGACATAATTCAGCCCCTCATGGTGATCATGTCACATTTCAACTTCAGACCCTTTAATTTCAGTCCATGTCCCCTCTACAGTTCTGTGGTTTCTCTGCCCTTGGGCTTATGCAAACTTTACTTACAGTTGATTTCAGTGGGAGTGCTATCCTATGAATCTGAATTTCAGGTTTATGTGACTCTAGGGAAAACCACCATAGTAATTCAGTCATGTGTGTGTGTGTGTGTGTGTGTGTGTGTGTGTGTGTGTGTGTGTGTGTTCCTTCTCTGAAGATGAACTAAGGTAGAAAAGATCTCAAGTCCCGCCGGGCGTGGTAGCGCACGCTTGTAATCCCCGCACTTGGGAGGCGGAGACAGGAGGATCACACAGGTTTGAAGCCAGCCATGCTGGCTTAAGAGACCCTGTTTCCAAATAAAAAGTATAAAATAGGTTTGGGAGTGTAAACCAGAGGTAGAAAGGCTTCCAGGAACCCCAGTACCACACACACAAAAAAAGTCCAAAGTTTAACTGAGGGTTGGGGGCTAACTTCATGCTGAGAAAAGCAACTTTATATTTGTAGGGAAATATAGCTGTCATCTTCCCCTTGGTTTGAGTTGACAACCAGAGCCCAGAATCAGTAGGCAGAACCTCTGTGTGGCTCAGTCCAGGAACAGTTAGGACAGACCTCTGGGTATTGCTCCTCGGGAGAAGGACCTGTACTTGTTCCCTAGTTTGGAGGAAATGACAGCCACGTGATGTGCTGGCATTTAGAAACAGCTTCTTGGCCAGACCTGTGTTTCCTCCTTTGGTTGATGTGCAGGAATAGCAATGTCTGATCATGCCCATGGTATTCCTGTGACAAACAGGGCTTAAGATGCCAATGTATCTTTCCAGTCTCAGGGACACCTGCCTGCTCCCAGTTGGAACAGAGCTCTGGCATACTGGGATGTCGTGGCTTAGGGCCCAGGCTGCCCTCATTGCTGAGATTTGTCTGCAGCTGGATTAAAGTTCTAGGAATTTGCAAATATGAAAATCATGGTGATACTGTGGATGAACTTGTTACCAGAGAGATCTGACCTGATGCACGTACTAAGAAGACTAAGAAGGCAAGAGGCCTGCGGAGCGGAAAGTAACAGAGTAATAAGATATCTGTGTCCATGTCAGTGTTGAACACTGGGAAAGGTGGTGGTGCGGTGGGTGACAGAAGGCCAGAGTCTGGGGCAGGCTGCTGACTCGGAAGGTCCATGGGTCTGGGCCACTCAGCTCAACTGAGTCCCATCTTAAGTGGGGATGATAAAGTACTTTAGACAATATGACCTTCTAAAGGCTGGCTTGGCCAGGCATGGTGCCACATGATTGTAATCCCCGTGCTTGTGAGGCAGAGACAGGAGGATTGTGCAGGTTCGAAGCCAGCCCTGCTGGCTTAAGAGATCCTGTTTCCAAATAAAAAAATAAAGGCTGGCTTGGATTTAAGAATCAAATGAAATCATTTGCAAAACGTATTTTGTATTCAGAATATAGTCCACAGTTATAATTTATCCTTATTTTTAAAATACCTCCACTTTCTTGTGAGCACAGCCCTCTGAAAACATGTTTATTAGAGTGGTTTTCACATTACTTATGTTCGTGTTACTTTTTCCTGTGAGACTGTGAATTCCATGAGGCAGAGTTTATATTCCTCATCTTGTATCTTTGCATCTACCTCTTCCAAGGAGCTCAGTTTGTTTTGAATGAATAAATAAGTAACACCAATGTACTAATTTACCAAAGGCATGAGGAAAAAGGTCAGAATGCATGAACATATATTATACAAAAAGCTTAGAATTGTGGATCCTCCAAAGAGATATCATAATGGCTTCTGAGATTCTTCTAAGCTGAGTAAAACTAATTCAGTCAAGACTTAGTAGAGCAGCACAGAGAAGGGTTTCTGGTTCTGCCCATGGTTAATACAATGGGAAGTTCTTATCAAAATAATAGACTGCAGGTGCCTCTTGCCATCTCAACTTCTGACTAGGTGAATTATTGTTGTCCAAACTCATTCTATCGACACTGAGAACCAGGTAAACGGGGACGAGTGTTTGGATGAACCTTTCACTATCTGAACACTGTGCTCACTGTCTGGAACTCAGGAAACAAACTGATTCTTGTAATTCTTTCCCCCACATACTAGCTTTCTCATCTTGGACTGTAAGGGATGACCTATTCTCTAAATATATTTGTAGCATTCTGTGTGTCTGCGTCTGTGCGTATGTGATGAATATGACATACATGTGTGTATGCATGAATATGATACGTGTGTACATGTGTATGTAAGAATATGATATATTTCATATTCACACCATCCTTTTTCTCAGCAACATCTACCATTCATTTGGTTCTTTGGTGTCCAGAATAAAGACCATCATCTTGTACAAAATGACTGGAGTGGCTCTTCCCTCATCGCACAATCAGGTTTAATTCTGCCCTAAGGAAGTTTTTGAAACTATGGAACAAACTCTTGGAGGGCCACCTTTGAATCCTCAGCACTCAGCACAGAGCTCTATAACCCGAGCCTCTTAAATAAGTGAGCTCCTGGTCCATCTGCAAGGGCAGGAACAGGATGGGACCAGTGTCAGGATTTAGAGAGCACTTTGGGATGCTGTGTACTTTCTTAACAAAGTGCTAGGGATCCTTTGTACAATTAATGTAATCCTTTCAAATGTACAGCTTTTTACAATATAAGGGGTTTGGTTGTTGTTTTGGTACTGGGGATTGAAATCAGGGGCACTGTACCTCTGAGTTACACCCTCAGAACTTGTGTGTGTGTGTGTGTGTGTTTGTGTGTGTGTGTGTGGTATTGGGGGTGGAACGGTAGAACTCAGGGTCTTTTCTACCTCTGGGCTATACTCCAGACCTAATTTATAATTTATTTGGAAACAGGGTCTCACTAACTTGCTGAGAGCCTCACTCAGTAGCTAACACTGGCTTTGAACCTGTGCAATCCTCCTGTCTCAGTCTCCCAAGCACTGGGATAAGTGTGTGCCACCACAACCGGCTACTTTAAAAAAAAAAAAAAAACCCAAACCAAAAACAACAACAACAAAAACAAAACAAAAACAGTGTTTCATCCAGGTGTTGTGTCACATGCTTGTAATCCCAGTATTCGGGAGGCTGAGATAGGAGGATAGGGGTTTGCAGACAGCCTCAGATACTTAGTGAGGCCACTTGCAACTCAGTGAGATCCTATTTCAAAATAAAGAATAAAAAGTCGGGCTGGGGATGTAGCGCAGGGTAGAATGCCTCGGGTTCAATCATCAGCACTATACACACACATACCAAAAAAACAACAACAGAAAAAAAAAACCCACAAAAAACCCTAAAAACACCAGGGTTGGTCACTATATTGCTGAGGCTGTTTTTGAACTTGCAATCCTCCTGCCTCAGCCTCCCAAGTACTAGAATTAAGGTATGTGCCACGCTTGGCTAAAGGTGAGTTTTTTAATCCTCAAACTATAGTTTCACTGTGATGTATTCAGAAGGGAGTCAAAATAAATATTCTTTAAAAAACCTTACTGGTGGGTGGAAGCAAACTCTTACCTGTGAACTAGAGTGTTCTTAAGGCCGCCAACCAGGCCTCGGGCGATGGTCTTCACTCTGGGCGTGAGAATCGCCTGGGAGACATGGAAGGCGCCACGGGGGGCTCGCTCGCTCAGGGTGGTCTCCAAGAAGAGGATTAACTTTCGCACACTTGTAGTATTTGCCCAGGGTGCCGGAATCTTCTTTCCAGGCCACAGGAAGGGGTATTGCTTGTAGAAGGGACAGTGGTAAAAAATAAGAACCTGGAATGTTCAGGCATAGAAAAAAAGAAGAGAGAAGCAATTCATGAAAATACCGAATATTAATTCCTTGGTTTTACACCGAATGCTGGAAGGAAAGGCAAGTATATGTGGTGGAAATTCAAGAATTGTTTTTTATATATACCTCTCCTGCCAGGCATGGTGGCGCACGCTTGTAATCCCAGTGGTTGGGAGGCTGAGACAGAAGGATCACACAGGTTCGAAGCCAGCCTCAGCTACTGAGTGAGGCACTCTACAACTTAGTGAGACCCTGTTTCAAAAATAAAGAATAAAAAATAAGGCTTGGAGTGTAGATCAGAGGTAGAATGCCCCTGGGTTCAATCCCCAGTATCACAAAAAATTAAAAATGTATAAAATAAAATATATAAAATTACAAACCAAATCAATGATATAGAAATATACCTATAATAAATTCTTTTTTTTTTTTTTTTTTTTTTTGCGGGTCTGGGGATGGAACCCAGGGGCATTCTACCTCTGAGCTATACCCCCTGCCCTATTTTTTATTCTTTATTTTGAAACAGGGTCTCACTAAGTTACGGAGGGCCTCACTAAGTAGCTGAAGCTGTCCACGAACCACAATCCTCTGGTCTCAGCCTCCCGAATGCATACATTCTTAATAATGAATATATATGCCTCATGATAAAAATTACTAAATAAAATTATTTTGCTGTATGTTCCACCACTGTGCATTAGTGATGAGCATAAATGATATTTTAAGATAGCCGCAGTAGCTGAAATTTGGTATAAATATATCTATGAGGATAAAGTAACACATCTAGCTTACACTGCTGCCTGTACTCATAACTGACGGGTATATGAGTTTTCAGTTAAAGGTTAGTTAAAAAAGAATGTGAAATATTCCACCATTCAAATTCCATCTTGTTACACATGCCATTTATCCATCCACACCCCTGGGCAATCTTTGGACATCAGGCTGAAAACTCAGGTTGAGTTGGCTCAGATGACCTAGCAGTTACGTTTTCTGTATTCACAAAATTGACACTTAGTTCTCAGAGTTTAGATAAACACATTGAGCTAATTTGTGAGTACACAAATTTTCAATTGTGTGCGCTGACACTGAATGAAATCACGCTTCCCAGGAGAGGAAGGGAACGCACCACTTGAGTCGGGGAAGACTTCAGGGCCTCCAGTGGGACCACTCAGGATGATGGTAATTTTGAAAATAATTAGCAAGCCACATCCACAGCATTAATTAGTTTCTGGGAGGCTGCTGTGGGGCAGGGAATTGCTATTCCAATTGTCCCAGTTCAGAGCTCGGTTTTGTGGGGTTCTAGAGAAGTCTTTTCTCACTAGTGACCTCGTCCTGGAGGCATGCCCAAGCACCTGCACCACAATCCTCGAATAGCTGCCCTGGAGTGTAATCCTTCAGCACCCAGACCCGGAGCAGCGCTGAGGTCTTGTTTCCTGCACGCATTTAGCTGGTGACTGGATGCTGACTAACTGCTCCTGGGGGCTCAGAGCCAAGGAGTGCCAGGCTGCATGTACCAAGCAGGGTCGTGGCTGGCTTGTTGTTTTTAATGGTTTGGAGTAATGCTGACTGCTAATGATGTCTGTGGTAAACACGTGTGTTAATGAGGTTAATCACAGGCTCATGGTAAGTAGATTGCCTGGGAGATCTGGGAGGATTTCCTCCTGGAGGTATAATTGGAGAGCTTGGAAGGCTGGAGTCTGGGAGGAGAGCTGCTTGGGGGCGGTGGGTCTTGGGAGAGGCAGGAGGCTACACAGCCCTGCAGCCCCTTGACGCGTCTGCCACATGGTCTCCCATGATACCTGGCCCCCAGGCAAGTGTCTGGGCAGAAGAGACAGCGCTGTACTTTGCTCAACCTTGAAAAGGTGCAGAGTATGCGTTAGATGAAAGGGGCTTTGTGCCTTTCCTTGAGAGCCTGCTCGAACAGCCTGATCTGGGATTTATGGGGAAACGTCCACAGACAGTGGAAGACAGGCCCAGCAATTGGGCACATTCTACAGGATTCCTGGTGGCACTCGCTCAGGGCCTGTGTTTCACAGCTTCCTCCCACCTCACGCTGCTCATTTCTTCTCTGAAAACCTCTTCCCTCCAGCGCAGCAGCTCACATTTAGTTTTTCTCCTGAGACAGATTAAAAATGCCATTTCCTTTAAGACCTAGTCCTTGATTGACCACCTCTCACTCTGATTGTTCCTTCACTGGGGGCCTCTGGCAGATTTGTGCTATGTTCTACTTTCAACATATTTATTACAAAATTCTGTCTTTTATATCATACATAACATTTGAGACAGTCTTATTTTATAGTTGCAAATAAATTGCATTATATTCCAGTAGTTATGTAGTCTTCCCTTCTCCTTAAGATTCTAAAGACTGCCAAAATGCACATGAGATCTAACTCCTATGTACTTTCAAAACCCATATGTGCTAGTGTACAAATGGACACCTGTGATTTGTGATGTAATTGCATGTTAAGAAAATGAAATTGGATGGATGGCAGTGTACTTCTTGATATTAAGTTGCAGTAATAAAATACGCAGGGGGTTACATGCAAGGCCACTCATTACATAATGAATATTTAAAGTCTAAGCATATTTAAAGCATGGCATTGCTCCAGCTCGGGGAGAGATGCCTGGCCACTCTCCTTGAGATCTCTTGTTGCAGTTGGTAAGAAAAGACAGGACACAAATAACACAGGGAAGGAGGAAGCCTAGGGGATCTTGGGGTTTTTTACTTTATTTTTTTGCAGGTCTGGGGGTGGAACCCAGAGGCATTCGACCTCTGAGCTAGACCCCCTGCCCTATTTTTTATTCTTTATTTTGAAACCAGGTCTCACTGAGTTGCAGAGGGCCTCACTAGGTAGCTGAGGCTGTCCGCGAACAGCGATCCTCTGGTCTCAGCCTCCCGAACGCTGGGATTACAAGCATGCGCCACCACGCCCGGCTGGATCTTAGGATTTAAACTGGTGGCACTCTCCTTTCTCTGACTTGTCATCATAGCCTCTTTCCTTCATAAGTTCAGGGGTCTTTGTAGTTGAATGACCCAGTTAATTTATCTCATACATAAAACACGAAGATAGATTATCATACTGCTGTTAGAAATTCACTGTCCATACTATCTCTTCTTCTGTGGATATTCCTTATTCCTGCAGATTTCTAATCAGTGTAGCATGCAATATGTCAGCATACTATCTAGAATACTATCTAGATACAACACCATAACATTTTATCAAAACTAAAATGTAACCTTACATGAATCCCCATATTAAATAACCATTTCTTTTTTTACCATTCCAGAAACACTCTGAAACCTCTTCTAATAGAGCCTTATTAATAAAGAGAAATCGTTTTAAGAGCAGCGCATGACAGCAGTGGTGGAAAGCTGCGATGCATTAAAACCAGGCATTAATAAGGTGCCGCACAGCCCTTGGACGGCGGCTGGCCATGGGGAGAGGAAGAAGGTACCTATCTCACAGCGCCGTGGAGCAGATGAAATGAGTGAATCCAGCCACCTAGCACATCGTTAGGGTTTAATAAATGTTAGTATTGTTGTTGTTTCTATTATCTAATGATGTAAGAGAAAAACTCCATTGGGAATAAAATCTTTATGTATTGGTTAGACCTGTGAGTATGACCAGATAAAAAACTTAGGTCTGAGGGAAGCAATGTGATAAATATCCCTCACAAAAGTTTTAGTGAGGAAAAGTGGTATAGACCTATTTTAACAAATAATAAGGGTACTCACTGAGCCTCTGTGGAGTTAAAGACACTGGTAATTTTACTGGAGTGGTGTGCCGAACCACCTGGTACTTCCGTTACTCAGACTGAACCTGGAGTCATCCTTGAATTTTACTTTCTTTCATTCCTGGAATCCTATCCATTAGGAATCTCTGTTGGCTCTACCTTTCGATAGATTCAAAATATAACCACTTGCCTCTCAGTTTCCTCCTTGTTTTCCCTACTCCTGCCCACTTCCCTTACCCCTCACGGCCCCAGCCCAGGAATCAGAGGGATCCCATGAAAATATACATCAGGCCAGGTATGGTGGTGCACGCTGGTAATCCCAGTACTTGGGAGACCGAGACAGGAGGATTGCTAGTTCACAGCCGCCTCAACTATTTAGCGAGGCCTTTCGCAACTTAGTGAGATCCCATTTCAAAACAAAGAATAAAAAATAGGGCTGGGGGCATAGCTCAGTGGTAGAATGCCCAAACCCCAGTACCACAAAAACAAAACCAAACCAAAAAGGCTACAGCAGGCTACACGCTTGCACACTGTGCTCAGACTCCCTACAAGCCCACTGACTTGCTCTGACCTCTTCCTGCTGCCCTGCCTTCACCTGCTCACAGTCCCACCAACCCTGGATTTCCTGAATCTTTCCCTCTCTGAACTAAGATGCCAGGGATGCTTCTGCCTTAGGCCTCTGTGCTGGCTGCTTTCCTTGTTCCCAGATATGCACGTGGTTTACTCCCTTAAATGTTGCATGTGGTGGTGCAGGCTTGTAATCTCAGCATTTGGGAGGCTGGAGGACAGTGGTTCGTAGACAGCCTCAGCTACTTCGTGAGGCCCTTTGCAACTCAGACTCAGTGAGACCGTGTTTCAAAAATAAAAGGTCTATGGCCGGGCGTGGTGGCGCACGCTTGTAATCCCAGCATTCGGGAGGCTGAGACCGGAGGATCGCGGTTCGCGGACAGCCTCAGCTACCTAGTGAGGCCCTCTGCAACTCAGTGAGACCCGGTTTCAAAATAAAGAATAAAAAACAGGGCAGAGGGTGTAGCTCGGAGGTTGAATGCCCCTGGGTTCCATCCCCAGACCTTCAAAAAAAAAAAAAAAATTAAAGGTCTAAAATAATAGGGCTGGGAGGGGTGTAGCTTGGAAGTACAATTCCCCTGTGTATGGCTGCCCTGTTCAACTTGTGTAAAATGGCAACCAATAGCTGGGTGTGGTGGCGCACACTTGTAATCCCAGTACTTGAGAGGCTAAGACAGGAGGATCGCACAGGTTCAAAGCCAGCCTCAGCAGCTTAGTGAGGCTCTCAGCAACTTAGTGAGACTCTGTTTCCAAATAAAATATAAAATAGGTCTGGAGGAGTAGTACTGAGGCAGAAGGCCCCTGGGTTCCATCCCAGTACCACAAAAAAAAAAAAAAAATGTTAACCAACTCTCTCATCCACAGAGCCCTGGTTCCACTTAGACCACACTGGATCTTTCCTTGTCTACAGCTCTTGTTGCTTTCTAGTAATGTATATGGTGCATTTATTATCTCTATTCTATAATCTCTCTCTGTTCATTTGAATGAAAGGTCTATTAGGGCAAGAATCTTTGTTTTATTTACTGATTCACCCAAAATCAGTAGGATGGTGCTTGGTACATACTTGGTATTCAATAAATATTTTCAAATAAATAATCTTTATGTAATTTTTTTATTTCATTGTGGTACTGGTGGTTTAATCCAGGTGCATTCTACCTCTGTTACACCTCTAGGCCTTTCTATTTTGTTTCGTTTGTTTTGAAACAGTGTCTTGCAAGGTTGCTAAGAATCTCACTAAATTGCTGAGGTTTGCCTTGAACCTGCAATCCTCTTGTCTTAGCCTCCCGAGTACTGGGATTACAGGTGTGTGCCACCACACCTGGCTCCAACTTATTTTAAATTAAGTGTTATTCCTGAGTTAAAAATCTATCTTCTGTTTTAAAATATTTTGTTTAAAATCTTGGGAAAGCAAGGAAATTTGAATAACAGATACTTGTTTTTGTTGTTGTTTGTTTGTTTTGATGGTACTGGGGTTCCTGAAAACCCTTCTACCTCCGGGTTACACTCCCAGACCTATTTTTATATTTTTATTTGGAAATAGGGTCTCTTAAGCCAGTGCGAACCTGAGTGATCCTCCTGTCTCCGCCTCCCAAGTGTGGGAATTACAAGCATGCTCCACCACGCCTGGCTTGTTTTTTTTTTTTTTTTTTAAGAGCATTTAAATTGGAAACTGCTGTTTCCCAAAGGTCTTCTCTGCTATTAGCATCCTTCATCCATCCTTTGGGATCTGAGTGGAGTATATGTGTGCACTATATTCCTATCCATGAGCATGCCCCTCCTGGACCTAGGTTTAGAGATTCCTTTTCATTTAAGCAGCAATGGTAAATGTTCTCTTAGCATCCCCCCATCCTTATCAGGTTCTTCCTTCCTTAATTCTCTCTCTATGAACCAAATTTACAATGAGGGCCTCTTAAAATATTAACACTCCTCTGATGAGTGATTTCACATGCCTTTGTCAGCGAATACTGTTCCTAGTCAGTCAGTTCCGTGGCAAGGATTATCTGAGGGGACACAGAGGGGCATTTGTAACAGATCTTAGAATGATGATGGCCAATGGCCCAGAACTGGTCCATTTCACAACTTTGCTTTGGACTGGTTCTGGCCAGACCCATCAGTCAATTTAGATGTCAAACAAATTATCCTACAAGCTCCAAATATTTGGCAGGTGTCGATCTCAGTGTGTCAGGGTCCAGGGCCATTGAAGCAATCCTGGAGCTCAGAAACCAGTCTGCATATGTTTAATATTTAGAACAACCCACACCTTCTAGCCTTTGAACCTGGGGCTGAGCAGATAGAGTTCTGTTCCCGCCCTCAGAAGCTCATCCCTCCTTCCCTCCTACCTGGTACTTCTTCTCCCACAGGGACTGCAGGGTCATGCTTTCTACACTGCAGGCTGGACACAACTTGTTTCCAAAGGCCTCCTGGATGCGGAGAACCAGGCATTTGTGATGGGACTCATCCATGGCGTAGAAGTGGTTGAAATCAAGGAAGATAATCTCTTGGGGGTGCTGTGAAAGGAACGAGTCAATCTCCATCAACCCATCCCAGACCTTGATGCCAAAAAGTCCGTGGATGAAGTAGATCTCCTGGTCGGTATCCCCAGGCTTGGAAGACACACGCAGGTCAAAGTAGCGGATCCCAGCTTCCAGCTGTTCACGGAAGGTCAGGTTCTGAGTCACGGACCATTTCTTCATTAGCTTCTTCACCAAGGAGATCCTGGCCAGGCGTTTGATAGCTGGGGTTTGGTCAGGCCCCACTGGGGACTTTTCGTCTACCCAGTAGCTGAATGAATCATGGGAGCCTGGACAAAGCAATAAAATAGGAAGAAAATGGGTGAGACAGGAGCTAGGAACACAGAGCCAATTGATAAGAAAACAAAAATAACAGAAATGGAGAACCAAATATACAAAAGTATCGTGAAAGAACGCTTGCAAAAATTTCCAAGCCTGCTGGGAAAGCAATAAACACAAATACAACTTATGTTGTCTTATTAGCAACTTGTTAAGCCCAGCATAATATGATAATTCTCACATACTGCTACTGGAAGGTAAATTAGTAAATACTCTTTGGAAAGCTACTTAGAAATATGCTTGGAAACAGTAGCTTTCATACATTCATACCATTTAATCTGGTAATTTCATTTCAAGAGAGCTGTTGTGAAGAAATAGACTCACATGTTTGGAAAACAAAGATGGTTTTGCTAAAGAATATCAGAAGAGAGACAAAGTGGAGGTTGCTTAGGCACCACTCAATGAAGAAAGCTTAACAGGGACTTGTGCACTTTATACATGCTGTCACTGAAACAAAGGGCACGAACACACTGCGTCTATCTCAATTACACAGGCACAGGCAGTTCATTCTAGGAAATGCAGAGTTAAAAAAAAAAAACTTACCTTTTTGTTTTGTTTTGTTTTGGTAGTGGGGACTGATACCTGGGGGGCTTCTGCCTCTGAGCCTATTTTTTCTTTATTTTGAAAAAGGGTTTTGCTAAATTGCTGAGGGTCTTGCTAAATTGTTGAGGATGACCTGCGATCATCCTGTCTCAGCCTCCCAAGTACTGGAATTATAGGCCTGTGTCACCATGCTCAGTTCTTTTTGTGCCTTTAAAATACATATTAAAAAAACTTAAATAGTAAGTATATGTAATATTTTACTATTTTAACAATTGAGTCAGTAGGAATGATTTTTTGACAGATCAGATAGACATTTTGATGGTCTCAACACAGGTTAGTGATATTGTCCTCTTTTTAAATTCATATCTTGATGGACTTATATTGCTATTAAAATGTCCAACTGCAAGTTTGTTCCTCTACCTTAAAGAAGAAGGTAGGTACCAGGCATGGTGGTGCACATCATTAATTCTAGTGGGAGGCTGAGATAGGAGGACTGCATGTTTGCAGCTGCTTCAGGAACTTAGCCAGGCCCTCCTATTTGGAGACCCTGTTTAAAAATAAAATAAAATAAAATAAAATAAAATAATAAAATAAAATAGGGCTGGGGTGTAGCTTGGAGGTAGACTTCTCCTGGATTCAATCCTTAGTACCCTCCCACACATAAGTAAGTAAATAAATAAATAATTAAATAAAAAGAAGATGTATCCTCCTAGGCACTACGATTATCTTGTTAGGCACATCTTAAACTATAATGAGAAAACATTTCAATAGTAACCACTTTTAGGTGAATATCTTTAATAAGTACTTTCCAGTTCTTCATTGCTGTCCATTCAGTGTCAGCCACTGTTGCTTTATTATCCACTAGCTCATGTGGCAGGCTAGTTGGGTTAGTTCTGTGACTGCACTGAGGCTGGGGACAACATAGAGGTGGCTGCACTTTGCCTACAAAATCTAGGAGGAAGATGCCCTTGTTCTGACACTATTAACATTGTTCTTAACCACTACCACAATATATATATATATATATATATTTTTTTTTCTCCCCCCACCCCCTGCGGTACTGGGATGGAACCCAGGGATATTTTACCTCTGAGCTACACTTCCAGCCCTATCTTTTTATTCTTTATTTTGAAACAGGGTCTCACTGAGTTGCAAGGGCCTCACTACGTAGCTGAGACTGTCCACGACCACTATCCTCCCATCTCAGACTTACCCCCCTTATTAAGCCAAAATTTTTGTATTCATATTAATTCATTGTCACCAGCTCCCCATTTTACTGAATGGCAGACTAGAAACTTCATACATGAGATAGGATTTTACATAACTCTGTTTTGCATTTTATTATCTCCATGCTCTTGAAGGTAAATCATTTTGTGCAGGCTTTACTCTTTTTATCATTTCAGAAATAAAGAGAAGAAAATAGGCGACAAAGGATGTCCTATTTTTATATAGCATCTAGAACATGGAAGAGATTCAGTAAGTATTAAGAAAAAGCATATTTATTAATCCTTAGGCAAATTGAATTTTGCAACTGAGAAAATTACCAGCATATTTCAAGTAAAAAAAAAATGCCATTACTAATAGAAATGTGGAGCGAGTCCCTCTGGATTTTTCACATTGGTTATCACTGTTAATGAGACTCCCTGGGTCCTGCCTAATGCTCTGCTTCCTTCAGCTATATAGAAACAGGAGATTTTTTATACCTCCTCATTGAGAGATTTATTATGAATACTTTATGTATAGATGGTGAACAGCCAGTTCTCTCTCCTTTTTAAATTGTATCAGCAGCTTAGCTGTTCGGGATGCAGTGTGCAATATAGCGCAAGGCACATATTGAACTTAATTCATCCTGGGCATCAGGGAATAGCCATTATCCAAGCATGGAGAAGAGTCAAATCCCCACCGGTGATCGCTTGCTGGTGCTGAGCCCAGTTTCAACTCCGGAGGGAGATGTGCTAACAACCTAACGCTTCTCTCTGAGTCTGAGGACTGAGCAGAAATGTGACAGCGATGGGACCCCCGGGGCCACTTCTGAACTCACAGGGACACACAGGGTGCCCAGCCCGCTGCAGGAAGGCAGATGACAGGCGCATCCCTGTGAACACGAGCTTCTCTTTAACTCTTTGCTCCCTTTTCATTTCTCTGGCCCATTTTACCTTTTCAGACATCCTGTGGTCTGTATCCACTTCCCACTGCTTAAAGGACAAGACAGTGGAGAGATTGTTGGCTGAGTGTTTTAATAGTTGTCCTATCTAGGCCAGTAGCAATCAAGAGCTGCCATAATTCAGTAGTCAATATCAATATTTTTGGTTTTCTACTTAATATTTTTCTAGACAGATTTTGCACCATCATGAATGAACAGGTTCAAAATGCCCTTCTCTTCAAAATGGAGGGGAAATATCAGCAAAGTTTGAATGGAAAGATAGGAGAGGAGGAAGGCTGATCTTGATTAATGAGGGTCTACATCTGAACATGTGTAAAATTATGAATATGACATGGTTAACCTGGACAACCATTGGTGGGAGGGGGGAAGGGAAAATGGGGGCGGGGAGGAAGAGGGCACCAAATATAGTTTAAATGTATACTATTTATGTTCAATAAAAAATTGTTACAAGAAAAGAAAAAAAATGCCCTTCTCTCTCACACATACATGTAGGACAATTTACAGGTAGTTCTTATAAAAACTCCTAAGCTGGGCATGATGGCCCAGGAGTTAGGAGGCTGAGATAGGAGGATTGCAGGTTTGTGGGAAGCCTCAGCAATTTAGTGAGGTCCTCTGCAACTTTATGAAAAAAAATTAGAAATGGGAGTATAGCTCAGAGGTAGAATGCCCCTGGGTTCAAATCCTCAGTAAAACACACACACTCACACAGCACACACTTCTGATATTTTACAACCCAATTCACTATCAAAATTTCCTCTCTTCTTTTCATCCCATGGAAGTTATTTTACTTTTTTTTTTTTTTTTTTTTTTTACGGGTTTAGGGATAGAACCCAGGGGTATTTGACCTCCGAGCTACTCCCCCTACCCAATTTTTAGTCTTTATTTTGAAACAGGGTCTCAAAATAAACTCAGGGTCTGAGTTGCGGAGAGCCTAAGTAGCTGAGGCTGTCCGTGAACCGCGATCCTCTGAGTCTCAGCCTCCCAAATGCTGGGAACACAAGCGTGCACCACCATGCCCGGCTTAAGTTATTTTACTCTTTAAAGAGACTTTATAACAAATGCAATTACTCCCTCTGTCCTTGGATATAGTAACTAAATGCATGCAGTACTAAGGAGAGGAAAAACCAAACAAACAACCCTCCCCACCCCCAAAGCCTCTGCTCACTGGTCCTTGCCTAATTCTCTGAAAGAACTGTTGCAGGGGCGTTGCTGGGGACAGCAGTTCTTCCCTGAATTCCAGTTTGTTTAATGTAAGGTCAGAAAACACATTAGGACCTCATTCCCTGGGATTTCCTGCCACTGAAAGTATTTTAATTATGACTACCTAGCAATGCCCACACACATTCACTTGTCTGTCTCTGTGTCTCCTGTGTCTCTGTCTAAAATAGATTAAAATGGTTTCTTTTACCTTAAAACAAACAAAAAAACTTTCCTTCATCGGGCTTACCCTCAACACTGCTGTCTTCCTCTCCTTCCTGTAGCTACCATTTTAAATGTGCATTCTTCCCTTTGTTGTGGCCTAATCTCTCCTCACCATCTAAATCCATCTCCTGCCTGCTATGGTGACTCTTGATCCTGACCATCTTCTAATCAACAAATGGTTGATTAGAATGGTTTTATTCTTCTTGGCTTCCTTGAGGGTTTTCCAAGTCAGCTCTTTTCTGGAACCTTCCATTCCTTTGTGCCCAATGAAATGGCTACATATTTCTGGGTGTTCCTAAGTTTCCTTCACCTCTCTCCTTCTGTCTCCTATGTTTGCTCCTCTTCCTCCTTCTCTTCCCACAATACAAAAGTTTTCCAAGGCTCTGTTCTCTATTTTCTTCCTTTTCATACTTCTGAGATTCCACACTCTTTCTAGTTAAACACAGTGTCATTACGTAGGTGACACTAGAAGTTTCCTTTCTCCCCCGGACTCTTCTAAGTTCTGCCTTCCTGCAAGGGTCCTCCACCCAGTAGCCCACACAGAGAACAAATTATACACTTCCATGGTCCAGCTGCTCACATTGCCTTCATCATCCCCATAGAGCACTTCTCCTGAATTTTAACTGACAGTTCACCCAGTAACTTAGTCATGAGATCTTGATTTTTATTTAATTCTTCCCTTCCCTCTTCCCTGATCATCCAAACTTTACACTTGACCTTTTAACATATATCAAACTTGTCTCTTCTCTTGATCTTCAATGGCTACTCCTCACTACCTGTCAGAATATCTGGACTAAAAGAACCTCAATCCTTTCACTCCAGTCTCTCTCTAACTTGTTCATACCTTCATAGTGAGCTTAAGATATATCTTTGATTATGACACTTTTTCTCCTGCCTCTGAAATTAGGTTCAAAATATAAATGCTGGGAACTAGAACTCTTTCCTCTGGATCCAGTGCCTATCTCAAACCCATCTCACACCAGGTCCTCCATGTTAGATTAATGTTCTTACTCCAGAACCCCCACCCCCATAAGCCAAGTTTTCCGAAAGGCCCTGTGATCTGACCAGTTAAGCTACCATTCCCCCTCTGACTGCACCTGGTCACTTACCTGGGAGATCTGTCCCCTCCTGGTGCCCTTGGCCAATCAGTGAAAGGGACATTCCCCACTCACCCCGAGCCAATTACCTGGCCGCACGACCCCCACCCGTGGGACTCTAGCCAGTTAGTTCAAAGGGGATTTCTCCTAGCCTATTAGCCCCCAATCTGTACCCCAAGCCCCTATATAACCCTGATCCCAGCACGCGCTCCCTCTCTTCCTGGCTTCTTCTTTCTCTCCCCGTCTGTCTGTTTGTCTGTCTGTCTCTCTTTCTTCCTTTCATACCGGCCCCTCCAATAAATCTCTTGGCTACAAGGTGGTCTCTGGTGTGTTCAAACTTTTTCCTTTCACTCCAGGTAGCCTGGCATCCAGGGGGTGCAATATATACAGATTGGCAGGTTTATCTCTGGACTCTGCTCACTCTCTTTTTGCTGGAACTTTTTGTGAAATATTTTCTCACCCCAAATTTATTTATACCTTCCCCCAGAATTTACAATCTGTATTGAATAAGTTGCTTACTCTATGTCTCTTTTCTCATTTATAAAGTGGGCACAACGGTATGTATTGTCATGAAATTGTTGTGAACATGGAAGTGTATGCAAAGTGTTTGGAACAGTGCTAACACACAGTAAGTGCTGAACTATCATTATTATTATTATGAGACATTCTTGATTAGTCGGATGCCACAGGGTGATGGGCTGGTGACATTTGACTAATCAATAAAGACTCCTTATCCTTAATGCCAAGAGTCTGAGAGATTGCCTTTTTTCTATACCTGATTTACTGTTCCTCTCCACCTTACTTGTTGATGCTCAGATGACAGTTTAGCCTTTACTTTGTTGAACATAGACTAAGCATTGTCATCACCTACCTCTAAAATCTTAACATTTGATTTTCTTTCTGACCTACTTTTCCTCTGCCTCATTGCAGTTGGAATTCTGTATTTCCCCCCAATTTGAGAGCCCAGTACTGACGTTACCTCATCCTTTAGCTAAATAGTGGGTCATCCAGTTGCCTTTTTCACCTATATAATTTAATTTTATTTTTTTGCGGGTCTGGGGATGCAACCTCCAAGCTACAGCCCCTGCCCTATTTTTTATTCTTTATTTTGAAACCGAGTCTCACTGAGTTGCAGAGGGCCTCACTAAGTAGCTGAGGCTGTCCGCAAACTGCGATCCTCCGGTCTCAGCCTCCTGAACACTGGGATTACAAGCGTGCGCCACCACGCCCGGCTTGTATAATTTTAAATTATAACTGCCTGAAAGTTGTTAGGATCACTGCTAAAGCATGTTATCTCTCTGTATCTCAAATAATATGTATAGCCCCAAGATGCAAACAAATATATCAACATGGCATTTTCTAACACATTTTTTAACTAACAGCAAACTCCAAGAGTACTTATTTATAGAGTAAACTCAATAAGGTTTTAGGAGACAATTTGTATCAAAAATTAGATAACTGTTTTCAGAATTCTCTCTGTGGGGAACTTGCTATCTTTTCAAGACCATTCCATAAATAGCAAGAAATATGGACATATAAGTCCCTCTTAAATTTCTAAACTCCTAGGACTAAGTTAATCCTTAAAAGAGGTGGTCTCCTCTTCTCCTCCTTCCTCTCCAGTTTCTAGAAACATACTTTCCTTCAATCTTTTTATTTTTGCATTCACTATTCTTGTCTCTTTCTATTTTCTTGAACCATAAGCAGGCATTAACATTCTTTCATTTTCTTTTCTGTATGTATATGAATCTCTGGACTAGATGTAGAAGCACTTTGTAATCTAGCACAGCTATTTTAAGCTTTGATGTACATTATGATCACTTGAGAGAGAGAGAGAGAGAGAGAGAGAGAGAGCGTGCGCAGAGAGCGCTTTTATAAAAAGCCAGACCCATTCAGATGTGCTGAGTAAGAATCTCTTTGGAGTAGTTTAAAAGTCCCTCAGATTGATTATATATCCCACAACTTTGCTAAATTTGTTAATCAGCTCTAAAAGTCTTTTGGTTGAGTTTTTTGGGTCTTCTAAGTATAGGATCATGCCATCTACAAATAGAGATAATTCCAGTTTTTCTTTTCCTATTTGAATTCATTTGATTTCCTTCTCTTGCCGTATTGCTCTGGCTAGAGCCTCGAGTACTGTATTGAAAAGGAGTGGTGATAGTGGGCATCCTTGTCTTTTTTTATTTTAAAGAGAATTATTGTAGTCTTTCCTCATTCAATATGATGTTGGCTTTGGGTCTATTGTATATTATCTTTATAATGTTGAGGTAAGTGTCTTCTATTCTGATTTTTTGCAGTGTTTTTTTTTACATAAATGTTTATGAATCCACTGAAAAAGAAATTCAGAAAACAATTCCATTCACAGGAACCCCCAAAACAATAAAATAACTAGGAATAAATTTAACCAATGAAGTAAAAGGCCTCTAAAATGAAAATTATAAAACACTAAAGAAATAAATTGAAGATCTTAGAAGACGGAAAGATCTCCCATGCTCTTGGATAGACAATTTTCAGCAATAAGAAACATGTAGGATCATTACAATTCCTGACTTCAATTTATATTACAGAGCTATAGTAATAAAAACGGCATGGTTCAAAGACCAGGAAATTAGACAAAAGACATTTAAAATTACTATAAGGTGGTATAGGTGCAACATTCCCATGTATAGGCACAAGTAGAAATTCCTCAATAGATCCCCCCACAAAGCTCAGGAAATTAAAACAAGACTAATAAATGGGATGGCAATAAACTAAAAAGTTTCTGCTCATCAAAGGAAATAAGAGTCTAAAGAGAAAGCCTACAGAATGGAAGATCTTTGATAGCTATTCCTCTGATAGAAAACTAATATCTAGAATATACCAATTAATTAAAAGACTTAATACTAAAAGACTAATAACCGAATTAAAAAATGGGCAATTGAACTAAATAGACACTTAACAAAAGAGGAAATACAAATGACCAATACATACATGAGAAAATGTCTAACACCATTAGCAATCAGTGATATGCAAATCAAAACTACGCCAAGATTCCATCTAACCCCAATTAGAATGGCAATCAAGAGCTCAAACAACAATATAAGCTGGCAAGGATATGGGGAAATAGGAACTCTCATATGCTGTCAGTGGGATTACAGATTAGTGCAGCAGCTATGGAGATCAGTGCTGGAGGAAGGTTTCTCAGAAAATTGGGAATGAATCCACCATATTATTCAGCTATACCACTCCTGAGTATCTTTTCAAAATAATTAAAATCAGAATATTATATTGATACAGGCATATCCATACTTATAGCAGCATAATTCATAATAGACACATTATGGAACCAACCTAGTTGTCCAGCAGCAATGAATGAATTACAAAATTATGGGATATACACACAATGGAATTCTCCTCAGCAACAAAGAAAAACAAAGTTATGTTATTTTTCCGGAAAATGTATGGACCTGGAGAATGTTTTGTTAAGTGAGATTAACCAGTCACAAAGTAAAGGGTCATATGTTTTCTCTCATATACAGGAGCTAGGGAGTAATCAGGAGACCAGAGGGACTTCAGATAATAGAGAAGAAACCCCAGTGTAGCCAGGAAGATGTCTATGGGAGGGGGGAGAGGGAGCATTAATGAAGTGAACACTTCCAGTGACTTCATGCACATATATTAGAATACCAATATCAATCTCAATATCCTGTGTGGGGAAGGGGGAGGGAGGAGGGAGCCAGGGAAAGCCCACCAAGTGCTGTGTGCATGTATGTTACTAACACTATGACTACATTATGCTATGAGACTATAATGTACCAACAAAATTATATTAAAATATAAAAATAAAATAGGCAACAAAACAGACAAACACTTTTCCCAGACAATTCCCTTGCATTCCCAGGCGTGACACCACCACCATTCATACAAGATCATCCCTCCCTAACAAACTCTTTGACTTCTGGGCCCTGCCTTCTCTGGTTTCTCTGTTAGCCCTTTCAGTCTTGAAATACTTTTGTGGTAGACTATGTTCCTCATATCTGGGTAGGTGTTTTCCTCATCATTCCTTTGTTCCAGGAATGGCCCCTTTGAACAAATAAGTAAGCACAGATTGTTAGTGGAGAAAAAAATATTGGGAGACCTTGCTTTCCTTGCTGTATCTTCTAGGAGGTGATTAGATGAGGTTGCTTAATATTAATTAGGGCCTTTGGGATGTGTGCTGGGTTACAAAGTTCAGAATAAAGTCACTGGGTGGCATAATCAGGAGGGAAGAAAGATTTAAGTGGGAGGACAGAGGCTAACAAGATTTTTGTTCAATGTCATAGCTATTTCCTTGAGGACAGCATCGGGGTACAAGACAATCTAAGAGGTCAGGGATGAGAAAATGCGCTGGCCTTGTGAGTTCCAGGGACACCAGTGTGCTCTTTATCTGGAACACCAATTGCTGCTTGGTTCTTTCTCCGCTTTGTTATTCAGGGATTAGAGATCTCAAGTGAACACACGGCAGTTTTTAATTAAAGCACATTCATTACCTATTTCTTGCAAATTAGAGTTGTAGCCATTTTCTAAACTCAATTACAAAGAAGTTAAAGTGAGTTTTTTTGGGAACCTGACTTTTAAATACAAAGAATTCAGACCATCCACTCTGAAATGGTACGTTGCATTGCAGCACAACAGCATTTCAGAAAACATGGTGGCCATACTCAAAGCCACCATGGATTCCACTGTGGAAGGAGAAAGGGATCCAGAGTTAACTAAAGCTGTGAGAAAGAGAGAAACTTCTTTACCACATATCTGCGTGACATGCAAGGAGGTTGATGGTGACCACATGCAAAGAACTCCTAACCTTACATGTTTAAGAAATTCTCTGTCCCTGTTTCCCATTGGCATGACTCTGTGTTGATGAGTCCTCTCAGTTTTTACTTTTAATTAAAAAAAAATGTTATTGGTGCACTGTAGTTGTACATCTTAATGGAGTATAAGATGGTAGAGGCAGACATGTACACATCACCCAATTAGCCCTTCCCATTCTTACCCCATCCCCCCCTCCTTTTTATGTTTGGCTTACAGATAGATATGTTTGTAAATGTACATTAGGGAATTTCCCTCTTCCCCCCTCCCATCCCCCTCAGTTAGGTCGCCTTATTTGCTTATCTATAGTTTCTCCTTTGTCTAGCTTTCCTCCTATGGCCCATTATCTCCCTAGCTTCTGCATATTAGAGAGAGCATTTTGAAGCTCTTTAGGCCCTCCAGTTTGGTTCACTGAACCCACCCTTCTTAGCTGGGTTTCCTCACAATATTTTGGGTATCTGTGCTCCTAGGCAATGACATCACAAAATCTGGTTCTTGGGGGGTAAAATAATCTTACCCTTCTATGTTTAGTGTACCTCCAGTACATAAATCCAGTAAATAAATAGTTATACAGTATATCTGTACTATTAAAATTTCATAGGAGGTATGTGATCAGGGTAGAAATGTCTAAAAAGAATCCTGGGGTAGGAGTGGTAATTAACAGATCTGGGAAACCCTGCCCAAGGCTGAGCCTCCTGGCTTGCATGGGCCACACATCTGACCCTGTGCTTGTGTTTTATTTTACTGGCATATCTCTTAATCCCTCTAACATGGTTTCCCACTGGACCTCTCCA